>NC_012876.2:1955934-2555934 GCF_000003195.3 Sorghum bicolor | reverse complement strand
CGTGCCACTCCTGCCCAGTTGCAATTGATTGCCCATCCTGCAGCTAGCGACAGTGTTCCTGAAACCTTTTTGCTCTCAAGGGCATATGCTCTCGCTCTCTCCACCACTGGATTCGCATTGAGAAGTGTACAAACACACATCTCAAAGCAGATTCGCATTGAGATGTGTGTTTGCACACTTTTCAATGCGAATCCAGTGGTAGAGAGAGTGGGAGCACATGCCCTTAAGGGCAAAAATAACTTTCTCCCCCGTCTGCTTGCAGTACAAATTTTAGAAGTCACGATGTACTGTATTTATCCAGGACATAGCTAGGGAGTAAATCTTAGACAACGCACATGAGTCACTGATCTTCAATCCAAAGTATCTCTGATCGATGTTGCCATTTTTCGTCTACTCCTGCCTAGTTGCAATCCTGGACAGAGATTGCCCAGCCTGCAGCGACAGCGTTCCTGAACCCTACATGTAATATACCCCAGCTGCTTGCAGTCCTAGTAGTTTCTTAACCTTTATTACGCAGAAATAAACTGAGTTGCTTGCTGAAACTGACCAAGCTAGACCAATCCATTTTCAAGCTAATTAAGCTGCAAATTGTATCATCTTCTCCAGATTCATATACGACGATCCTCCATGCTCCAAAGCCGACTTCGCTTTGGCCTTGAGCTCCCTAGCTTTCGTCCTCCTTGCCTCCCCATCCACTCCTCCATCCATCAGCATATCCAACGCTCGCTTCACCTGCTCCATTCCCACATCCGCCTTCGCCCTAGCGCCGCCGCCGCCGCCGTCTTTGGCGCCGGTCAGCACGCCCTCCGTGGGCTTCGTCACGCCGACAGACACTCCGATGCCGAGCACGCCAACGATCACCTTCTCGTTCAGGAACTGCTCGGCGGAGAACGGCCAGGTGGCCATGGGCACGCCCGCCGTGACGCTCTCCAGCGTCGAGCCCCACCCGCAGTGCGTCAGAAACCCGCCGACGGCCGGGTGCTCCAGAATGGCCACCTGCGGCGCCCACCCGCGGACCGCGAGACACTGGCCGTCGTCGCCGCCGGTGTTGTGCTGTAGCCACTCGTCGACGTCGTCGGGCAACGTGTCCGCGCCCTTGATGACCCAGAGGACAGGCCAGGAGCACGACACGAGCGCCAGCCCGAGCTCCATCAGCTGCTCCGGCGGCATGCGGCCGGCGCTGCCGAAGCTGACGTACAGCACGGACGACGACGACGACTCGGCTTTCTTGGCGTCTAGCCATGCCATGCACCGTCTGGCGTCATCGTTCACCGAGCTGTCGGTGGCGGCCCGGACGTCGAGGAGGCTAGGAGGTGCGCGTGCGCCGCCGCCGCCGCCGCCGCCGCACAGCGAGACGGGGCCGACGGCGAGCACGGTCTTGCCCGTGGCGGCCGCGAGGCGCGCGGCCGAGTCGTGTTCCAGCTCCTCGAAGCTGTTCACGACGATGCCGTCCACGGCCATCTCGAACTCCCGGAGCTCTCGAAGGCGGCTCTCCGGAATGGAGCACGAAGGCAGGAACTGTAGCGGCAGCTGCCTCCTGGCGAACTTGAGCTCGAGAGGCGGCGGCAGGACGGGGACGTCGATGGCCTCGTCCAGCGACTTGCCCTCGTGCGGCTTGTGCGTGTTGAGATACTCGCAGCACAGCAGAGCGAACGCGCCGAAGCCATGGAAGATGAAGCAGGGCACGCCGAGCTCACGCGCCACGCCGTGCGCCCACGTGTTGCACATCCCGGCGACGATGCAGCTCGGCCGGCGCGTCGGCGTCGGCGTCGCCATGAGAAGGCGGCAGTGGTCCGCCACGGCGTCGCCGAACTGCGCGTTGGCGTCGAAGAAGTTGGGCACGAGGTCGACCGAGGGGACGTGGTCCAGCCTCTCGCAGCCCGCCGGCAGGCCGGCTTCGGCGCAAGGGAACGGGAGCGCGGTCACCGTGATGCCGATGCCCGCCGAGCCGGCAGCTTGCCCGGCGCGGGCGCGGTCGACGCGGCTGTGGACGAGCTGGGAGCAGGAAGGCGGGGTGATGATGGTGACCGGGGCGCCGTGCGCGGCGAGGAGGCAGGCGATGTCCACCATGGGAATCATGTGGCTGGTGACTGGCCATGGGATGACCACGAAATGAGGATTTGGGCACAGGGCGAACTCCTCCATTTCCAAGCTCAATTCCTGACACCTTGTCAAGACTGCAAGGGGGTGCCACTGCTATATATCTGCTTGTAAGGATTCCCAACATATAATGACCATTGATATATATGAGAGATTGTATATGTATGATTGCACTGGACAAGGGATAGCAAAACAACAAGATTGGTGGCGGTACGTAGCGACATCTGTGTTGTCACTGATAAGTGACAAGGACTGGCTGGATTTGTCCAAACTCCAGCATCGTTCTCATTTGCACAAGTGCAGTCAAAAATCTTGTTTGTGTTAGGTGTACCCTACTGTTGGACGAAAATTTCAGTGCGTGCGGATGGGCATGTATAGCCGGCCCAGTAGGAGCCGGCCGGCAGGAACCAGAGTGACGGCAACATTTGAGCCATAGTAAGTTCTTTGAACACAGCTGTGTGTGATATATTAGGTTAGGTACTAGTAATAGTTAGCTCGTTTGGATCCACATAACTGAAGCTTCAACTAACAACTACTCCCCCTTCTCCAAAATAAGTGACGTTTTTTTCTTTAACATTTTTGTTTGACGTTTCATTTTGTTCAAATTTTTTATATAAATATTATCTATTTTATTATGATCTATTTGATTATTAGAGATAATTAATAATAATTTACTTATTTTATAATTTACACACAAAAAAAAAATAAGACAAACGATCAAATATCTTGTCTGTGAGTAAAAAAAAAGTCACTTATTTTGGGGGCGCACAGAAGGAGTATGTCATTAACTGGAGCAAACCAACTAATACTTACCTAGCTAATTAACAGCAGCTAATAGATCCAAACAGAGCCCAATAACTCATTTTCAAAAACTTTAGTGGTTTGAATCTAATAACACTAGGAGAAAGAGTTATAGGTGTCACCGCATGGGTCCCACACAAGCAATTATAAAAAATCAATTACTAAGGCTCTTTTTGGATCCATCCAGATAGCTATAAGCAGTGTTAGATAAAAGAAACCAATAATGGTTACCTAGGTTATAGGTAAGACATTAGTTAGACTTAGGGTTTTATTTTGATCTCCTGCTCTAAACTTCAGAGCTAAAATCTCCAAATAGATAGTTTTAAGTTACCTCTAAATTTTATCCCACCTCAGTATCTCACACTAGAGCTTTACACCTCAAAATAAGCCAAAATACTCTAAATTTTTTAGAGCTAGGTTTAGAGGAGATCCAAACAGGACCTTATTACTAGATAAATATCCAAATAGATTTTTGGCTAATTTTAGCAGCTAATTATTAGTTACACATGTACAAATAGACCCCAAAAGTCTAAGCTTCTATGCATCGGAAGACTTGCGCCTTAAAAAAGAGTAATAATATAATTACCGATGTATGGCAATTTACATGCACATTTGTCGAGCCGATGAATCTTATATCAAGTTGCCTGATCCAGCTCTTCTTTGAATGTCGAAGTCATCTCAATCCACATGTGTTTGGGATGGATTGTAGTCAAACTTGAACTAAATTTTACTCCAACATCCAACCAGACCTTATCCTCCCACAAAGCGCGATAGTTAATCTCTACATGTTTGTCCTAGCATGAAAGACCAGAATGACATAATATAAATATTTGGTCAATATAATAGGCTACTTTCGGATGTGAGATTCACAATTCATGCAGAAGCTTGTGAATGCACACTATCTTAATTTGTAGCTGTATTTATTGTAGCTTTATGAGCTCTAGACATAGAGATAGTTGCTTGTTTCATTGCACGCCATATGACACAAGATTGCTCAAAAGAATATTTTGCCTAATCAGCATCTGAAAAGGCACTAATAACCAACATGGATTTGTGTTTCCTATTTTGAATCCCGATTGATTTGAGCCCTTCAAGATATCCAACAATCCCTATTTTAAGGCTCTTCACAGTGTTCTAAGGCAACGTTGTGGGAGAATGAAAGAAAGATATATCTAGCCTTGTCAACGTTAGATACTGAAGTGCCCCAACGATATCTAGCCGTTGCCGACGATGCCATCCACATTGTAGCGATTAACACCGGAGTCAGCCATCCAGGTTATAGCGATTGATGGCCTCGCGCAGAACCTCAGATGTGCCTGAAGAGGCTACAATATCCCCATCCCCATCTGACAAAAGTTTGAGACACACCCGCTACAGCCAGCGTTGAGAAGCTGAAACATAACGTATAAAGACAATGGAAGAAAACAGTAATTCATGGGACCACAAACTATAGTACGTTAGGATTGAGTGAATAGTACAACTAGATTACTAGGAGGGTTTTTAGTTTCCCTTTTCTCTTAAAAAAAATTAGATTTTGATCCATCATTTTGTAAAATGGAACTAAATACTACTCCCTCCGTCTACGAAAGAGTCAATTTCTAGAGTTGTCCTAAGTCAAACTTTTTAAACTTTGACCAAATTTCTAGAAAAAAATGCTAAGATTTATAGTATCAAATTAGTATTATTAGATTCATCATAGAATATATTTTCATATAATGTGTATTTTATATTATAAATGTTGTTACTCTTTTCTATAAAGTTAGTCAAACTTTAAAAAGTTTGACTGGCACGGATCCTAGAAATTGATTCTTTCGTGGGCGGAGGAAGTATATAAATTTTTTGGTAAAAAATTAGTTATTCTCCATTGTAGATTTTGGCCTTAGGAGGCTTAAAAAACCCAAAAAGAACTTCAAGAGGCTCTCATGGGGACAATAGATTCTACATTTTAGATGGACCTAAACATGACTCTAAAAATTTTAACATTTTACATTCTATCATTCCAAAATAGTTGACTTTTTGCATTTTTTTAACTAAACACCCCCTAAGTCTACGTGGACTGGTACTTTTGCACGAATTCTGTATTTCGGATGGAACTAAATAATGGGGATGGGTCCCGATCTTCCATCAGATTCAAGATAAACAACGATTTGGTCAGAGAACGACACACAATCTGGCTTCAGATCACAAAGATCCAAACCCTGCAACCTTAGCACCACATCTCCTCTGGTTATCGACCGGCGCTGCACGGTTGACCTCACCAAGAAGGCTAATCCTTGCCTCCGAATCGAATAATACAAGCAAGAACAAGGAAGAATGCAACCAATTTGCAGATGAATGATTAATCTCACGAGTTAGGATCTCACGGCGAAACTGTTTTTGACAAAATAATCTAAGCAAAAGCCAAACCCTAACATAGGTGGAGGCTACTAATTATATAGCCTAAGGGACGTCTAAGGACTCCTCTTCACGTCCATAAGGTGGTCTAACACGTTACAAGGCCCAACAACCCTAAAGATGGCGACGTAACGCCCCGACGGATTCTAAATGTCAACTTGTTTCGACGATTTCCCTTTACGCCGATGGAATTTAGGCATCAAACCAAAGCCGTTGGTTAGCTTATGAAATTATCTTTCCATCCATATATGGATCATCAAAAACAGAGTCCGGATGTGTCCTGGACGTCTGTGTTTACCTCATGCTGGTCCCGAAGCCCGAGATGGACTCAAACTTGATATGGATTGGGCCTCTGACTTGTCTTGAACGACTTTGCTGACCTTCTAAGGTGGTGGGCAAAGAGGAGGACATTCAAGGGCTCCTTTTGTGGCTTCTCCTTCTCCTTGAGATGTGCTCCCACTTGACTAGAGTCACAAGAAAAAAAATATACCCATAATGATGATGTAGCTCTCGGCACAAACAACAACAGAATATAATAACTATTTGAAGGCTTTGCCGATGTGATATTGAGGTAGGACCAGATCTATTTGAAAGCTTATCAAACAAGCTTTCCATCAAGTGCTCATTGACCTCAATCTCATTCCAGATGGATGAGTTATGACCTTCCCAATAAAGCACTATCGGGCCGTTAGCGAACTAAAAATTCAACTTTGATGACCTTGCACTTTGAGACACATTCATACCTACATGCAAATAATGATATATGCATGTGGAACCAAGTGAATTATACCAAAAATTATTATACAAATATAGAAATGAACTCATCTTATAGTCAATGGTCATATATGAAGGTATCATGTCCAGAAAATTTCAACATTTTACATTCTACTATTCTAAAATAGTTGACATTCTGCATTTTGTATTTTTTTAACTAAACACCCCCTGAGTCTCTATGTAGACTGGTACTTTTGCACGAGGCTAACAAATTTAACTGCGTGCGTTGGCCGTGCCCTAACCTGCCTCAAGGTTCATCTTTAGTAAAGTTTTTGTTTAATCAGCTTTTGGAAAACATTTCTGCTGATCGATAGAAAAGCAGAAAGCCAACCAAACGATAGAACAAAAGGAAGTTGCTGCTTTCTCGTAGTACAATTTTCACAATACCTTGAACTCCCCTTTTAGTTTTTCCAAATGGATGAAAATAGATATTTTACAGCTGTTTGGAGAGAGAGAGAGAGAGATGATTGGTTTTCAGTTATTTAAACCAAAGAGCCACTTTTTTCACACAACTCACAACTACTTTTTCACTTTCACAGCTCACAACTTCTCCATAGCCTAACCAAACAGACCGTAAATGCCCCTACCCAACTTTCATATCTTCAAATGCAACAGTTTTTTTTTAAGAAAGTTCACCTACAACACACAAGTTATTTCAATGATGCTAGAACACTGGTTAGTTGTTTGGTTTGAAAAATATTCAAAATTTCCATTTACCCTAGATATTTGCTTACAAGGAATAATATGGCAAGCAAACAAACCACTTGTTCCCTTGAAACAAATAATTGAATCTATTTAAATTTATGATAAGATGTTCCATCCCATTTTTTTAGGCGGAGCATCCTAGGCCAACATTTGTTTCTTCTCAAGGCAAAATGCAATCAGAGGAATTGACCACCATCAGCATCACCACCAAAATACAGTTACAATCAATCAGGGAGGGTACATCAAGATATGAAAGATGCATAAGCAATATCATAATTCCATCCCAGCTTGAATTAAGAAATAAATGTGATGACAGTCATGATGGAACAAGGGAAAGATGGCGCACGAAACCCAGCAGGTTCCCCACACTTTGTGCTGCAGCTTTGTTTTTTTCTTTTTTTGTTTTTTTTTTCACTATGGCGGTGGCGATTCTTCTTCCAGGAGGGAAGTAAAAGGAAAGGGGGATTTACAGATGCCAGTTAACCATCCATGGAGATACATTGCCCTGGCCAATCATTTGGTGCTGTTCCCATTGCACTGGTGAACGAAACCGTTGCCATGAGCATTGCCATTCGAGTGGAAACCGTTACTGTTGCAGTTGCTGCTCCCAACATCCTTGCGCTTAAGACTGGCCTTCTTTGCCCCCCATATACGAACTGTGTGATCGTCACTAGCTGATGCAAGCATGTGGGGATTCGTAGGGTTCCAACTTACGCAGTTGACTGTGCCCGAGTGACCAGCAAGAGTCTCAATGAGATCACCAGTGGCTCGATGCCATATGTAGACCTGGAAACATGACCAGGTGTTGCACATTATTACCTTGCAGGGTACAAAAGAAAATATGCAATGAACCGTGTGGGCTGGACCAACCAACCACAGGCCTTCTAGACATTGCAAAGGCTAAATCTTATGTTTCCCAATGCAACTTTAAGAAGTACTCCCTCCATTTCAAATCGTGAGTCGTTTTGACTTTCCTAGTAAAAGCAATGTATCTAGAAAAACAAAAACAACTTCCAATTTGAAAGGCAGGAGTAACATTTTTACTTCTTTTATTACTGATGAAATGCAAAGTATCATATTTTCTACTGCCTACAAGATATATGGATGCCATAACTACATGCCTCCATTACACCCCTTGGAAGTATAATAGTTCATCAGAAAAGACAATCAGCTGAAAAACACAGGATAATTTCAACGTATTTATAGTGGCATCTCCTAGCATAAAATAAATCAGCAGCAAGATTTGGTCAGAAGACATGGAAGAAAGTGTCAACAAATATGCTGCATGCCGAATGTATGAAACTATAGAAGAAAAGTGGTGGAAACTAGCATGTGCAGACAGGCCTTGTTTAGTTCACCCTAGAAACCAAAACTTTTCAAGATTCCCCATCACATCAAATCTTACGACACATGCATGAAGCACTAAATATAGACAAAAATAAAAACTAATTACACAGTTTACCTGAATCTGTTGAGTCTAGTTAGTACATGATTGGACAATAATTGCCAAATAAAAACAAAAGTGCTACAGTACCAAAACCCAAAAAAAATTCGAAACTAAACAAGGCCATAAGCAATTAGGCATGCATATTAAATTATAATAAATCTGAGACCGGCCTAGACATAGGCGCCAGTTGCAAGAGCGTCCCCGAGTTAGCCAATGATTTCCGTGTCACAGGATGTTTGAATGCTTTATCGTATATAAAAGAATAATGTAATGCAATGAGGACGGTTCAAATGACAAACATGTTAGCTGCACTCTCCATTAGATTTGACTCATCTGACAATAAATATAATTGTCTAAAACAGCATGTGTCTGGGAGCAGTGCATATTAATAAAAACAATGACAACAAAGGTAAGTGCACACATAATATCGATTCTATAGCCATTAGGTGGGTCACAAGGCAATCGCCATACCTGTGAATCTTCACTCCCACTAGCAATGAACGCCTGCTCAGATCCACCAAAACAAGACCTTATCACAAACCGGTTGCGCTTATGGCCCTTGTACCGGTTGACTCGAACAGGATCATTTCTTATGTTCCACAAATGAATCTCTTCGCTTATAAGATTTACAAGCAGGAAATCACCATCTTCTGATAGAGAAAATGAAGTAATTGTACTACCCTCTTCAATTAACCTCTCTTGTTTTGTCTCCCTATCAAATAGAAGAATTGTGCTCTCCCTACTCATGCTTATTATAAGATTTCCATCTTTTGCTACAGCAAAATCAGATGTTCTTGTTGATCTCTGCCCTTTCCAGCAATCTACTTCATTACCATCTAAATCCCAAATGCAAAAGTTTTCATCAGCTAGACCAGACAATATTTGTTTTCCATCTGGAAACCAAGCACATGATATCAAACCAACAGGCTTTGCATAAACATGAAGACATTTGCCAGATTCAACATCCCAGCGTCTGATGGCTTCTTCCTGCCCACATGTGAGAAGCTGGCAATCATCAGGGCTCCATGCGACCATCATCACCGACTTCTGATGACCAATCAATGTATGCCTCAGTAATAGCTCTCCATCTTCATCAACCTACGAAATGAAAAGATTAATTCATGAAGGGATAAAAAAGAGGAAAAGTAAACCGCATAGCATGGTCAATAACAACAAAACAGAAGTAAAAACTAAAGCTTCATTTATCAGTAGCAAATTACGCGATTGAAGTCTCTACCTGTATTACCATTACAACCCAACTTACTGCAGTGCAACCGTAAGATAGTGGGGACAGACACTTTCATGATCAACAAGAACATACAGAAGTGCCAGTATTCAAGCTAGGGAGCTTACAAGATGTACTCCATCAATTTCAAATTATAAGATGTTTTGACTTTTCTAGATACTCCCTCCTGTCTAGTTTATAAGGCATTTTGTGTAGGTCAAGAGTCATTATATAATCTTTTGACTAATAATTTGACTGAATTTTTAACCATTGTAAAACAAAATTGATAAGATTTGTAATCAAATGTACTATCCAATGATCATAAGTTTATAACAAATAATATAATATAAAATAAATGAATGGTCAAAGTGTAATTTAGGAGACCATGTTAGAAGGTGCCTTATAAACTGGACCAGAGGGAGTACAATGACTGTTGATATACCACTATGTCTGGATACATAGTAAAAGCAATGTGTCTAGAAAAGCCAAAATGTCTTATAATTTGGAACTGACGGAGTAATAAGCAGTAGGCTTTCAGTGGAAAAAATGTAATATGAAATGGCAGACTTCTGTCTTTGTTTTGAAAATAACAATGGATTTGAAAGTCAACTTTTGGTAAAAAAAATAAAGAACAGGTGATGAAAAGCATTAGTAAGGTTGGACAAGTTCAGTTCTTGACATGAAATTTAAAATAGGAACTAAGGAACAGGCCACCCAGTTTGTACGCAGAGTCGCAGACCATGAGAAAAGAAGACTTTGGAAACATAAGTTCAGTGGTTCACAAGTTTACCTCCCATATAATTGCAGATTTATCATTTGACGCTGAGGCTAAATACTTTCCGTTGTTTGAAAACTGGATAAACCACACTTCATCGTGATGTGCATGCAAAACCTGCAACAATTTTTTTACTTGTGAACTTCAAAGCATCGAACTTCAAGATATGCAGCTACTAGGAAAAAAATAGTCTTGATAACCAAGTTCTCTAACATTTCACATCCAGCTAAAAGTGACAACAATGTACGGCAAAATACAAGTCGCAAGTTTCTATTCATTTTACTGCAAGTGAAAGAATGATTTCTTAACAAAGAAAACATAGCTAATACAATATTTTTGTGAAGTGCAAAGATGAGTGGCACTCCCAGCTCTTATCAACCTTTTTTCAGGAAAAAAAACCCTCTGCAGTAAACTGAAATTATTATTTGGCAACAAATGGTGAGAAGTGGGGAGAACAAGGAGGGAGATGGAGCAAGGGGGAAGGTAGAAGGAAGCTTAAGTGGTCTACATACATGCTGTAAAGCTGGATTATGACTTCAGATTTGCAAATTACAGCATCAACAATGGGACTTCCATTGTTTTCATTCAAATTGCTGTGTATCATAATCCAAATATAGCTAATGGAAGTGAAATACAGAACAAAAAAAGAACTACTGAGGTGTTTTAAATAACATACAAATGACAAATCAATACAGTACATAAGTGGCTGACCAGCAGACACAGAACTAGCACTTATGTGGGGTTTTAGCGCTCCAAGCAAACACCGAAGCAGGTACCAGAGTCTTTTTTACCTGTAGCGTGCGAGACGGTATCTGGTCTTTCCCACAGTGATGGTCAGTGTAGAGGGACAACCCATCAACAGAATTATGGAAATAGCAAGCATCCCTTTGTACAGTAAGTGCTTGCTCAACTAAATTTTCTAACCTCCTCTCAGGCACCATCACAGTTGGAGGGAGCACCTTTTGCAATTCCTCTAGAAGCTTCCACCGAGAACTAGAAGAATCAATTCCAAGCTTTGAAAAACCAAGGAACAACTGCTGTGGAGAACAAGAAATCATACAAGTCGACAGTTCATGCACTCTTTTTCTATTAACACCAAGGGGTGTGATCTCACATCGTAAAGTCTTCATAGCACCCATGACATCGTCATTTCTTAGAAGTTCAAAGAATTTCTGCTCCAATATCAAAAATGACGCAGATTTCACGATGTTTTCATCTTGAAGGCCAATCTTATTCAAGGTAACCACCGCATTATCCCAATTCCCATCAATCACCTGCTCTCTGAAAAGATTCACCATAGGTTTATGTAAAATAATCCCAGATTCCTCCTCCAGAACTGCTCCACTTTTTTCATATCCAAGACTATACAGAGTTTTGGTGATTATCCTAACAAATTCCTCCTTCTTAATAACACCCTTGGAACCAACCATAACTTCTTTCCCTTGGGAAGGCAAAGGTCTAGCCATTGTACTTCCCAAAGGATTGACGGATTTCGAAAACGAGAAATAATCTGGTAAACTTGCAGATTCTACTGAGGATGCTCTTGCGCGTTTTGAGGGTGGTTCATCATCTTCAAAACCTCCCATGAAATGCCACGATCAGCCCATATATTTTTCACTTCAGGGAAGGTGATGGTATGCAATCTCCACGTAAATTGTTCCAAATAGTTACCGAAACAGATGGAGGATTCTGCAGAGAAGGAATTAAAAAGTGAGAGTCATGAAATAATTGGCCCCAGCCCCACTACAAAATTCATCCTGGCCTCAGACTTAGGACTCACTTGACAAAGAGGATAAAACACCCATTTGCTACTAAGCAAAGGGGGCCATAGATCTTGTCATTAATCCTCATGTCTAAAGGTATCAAGATATGATTCCTTGCCAATCTAGAATTGTCTGATTGCTTGGCAGCGTATCCCACAGTGTAATCAAAGGCGTGACAAAAATTAGGATGCTCACATCAAAGCAAAGCCATGACAACACTATCTTGTGCCAGGCACCACTAAACTAAAAGAACATTGCTACAATGTAGCCATTCCAACTACGTTGCTTGGCAACCAACGTAGTTGGAGAAACCACCAATGGTTAGCGGTGATTACTGCTAATACTTGAACCCAAAGGTGACGATATGATCTGATTTCATCAAATAATAGAATAGAACATACTAAAAGGAATGTGCATATTGAATGACTGATATGCCAATCAGTATCAGCCAGCCTTCGAAACAGCGAAAAAGTTCTACAGCTGTTCTAATCGCAACACCTACAGATGGTAAAGTTATCAGTACTGCAAGCACATTCGACATAGGGATGCATAAGTTGCAGTTCTGTTGTAACTTTGGTACAAACAAGAAGTATGCTGCTAGAGTGGCATGCTTAGGTAAACCAAAGTCTCCAACAATCCAGTCAAACCTATTTTTGTCCATATCAGTACAGGATAAGGCACGCAACATCTACTTCCTAGCACCAGCATCAGCCCTCTTCTGTCCTCTGTAATGCTACTTCCCACAGACACCATTCCATTCCTTGCACACCGAAGATTCCACGCACTGGGGGACACGCATCCCTTGCCCACCAAAGCATATATAACTAACAAATGGATCAGCAGCACAGAGTCATTAACAGCAACAGGTAAATCTACTCGTGCAATTACTAGCAACTTGCTTAATTAACCACCAGGAGAACCCGCAGCCGACTCGCACCCCTCGGCAACCCACTCCGCACATCGGGCAAGGACACGCAGCAGAAGGCGCCCCGATCACGGAATCGCTCTCCCCCACCCCACCCAGCACCCAGTTGTATGTAGAAGCAAAAGTTCACTCGTCTGTTCATCGCACCTAAGGCACAGGGCGGCGCGGGCAGTAACCGGGCAAACCCCCGCCCCCACGCGGCGGGGCACGAAGCAGCGAGGGTTAGCGATCGGAGGGGAGGAGGAGGGGGGGCCTGACCTCCAGCCGGGAAGTCCCGATCCCCGCCGATTCGCCGAGAAACCCCCGGAGGAGCCCCGAATCCGCGGCGAATCGCGCGGAATCTCCGGGGAATCGCCCGCCCCGGCGGAGAGGAGGCGGCCCGGCGGTCGGATTGGGTGGGGAAAGCGGCGAGGAGGCGTAGGGAGAGGGGGTGTGGGGAGGAAGGAGGGGTGGTGGTGTTTGGCTTGGGGGAAGAGGAGAGGGGAACCGACTGAATAGAAAAGGGTTGGCAGGGGGGAGGGACACACACACAGCAGGCGCAGGCAGCAGCACCAGGAGAGAGAGAGAGAGGAGAGAGGAGAGAGAAAACAAAGGGGTCGACTAGAGAGAGAGGGGGAGTACGCGACGCCAGTACCTTCCTTGTGGATCTCTCCCACTAATTCTCACAGGTTCTTTTCCTAATCTCTTCTCCTGGCCTCTCTTCGTCTGATGATGCTTGAGAATGATGGTCCTTGCTTGGGAGAAGAGGTAAACATCAAAGTTAAGAATAGCTTTATGTATGGCATATATATAGACACCACGGTTGCGACGACGTGTCGACTATTGAGTATAAGGGATAGAGTATGCAAGGTAGTATATGTTGATCATTGAGTATAAGGGATAAACTACAGCGTGTAATATATATCAACTATTGAGTATAAGGAATAGAGTGTAAAATAGTGTTTCGAAAAAATGACGGGAGCAAGTGATCGGTGGGGCAATGACTAATAGGGACCGACTATGAGGTTGCTTGGGTTAGGGGAAAAGGATGTTAGTTGCGGGCCATGGCCCATGGTTTGTGAGTCGTGGGCTGTGACGTTCAGGTCCAGGGATAGGATTTGTGAATTGATCTTCATCTAAGACTGTCTCCAACAGTCCTCACCCATATATGAGATCCATACGGTTTATTTGGGTCACGCAGGAGAAAAGGGTCACACACACCAAATCTTTCGTGTTCCAACAGCCGACCTAAAAGGAGAGCAGATCCACTGAATGTGCCGCCCCATTCCTTCCCATCGAACAGAACCGCATGCGCTGCTCTCTTCCCTCTCCACTGTGCCTAGAACCAAGCTTCCCTCCTTCTCTGCGCGAGACGGCCGCGCTCGCCGAGCTTCCTTTCCTCCCTGCCGAGACAGTCTCGCCCCTCTGCAGACCTACCTCGCCATCGTCGTCTGCGCCGGCGGCTCCTCGTCGTCGTCTGCGGGACAACCACGCTCGTCGTGACGGCGGCTCCCCGTCGCGGACCCACCTCGCCGTCGTTGTCCGCAGGCCCGCCGCGCCTCGCCTCGCCGTCGTCTCCTCGTCACGGGCCCGCCTCGCTGTCCTCATCGGTGGACCGACCGCGCCTCGCTGTGCGGCAGATCCCTGTCGCGGGCCCACCATGATCGATGCTGCAGATTTGGGTCATGGAGAGAGAGATGCATATTTGAGTCTCCTCTCACCATGACGCAAAATAGGTCCTCTCTTTGCCTACTCTGTTGGGAGTGCTTTTTCACTGTGATCAGACATTTTGGATATGGATAGCGTGATGCATAGGCTGTTGGAGATAGCCTAAGAGCACCTCTAAGAGCATCTCCAACGGTTTTGCATTTGGACTTTGCATTCTTGTAATTTGTCAAAAATCACAAAAGAGGTATCCAATGGTTTTGCATTTAGAGTTTGCATTTTGAGCAACTTGGCAAATGAGAGAGCAAGCTTGGCATATATGCCAAGCCGCGCACGGCTTGGCAAAAGGCCGACCGCGCGTCTCCCGGTCCCCCGCGCGACCTGGACTTTCTTCGCGCCATATATCGCGACCGCAAGCAACACCATCGCCGTCATCTGCTACAAGCCAGAAGAGTAGGACCGAATTGAATCAAATGAATTTTAAAATTGATGAACCAGTGCATCGGCAATCTATCGAAGCCATAGAACGGTAATGTACGAGCAGAGCAGGAAGATGATCCGGGTACGTAGGCAGGTTGCATCCATCGGGCTGGCACCGCAGCGGCACCTGCAACGAGTCTGATATGAGTCGTCGCGGTGGCACCTACAACGAGCGGTGGGGAGCAGGAAGAACTGGTGGCGCGACCTGTGAGGAAAACACGAGAACCGGCGGCGACTTTATGCACGCGAAGGAAAGTCGCGTGTGGGAAGACGATCGCGAGCGCGCGCGAAGGAAAAAAATCACGACCGGGTCCACTTTGGCTAATTGCCAACTCAGTTATGTAAAACCCTTAGAGATGGCCTATTTTTAGACTTTGCATTTTGTTCTGAGAGTTTGCAAACAACAACAAATACCAACTTAATTATGCAAAACATCGTGTCGAACTGTGGAATCGAATAAAAGCAAAGTTCGTTGCCTTCAATGTGCACATCGACTTCTGCACACAAATAGAACTAAAAAATCATCTCTATTTGAGTCATATTGGGGACAAAAGAATCGTGAGGGGTGACATGCCCGGCATGATTTTTTTTTCTTCTTGATTTGGCTCGTCTACAAATTACGCTTTTTGGTCTAACGCCCAATGTTTGATTGCTCCAATGTTCTAGATCTCTTTTTGCTTCCCACAGTTCACTTTTAGATGACACTAGAGTTGCTCTAACTATGGAATATATTTGGAGGACTTTATCTTAAGTATAGGATTGGTTAATAGGCTTGTCGATGATAGTCGCATACCACTTTCCATTGTGAGCGTGATTTTGTATTATTATGGTAGCTTCTCACATAGCTTAAACTCCATGGCTACTTTGTCTTAAGTATGGGATTGGTAGATAAGCTTGTTTTGATGGTAATCACACTACTACAAAAAGATTTACCGTGATCTTTTGAAACACCCTCCGAGGCGGGCAAAAATTTCAACCGCCCGAGACGGTCATTTTTTATTAACCGAGGCGGTTACATAAACTGCCTCGCAAAATTGATTAATCAAGGCGGACATCTTAACATAACAGTCTCGGTAAAATCATTAACCGAGACGGGTATTATAACTCCACCCGCCTCAGTAAATCTGGCCCAGCCTGCCAGCCCAAGAGGCCCAATTTCAAGGTCACATATATATACTAGACCTAGGGTTTCACCTTCACTTCCTCAGCCGCACCCGCACTCTCTCACCTTGGCTGCTCGCGACGCCATACGCCCGACGCCCTTCACTTCCCCTCCTCGCAAAACTTGACACCTGAGCGCCCCTCCCCATTGACCGCACCCCTTCCCTCTAACGCCCCTCCTCCTCTCCTTCGTATTCGGTGGCAGAGCCCCCTATCGCGGCGACGCTTCTCCGTCCTCCCTCAAGCACCACCGACGGCGTGGCGAGGAGCTCCTCCGTCTCCTCTGGCGGCGTGGATCTAGGCAGCAAGGAGTTCCTCCCTCTGCCTCAAGGTCCTCAGGTGGCGCGGATCCGGGGCCGAGGGCATGGCAGCGCAGTCCAGGGCTTGGAGGCCTTCACCCACGGCAGTGCGTGAGGTCGTCCACACCCGCGACGGATGTACTGCAGTGGGCGGTGGATCTTCGTGGTGGCAAAGCGGGCATGGACGCAGCGAGCTGCCGATGCATACGCAGAGTTGGCTCCCCTAGCGGTAGGGCAAGAGGCCCAGATCCAAGCCCTCTGGGTTTTTTTTCTTTTTATTTGATTAACCGAGGCGCGCATCCAACCGCCTCGCAAAAGGTCACATTAACCATGACCTTTGCTCCGAGGTGGTTGGAAAAACTGCCTCAGTTAAGCATTTTAGCCCGCCACGGTAAATTTTTTCATGTAGTAGTGTCACATAACCACTTTCTATTTTGAGCATGATCTGTACTACCATGGTAGCTTCTTACATAGCTTAAAACTCCATCACCACTTTATCTGAAGTATAGGTTTGGTTAATAAGCTTGTTTTGATGGTAGTCACATAACCACTTGCTATTTTGAGCATGATTTTTATTACTATGGTAGTTTCTCACATAGCTTAAGTAAGGTATTTGTAGATAGAGCTTCTATATGTCACATCCATCCTAGTATATATACTGAAAGAAATGTACGTACAACACATGTCTTCCGGACAAAACATGTAAATCTAAATATATCGTATTGAATCTTGATCGATGCTTTTTGCCTACTTATTGTTGTTACTTTCTTTTTCGCTCATAGGTAGGCTATTACATGATGTTTTGCTTTCTGACATGTTAAGACAGTAAGATAAAACCAAGGCAGCCATTATGTGTTGCCCCCAATTATATCATTCCGTTGGTAATAGGTTATATTGGTGTCGCCTAAATTCTTAGAAATGGTCATCTTCTGGCTTTAAAAGGTTAAAACAAACAGAGTGAATTATTTTCTACCATCATAGCAGAATTACCACGTCGCACGTGATAAGTTAGTTCAGACTGAGGTGTCTATCTAAGCCAATAGACATAAGATGAGATATTTGATTTTGTGAGGTCATCAGGTTTTGTTCCCTTTTTATTCTTGGAATTAATTTGCCTCCTGTTGATTTTTTTGTAAGAGTCCTCCAGATGAAATTTGGTAGTCTTATTTTTATGTTCATATAAAATTCTAATTAAACTGTAGTGTGATTCTAATCTCTACTGTATTCGATCATGTCCTAGAACTTTAACTATGCCTTTATTCCTAATGATATTTTTGAGAGTATATTCCCAGTTTATACTGGTGCTTATTTGCATTTCGGGCTGCAACTAGCAAATGGAGTCGGCCTGGCCCAAAAGATAACACTACAGTAGCAACAGCATTTTTCTAAATTTCCAATGACCCGCATGAAATTGAGAACTTACTTCATTCTAAAGACACATCTTGGCCTAACTATAATTCCATTTGCTAAAAAGCTCAAGTAGACAGAGAATTATACCACTCGCAAAAGAAAAAAACTTAAATTATATTAGTCTATATACTCGAAGAATTTCACTAGAAGAAAGGAACCTTTGTGAGGCAAAAAAGAAGAATTTACTTTAACATAAGGTACAAAGAACACTAACATGCTGGGACCCGAGCCCATTTCAACAAAGTTAGTATAAAAAACATTTTGTTCTCTGAGTTGAGCTAACTAGAATAAGAGAAACATTATCTCGAAGTGTAGAAACATTTTTTAAAAGTACTATCTATATCTTGGCCATGCATCTGTGTTCCTTCCATGGGATGCCACAAAATAATTGGGGAAGAACATTGTTTACATCACTGTTGCTTGAAATATTCAGTTGTGAATTACGAATTTGGATCAGACTAATTCTTAGCTCTACCCAATAAGCTTGCCAATCACCTTTCATTCAATTCATCATGAGTCATGATAATCCTACTCCTAGTATAGGGGTACAAGTCTGGTAACCCATTGGTTAAATGTACTCATTGTCGAGCATGCATAGTCCATTTCCACTACCGAACCAAAATATACAAGTCGTCACTCAGTGGTCACCTGTCAACAAATGTCACTTTGTCAATAAAAAACAAGATGGAAAAAGAAGGCATGGGTTGCTTCAATTGCATATAAACATGCATATGTCTGTGGTTGGTGGCCGATTCTTATCCAATCCCTACATGACCAATAGCATAACCACATGATCCAACATATATATATCTTACATCTAATTTCTCCTCTTAGGCCAGTCTCAATGGAAGGTTTCACCTTTCCAGTTTCCAAGATGCGAAACTTAACTTGGAACATATCTTTCTCCACAGTGTGTAATTTCATAGCACGGTTTCATATATTATTCTAAACTTTTGTGGGTCCCATCGTTCTCTTTTCCCCTCTCGCGGCCAGCTGAGCCATGCCCAGCGGACGACGTCGGGGAACTCGCCTCGCGGCCGTTTTTTCTAGTCTTCCCGAGCCGTACTCACCGCCGCCTGACTAGCTCAGTGTTCATCATCAGATGAAGTTCTCCGAACTTCTGACGTGTTTCTCTTTTTTTCTCCACTTCCTTTATTTGTTCATTCATGGCATCGTGGCCAGCGGGGCCACGACCGGCAGCAGCGAAGGCAGCTCGCTCGCGTCCGCTCCCGACAGCAGCTCTCCCGGTCCGCGCCCGACAGCAGCTTGCCCTCGCCCTCGCCCTCGCCTGGCCTTCCCGCTCGCCATGGTTGCACGTTGCCTCTTCTGCACGACGACAGTCCGCCCCGCGTGTCGTCGAGGAGGTACGAGTCGCCGTGACGAGCAGCACCCGCGGTCCGCCCTGTGCATCGTCGAGGAGTTGGCCTTTGGCGGCGCATCGTCGGTTGGTTCGAGGCCAGAAGGAGCCGGCGCGGTGGAGCCTGCCCGGCGCTCACGCTCGCCGCGCTGGGAGGCATCCGCGGTCGCGTGCGGATGCACGCGCCCTCATGGCCATGATGGAGGCAGCGACTGCAGATCGGCGGACTGCGACTGCGGATGGTGGCTCGCGTCAGAGGCGGAGTCCGCGGGGCTGGTGTCGAAGAAGACCGATGGGATGAAACGAATCACGACTCTCAACGCGGGTTTCACACCGTTTCCGACGTTCGTTTCACCATGGTGAAACTTTTCCATTCTCTCTCCTCCCAGTTTCATACAAAAAGTGTGCTCTTGCTGATGTGGCAGACTATTTAATGTGCATGACACCCTTCGTGAAACTCCATTGAGACTGGCCTTATATAACCAAGTCATTCTTCCATCCATTTTTTATAAAATCTATTGGTTTCCCTAGAGTTTAAAATTTTTGCTAAGAAAATTAAAGAAACCCTAGGGGAACCATCTTTCCAAACTGTGGTTGAAATTGTCTTAGGAGGCTTCTCCTGCGAAAAATTCTAGGGAACATATTCCCATACCGATTTTGTGGATTCTAGTAGTATCTCCATTGTCTCCTATGAGATCCAAACTCACGACCCATGCTCATAAAAATTAAAACCGCACATGTTTGTGTATCCAACAATGGTACAGGATTCTAGTTCCCATACATGTTGGAACAGAGGACACATCTATTACATAAATATCCAAGCCACAAGTCATTCAAATAATCGCCCAACAAAGTGTATGTTCCGTTGCAATGCTTATGCATGTTTGCTAGTACTTCCTCTATCAAAAAAAGATAGAATTCTCATAAAAGTTGTTATTTAAACTTTGACCACCTCTACTAAAAGTACTAAAATTTTTTATATCAAATAAGTTCATTAGATTGATTATTATGAAATAGTTGTTATAATTTAAGTTCTCGATTTGGCATGTATGCTTGTATTTTTCTAAATTTATTTTAGGATTTAACGGTGTTGTGCTTTCAGTGGTAGGCAACGTTTCCGTTGACAGCGAGGCGCTTGGGATGACTTCGTCGATCTCGAGATGTGCCGACATAGTCTTTTGGAGGTGCTCATGAAGATAGGATTTCCGTACGTGTATTCATAGGGAGCGAGTGTGCGTGTGTTTGAGTGTTTACATTTGTACTTGTGTAATTCAAAAAACTATTTAAAGACATAAATGTTGATATTTTCTCTAGGTCAAACTTGAGAAAGTTTAACTACTCTCAAATCTAAAATTATATTCTTCTTGGCGGAGAGAGAGTATATCCATAATATTAAAATAGGAAAATTAGAGAGAATTTCCTGTGAGCCACTGTAAAAGATCACAATTCCTTGTGAGCCACTGAAAAAGTTCAATGGACTTCACTGTCACTACTCTAAAAATTTTTTTTGCCTCCAGGCCACTACCGTTAGATTAGGCTCTAACGGTGTCAAACCACGGGTGTGAAAAGTCAAAAATACCATAGATGTAAATGTGATGTTAATTTTTTAGCATCTTAATGACTTTAAATAGAAAAACTCAAAACTAAAAAGTTGTAAATCTCATTGGAATCTATATTTTTTATATAAAAATTATTTTCATTCAATATAGCAAAAAAGATATGTTTTTCTAAGATATATTTTAACCATATCAAAACAAATCTTTTTTTGCTAAATTAAATGAAAATATTTTTTATATGAAAATTGTAGATTTTGACAAGATCTACAACTTTCTAGTTTTGAGTTTTTTCATTTGAAGTCGTTAAGATGCTCAAAAAAATAATAGCATATTTACACCTAAGGGTATTGTTGACTTTTCACACCTACGGTTTTGAGTGGTCTGGAGGGCAAAAAAAATTTAGAGTAGTGGCACTGAAGTCTGTTGAACTTTTTAAGTGGCTCACAAGGAATCACGATAGAGAATTCTCTCATCTTCCTGTGTGCATGTTATCTATAGTTCTCCACCCTACCTCCGTCTCCCTTCTCGTGTTGTCTTATACTGACTCCTGCTCATACATGATATCTCAAAAGAATATAGTTTTACAAACACAGACGTTCGCATACACAGATACACACTCACCCCTATAAATGTACGCATGCACATCCTACCTCTATGAGCACCTCCAAAGAATCGAGTTGGACTGGCAAATCTCAAGATTTACGAAGTCACCACAGGCCCTCGCTGTCGACGGACACGTCGCCAGCGCCGTTAAATCTTAAAATAAGTCAAGAAAAATACAAACACCTGTGTCAAGTCGAGAACTTGAACTCAGTTGGTAAGGTTCTATCACAAATAACCTAACCAGCTAATCTATGATGCATAAGTCAATACTATCATCACCCAGTCCTACGGTGAGTTGGTTATGTTCACCGCTTTCTTCCTCGTCACCAATAGAACGATCAAGTCCTTCCTCTTGACACTTTGGCCCTACCATTGCAAGGCGAACTTGCTTCATCCAAAAAAACAACCGACAAGCATCTACACTTAGGGATTGCACTGGGGCAGTTTCGAGCTAGGTCCTTTTGATTTTCAGGTCCAACAGGTGCAGGTGAGGGAGCAATTTTCAACTCGATTTTCAAGTTTGGAGACCCAAAACTTAGGCCCTGTTTAGATTAGAGATGAAAATTTTTTGGATGCCACATCGAATGTGTCGCACTACACCACAACACCATAATTAGTGCCAGATGATCTGACGCTAAAAGTGGCTACAGCGTCAGATGGTCTGACGCTAAAAACATATAGCGTCAGACTTCTGCAGACGGTGTAAGTGCTGACACTAAAAACATACAGCGTCAGACCATACTTTTAGCGTCACACAGTCTGTCGTCCTGAATATATTTTACGTCAGACCGTCCATTGATATTTTTCAGCGGCAGATAGTCTGTTACCATACCTACAGCGACAGATGATCCAACAGTCCAAGCAATTTCAGCGTCAGACAGTCCAACAGACAATATAAATACAAAAAAAACACAATTGCAAACCAGCACATATATGATACCCAGACTCAAACTGAAGTTCCATCACATAATGATAGACACACATACATCACATGGAGTTCAATCCATAGATAACAATACATTGTCTTGCACAAAGTTTGAACCATCCAACAAAGTTTGGCTCCAAAAGGTTACATGAATGCACACCTCAAATTTTGGATGGGAAACTAAACAGGGCCTTGAGTTCGGCTTTGGTTTTGGTTTCACCCACGGATTCCTAATGGTGACCCCAAATACACCACTCTAAATCAGAACTCATGTCTTGTATTAATAAATTGTGTCCGTAAGCTACAAAGTTTGTTCTAAGTTGAGTCGTAGAATTGTATGTTGTTTGTTGCCTCTTATTTATACATGTGAATATATGTAATATATATCATACATGTGTTGCCAAACAATTCCTTATTGTGGTGGGTTTTGTGGATCTGCTAATTTTGATGATGGATGGATTTTCATCCGAATTGGTGTTTGGGCGATTTCAAGTTTTAAGTTTGAGTTCGGGTTAAGATCGATGGATACGTCGGCCTTGTTTAGATCCAAAATTTTTTTGGATTTTGACACTGTAGCACTTTTGTTTTTATTTGACAAGCATTATTCAATCATGGAGTAACTAGGCTTAAAAGATTCGTCTCGTGATTTGCAGGTAAACTGTGCAATTAGTTATCTTTTTTATCTATATTTAATGTTTCATGCATGTGTGTAAGATTCGATGTGATGGAGAATCTTATAAAGTTTTGGATAACAAGGCCTTCATCCGCTTCATTGCCACCCCTATCTATGGCGCCACCCCCTTGTCAGCACTAGTGCCTAGTTTAATGGGTAGTGCGAGCGTCAAATCCAAATAGGTAAGTAATGGAACCATCCATTGTAGCGTCTAAGGGCACTCACGATGCAAGACTCTATCACAGAGTCCAAGACAATTAATTATATATTGTTTATGGTATTTTGCTGATGTGGCAGCATATTTATTGGAGAAAAAGGTAGAAAAAATAAGACTCCAAGTCTTATTTAGACTCTAAGTCCACATTATTCGAGGTAATAAATAACTTTAGACTCTATGATAGAGTCTGCATTGTGAGTGCCCTAACTAGTCTGTTGATTGTGCAAGAGGCGAATATCAAGCAAGACTTCACCATGGTTGCCCACAAAGCAAAAAGTTTCTATTTTTCACATATTCTAAACTAGTTCGAATCCTTTTAAGATATCCACCTAGTCTTTTAAGTTGGAAAAAAGTCTATATTACCTCCTTCAACTTTCACAAAAGTTTGCTTTTTCCTCTTCGAAACTCTAAAACTGGACAAAACACATCTCTCAACTTTTAAAACTGTTCATCTTGCCTCCTTGGTCAGTTGGTCTTTGTTATAATCAGTTTTGAAGGTGGTTTTATCTTTTTTATTTATTTATTTTGACTAAATTTTTGAAAAATTATAGTAAATCATAGAAAAAATCATAAAAAAAAATCTAATTTTATGGGAATCCACGTGAGTAGATCTACACAGTAAACATATAATATAATATGTTTTAGTATAGTTTTTGTTGTGTCTTTATATCTATACTTTTCTGTAATTAATTCATAGCTGCAGTTTCTATGATCCAATTGCGATGAAAAGTTTTAGGGTGGGCTAGCTATTGTATGGCTGAATTATGGTTAAAAATTCATACTCATTGAATCATGTATAGTTTATTTATAGATTTATTTATATTTAACAAGTATAAATATAAATAAAATCTATAACTAAGTTATACATAATCTAATGAGTATAGAATTTTAGTACAGCTTAAGTATACAATAATTAGCATACCATAAAAACTTCACCACAATTGAACAATAGAATCTACACCTATGAATTATTCCTTTTAATTACAGAAAAGAATAGATCTAAAGCTACAACAAAATTTTATATCAAATCATATTATATTGTATATTCATTATGTAGATCTACTCATGTAAAGTCTAAGAAAAATAGATTTTTATTTTATAATTTTCTATGTTTTACTATGATTTTATTAAAGATTCAGTTAAAATAAATGAAAAATAAAAAAATAAAGTCGCATTCGAAACCTTTTTAACCAGGGTAGGATGATAAGATGAATGACTTTAAAAATTAAGAGAGGTATTTTAATCAGTTTTAAAGTTTAAAAGAAAAATAGATTTTCGTAAAAGTTGAGAAACGTGTGTGGACTTTTTCCTTACCGTGTCGTGTCGTGAAGCTCCGAGCATTGTGGTTGCTCCCGAGCGTGACACCGTGGACATGGACAGGTGGACGGACACAGGAGCGAAAAATCAGGCAAAATGCCGAAGCCGACCACCGGACACGGAGGACCCCACACGTCAGTAAGCTCCACTGCTCTGCCTCTGCCCCCAGCTAGCGACAGCGTGCTGGAGTGGAGCTATGCTACGGCTACTCACCTTTTTCTTCCCCATCTCCGATTTCAAAATTCAAAACCCCCCTTCCTCACTCTCTCTTCTCCACGGGGGGGAGCGAGAGACCTCGAGGCGGTCGCGGTGGCGTCTCGGAACCCGGGAGGAATCCACTGAAAAAATCCGCGCGTGGGGGACGGACGGATTCTCTCTCTCCCCGTCTTGGGGCGAGCCGGCGAGGCAAGCATCCGAAGCACCATCCCTTGTTTGTTTCCGTCCTCCTCCTCCTCCACGGCTCCACACTCCGCTGGGCGCTGGGGCGATTTCCTTCTTTATTTATTGGCTACTAGAGCGCCACTGCCACTACTGCTAGTGCCAGTTGCTCGTTGCTTCAGTATTCTAAACGCCGGCGGCCACCGCGGTCGTGGCTGCGGTCTTTGGAGTAGCTAAAGTAGGTTGAGCTGATCCGGGGCTCTTTGTCGGCATAGCCAGGTTCGTTCTGGTGGAGTGGAATGCTGCAGATTTGAGTTGCTTAGGGTTGGGGTTGGAGGATTTCAGTGTCAATCTTTTTTAGCTGTAATTTTGGTCCCTCTCCCTTTGCCTTCCTTTATTGCCGCCGACGACGATTGGGCTACCGGCGACGCCCCTTTCCTAGTCCGTTCACCGGCGACGACCACTATGCTGGTATGCCCGTCCCCTCTCTTCCTTTCCTTCTGTGCTCAACGGGGGGCACCCCCAAACCTCAATGCAAGCTATTTTTACCCGGATCTGACTCAATCGCAGTATCCATGTCCTATTCTTGCTCATTTCCTTTTCCTTTGTAGGAGTAGTAGAAAGCATGGGTTTACCTCAAAAACTTTATTATTTATTTATTCTTCTGCCAGAAAGATTTTGGAATCCAGCGATTCACAATGAGATGGTTACTCAAAAGTGCTAAACTTGACTGTTCAGGCCTGTGTAATCTCCTTTTGTTTCGCATAAGTGTGCTTGGATAGTTGTAGTCAATTTAATCCCTAAGGAATGCCGTGCAGCTCTCGCCAGGCTTAAAAAATTCATGGGAGCGACTAGAGAAGGGAAGGCTTTTCGGATTAAAACTTAAATGGTCTGTTCCGGTATTAACTGTTCCATACATAGAGTTGCTGATAAGAGCTCCTTTGGCCCGAATACTGAGTTTGATGGATGTTGTGGGGCTATATATATAGTTTGAAAATGGGCACATAATCCTCTACTTCTTTCACAAATCAGCTGACCATATTATTTATTTCTATTTTTCTTGTGGTGATATTGCCTGCTACATATATCAACAACTTTCCTCATTTATGTGCAGTGCTGAATGGTGCTTGGAGTGTGGTAAACTGGTAACCCTGGGAAAAGATGAAAGAGGAAATCATGTTTGACAACCAAACAAAGCCATGCAGATCAAGGGTTGACTCCAAAAGCAATTCGAGTTCTCTGAAACCTAAGTTTGGATCCTCATGGGGTTCCCAAATTGTCAAAGGTTTTACAGCAGACAAGAAAACCAAGAAGACAGCAGCAATTGCAAGCAAAAAACCACCTCTTGCAAATGTCGAAAATGTCAATCAGACCAACCAACAGATTCCGTACCACTCTAGGGTGAAAAGATCCCTTATCGGGGACTTCCCTTGTTCACCTGCTGGTGCTCAAGTCCACCCCCATGTCTTTGATTGCCACAATATTAGGTCCCCAGCATCCCATGATCTTTTTCTTGAGTTGGATCATCTCAGGGAGCAACTACGTGAGTCGAAAGAAAGGGAATTAGCATTACAGTCAGAGTTGCGGCAATGCAGAGAAAACCCAAAAGTTTCAGAACTTGAGAAGGAGCTTGATTCTATGAGGGATGAAGTTGACAGGCTTGCACGACTGAAGACTTCATTAGAAGCTGAGAAAACAAACATATCTGAACAATTATCAGCTCTATCTTCTATGGTAGAACATCATGAAGAAAATGTAAGGTTAGATGGCCATGGCAACCGGATACCTAGTGTAAATGGGGACAATACACCTTCAGAAAACTTGGAGTTCGAAGTTGTTGAACTACGCCGGTTAAACAAAGAACTACAGTTTCAGAAACGAAATCTTGCAATTAAGCTCTCTTCAGCTGAATCCAAATTGGCTGGCCTTGAGAAGAATGCAGAGGTACCATTGCTTGAACTTTATTCTTTCTGTTTGTACTTTGTATGGAAAATATTTCAACTAATTTTTCTTTCGTGTGCTTTAAATACTGTCACCAGAGTGATATAGTTGCCAAGGTTCAAGCTGAGGCATCGTTGCTGAGGCACACAAATGCAAACCTAAGCAAGCAAGTTGAGGGATTGCAAATGAGTCGGCTAACAGAGGTTGAGGAGCTTGCTTATCTTCGGTGGATCAATTCATGTCTACGCCATGAGCTCTGTAACTCAGATCAAGCAGCTAGAGCAATGACGGATATAGATTGCAATGGTGTCATGGCTTTTAATGAGGGTGATGGTGGTGAAGGTGATGCAAAAAATGCTGAGGACAGTTCTGATATAAAATTCAGCATTGCAGAACGCATCAAGCAGTGGTCCCAGAATGATAAGAGTTGCCAAGCATCTAAAAAGGAAGCCCTTCTTGATAGGGCGTGGATTGAAGCTGCAGAAGCACGAAGCCCGACACGTAGGCATTCACTTGGTGGACCAAAGGGATGTGCACAAGACTTCAACATCATTAAAAGAAGGCAATCTGATACCTTTATCAGCCTTCTGGATGCAACAGATGAGTCATTTGCCTGTAATAAGGATCCTACAATCAGGGAGAAGCGTGACCTTCTTGTGGACAAGTATGATTTTGGTCGATCTGAAAGTTCAAGATTTGTTCTCAGCAAGCCAGAAGTATGCAAGTCACAGTGTCTGGATGTTGAAAAGCGTGCATTGCGCATCCCTAATCCTCCACCAAGACCTTCTGTTTCCGTGTCAAATTCTGGTCCATCAAATGGATCGACTGTAAATCCACCACGACCACCGCCGCCACCGCCTCCTCCAAAGTTTTCCTCAAAAAGTACTGGGGTCATGAAGAGGGCACCTCAGGTCGCAGAGCTCTACCATTCACTTATGAGAAGGGACACCAAAAAGGATACTTCCAGTGGTGGAATCTGTGAAGCAGCTAACTCTGCGAATGTGCGGAGTAGCATGATTGGTGAAATCGAGAACCGCTCGTCCCATTTGCAAGCTGTAAGTAGTGAGCTCAGTCTAGCTTATTGGAAATCTGGTGATCATACAAATAGCTCTGATGGGGCTGGTTCTGGCACTAACTGTGTGCTTTAACTTTTTATTTAATTTGCAGATCAAGGCAGATGTTGAAACTCAGGGTGAATTTGTGAAATCATTGATTAAGGAGGTGACTAGTGCAGCCTACAAAGATATCGAAGATGTGGTTGCATTTGTGAAGTGGCTAGATGATGAACTTGGCTTCCTAGTATGTTTATTACAATCCCACTCATTTCTGAGTAATCATTTTCAGTTGGAGCTGCCACTTAAATTATTCCTTTAACTTAATTGCCTTACACCCAGGTGGATGAGAGAGCAGTGTTGAAGCATTTTGATTGGCCTGAGAAGAAGGCAGACACTCTACGAGAGGCAGCTTTTGGCTACCAGGACCTGAAGAAGTTGGAATCGGAAGTTTCAAACTATAAAGATGATCCACGTCTACCCTGTGAAATCGCGCTGAAGAAAATGGTTACACTATCTGAAAAGTATGTCCAAGTTTACCGAAATATAATGAAATATGCAAGTACCTAATAATTATTACCCATAAAGTTGCACAAAATACTGAAAATTTGATTGGCATTCTTAATTCAGGACTGAGAGAGGTGTCTACAATCTTCTAAGGACAAGAGAGGCTATGATGAGGCAGTGCAAGGAGTTTAATATTCCAACCGACTGGATGCTTGATAACAATCTTATTAGCAAGGTAAATATTATGTGTCGGACTGCCCCTTCTCCGGTCTAAATAAATTATGAGTGTGCACTTCCATTAGGCATGGAAACTGCAGATGGCCTGCAGAATCACACTACTTTAGTGGAGTAAGCAAAGCTTGTTGTCTAGTACTACTTTAATTATTGATTAGTTTCCCACTGCTGTCATATATATCTTTCAGTATAGTTAGAGTGCTTAGTATGATGACCACTAAAAGTCCTATTCCTTGAGAATACTGAATACATTATTTTTGTGTATTGTTGCTTAAGGAATGTTTTTCTCAAACAGCTCTGGGAATCCGTCTTTATTTCCTTATCTGCAGTTGCAGATTCTGTTGCTGTCATGAAAATCTATATAGCAGTATCGTCTTATAAAAGACCTGCTTTAAATTGTTGGATTGCTCCCTTATTTTTTTTCTTCTTGACTACAGATAAAGTTTGCATCTGTGAAATTAGCGAAGATGTACATGAAAAGGGTTGCAATGGAGCTTCAATACATGGGCCCTCTGAATAAGGATCCAGCTCTGGAGTACATGCTGCTTCAGGCTGTGAGATTTGCCTTCAGGATGCATCAGGTAACACATTATAGCTGTAACTTAAGACAAGGCAAACTCTCACGCACGTTGCGCATCCCTTACTGCCAACAATATCTCACACACACAAGCATTTCACATGTCCATCATTGCCAGTTCCATATGTGATTAAACAGATTGTTTTTCCCTCTGACACATACAGGAACCTAATGTCTCATTAAGTTTGCATGCTCTCCAGTATTTAAATCTGCAAGTGTTCTTAAAATTTTAAAACCGGCCTCATTTTTGCAGTTTGCTGGAGGTTTCGACCCGGAGACCATGGATGCATTTGAAGAGCTGAGGAACCTTGTTCACGTCAGAAATAGCACCCAATAGCTCGGATGCGGCACCGGAATGTAGTGTTGAAGAAGAGGATTAGTTTCAGGCTTACCATCTCAGTAAGCGTAACAGACACAGTTTTTGGTTGTGTGATGTTTGCATGCGTGGTGTGTGAGATATGTAATGCTCTCTAACGCGTGTGGTGGGCTGAAGGGACCCGTCGGCGCTGGCTTGTGTAGGGTTTTTCAGTAACCTGCTGTTGCTGTGAAATAGAAAATGCACTGGGACATGCTTTTGTTTTGTGTCTGGTGAGCACCGAGTAGCGGTGCGGTGGTTCTTTTGTTTTTTCAGCGCCAGCGCCAGCGGCCAGGGTTCGATACCTGCTTCTCCCTCCAAAAGACATGCGACTCCCACCTCGCCGCTTCAACTTCCCCTCCCTCCGTCGTGTCGTGTCCTCACGCTCCAGTCGTGGCCATCGACGCCCGGTCGCGTTCGCCCCGCCCCGCCCCACGCTCGCAGTCGCCCGACCCAAGTGAGAAGACATGGCGCCGCCACGGCTGGTGAGGTCCTTGGCTGCATCCATGTCATGGCTTGCATCCAGCTGATGGGTTTGGATTTGGGCAGAGACATACGAGACCACTGCGGTGGGACTGCGACATCAAGCTGGGAGATTTGAATTTGGACATCAATCTGGCAGCAGATTCAAGATCGTCAGGATGGACGTGGTGATGTTTTCATGTCCCATTTTTTTCTTGTAGATTGCAGAATGTGCAGCTATGTTCTTTAGTTTGATTATCCATAAATTGGATTGCTTGTTCTGTAACATTGCATGACTGAAATTTAACTTACTGTATAAACTGCTTGTCCCATTTTTTTTTTCCTTGTAGAATGTGAGGCGTACTTTGTTTTGTTTGGACAAGACTTTAAATAGCATTTCCTGTGATTCTCAGTAATGGCTAGGCAAAATTTACTATGCTATTGTTATTTTGAAGCAAATAAGATTTTTTCATCAGAAAAAAAAAATATGTGTGTATTCAGCTAAAGATGCAGCATATGCAAAGTCATCTCATGAAACACTAGCAGAGCAAACATTCGAACCTAACCGGTTATCAGGCTCCAAGCTTTGTGTCCTGGTTTTAATTCGAAAATCCTAACAGGTTTCTGTCGGCTCATCTTCCTGAGGTATTGCTAGCAATAGCAGTGCATCTTATAGTTTTTAATCAAGCTTTTGCTCTACTAACTTTTGAAGAAAGCCATGCAATTTTTTGGGCACAATAGCTTTTGCTCTACTAACTTTTGCTCTACTAACGAGCCGCATGAGTTTCATGGGTACGAAACTCCTTCATTTAGAAACTGTTTAGATCCTAAATCTTTACATCCCAAAACTTTTGGCTGTAAACTTTATAAAAAAAAACTTTACATTCAAATAGGTGTTTAGATATTTCCCAAATTTTTTGGTCTACAACACACAAGACACGGATCCCTAAGCAAGTTTACACAGTTTTGGAGCTCCAAGGTCCCAAATTCCAAATCTTTACAACTAAGTTTTATAAGCCCCTGTTTAGATTCATTCTTCCAAAAAGTGCTTATTTCTCCAAAAGTTTTTGGCTCTTTGGCTGCATCTAAATAGGGCCTTAATGACTCTGCCAAGTCAGCAATTTTGCTTATATGACATCCTACTTAATGTGCATGACACTCTCATGAAACATGCATTAAGACTAGCCTAATGCACATGCACAAAATCTAAAAAAACATCATAGATTATTTTAACTTTCTAAAGTAGTATGTTTTGGCTCATTAGAAAACTAGCTAGCTAAAAATAATGCTGCTACAAATAATTTGAATACCAAAAAAAGTATAAGCCAGTATGACATATGGAGTGAGATATGGCTTGTCCGTGTACTTTCTCTATCCCAAAATAATTGTCGTTTATGATTTTCAAAAAATAACTTTAACTAAATATATATTAAAAATATTAATATTTATGGTACATAATTAGTATCATTGAAAAGATCTTTGAATTTAGTTTTATAATAAATTTATTTAGAGATATAAATATTGCACGTATTTTCTACAAATATAGTAAACTGAACAGAGAGAGTACTCAACAGAATATATGGACAAATCCAAAATGGGGATACGAAAAAGTGAAACCTTTTATGGGAGTGAGAATATCTCTTATATCTCCTTCAACTGAATTTTCCTCCCCGAGCTCTGAAACTACACATATTACCAATCAACTCTCAAAACCATTTAAATTACCTCCATCCCTGGGTTAGAATTTATTTTCAAGGTAGTTTCATCATTTTTTTAGTTGGAAATTTTGATAAATACCTGCTAAGTTTTTTTAAACCACAAAAAAATTATAAGCTTCTAAAAAGGTTTATTATAGTAAAAAAAATATGCCGTTAATTCGTTGGAGAGTGCCTTCGGACAGCGGAGGTGCTTGCAAACTCGTTGCTACTCTCTTGCCGATTCTATTGCCGCTTAAACAAATCTGCGGATTTGGAATTGGAACTGATGTCTCCTGAATTGGCGATCAATTTCCAAATTTACTTCATTATATACGCATCCCGTTGCTTCGCGCCGGATGAGCTTTCCTTTCGCGCTCCTGCCTCCGCCCGCCGCCGTCGCCTCGATCGGCATCAGCGGCTCACCCTCCGGCAGGCGGCAGCCACACCTTGATCCTGCGCCCCGCTTTCGACGTCCTAGTCCTCCACGTCGCCGCCGCCGCCGCCGTTGCCACGTCCCAGCAGGTACCTACACCTTGCCTCCTCGCCGCCGAGGGCGAGCGCTTGCTTCAGGTTCTGTGTACTTGTGTTCAGATTTTTTTTAAAAACAATACCTGTGTTCAGCTTCAGTGCTCGCTTTGTAGCCACTGATCATCCATGGCCTAACAGTAATCGTTCTGCTTAGCTGAGCCTAGCCAATGGTTAATCACTTACCCAGCTGAATTTATCGTGACATGAAGAATCTGATAAAAATGAAATATGAAATGTTGGGTTTCTTTTGACATGCCATTAATCACCTTTGGCTAAAATCTGAGCTGAGAGCTCAAACAAAAGCGTGTCCAAGATACAATAGTGTTTTTCTCTCACAATAAATCAGCCAAGTACTTCTTGCCATGGCTTATCAGCCAAGCGAACAAGTGTCGTCTACTCTAACCATTGATCTGCCATACACAGGCAACACATTAATTTGCAGTCATGGTTTTACTGTGCCCCTCTACTCCACTTCCACTGAAGCTACCTCCTGTCCATGCTGCCGTCCGCCCTGACATAAGCGCGGCACATGTTGCAAGGGTCGCAGGTGCGTCAGCTTCTTATGTCAATGTTTTGCGGTCTGATTCTCCAGTCTGTATTGGTGGTTAATTCTTGTAGTGTGTCTCATCATGAATTCATGATAGACACTGTGCGTGAATGCGTGGTGTTCTGTGGGTTTCAGAAATCCTTGTTATATATATGTCGTCATACCAAATAGAATGTTATCAGAAGAAACATCTAGAATGTTTTATCTCTTACTCTAATCATCTTGTCATGAACAGGCTATGGAGCTGCATTTGCAATTATGGCAGGAACATTGCGTAGATCCACTTCTTTCCCATCGTCAGCTGGAGGTAGGAAAACCAATTGGAAGTGCCAGAGCACCAGGAGACCTTCCTCAATAGTTTCCAACTTTCCATGGCTCAAAATCATGGAACCACAACCAAGACACAAGCATTTGGTTGTCTACGAGCAGTGCATAGACCTGCGGTGACACCAGTACTTGGCTACAAATCAATATTTCGCAGCAGACAGAGAGGACAAAAGAATTCTCGTCTTGTCACCAGGGCAACTCTCAACAGTTTCAGCGGGGAAGTTAAGAACATTTTCGCGCTTGCACAAGAGGAAACACAGCATTTAGCGCTCAAGTCTGGAATCAGCCAAGTCCTGTGGAGCCACATTTTACAATGCATTTGTATTTTGCTCTTGGACCTCATACTCAGGCCTTGTTTACTTCCAAAACATTTTGCAAAATAGAAATAGTAGCACTTTCGTTTGTATTTGACAAATATTGTTTAATTATGGACTAACTAGGCTCAAAAGATTTGTCTCGCCAATTCCGACCAAACTGTGCAATTAGTTTTTATTTTCATCTATATTTAATACTCCATGCATACGTCTAAAGATTCGATGTGACGGGGAATCTGAAAAATTTTGCAAAATTTTTGGGAACTAAACAAGGCCTCAATGAGGTAAACTATATTCAAATAAAGTCTCTGCCTCTAGCTAGAAGGCAAATTCACACTCTTGATTAGATTATCATGCTTAGTTGATTGATGGTCATAAACATATCTTGCATCTCAGGTTTTCCAAATAATCAATGGTAGAGTTAGGAGAGGAAGCAGCGAGTCTCCTTTGAAAACTCGAAGCAATGATGATTCTTTGGAAAAGAGAAGCAGTAAAACTTGTGCTGAGACAAAAAACAAGATATCCACACCCACACTCGATGAATACGGAACTGATTTAACAACATTAGCTAATAAGGTACTGTTCTGGACTTATAAGCTACTTTATACTAGAGTGCAATGCAATCCACAATATAATGTTCTGGGACATGATCATGTTGTACACTAGGGAAAGTTGGATCCTGTTATTGGAAGACAAAAACAGATTGATCAAGTTGTACAAATTTTAAGCAGAAAGGGGAAGAACAACCCCTGCCTGATTGGAGAGCCAGGTGTTGGAAAAACAGCAGTAGTGGAAAGCCTTGCCCAGCTCATTGCCATGGGGGATGTTCCAGAAACAATGCAAGGGAAAAAGGTTTTTCTCTTGGTTCTTTAGGGCAACATTTGTGATTCGTTTTGTCTCGATTCTATTTGATTGTTATTTGGCATAGCTTGAGTTTGTTGTAATCTTGCAACTATCGGTATAGCTGAATTTGTTGTAATCTTGCAAATATTAACCATTTTATTTACATGAAAGTTAAATGTATGGGGAAAAGTACCTGTTTGTGTCTGTTAGATTTATCAGTTGCTGCCTTCCTGTTTTTTTTCCCTGTTTTTTTTCCCTGTCCAGATCAGTTATTTAGATCTTATTTTTCTTACTAATAATAAGCATTTGGCTGTATGATCAGTTGAATCACTACGTATCTTTTTGAAAGTAAATCACTAGGTAATTTTGAACCACTATCCCTTGACGAATTTAATTGAAGAAATATTCATGTTATTACACTGTAATTCATTGATCCACAAAAATGGTCTAAGAATACATTAAAACATGATTCGTGGCCAATATCTATGGTAATTTTATTTTGCTTTATTTCAGCTGCCCTATGTACACTACTATTAGGAGCGGCCGGTAGTTAATTCATGTTTCCAACACTTGTTAATACAGGTTATCTCTGTCGATATTGGATGCCTTCTAGCTGGAACAAAATACCGTGGAGAGTTCGAAGAAAGATTAAAGAATCTTTTGGAAGAAATCAAGCAATGTGGCAACATAATAGTATTCCTCGATGAAGTTCACACTTCACACCCTAGTAGGAGCAGGAGCAGCAGTAGAAGGTGCTATTGATGCTGCTAACATTTTGAAGCCAGCACTAGCAAGAGGTGAACTTCAGGTCAGTATATCACGTTGGACTTCATATGTTGGAATTATGTTTGATCAGTTTTTTTGTTTGTTAAGTATGTCTTTCTGGCATCGATGTTGTCAGTGTATCGGAGCCACTACAACTGATGGGTACATGAAACATATTGAGAAAGATCCAGCACTGGAAAGGCGTTTCCGACAGGTGAAGGTTCCAGAGCCAATGGTTGAGGAAGCCATAGAAATTCTAAAAGGGCTTCGAGAAAGATATGAAACCCATCATAAAGTTCAATATGCGGATGAAGCACTAAGTGCAGCTGCCGAGCTCTCACATAAGTACATCAGGTCTGTGATTAAGGAAGGTGGACCTATAGTACCAGCCATTGTTCCGAATCCTATTCGTAAATGTTCTTCGAGTAATTTGAACACTAGATTCTGCTGACACTGAAATAAAACCATAAGTTGATCCCAAGATTTCACATTTATTTATAGTTAAATAAAGATGAAGTAAACTTACACCATGTTTTTGTCATACTGATATCATGCTAGTTGCTAGGTGTACTATTGACTTTTAATGAAGTTGATCCTCCTCCTCGCAGGTTAATCTATCTCTACCTGCAGATTTCTCAGTTGTACAGTTTTCATAATTACTATTGCTTTTTGCTTGCAGTGATCGTTTTCTTCCAGATAAGGCCATTGACTTGATTGACGAAGCAGGTTCCCTAGTCAGATTACGGCATGCCCAGGTACAACAAACTCAGAAATGTAACTTTCATCCCCTATTTTCGCATGCATTCTTACAAAATCTCAGTTGAACTGATCCACAGCCGAAGCTACCTAAGGAACTTCAAGACTTTGTAACAGAGATCAAGAAAATCACTAAGGAGAAATGTGATACTATCCGTATCGAGAACTTTAAAAAGGTAACGATTACAGATTCATTTCTTTGGCAATTGGCATCTCGTGATCATCTTTCCATCAAAAAACAAGTTGATCATCTGAATGCAACCAGGCGAAGGAGCTTCGCGATCGTGAACTGGAGCTCAAGTCCCAGCTGACAACAACCCTGCAGATCGGCAACGACGAGGTGAGTCCTGGCATGTCGGCGGTGCCACCAGTGGTCACCAAAGAAGACATCCGGCACATCGTCTCGCTCTGCTCCGGCGTGCCCGTCCACGAGCTCTCCACCGACGAGACCACCAAGCTGCTGAGGATGGAGGAGGCCTACACCGGCGCATCATCGGCCAAGACGAGGCCGTGACGGCGGTTAGCCGCGCGATCCGGCGCGCCCGCGTGGGGCTGAGCGACCCGCGCCGGCCGATCGCGAGCTTCGTGTTCGCCGGCCCGACGGGCGTCGGCAAGTCGGAGCTGGCCAAGGCGGTGGCGGCCTACTACTACGGGTCGGAGGACGCCATGGTGCGGCTGGACATGAGCGAGCTGATGGAGAAGCACGCGGTGGCGAGGCTGGTCGGCGCGCCCCCGGGGTACGTCGGGCACGGCGAGGGTGGTGGGCAGCTGACGGAGGCCGTGCGCCGGCGGCCGCACTCGCTGGTACTCCTCGACGAGGTCGACAAGGCGCACCCGGAGGTGATGGACGTCTTGCTGCAGGTCCTGGACGACGGCCGCCTCACGGACGGGATGGGGAGGACGGTGGATTTCAGGAACACGCTCATCATCATGACGTCCAACATCGGCGGCGGCAATGGCGGCAGCGGAGATGGAAGCCGAAGCAGCAGCAAGGAGGTGGTGGAAGAGGAGATGAAGCGCTACTTCCGGCCCGAGTTCCTGAACCGGCTGGACGAGACGATCGTGTTCAGGCCGCTGACGAGGGTCGACGGCAAGGAGATCGCCGCCGTCTTGGTGAGCGACGTCGCCGCCCGTGTCAGCAGGGAGACGATGATGGTGGTGGAGCTGCGGGTGACGGAGAGGTTCATGGACCTCGTGGTTGAGGAAGGTTTCGATCCGTGGTACGGCGCGAGGGCGCTGAGGAGGGCCGTCGTGATGCTGCTGGAGGACACCCTCGCCGACAAGCTGCTCGACGGGGAGATCGTCAAGGCTGGGGATACAGTGATCGTTGACGCCGATGCGGCCGGGAACGTCGTCGTGCTCGGACCGGACAGCTAATTGTTGATCAAATTTTTGTTCGAGGCGTACCACACATACCCTTTAATTTACTCTAGCAATATACAGTACAAACAAGCACAACAATGGAAAACATACGCCACAAAAAATCAGGCGCTACACCTACACTACACAGCAAGGGCGTAGAGCGTGTCGACCTCCTCGACATGAACCCAGCGCCGTGGGCCACCAGTCTTGTCGTCATGGTTGTCCAGCACGAGCACATGCATCTCCTCGGCGCAGAAGAACCGGCGGTAGGCGAAGCACACGACGGCGTGCCATCCCACTCTCTCTCTCTTGTACACCTCCACATCGCATGCGGCGGCGAAAGACTTTTCAAGATGTGCCATGCATGCATGCATATGGAATTAGGCCTTGTTTAGTTCACAAAATTTTTTAAAATTCTCTGTCACATCGAATCTTTGGTCGCATGTATGGAGTATTAAATATAGACGAAACTAAAAACTAATTGCACAGTTTACTTGTAATTTGTGAGATGAATCTTTTGAGCTTAATTACTCCATGATTGATAATATTTGTCAAATAAAAACAAAAATGCTACAATAGCCAAAAAAAAACTAAAAATTTTGCGAACTAAACAAGGCCTTAATTGAGAATAATTGAGGTCGATCACATTCATATATCACCAGGAATTGAACGTACGTATGTACGTACCGGATATGCTAATATGCATGTTGATGACGCTTACGAGAGATGCATGATAGACGACGTACGTACCTTGCTGGCGGCCATGGCAGCTCGATCTGTGACTCGTTCTGGAGGCAGTTGTCGTTGTCGTCCCACAGATGAGCCTCGTTCCGGCCCGAACACAGACGTGCGTGCCGCACTCGGTGACGAAACTAGCGAGATCGTCGGAGGAGCCGCCGGTGACTTGGGCGAAGAAGTACTTGCGAGGCAGGAACGACGTCGACGACGCCTCGTGCTGCTGAAGGTACGGCATGGTCGTCGTCGTCCCGTAGTCCGCCGCCGACGCTGGAGCCTCGTCTGGGAGCGCGATCTCGCCGGCGAGGTGTCGCGTCAGGTTGATCTGCTTGATGCCCATGCCCACGTTGGCCGCGCCGATCACCGACACCCTCCTCCTCCTGGCGAGCTTGACGATACTCCACCTCCGGCGCCGGTGCAAGGAGTGGCCTGCCGTCCTCGATGGCGGGAACGAGAAATGCCGCGCCACCGCTACGGCGGCGGTGGCGTCCTCGGGATCGAGCACCACGCCGTGGTTCGTCATGATCACTTGAACCGACGATGCATGACGTAGAGGATGCGGCGCGGCGCGCCACGCACGCACCCAACTGTGGCGGCGTGGACGGTGACGGTGCACACGTCGGAGGTGGTCGCCGTTGCATGCGCTGTTGTCCCGCGGGCCGCCGGCCTCTCCACGCTGCCTGGAACGAACGGATATGCTGGCAGTGGCTGGCGCTGCCCGTGGTACCATTCCCCGTTTCGCAAGCAATGATATCAATTCGATCTCTGGGCAAACTCGCTCGCTGCGACCACCGACCAGAGCGCGTGGAGGCGCACGTCAAACTTTTAATTTTTGTATATATGTCCTGCGTGCACCGCCGGCCGTCGTCACCGGCCGACGCCTGCGGCCTGCTCATCATCAGAACACCTCGAGCGAGGAACTAGGATCATCAGAACACTTCTGAATCTGCTCACATACAGAACAAATCAGCAGCGGCTCAGTTCCATTGCCACATGCATAACCCTGTAGAAATCAATCTCAGATCAGGTGCTCTTGTAGCTAGGAACTAAGGCTTTGTTTAGTTGACGAAAAGAATTTTTTCCCATGTCGTCACATCAGAAATACTGGTCCATATTTAGAATATTAAATATAGACTAATCAAAAAACAAATTACATAGCTCGTCTGAAAATCGTGAGACGAATTTATTAGGCCTAACTAATCCATCATAAACACATGTTGATTACTATAGCAATTATGGCTTCGTCTTGCGATTTTGCAACTAAACTGTGTAATTAATTTTTTTTTCGTTTACATTTAATGTTCCATGCATGTGTCGAAACATTCGATGGAATGGGTGAAAAGTTTTTGGTGGGAAACTAAATAAGGCCTAAATATAGGTATGCAGAAGGTCAAAGATCGCTTCCTTCATCTATCCACTTTTAATCTTCATAATGGTACACAGATTAGGTTCTGGAGGATAGATTATTTAGAAACTCCACTTTCAAAGAACAATACCCATCTCTATATAACATTTGTAGAAAGAAACACATTTCAGTAGCTATAGTGTTTTTGGTTCTACGCCATGTTGACACTAGATATGGCAAACAGATAAATCCGCAAACACACAGATGTCAGTGTAGTCATTCGGGAGTATTCCAAGGTATCGAATTTTCACGGGAAACGCGAAGTGAACTAGTGAAGAACCAAGAGTATCCAAGGATAAAACAATGGCGGGTGATAAAAGGATTAGAGAGAATAAGTGTGTGGTTTCTTTGACTAAGGCAAGACTAAAGAAGACTTTACTAAGGTTGTTTACTATGGGGCGTACCTGCCCTGAACTCACCTAGAGGGTTGATCAGGCACAACAAGCCCTATGGTTTAATAACTAGGCTCAATATGGTGGAATACATAGGAGAACATGGCTGTCACCACCAGCCACTACCGCAACTATAAACTTACTACTTTAATTACATATGATAGATCAGAGCACCTTAACCAGGCGGTGAACAAGTAAAGAACAATAAATAATGTAATGCTTCAGTAATGGAAACGAACAAAGTTACCACACTAGAAGAAGGAAGGCAGACTTTACTCGAAGAAGAACTTCATCTATTGAGCTACAAATAGAGAGGTTGCCGACAGGCCCGACTCCTCTCCCAGCTTCTCCTTACTCTCTCCCTATATTCTATTTTAGAGAGGTAGCTATTCTATCTAGAACTCTCAACACTCTCTACCTCAACATCGACTTCTGGATTCTACCTCTTAATCTGAATCTAAATGCTTATAATTCCATGATAAACACACTTTGAATCAACCAATCATCCATTTGTTCTGAAGATTTGTCAGGCTTGTTTGATCCGGACATCACCTAAAACACAGAGAGAACAGTGGCTAGCATAGTGAGATGGTGAGTTTAATAAGAAGGAAAACATGGCAAAAAGCCAGCCTTTTCTATTTCTCTTGCAAATTTCCTCCGCCGGTGAAATCACTAGAATTTTCATACCCAATTCTAGTTGTTTTTTTTGCAAATGTAGTAAGGCCCACTTTGGAGTAAAGAAAAATTCAAGGAATTAATTCTCAATATATTGAAATCCTATAGAAAAACTTTATATCACCCCTTTAGAACAAATAATTGGGCTCCTAAAAATCCCATGAAATGACTTGTTTATAGGAATTCTACCAACGTCATAAAAGGTTTCCTTTATGTCACTCTCTCTTATTGATTTTCTATGCTTTTCGTGCTCCCCACCCAAATGTTCAAACTATTAGAAATTTAGTCAAATTCAATACTAATTTAATCTAGAAAAAATATTAAGGTCGTTTTTGTGGTATTAGAAAGGTGTATGTGTGAACTAGTCACAAATAAGTTAATATAAGCATCATACTAGATTCAAACATAGAAAATAGAAAGCAGGTTGCTACGGTAGCATACCCACAACATGACGTGTGCTAAACGCCTAAACGTGCATAGTGGTATGATGTAAAGAAGGAAGACTATGAACATGGATATTAGCATATAAATTAATTCATAAATTCTATCAAAATAAATAGAGATCACAACTACATATATGTATAACCTTAGAAAAAAATCTAGAGAAAGAGAGCTCAAATATAAGCAAATTTTAAGCATCTCTAAGAGTTTGCTATCTTAACTTGTTGTCTATAAAATTTTGACAAAATATAAAAAAACATCCTCCAACAGTTTGGCATCTTAACTTGGCAGCAAAAATAGGAAGTTGGCATATTTCTCTCCCGAACGCGTAAATATGCGCGCGCGTATAGCGTTTGGCTTCGCGTGCGCGGCAGCGCAGACGACCTCTTCAGCAGGGTCTGAAAGCGACATGCCTGTCGCCTGCATGCCACTCTGCTGCGGAGACTGAAAGACTGATGAGGTCTGTCACACATGCCACCTCGCTGCGGTCATTAACCTGGATGCCGCCTCCCCTGCTGGTGGTTCTGTGGTCTATGTCACCTCTGCTAAAGGATATGAAAGATTAGGCTCATGAAAAACTATGATTATTTTTCTGCTAGCCGCTACTAGCGAATGATAATGGTATCCTGTGCAAATAAATTAGTTCGTAGGCCTTTTTTTAAAATTTTGCCAAGTTAAAAATGACAAACTCTTGGAGATGAGCTGGTTTTTTACTTGGCATATGTTTTTGAGAGTTGGCAAATCACAAAATTTGCCAAGTATAATTTGGCAAACTCTGGGAGATGCTCCTAAATGTAACCACACAAGTTTCTAATATTTAAGTATCAAAACCATCCTAGACATTTTCTCCTTTTTTTTTCTTTTCTCGTGAAGATATCAATTCACAATATCCTCTGTGAGCAGTATAGTTATAAAACATCACAACTATTTTATATAAGAATTTTATCTCTTGGTATGATTAAAGTTCATCATTTTTTTTAATTTAAAAGCCAAATATGATAGTTCTTTTAACGCTTTTACACCTCGTTTGATGAGTAAAAAAAAATACAAGTTCTACTGAGATAAATAGTCACTGTTCGCATCTATAAATATTCTAGTATTTTTTAAAACCGGTGCACTGATATACAGTATCCTTTTACTACATTTTACAAAAATCATCCGTCACGTGGCACTGGCACAGGTACAGGGACAGCCGGCCGAGCCAACCCAAGCCCAAACCCAAGCCCAAGCCCAGAGTAAGGTTTCGGGCTTTCGTCTTCTCCTTCGTCATCTCCTTGTTCCACGCCACCCCGACCGCCGCTGCCACCTCGTGTCCTTGCTCGTCGCCGGCGAGGCCTCCTCCCACCCAATTTCCTTGACGAGAGGCGCTGCTCTCTTCCCCGGACCTCTCCTGAGGCCTTGCCTGCCGTCGATTTTGGCCTAAAATACACTTCAGCACTCAGATTTTGAAGGCCCAATCTCGAGAAAAAGCCCCAGCCCTAATAACTCTCAACTCCCAAGCCGTCAGCGTCGACCCCCGCCTGACGCCTGTTCGCCCGTTCTTCCTCTCCCCGGAGCGAGATACGACGACGTGCCGCCGCCAGCTGCCTCCGCGCGAAGACGACGCCACACGCACCGCTGGTAGGCGCGCAGCCGTAGAGGGGACTGCCCCGGCCCGGCCGATTCCCGATCTGCTACTCTCGGATTCCCCCGTCGCCTTGCGGGCTGCGGCCGCCCTGCGCTTTGCGGGCTGCGTCCAGCGGAACCTCACCTCTCCCAGCGCCCCGCAGGGTAGTCTGACTCTGACCCCAGCGTGTGACGCGCCTCCAGGCCTGCAGCTGACCCCTTGCCAACTGGTTCCTGGTGAGTGCCTACTTCCCTCTTAAGGTTAGGGATTTTGAATGTAGATAGCTCTCAAAATTACTGTTAGTCTGACGCGGCAGCATCGTATGATTCTTCACTTAAATATGACTGCAGATTCGTGTGTCAAGCACTGAAACGTCTGTTTCTGAATTATATGAAAATTTCCTGCTCCCGTTCCTTGGGGAAATACTGGATTCTGCCCTTCCCTAGTGAATAGTGACTAGCTAATGAAAGTTCTACCGAACAAATTTAACACCTAGTTTTCTCAACAATAGAATGCACTAGTGTCCAATTGAATTGCATTCTTTCCTTTTGAAGTCTGTTTTTGTGGAATTTCACAAATACTACCAGAAATAGAAACAATGTTATATAGTCAAATTTCAAGGAGTTTGGAAACGGAAACAACATTATAGTAGAATTTATACATTATAGTTTATTCTAGTTTGTTAATCGTTGAATCTAAGGTATTATATCGAACCATTGTAGGATTTATGGTTGTTATATTGTATATTATGTTTTTTTTTTTGCGATCATCCACACCGCAGGTTAAAATCCTGTGTCTGGCACTGCTTGGATGCATGCTCTTTCCCCCCCTTAGATTTCCTCTTATTCACAAACGAATTCAAATCCTAGTCTCTCAAGTGCACTTTACTTTTTTCCCCATTTGCTGACTTTACTTTTTTCCCCACAAGTTTCGCTGGGTTGAGGAGAACCATGCCAGATGTGAAGCCCGCCGCTGCTGCTGCCACAGTCGCCAAGGCGGCGGCTGGTGACTCGCCTTCCCCTGCTGCTACTCCTGCTCCTGTGCCGGCGGTGGCCAACAGCAATGGGACGCCGCAGAAGCCACCTCCTATTCCAGCCGCCGCCTTTGACATGCCCAAGCCAAACCTTCGGGGTCTTAACAAGCCCAAGTGCATCCAGTGTGGTAACGTCGCCCGTTCCCGGTAAGAAGAAAGAGTTTATCGATACTTCCTTATTAAGCAGAATTATTTCCTTCTACTTGTGGTATGGTGTGCAGAGGCAGCTTACAGTCAACTGAGAACCTTCACCTTTGGTTATGTGATAGAGACCACAATAATTTTTGACTTGGTAATGAATTATATGTGTGTGCTCTGCTTGGACTTTCAGGTGTCCGTTCCAGTGTTGCAAGAGCTGCTGCTACAAGGCCCAGAATCCTTGCCACATCCATGGTATGTGTGATGTACTCCTTTAACGTGATAATCTGCACTGTTATAAAAAAATGATAATCTAAATTTAAAGTTAGTGACCCACAAGCAGTTTGGTAAATGGTGATATTCTATCTAAATATCTGCACAATTACATATCTGGTCAGGACAGTTTACCAGGCATCCCTTCTATTTTTGGTTAGGCAAAATTGCCTCTATAGCCCCTCCACGAAATTGTTTTGCTAACATACTACTCTCCAAACTCAGTGTCCTATCTTCACTTCCTAGTCCCTACTCCGTTTTTCCCCATCCTAGTCCTGTGCAGCACAATTGGAAACCAGTGGCACAGGTTGGAATGCAGGACTTGCACATTTATATTCTGTCTCCATGGACACTCCCAATCCCCTGTCGTGTTCTGCCTTTACTCTCCATCTTCTACCCCTGCAGCCACACAGATCTCACCGTCCTCAGTGCAGGGCACTCTCTAGTGGATATCGCCACGGTGCTTGATGTCCATGAGCATCGCACTTGACCAACTGCCAAACCACAGATCCCGTACTGCCACTGAGCCCATAAGGTAAGCAATGCCACCTGCTTGAGGTCATCTCCTGGGGACTACACCAAGAGTGAAGCTGTGCTCCATGCACATCCTCTCTCTTCTCATTTAGCACTGGAGGACCCTCCATCTTGTCCAGCAGTTCTGAGACAGCAGGTTTGACACAGTGTTATGCAAACAATCAGGAAGGGAATGAGTGCTAAAATGTAAAACTGATAACTGAGTTTGGGGATCAGTATTAGCAAAACAGATTGTGGAGAATGCTATCAAGACAACTTCGGCTTTTCTTTACCCTCATTCAGCAGTTGTTCCAGAACTTTCTATATTTAGGGTACATTTGGTTTCGTAGACGAAATGAGCTTGCTTATAGGTGCAAGCTAGCAGATTTAACCAATCCATCCTAGCAATGATTTAGATTTACTATTTGTGTGTTTTCAAATATTTATGGCAAGTTCTTAGACAAATGAACTGGTTATTAGCAGTCAGAAATTTACATCCAGAAGTAATGCCTGGAACAATGTTTGGAACATAGTCACAAAGTTTCTGGGTCAACGGGGCCGAGGAACATGGTTCGCTACTTGAGACTTGCGGGGGGTTTATACACGGCAGGGTTGAAAATAACCCTATGTATTCATATCAGGGTGACGTTCCCGGGTCTTGGGTCGATGTCTTCGACCCTGTTTTATGTCACTATGGTTTGGAAGAAGTCTTCACAAACTGCAAGCACCACACATCCAACAGAAATACAATGTGTAAAAAAATTAAACAAGTAATAGAAGGCCATAGAGGAATTTTTCATGGTGGACTTGCATCCTCTGAGAGGATGTGTGACCCTATCTTGCTTCAAGGACATGTCAAATATGTGGGGATGAAGTGTTAGATTGGTTATTGATTAAACCTTGCATTGACTGTCAATGGAGATATTCTCTTCATGATTCATGAAGAAATGGCGGAAGAGGGTAGTGAAGGAAAAAAGTGAAGGTTTGGGATGGGAAGTTTTTGTAGTTCCAAACTTCCAGCCTAGCCAAGCAATGCTAGTGGTTATGTTAGAATCATTTCTTATGAACATTGATGTTTTATTTTTATGATATTTCTATCTCAATCTGCATGTATATTCCATTTTTCTTATTTTCAACTTTCTTTTACATTGTCTATTATCATGTCTGCTGCTCTGTGCTATGCCATAATGTTGCTATGCCATAATGTTGTTTATTTTTTACTCTACTCTGAACACCACTGATGTTGCCTTGCTTTACCTATCATGATAGTTCTGAAGCAGACCAACACATTGCCAGATAAGCCATCACCTGCTACTGCTCCTGCAACAGAACAGCCGTCTACCAATTTACCTGCAACCAGGTAAAATTCATATATAAAACATAAGTTGACAATTAATCTCTTGCAAACAACTGTATTGTTTTAATGCTTGGTTGTTGCTTTTTCACAGTTCAGCATCAAGGCTGGCTGCCTTGCAAAAGCTTCCCCAGCATTTTCTGAAGTCTCTCCAAACAAAGAAGTCGCTTACCAAAAAGGTTATTGGCTGTTTCACGCGCTCTGTTTGTTTCGAACCGCTTTTTGTTTCTTTTGTGACTTTTGTTTTGTTCTAGGATGTTGTGGGTATAAACAAGTGGAGGTTTATGAAGCTAAAGGAACATATGCAAGGAGATATTGATGCTGAAAATGAAGCATATGAGAGGTATACACAGAATGTTGGGTTACTGGAGGAAACATTCTGTCCCATGGAAGATGCTGATGTTGAGCCAGAAGCTGAAGCAACTTCTTCAGAAGAAGAGAGGATGGACTTGTTGGTTTCGGAGGCAAAGGTGAGGTTGAAGTCAGATAACGAAACTGCTGATAGCTTCAAGGAGAGGGTTGCCACTATCTTGGACCAGAAGCTGAAGAAACTGCTTGAGAGCCAAAGCGCCAATGAGGATGACAAACCATCTGATCCAACTCAGGATGATCATCCAAGCCCAATGAAGTTTATCGCAAAGCAGAAGATGGAGAGAACCGCGAAACTGAACGAGCTGCTTGGTAAGCTGACAAGAGCACGGAGCGAGGATGATCTGAAGCCTTGCCGTGATCTTATTGAGCAGCTGTTTGGGAAGGAGAACTGTGCATCTGTGGACAAGCCAGACAGAATGGAGACGGAGGCGGGCGATCAAGAGCCGACTGCAGCAGTAGCACGGCCTTATTCCATCCCAAAGTTGTGCACTAGGATGGAGGTTGATGAGGACTTGGCCTCAAAGATCAATGATGAATTGTCCTCGTTGGGTCATGTGGTGCAGCTCTGAATCTGAAATCTGAGCTCCTTTGATGTGTACTAACTAGGCTCAACAGTGTTATTCATCCATGTGCTGGCCTAAGCAAGTGTTTGGCTGTTTGAAGTGAGGCCAAAGCAGCGTGGCAACTAGGGTGACGCTGCGTTTTCTTGTATCCTGTTTCTTGTCCTGTATTTATTCAATTATTCTGGTACATGAAGTATGAATGGATAGAAAAGAAAATGTCGCATCAAAGGCCTTGTTTAGTTCTCAAAAAGTTATGCAAATTTTTTTTAGATTTTTCGTCACATCGAATCTTGCGACACATGCATGGAGTATTAAATATAGATAAAACAAATAACTAATTGCCTGTAATTTATTAGACTAATATTTTGAGTGTAGTTAGTTTATAATTGGATAATATTTATTAAATACAGATGAAAGTGCTACCCCAAAGTTATATCGTTCTGTCAGTCTCGGTTCACTGCAAACTCAGTTCGTGGAGGAGGACGCACCCAACGCACGCAGGACTTCTCTCGAGCATCCTGAATAACGGGGCTGAATAACGCTACTGCACCTGACGAAGGTATTGTCCGCCGGCGGAAAAGGTTTGACCAACATGGTAGACGTCCGCTGTGATCCAACGGTTATCCCAATCGAACACTTGTAGCAGGCTGGTCTAGTGGCCCATCTAAGCCCAGAAAAACATAAGGGATACAGCAGCCGCCGGCATCATCCTTGTTGGGCCGAGGCCCAGCACGTGAAGGCATGCAACACTTAGGAGCCTCGTGGAAACTGTGTACCGTCAGATCAGATCAGCTGACTGCAGAGTACTGTACAGCTGACCTTTCTCCTCCTATTCTCCGGCGACACGCTCCGCTCCGCAACGACGAAGACAAGGACAGAGGCGAGCTAGCATGGTGCCTTGGGCTGAGATAGGCTAAGGCCCAACGCATGAAAGGCTGATCGGAGTCATCAGCCGTTGGATCTTTAGCGAAGGGTCCGATGCCCATAACTGCAGGATGAATGAAGTCGATAAGGGTGACTGCAGTAAAGAGGATTGAGACTATTTTTCAACGGAGTTGGCAAAACACTACCCAAACCCAAAATCCGTCTTCTACATTGTTTTGCGTCCTCTAATCACGCTCCAATGGAGGACGCAAACACAACTGACAACATGCATGCATTTTAGGTACGAGGCCAAACAGAAGGCATACATGCGTCATCTCTGTGCACGACGCAAATCTCCGACGCTGGGGTCCTCCTCCCTCTTCTCCCACCCCCACTCCGGCAGCTGGAGCGCGGGGAGGTCCGGTGACCACGAACGACGATGTCGAGGCAGGACCGCGGCGAGGACGAGGCGCGGCCAGGCGAGCCCATGGATAGCGCTCAGCCAGGCGGGCCGGACGACGGTGAAGCGGTCCGGCGCTGCTAGATCTGCCTGCGGGTGCCTCAGCGCTTGGCGAGGAGGGGACGGGCCGGCGCTCAGCGGTGGAGCTCTGCAAGGGCTCGGTGGCGGAGCTCAGCAGGGAGCTTGGTGGGGAGGGGGCGGGCCGGAGCTTGACGGGGAGCTCAGCAGCGCAGCTCGGTGGGGAGGAGGCAGGTCAGCGCTCGCGCGGAGAGCTCGACAGGGAGGGGGCGGGCCGGCGCTCGCGCGGAGAGCTCGAGCGGAGCTCGGTGGGGAGGAGGCAGGTCGGCGCTCGCGTGGAGAGCTCGGCGGGGAGGGGGCGGGTCGGAGCTCGGTGGCGGAGCTCTGTTTTTGCGTTCACTGTTGGAGTTCAACAGTTTTAGGTGCTTTGTTTCTTCGCTGTGCGTGACATGAATAGGTCCCGTGTTCAGGTCGGCCCTGTTGGAGATAGTCGATGAACTTCCACCGACGAAAAGGTCTCCTCTGCTTGAGCAAGTACTCTCTTCGTTCCAAATTGTAAGGCATTGTTTAGTTTCAAAAATTTTTGCAAAACAGGTACTGTAGCACTTTCGTTTGTTTGTGAAAAATATTGTCCAATCATGGATTAACTAGGCTTAAAAGATCCGTCCCATCAATTTCGACCAAACTATGCAAATAGTTTTTATTTTCGTCTATATTTAATACTCAATGCATGCGTCTAAAGATTCGATGTGACGGGGAATCTGAAAAATTTTGCAAAATTTTTTGGAAACTAAACAAGTCATTCTAGGAATCTTGAAGACAAAACATCTCAAGTTTAATTAAAACTAAAAAAATTATAAAGTTTTGTGACATCAAATAAATATACTATAAAAATATAATTAATGAAGAATCTAATATTATTTAGTTAATATCACAAATGTTATTTTTACCGTATAAATTTAATCAAATTTATAATATTTTAACTTTATAAATTTTTTAAAATAATTTATAATTTGGGATGGAGGGAGTAAATATTAACCTCTACATCTATCTCCCGGTTTTACCCGATTGTTTCCGAACGGAAAAAGGATTCCAAATACTCTTTCTGGAAGGCTAGATATATTAGGAGATGCTCTAGAGAAGGGAGTATCCGGTCCGGAGCCGGAGCCGGAGCCGGGGCCTGGTCGGCTATATCTATCTTCTGGGGTGGGGGGAGGGGGGTGGGGTGCTCTCGCCGGCCGTGCCTAATCCAGGATTTGTTTCGTCTCCAGCAGCAGCTGCGTATGGAGGACCAGGGGGCGGCCAAAATCAGGAGGTTGGACCACCACCAATGCCTTAGCGACGCACTCGAGTTCTCCCCATTCCAAATGGGCGACCTTCCGGAGGTAAAAATCCTCTTTTTTTTCTGCCCTGTCGTCTCCTCTCTGTTCGATTGGGTTGTGGAATCACAAATTCACAATAAGTTTACGAAGAATGCAATCATTCTTCAGTTCTTTTGGACATGAAGAAAAGATTAATCTTTAATGTTTTTATGCTATAAGTAGGCTACCCTTTCCTTCATGAACCTGCGCAACGATTAGCCAAAGCGTTTTAAGATGCCTTCTGGTATAGGTTAGAACTTATGAGGCCTGGGAGAGGGCATGGCAGCAGAATGTACAAGTTTCTCCTAACATAAAAACTCTATCCTGTTCAGCAATTTGTGTATTGTGCACTACTGCATTTGCACCCAAACAAGAGGAAGGAAAAACAGCATTCACAATTCAATCGGCAACCTAGCCATTTGGAGTCCCCTTGCTGCAGTTTGTGCACAAAATCCAGAAATCATCTTTCTTTTTTGCAACTATATTTTGGATCTAGTCAATTATGATTTTGCAACCTGTAGCACTATCTTGGTCGTCTCATTCGCTCCTGGATGATGGGATGTTTTCTTACGAAGGTAGCACATACTTTTTGAATGTTCTCTTGGCCCCACTTATTTTTTCTCAAAGTCTCATAATTTCATCTCAGACTTCTACTATATGTTTGCTGTATCTTCCATCCTGACTTGTCCTGGCATCCATATTTAGCACTCTTCAGTGCTTCTATTGAGACACCTGACCTATGCTTATATTGTTCTCTAGCTCGAAACATAAAAGGTGCATCATAAATTTTTAGTAAAGAATCATCTACCTCTCCCTGCTGTGCGTAGTTTTCTGAGTGTTGTTTGTGGCATGAAATACAATGAACTTGACTTGAAGACTCCAATTTACCAATGGCATCCTGTGGAAGGCCATTAATTAGCTGAGCACATTTCTTTTTCTACTTTGGTTCTTTTGCACTATCTTATCTGCTCAGTGGCCGATTTACATGTGCGAAAGCGCATGAAGTTCTTCAATCATGGTGTGTGCCCACTACTGAGTACTGCATGATTATTGTACTTTTGTTCAAAACTAAACCCTTGTCATTATCCTTTCTTTTGACAGGAAATTCAGCATTTGGTATTGTCCCTACAGTCACCAAAAGAGGCTGCAAGGACAAGCATTGTATCAAGAAAGTGGAGAGAGGTCTGGACACGGTACCCTAATTTATGCTTTGATGGCACTGAAGATGGGCCCACTGATGAGGATAGTGTCAAAATAAAAGGAGCAAAGTTCATTGAGACAGTAAATTCTGTTATTCAGAAGCACACTGGTACTAGGCTCAATAAGTTCAGCATCAGGTGCTACCTTGAGAAGAACTGCTCAGATCATCTTGATAGGTGGGTATACTTTGCCACTGCATCAAAGTCGGCCAAGATTATAGATATCAACCTGGGGCCACAAAGGAAAGATATAGGACCTACCAAAGAGGTTTATCATTTCCCTCTCCAGGCTTTAGATGGTCTAGATGGCCCTTTTGTCCAATCCTTGTTTCTCACTAATGTTTCTATAAAGCCACGTTCGGATATATGTGGCTTCAAGAAACTTGTGAAGCTTCATTTGCACTGTGCTGAAATAATTGGAGATCTTCCAGAATTGTTACTAAATTGCCCTATTCTTGAGGACTTAGAGCTCATTGCATGCTCTGGTGTCGCAGAGCTGAACATACCACACCCACTCGATAAACTTAGACATTTGCTAATTTGCAATATGAGTCTCAAGATGGTTGATTTTCAGGTTACTGGTCTTACTCATTTTGGGTACCAAGGGTTTGTGATTCCCATATTGCTTCATGGTTGCTCAAATCTAGAGAAGGTAACCATTACATTTTTTCGGATGCCATTGGCTGAACAAGTCAGTAACAAAGGATTCGTCTGTGCCATTGCTGGAATTATTCCCAGTATTTCAGCAGTCAAGGAGCTACATGTATGTGCCTCTATGCGGGAATACAATCCGACCTGGCTCTGGTCCTTGCAGGTACCTAGTGTTCATCTTTGCTTGGCCCATAGTTGTTCAAATGATTTGTTAGTGTTTAATTACTTGTTTTGATCATGTTTCAGGTGCGTGGGATGACAAGGCCAACATGCATGCTTGTAAAATTAAGGAAGCTGACTTGTGAAATAACTATTCTCACTAATGGCCCAAATAGCCACGATGGAATTTTTCAGATTGCTCAGTTTTTGGATTTTGCACCCCGATTGGAGACACTAGAACTGCATGTGAGTAATTTTTTTTTCTGTTTTCTTTTTGCTTTTCTTTCTTTTTTCATATAATGCTTTTCTTTCTTTGGTGACGAACAACATTAGGCTCCTATTAATTTAGGCAGACTAACATGTGATTTCTAAATCTTTGGGAAACAGATGTGTTATTCTGTCGAGATTGGCGGAAGCTGCTGGTGTGACGAAAGTGAAGTCTTCCCTATGCGCCGACTTGATCACCTCAAAACGGTCTACATGAGCGGGTTCAGGTGCTACCGGCCTCAGATCGAGCTGCTGCTTGGCATTCTGGAAAACGGTGATGTGCTTGAGCATGTAACCATTGAACCAATGGTGAAACTAGATAAAAATCCTGATGACAAAATAAATATAGGCATACCTGAGGACAGTATTTGTGCCTGGGCACGCCTCGCTTCCCAACGCTTTGGTAAAGACATTGTTGTCGTCAAAGCCCCTCGACGGCGGATTTGTAAATGGGTTGGTGGCTGGAGTATTAAGGCTAAGTAAGTATTATAAGCAAAGGTGTGCTGTGTACTAATGTTTCCATGAGAGACAGTAAATTATGTCGTCTGAGTTAAGATTTATATACGATAATGGAAGACCTGGACTCCTGGAGTGAGTTATTTAATTTTGTTTTATCGTCGGATCTAGTAAGAGTTTGATTGGCTACTATCATCCAGCCGTCTAGATTGGTGTATACCTCCATTTTCTTTGTTGGTAATGTAACTTTGAATTTCAGATCACTTTGTGCTTTAATTAATGTATTACAAAGCTCAAATGCATAATCGTTTATTGAGGATGCATGCAGGCCCTCCTACGAGTGGCCGACACAAGAAGCCCGCATATTCAGGCATATATAAATCTGACAAAGAGAACAGGTTCAGCGTTACGAAATCAGTTGATGCATCGCATCTATGCAGTGCATGAAAACTGCAAGCACAACAAACTGGCATAAGCAAAAATAAGCAGCGTAGCTACATTGCATACGCATTATCCCTAGCAAGACTTGAAAATACATAGTTCTAAGAGAACTAAAAAAAACAAGTTCAACCAGTTCAGTTTTGAGCTCTTATGCGGCACATATTACAAACTAACTCCATTTTATGGGAGAAGTTTTAAGATCATGCCCTCCACCGACGACAATCAAAGTTGCAGGACACATAAAACAGGGACATCGTCTCCTCCCCCTCCTAGTGAAACTGAAATCAGTCACGATAAAACAGGAATCAGTCCAAATTTGTCCCAAAACATTCAAGCAGGATGATCGGGCAGCACATCCCTGCTTCCCTGCGCACTCACAGTGAGTTCCTGCCGACACATCCCGTGTGGCTCTCTGATGCATCCCCACACATCTATAGATTTCCATCTGGCACTAACACGATAGGCCGGCCCGAGCACGACACTAAAAAGCACGGTCCAGGCACGGCACGGTCCGGTGGTAGTGCCGTGCCTGGGCCGCAACTTCGGCCCGCAGTGCCGGCACGGGCACGGCACGATTAATAGGCTGGCACGACGCTGGCACGATTATTTTCATCATCTGATGCTTTGAGGATAGATCATGACCATTGAATGTATAGTGAGTCATGTATATAAGCATCACACAACCCTTTCAAACCCTAACTCTCTAGTCGGCGGCGCAGACACATCCTTGTTGCGGCCACACTTTCTCCCGCCTGACTATACGACAGCGGTAGCGCTCATCTTCTCCTTGAGGCAGGGCGCAATGAGCTTCTCGACTTCTCCCGAAGCCACGGGCCGGCACGGGCACGATGGGCCACAGTGCCTATCGGCACGGCACGGCACGGTTAAGAAGCTATAGTGCCGTGCCTGGACCGAGAGTTTGGCACGATGGTCCGAGACGGCACGACACGATAGACATAGTGCCGCATAATGCCGGGCCAGGCCGCCCGTTTGGCCAACTACACATCAATTTTCAGTCGTCTTCTTGTCCTCCCGTCCGTTGATTTCGCGTCGTTTGCCCGGGCCCAGGGCTAGGATTTCCCGTGTGGACTGCTCCTGCTCGTCCTTGCCTCCTCACTGGCCAGAAGCTCGGTCCCCTGTTCTTCAGGTTCAGGGTGCCCAGCTCCCACCTGCTTGTCTGTATGCCTCTTCTCTCCCTCTTCCTGTCCTCTGTTCTCTGCTACTCTGGTTTTACTCCTACTGGCTGCTCCTCTAGTATATAGATGCAGAGTGGAGTGGACTGGACTGCTGCTTCCTTTCCATGTGTTGTTCTTTAATTCTTTGTTTTCACAGTTGATAGCACAATGGCAAGTTCGGATCCAATCCAGGGTGGAAGTATGCCTACTACCAAACCTTTGTAACAAAGATGTGGCGACATGCACCCTATGTGGTCACTCATTTATGGAGGGATAAAAAGGTTGAAGCAACATCTGGCTGGTAGCTTTGGAGATACAGAAACATGCACAATGACTACAACTGCAATTAGAAAGGAGATGAGAGATGACTTGGAAACCAGCATGAGGAGAAGTCCAGCGTCCCTAATAGACGACATTGACTAGAGATTTCAGTTCTTAGCTTAAGCTACTCACATATGCTCTGCACTAGCAGCAGTTAACACTATTAATTAAGTTACATTACGTCACTAGAGACTAGTTTATGGCCATCAAGAGATGAGAGATCTTGGAGGTACTATCTTACTACTTGATGTTGTGCACTAGTAATCTAGAAGCACCACTTATTATTGTATTACATGCTAGGATTGGCAATATTAATGTCTGATTCTTCTGAATTTTTAGTTAACTTATATTTTAATATGTTTATATTTTAAACTATTTAAAAGTTATCTCTATAGATAATTAGGCCATCATAAAGGTTAAGTTTAATTTATGATAATTTAAAACTATTAACAAGTTATTTTTATGATAAATATTATACATATTGTGGTTGCCTTAAGAAAGGGCGGTGTGTCCTCCGGACAACATCTAACATCAACCACGGTTGAAATGATATAAAGTTGCTTGTACTTTTGTATAAAACTTAATTTTAAATATTTAAATTTTAAGAGGTTGTTTGGTTGCTAATCAAATTCCACGCCTCAACTTAGACAAGTTTAACCAAGGATAAACAAACAAATTCCAATTTCTAACATCTGAATTGAAATCAAGCACCGAGCATCGGAAACGAATGAGTCCAACGATACTTTTAACTAATTATTTAAAAAAAAACATATATATGATTGACAAGCATCAGAACATATATAACTGGACCAAACCATAACAATTTCTGACGGTGCGTCGTTCGCTCATCTTTGCAGTCAAGCGGATGGCATGAACTGAACATTGCCGTCTCCGAGAGCTTGGCATTGGCAATGGCGGTGCTGATCTAGCGCAGCTGCCACGGTCTTGGCATCAAGTGGTTTCCTAAGAACGAGCTCGCATATCTTCTTCAGCCGATCCATGCCGTATCGATCCGCACCTGCGAGGAGATCCCGCACAAATTCCTGCTGCTCCTCCCTTCCAAGATCACCCAGCAGATCCTCCGGCAACGTGTCGGTGTAGACGAAGTGGAGCAGGGTCTTGAACACCGGAGGCGCCATGCCGTCGACGGCTACCACCTCACTTGCATCGTCGTCGTCGTCCTCCTTCGCCGGCGCCGAGCCGGAGAGCTCGGCCTTCAACACAGGTGACCGCGCCGCGAGCACGACGCGGTGCGCGCGGAACGTTTCTCCTTGGACGGCGAAGCTCACGTCCGCCCCCACCGGCGTCTGCAGCAGCAGCGCGCCGAGGTGCCTCGACAGGTCGGGCGGCGGCGGCTCGGCGGTTCCCGGAGACGCCGTGGTCTCCGAGAGGAACGTCTCCACGACGTCGAGCACGCACTCGACGGTGAGTCGGTCGTCGCGGAGGTACGGCGACGCCGCCAGCTCGCTCACCGTCATGAACAAGCGGGAGCCCCTCTCGCGCTTCCTCGCCTTGCTCGCGTCGAACGCCACCGGCTCCCTGCGGCGGCGCACCGAGCGCGGCAGCCCCGTGGCGCGGTCCACAAGCCTGAGGTCGTACAGCGCCCACGCTCTGGCGTTGGGCGTCACGAGCTTGACGAACACGGACACGTACTCTTCGTCTCCCACCTCGGCGGCGGCGGGGTGGTAGCGGATCGCCCAGTCTAGGCCGCCGACGGCGAAGGTTTCGGAGGTCACGACGCGCCCAGCCCGGAGCTTGCCGCTGTACCCGTCGATGTCGAACCGGTGCTCGCCGCGCACTGTCTCCGTCGTGTTCGTCGACTTGGTGTTCGCTGGCAGAGCCATTTTTTCACCAAGGACTTCTTGTGCACTCGTGTTGTTCGTGTTCATGATCACTGTGTGTGTACGTATGTTTATATATATATAGAAGAAGAGAAGAATGTGTTCGGTGCATGAATTTGAGCGGATTTCAGAGTCCAGAACTCGATGGATGAGTGAAGAACACGAGGGGTCAGTCATCAGCGGTTTGGAAGTCGAGGAGGTCGCGCCATGTTCCCAAGACATGGGAATTCTCAGCCAGAAACTCAGTGATCGTCGATTAAACTTCTTCAACTTGCACCGTCGTCATCTATATACGCACACGGCGGCGTCAGAATTTGAACATCCAATCCATCACAAATTCACAAATGGCGCCGTCGCCGTGCACCGTCCGCGGGACGCACCAGTTCGAGATCGTCGGGTACAGCCTCATCAAGGGCTTCGCCGCCGGCGAGTACGTGCGGTCGGGCTCGTTCGCCGTCGGCGGCTACCGGTGGTCCGTCCGCTTCTACCCTGGCGGCTTCTCGGCGCCGCACCGGGCGTACGTGTCGGCGTTCGTCAAGCTCACGAGCAAGAACGCCAGGGCGTGGGCGCGCTACGACCTGCGCCTGGTGGACCGGTGCACGGGGCTGTCCCGCTCCGTCCACCACGCCGCGGAGCCCGTCGTGTTCGTCTACTCGGCGCCGCCGCCGCCCGGCAAGTGCAAGCCCAAGCGCGGCGCCCGCAAGTTCATGCCGCGGAGCGAGTTGGAGGCGTCGGCGTACCTGCGCGACGACCGGCTCACGATCGAGTGCGTCGTCGACGTCGTCGCCGACGAGGCGCGGGTGCCAGAGGCCGTAGCTCTGTGCAAACTCAGACTGCCGCCGTCGGACCTGGCCAAGCACCTGGGCGAGCTGCTGCTGAACCAGCAGCATGGCGACCAAGCGGCGGACGTCACGCTCGCCGTCCAAGGAGAGATCTTCCGCGCGCACAGGGTGGTGCTGGCTGCGCGGTCGCCGGTGTTCATGGCGGAGCTCTTCGGGGATATGAAGGAGAAGGCCATGGATCGCATCGCCGTCGACGACATGCAGCCGGTGGTCTTTAGAGCTCTGCTTCACTTCATCTACACCGACGTGCTGCTGCTCCCCGGCGATCTCGACGGGGACGACGACTACAGGGAGATGGTGCGGCATCTTCTCGAGGCGGCGGATCGGTACGGCATGGAACGGCTGAAGCTGATCTGCGAGAGCATCTTGTGCAGGAGCGTCGATGGAGCCACGGTGGAGACGACGCTCGCCTTGGCTGATCGACACTACTGCGAGGCGCTAACAGATGTTTGCCTTCAGTTTAAGTCCCTTGAATTAGATGGATGATGGTAGGATCGTATCAAGGAAACAAAATTTCATGTATTCGTCTAGTGAACTGAAGGACGTTAAACATCCAAAAAAAAACTGAAAGTCTGAAACTGATATGATCATCAGGTCTGCTAATCTTTATCTATTGGCAATTGTGTTAAGTTTGCGTTCTGTGTTACTTCACAAATTCACAGCTCCGACCTCTCCCTTGAAAATGCATGTGCTTCGATGTCCTCAATTGTACTATAGGGTTGCTAGATTTGAGATTTGATCTGAACACAAGCTGATGACTTGAGTTGGCCTTGATTCGCTTTCTGGTTTTGGGCTCTGTTGCAACACATTGATGTATTTGCGTCAGGTGAATTAGCAATAGGTTAAGCATTGGTCAATAACATGAACCACTTTTTGTTGCTAGTATGCTGAGTTACACAAGTATACCAAGTTTCCAGTACACTAGTGAGGCCGTGAGGGTCCGAGAGTCTAACCACCTAGGGCGCTGCTAAGGCGTGTTATACACTTATACTCTGTATATTAAACTTTTTTCTCTACCTTAGTAATACAAAGACGTATAAACTTTTTGTGTTATCGATAAAAAAACAAAGTAAATGGACATATATATAAAAGTTTCCAAACTGAAAATTATCTTTCTTCATGACTTACGGTGAACTTTTTGTTAAAAGGAATTGCAGGTGAACTGATAGTTACCATGCCGTGTTACATTCTGTTGGCCACTTGACCTGAAGACAGGTTGGCTTGGTGCCGACAAGTCCCTGAGACTCCCCAAATTAACAGTAATTAGTATCATTTGATTTGATACACCATAAACTATATTTTCATAATGTGAGGATTTGTTTTTACAAATAATTATACTTTTTCTATATAAATTTGATTAAACTTAAAAAAATCACTTAAAACATCTCTATAATTTATTCTGAGACGGAGGTATACCTATCCGTGGAACAAGTTTATGCATGTCCTTACATAAGGTCCACATCATCTATAACTATTAATGACATTACTAATGAAATCACTAAATCTAACCCCTCCACAGCAGAGGACGGCTATCAGGAGGCCCCCGCCTGTAGGGCCTAGGAGCAGTTGGATTGCCGCCCAACCGTTGGCGCACATCGTCCCGGCCTCCAAGTGAGGCGAGGTTCTCCTAAACAGGCGGCTAGGGATCACTCCACCAACCGCACCGGATTTGCCTGCGCCAAGAGGGATACTCGACGCCCAGCATACTGGGACCTTGTCGTTCAGTGTTTAACGGGCGTGCGCGCAAGCTCTTTTAGGAGGAGGACTCGTAGGATGTGACGTTGAGCGTATTATGGTTGATCCATTTATGTAATACCGGTCCACAGAACTCTTTGCTAGGTCAGTCCAGCTAGTGATCACCTAGCGCGCTTGTTGCGCGTCGGTTGTATTATAAACTTTTTTTCTTAATATAATGATATGCAGATCTCTTGTGTATTCGAGAAAAAAATGTCATAGTTGTAACTGAAAAATTAGTATACGAAAAACGGTACTACTAGCGCCAGCAGGTTCGGCGCCAGCAGCGCGTCCGGATGCTAAGCCCCCATCCACGCCACATGAAGAAAAGAAAAAAAGAAGGCGCCAACAACGCGTCCACGAGCTGAGCCCTCCACCCGTGCCACACGAAGAAAAGAAAAAAAATAAAATGAAAAGGAAACATGTCTGCCTCCAACCAACTCGCCCATGCCCTACTCGCTCTGCACGTAGGATCACTCTTTGTCCGCTCCCACGCAAGGATCCCGTCCCACCCCCATGAGCACGGGATCCACCCTGCCCCTCGCCTTGCCGGCCCCTAGCACATCCGCTTGCCGCCAACTCATCCCCGCACCCTACCCCCATACGCTTAACGCTGTAACACAATGTGCATGACTGTGCAACAACACCGAACCGGACATACTGGTACAACAATAGGTTGAAGTAGTTGAAACACTATAAAACATAGTATTACAACAAACACCTAACAACTGCTACAACAACATGCAAACAACTACTACAACATATAGACTGAAGCATTAGATGGAGCAGCTGAAACACCATGAACCTAGTATTACAACAACAATGAACGACTGCTGCAACAATATGTAACAACTAATACAACAATAAAGATTGAAGCATTGGACGGAGCAGCCGAAACACCATGAACATAATATTATAATAACACGAACAATTGTTACAATAACATGCAACAACTAATATAATAGTGCAAATTGAAGCATTGGATGGAGCAACTAAAACATCATGGACATAGTACTATAATAACACCGAACAACTGCTGCAACAACATGAAACAAACTACCACAACATCCAGATTGAAGCAACTGAAACAACATCTAAAACACAGTACTGCAACAAACGACTGAAACCTACTGCAACGTCTAGAGAGAACCATTGCAATAATGATGAGACCTGAACCTGAGAGCTCGCCGAAATCCTACCCTATTGAAACATCACCTGAAAACGTACTGCAACAACCAGATAACACCATTACAACACGCGCGAGAGCGCTGAAGCCCAAGAGGTTGCCGAAACCTTAGCCACTACCATATTTCATATAGATCCAGACCCAGAGGAGGAAGAGCAAGAGGAGGACGAGGAGGAGGAGCAAGATGATGATGAGGAGGGCTCAGATCTAGACCCACAGGAGGAGAGAGGGGAAAGGGCGGCCTTAGATCCAAATCCGGCCCTCCCCGCCTACCTTGTCGGAGCTACGCCATCGTCCTCATCTCCGGATGCATGGAGGTTGTAGAGCGAGGGAGGGAGGCATGCCGCTCGCTGCAAGCCACCATCGTCGCCCCCACTCCGGTGGCATAGAGGCGTGGAGGTCGTAGCGGGGTGAGGGAGAGAGGGGGAGGGACAGCTTGCCAGTGGCACGGTAGGAGTGCGGATGCTGACGGCATGAGTGGCGGGGGCAGCGAGACGAAAGCCAAGAGGGAGATGGAAAAGAGTGGATAAAGAGATGTGAGGAGAGAAGGGGGCAGCAATCGAGAGCGGATAAAACAAGTGGACAATGGTGTCCGTCTGTTTAGACATCTATACATATTATTACCATCCACTACCAAAAGGTGGAGTTCTCCTAGTGTTTTTAGTTAGTAATAAAACACTACCACTAGTTAAACACTAGGAAATCCTCACTAGGAGACATTTACTAGGGAAAGTTTATACTAAATTTTAAATACTAAAACACTATAAGAACCCCACGTTACTAGAAGAAATTGAAAATTCTGGTTGTACGTATAAAAAAATAAAAAAGAAGAAAGAAACATAGTACAGGTTAATAATATAGAAAACAATATTATTCAGGTGCATGCTCTCTTTAGCAGTCCCTAAAGTTGAAAATATTCATGCAGGAGCTCATTGTTCAGGCCGAGCAACACTATTTACTCCGTGTCCCAGATATCTATCAGTACCATATACGTATCCGTTTCAGATTTTTCTTGTACCAGTACGAGGACAGGACGTCCGTATCAGTTTCAAAAAAATCATACTCGGCCGGGCGGGGGCGGGGCTCTCTCCCGCTGGCACATAAAATAACACACAGGCACAACCAACATCGCGTGGGCTGTGCATGGGCACACACATCGATCGAGCAACAGGCCAACAGCACTACGTTATTACCTGCGAAACAATGGCGTCGGCGGCGTCGGCGTCGACGTCGAACACTCTCCCGATGCGCGTGACTCGAACGGCGGCGGCCCGCGGCTTCAGCGGGTTGCAGTTGCTGCAGGAGCAAGAAGCGGGAGTTGTGATGAGGTGGTGCGATCTGCCCTCGGACCTGTTCGGCCACATCCTGCCTCGTCTCCCTTCCTGCAGAGACCGCGTCCATCTCAGCGCCGTCTGCCGCCATTGGCGAGCCTGCGCACGGCGACACTCGCCCCGGCTGCCGGTGCGCGTGACAAGAACGGCCCGCGGCACGCACGTCGTGCACGTCCGCGGATTCAGTAGGCTACATGAGCAGCAGTTCGCACGCGGCGGCTTCGTAGAGTCCCCGGCCTTCGCCGTCGCCGGCCTCCACTGGGCCATCCGAATCCGATCATACTACCCGGCCGCCGGCTGCTCCGACGGCGACGGCGAGCACGGACACTTGGGCGTCTTCGTCATGCTGCTGACCGAGGGCGTGGTGGCGCGGGCGTACGTCGGCCTCCTGCGTCTGGACCAGACCACCGGCCTCTCGGACACCGTTATCTGGGACCATCACCCGACGCGGTTCGACGCGGCGGCGAGCGCGTACAGGTGCGACATGATGGGCACCGGCGGCATCAAGGGCACCGGCTTCGTCCGCGGCGACTGCCTCAAGATAGAATGTGTCCTCGAAGTCTGCTCGACGGCTGCATGCCGGCGGCGGGATCGCAGGTTGAAATAAAGCTTGTGCAGTGCATGCATGCAGGGCCGGGGATCGGAGCTCGGACGTGCGCTTAGTCTGCACACGGCGAGCGCCTTGTACGGCACGTGACGGTAGGGCGAGTCTTCATAGCACAGTTACCAAGACTACAAACTAGGTAACCGATGTGTCACATAAGTTTTATGGAGATGAAACTCCTCTCTCATCCGACGAAACTACTTCATTTAATGACCCTGCCAAGTCAGCAATTTTGCTCATGTGACACTTTATTTAATGTGAAACATGTATTGAGACTGGTTTAATCTCATTGCTTTATTATTAGGGGATTATACTAGTACTCCATTATATTAATATATCTATCACGCACGGACTACAATCTTATTATTTGCAATAGAACTAATAACATAATTATTATTATTATCAGTTGTGATTGTAGTCTACGATTTGATAGTCAACTGTTTTTAGTTTTATGAGAAATTTAGTATTTATAATCCTTTTTCGTCTAATAACCGACCTCATGAGTAAGGCCAGTCTCAGTGGGGGTTTCATCAGGATGTCATGCATATTTGTTAGAGCGCCATGTCAGCAAAATTGCACTTTTTGCATGAAACGAAGAGGAGAGAGAAGGAAGTAGTTTCACCATGGTGAAACCCTGCGGGCGTTGTTTCCCACGCGGTGAAACAGGATGAAATCTCCACTGAGGGCTAAATCGTTTCACCATCTTGCATGTGATCCAATCATTCTGCAGTAATTAAATATTTTGCCCAGCCTAGGAAACGTCAAGGTGAAACTCATGCATTGTGGAGGTTGTTTCATTATTCGTTTCATTGATGCCCTGTCAGCGGATTTGTTTTGAAAATAGTGCATTGAAACGGACTACTAAAACCTAATAACATGGCAACCCAATTTGGATCCTTAAAAGCATATTCAACAACTCCCAATACGATCCCTCGTATCCATAAACCTATCATATTAGGGAAGATGAAGTAATTTTATTGCTCCAACAGCTTTGCAATAGCTCTGATGTTTTAGTGGCCAGTGGTCACCATAAAAATATCCTATCTCCCTGTTAGAAATTTAGCTATTTCTATGTTAAAATTAATCAAGAAATATAGTAGTAAATTTTTTATGACAAATATATGCATGTGTGTGACTATACTACTACTTGGATTAGCAGCAAATATGTTCATGAACAACATACTGATCATAGCGAAAAAGACATTGAATTTAACCCATTTGAGAATAGAGATATACCCTGTGGAAGGACCCATGCTCAAAGTACCGGTGGCTCCATTCCCACTCATGGAAAGCTTGAAGTCCACGGACTACAATTGGTACGGAAAGATGTACGCAGTGCCATCTCTCGAACGCCCACGGGGAAGTAGACGAAGCCGATCCGACGAAGAAAAGGCACCACTAGAAAGGAGATGTAACGTTCCAAAAAAGATGGCAAGCAGTCGCAGAGGCGCTCTCCAAAAACCTGGCTCTATTTGAACAACGATTCTGGAGGCCTGCTCTCCCAACTCTCAATGCGCGCTGAGTAAGGGCACTCCCAATTCAAGACTCTATCATGGAGTCCAAGACAATTAATTACATATTATTTATGGTATTTTGTTGATGTGGCACCATATTTATTGAAGAAAGAGGTAGAAAAAAATAAGACTCCAAGTCTTATTTAGACTCAAGTCCATATTGTTCGAGATAATAAATGATTTTAGACTCTATGATAGAGTCTGCATTGTGAGTGCCTAACTCTTCCCATCTCTTCTCTTCTCGTTTCGCCCAACCGAACAGTCGGCAGCTGCTGCTTTGCAGTTGTAGCCCACTGCCAGCCCGCTTTCTTTCAAACCTTTTTTTTTTCACCCATGACAACATAGTACAGGCACAAGCACATCCACAGGGGAGGCCTTCCGCTCCTCGGTCGTCGTCTATCCTTCCGTTCCACCCGGAATCCGAACACCACCACCCACGCCATGACGACGAGCGCCGACGCCGACGCCGACCCGACCGTCGTCTTGGTTCCAATCTGGGGCGTCGGCCACTTCGTCCCGATGATCGAGGCCGGCAAGCGTCTGCTGGCACGCAGCACCCGCCGGCTCACGCTCACCGTGCTCATCATGCCGGCGCCGTCGGAGAAGCGCGCGTCCGAGATCGCCGACCACATCCGCGAGGTGGAGGCGGAGTCCGCTGCCCTCGGTCTCGCCATCCGCTTCCACCACCTCCCGGCGGCAGCCGAGCCTCCGCCGGCCGTGGCCACCACCTACTACTCGGGCCCCGAGGAGTTCATCTCCCTCAACGTGCACCCGTACGTGCCCCACGTGACGGCGGCCGTCGCCGGCCTGACGTGCCCCGTGGCCGCCGTCGTGGTCGACATCTTCTGCACGCCGCTGCTCGACGCGGCGCACGGACTCGCCGTGCCCGCCTACGTGTACCTCATCTGCAGCGCGGCCATGTGCGCGCTCCTGCTCCACTCCCCTGCGCTCGATGACGAGGCCGCCGCAGCCGGCGACGTCGAGTTCGAGGAGATGGACGGCGGCGTAGTCCACGTCCCTGGCCTCCCGCCGGTGCCGGCGTCATGCCTCCCGTCGGGACTGGTCGACAGGAACGTCCCGACCTACCGCTGGTTCCTGTACAACGGCCGGCGCTACACGGAAGCCGCCGGCATCATCGTCAACACCGTCGCCGAGCTCGAGCCACACGTTCTGGCCGCCATCGCCGACGGGCGGTGCTGCACGCGCGGGAACCGCGCCCCGACGGTGTACACCATCGGGCCAGTCCTCGCCGCGACCATTACTACTACTCCGCCGCCGGCCGACGCGGAGAAGCAGCAGGAGGAGGAACACGAGTGCGTGCGGTGGCTCGACACGCAGCCGCCGGCGTCCGTGCTGTTCCTCTGCTTCGGAAGCGCGCGGTTCTTCAGCGCGCGGCAGGCGCACGAGGCCGCGCACGCCCTGGACCGCAGCGGCCACCGCTTCCTGTGGGTGCTGCGCGGGCCGCCGGAGCACGGGACGAAGCTGTCCTCGGACGGGGACCTGGCCGAGCTGCTCCCGCCGGGGTTCTTGGAGAGGACGAAAGGCAGGGGGCTCGTGTGGCCGAAGTGGGCGCCGCAGAAGGAGATCCTGGCGCACGCCGCCGTCGGAGGCTTCGTCACGCACTGCGGCTGGAACTCGGTGCTCGAGAGCCTGTGGTTCGGCGTGCCCATGCTGCCGTGGCCGTGGGCCGCCGAGCAGCACTACAACGCCTTCACGCTGGTGGCCGGCATGGGGGTCGCCGTCGCCATGGAGGTGTGTCGGAAGGAGGACAACTTCGTGGAGGCTGCCGAGCTGGAGCGGGCAGTCCGAGCTCTCATGGGAGGCGCCGAGGGGACGGCGGCGAGGGAGAAGGCGAGGGAGATGAAGGCGGCTTGCCGGAGGGCCGTCGAGGAGGGCGGGTCGTCGGATGCGTCCTTGAAGAGACTCTGTGATGCACTCCATCAAGGTGCAGTGCTCCCTGCAAGAAAGTTTCCTCAGGATACATGATAATAGCTGGAATAATGTGACTGATGAGGTGTGTTCCTGTTTCAGTTGTGTGCATGTGTGTGTTTTCAGCCCAACTCAATAATCGAGGATTTGTTGATGTTGTAAGAACATTCTGTTCGAAATAAATTATAATATGTTCAGCATTTTAGAGAAGAATTTCATTCCAGTCTCGCAAGGCACACAACCATTTACAGCCTCCAGCAGTCTTAATGCATTCGAGAGAAAAAAAAAAAGGCCGATCTACTGCTATGCACACAACCATTTATACTTCTGCTATGTGTCTTGACAAGTTTCCTGCAAGAGCCCTCTCAGTGGTCGTAGTAGATACTAGAAGATACTAGAAGAGTTATGACTCATTTCCTATTAACCATTGGATAAATAGATTTTCACTAGTCCGTTTGCAAGATCAACAAGTAATATTTATATACTTAGCTAATTTCTATCTAATCTTAGTGTTTTGAGTCACTAGCATATGCCTGTGCGTTGCTACGCGGGAATAAAATTTCAATACAACAATAATATAAAAAACTACGTCGAGTCAAAATATATAGACAAACATACTATTCTGATCCACTTGCAAATAAAAAAGTTCAATTTCTAAAAAAATCATCAATTCGTCATATGTGTTTATCAATATGTACTCTTTTTTTGAATTTTTCTTGACACGCAATTTAACATCAATTCATGGAAACTATTTTCTTTTAAATTAGAATGGGAACATCTCATCGTTCAACGAGCATAAGGCTATACGAGGTAGAAAATTCCTCTTTCCAGCATGTTGTTCTAACATAATTTCTGCATCTATGATATTCTTTTGGAACCCCGTATAATAAGTCTGGTACCATTACAAAGTCTATTTGTAAGATCAATATTCCAAGCAATATGACCAGACAACTAATCTTAAGCTTTAACACATGTGACGGCACACTATCTCATTCTCATGGAAATGACCTATCATCTTCATATATTAATCATATCAACATATTCGTTCTACACTAATAATATAGTTTGAGATAGAAAAAAATACCCCTCTTATTTTTATTTCTTTTTTCTTTTCTAATTTATTCTCTTCTCTCCCCATTTTTATTCATTCTCTTCCCGGCGTATCCTCACAACTCATTTTTATGTTACATATCTTTTGATGTCACCTCTATGATCTAAGACTGAGATTGTGAATCTGAGAAGTTGGGAGCTGTAAAAAATTAATTGTGACTCTCCAAGATTCTTGGAATGACTTACAATTTAGAATGGAAGGAGTAGTTATTTTTTATTCTATATTTAGTGCTCTATATATGCCGCAAGATTTGATGTGATGAAGAATCTTAAAATTTCTTAGAACTAAAGAAAGCCTAAAAACGAAGACCACCGAGGTAGGTAAAACGAGTGGCGGAGCATGTGCTACGTGCTCTGAGGTAGGTATAGCGGAGTTTTCGTCCAAAGTGAAGATAATTTTATATAAAAGTTTTCGTCTAAAATTTTGGTTTTGAGTTTTTTATTTCAAGTCATCAATATAAAAATCATGTGAGCGGCTCTGGGCAATTTACCATAACATAGTGTTGAAGAATTAGCCCATAGAGAGCATTTGATTCTTGCATGGATCAAGAGAGAGCTACACCCTTGCTCGGGTGCTCCAACGAGGAATAGTAAAGAGTGGTGACTCTCTGATACCTGAAAAAACATTATCGCAATCCTCTCTCTCTTTACTTTGAGCATTTACTTTGAGCAATTCAATTCATGTCTTTATTTTCTTAGAATTGTTATCTAGAGTAGGATTCGAATATATGGTGCAAAACATTTGTGTGGTAGAACAATAGAGAACACATTTAGGCACTATGGGTAAAATAGGCTAAGTGTAGGGCTTAATTATTGCAAGAAAAGCCCAATTCACCTTCTCTTAGGCCCTGTTTAGTTACTCACCCAAAAATTTTTCATCCATCCCATCGAATCTTTGGACACATGTATGGAACATTAAATGTAGATAAAAAAATAAACTAATTACACAGTTTGGCTCAAAATCGCGAGACGAATCTTTTAAGCCTAGTTACTCCATGATTAGCCTTAAGTGCTACAGTAACCCACATGTGCTAATGATAGATTAATTATACTTAATAGATTTGTCTTGCAGTTTCCTGACGAGCTATGTAATTTATTTTTTTATTAGTTTCTAAAAACCCTTCCCGACATCCTTCCGACACATTTGATGTGACACCCAAAAAATTTTCGTTCTCAATCTAAACAGGGCCTTAGACATCTTGATCCTTTCACATGCCACTAAAATGTGGGTTGTGTCGTGCCAGCCCGCGTGGCTAGGGTGCAGCCTAGGCACGGCCTGTTGCATCAGGTTGTGCTAGCCTGAGCCCGCACAAATACTAGGTTGAGCTGTGCTTGGGCCAGACCAAAATGCGGGTTTCGAATCGAACCATCATGCCACGGGCTACATGTCCATACCAACGTAGCTTCAAGGCTGATGAAAGAGTCGACCATGGTGCTCATCGATCAGGAGAATAAGGCCAAGGCTAGGGTTGCCATTAAGGCTGTTGTTGGTGTGCAGGCGAGCCGCCGCTGTTGTAGCCGCATAAGCTGAACAACAGCGTGTCGATGAGCTGACCATGATGAGAGGTTAGAGACATAGCTGACATGTGGGATCAGATCTATTTTGATGAATATGAGACTAAAATAGAGTTTAAGGACCAAAATAACATACTTTTTGAGTTCAGGGACCAGGATGACATACCTCTACAAGTTAGAGGACCAACCATGAACCTTACTCTAAAACTTTTTATTTTAAGGTTTTTACAATTGAATTTGTTTAGAGTATCAAATAACACTATAATATTTACTAAAATGAATTCAAAGTAAGTGTATCAATCACTTAATAAGAAGTGATTTTGAGTCGGTAAGAAAACAACATGTAAGGCTTGATGTTGTGAGTTTGATGTAACCAAATGAGAGGCATCATATAATGAGCTATGCTCATATAACCCAACCCATATACTTGCGCGTCATAAAATATAAGTGACATTCTTATTTTTGAGAAGTTAAATATCTTTAACCATATATATAATATTAATATTTATGATGTACAATTAATTAGTATCACTGATAAATTATTGAATATTTTTTATAACAAATTTATTTAAAGATATAAATATTGCTAATATTTTTTATAAAACTAGTCAAATTTAAGAAAGTTTGATTAGCACGTAGACCACGTATAGTGATACTTATTTTGGGGCTATTGGAATATACTCTACCGAGAAGTTACGAGGTCTACGTGCCAACAACAGTAGTAAGGGCTTTGCTTGCTTTGCAAACACGTGCTAAGTCTCTAATTTATTTTACTTTTAATCAAAGAATAAATGCTAGTGAATAAATGCTTTTATTTGTAAGAAAAACCTTATCTCTTTGGCTACTGGTGTTTTACAGGGCTTTGACTTGAACACAACGGTTATTCGCATGGGCGAGATTAGAGAGAGGATCTCCAAATTCATTCTGGAGTGAATCATCCACCCAGATGGTCCGTTTCATGACCCTGCTGGTAGTCTCATCAACAATAGTTATATTGATGATCACAGCAACAATAGTTATATCGATGATCTGTGATGCTATTGTAAGGATGCATTTTATCCTAGCTGCTGCTTGAGACCGGCGCCTATGCATACATATATTGAACTTAATTTAGTTGATGTGTACTGTTAATTGTGTACACAACTGAAAATTTAAATTTTGTGTTGATACATTTAAAAATTTCAACTTAATTTAGTTGATCTATGTCGTGTTGATGTATTATGGGCGAGTACCCGAATTCGCTCCCTATAATCGAGATGCAACAATCATCATCAGCATACTACTATCGTATACGTCCAAATCACGTAGGCCTACTGTGATTAATTGTTGCTGGCACGGTAGGAGACGAGACAATAGTGCATTACTATTGCATCTGCCCATCTTTATCTTTAAATGTGTACTATCACAGTCTCACCGGCCGCAACAAGGACGTTCTACGCACTTTAATAATTATAGTGCATTACTATTGCATCTGCCCATCTTTATCTTTAAATGTGTACTATCACAGTCTCACCGGCCGCAACAAGGACGTTCTACGCACTTTAATAATTATAATTAGGTGGGGACGTACCGATCGACATATCTGTCTGTTGGGTAATCACGGGAAGTCTATAAAAGGCACCACCTAAATACTAGCGTGCGTTTTGTTTGGAGCAGTATCAAACAGACGCTCCAAATCTAACTTTGTCTTTTTATTTTTATAAAAAAATTTATCAAAATACAGTATATATATATTTTTATGAAAGTATTTTTCAAAACAAATCTATCTATAACTCTTAAAGCTAAACCCTACTAGATGAATTCTCTCTTCAGGTGTCCACATCATTCCCCACTAAGTCCATGTCATCCTATATTAATTATAAAAAAAGACCATGTCATCTATATCATGTGAAATACTTTAAATCTTTAATCTATTAACATATAAGTCATGTACATACACTATTTGTTTCATCACCAATTAATTCCTCTATAATGTAACCATATATTAGTTTTTGTTCTATTAGTTTAGCAAATTTTTACTAGATCTAATACAATAAAATACATGCAAGTCAAATTCATATGTATACATACATAATAGACTGAATATCATATAGTAATGTTATGTATATAATGATTTATTTTTTAGAAATTCCCGCAGCAACGCGCGGAGAATTCACCTAGTTCATATAGTTTTCATATTTCCAATCTCAACAACCTAAAAGTTATTCATAATTTATATTCTTAATGTTTAATTGAAATTTTATTCAAAACGACTTTTTTTATGGATATAGAGGAAGTATCTGGTAGGAGTATGTTGTACTGTCTACTTCTAAAAAAATAAGCATTATTCTACTCCAAATCGTAATAACAATCATTATATTGTAGTACCAGACTATGAGTTAATCCAGATGTAGACATGGCGTCTGATCCTCAGTGGGGTTTTATAATCCAGTTTCTAACACATATATATTTTAGAAACAATGTAGAATAGTTTTATTCACGTAAAACTCTCTCTACTTTTATCATAAAATTCTTATCACCCCTCTCTTCATTAATACATTGTCACATTAACATATTTAATGTCTATAAAACTCTGATAAAACATCACCGAAACTGGCCTTAGTGTTTGGCACCACTGCGCCTCATTTTTTTTTAAACAGAATCAGCTTCACGCACTCTCTGCTCGAAGAAAAGGTGGAGTCAGTGATATCACCTAAATAAGTGCTCTATAAACTCCACAATTTTTTTATGAAGCTACTCTTTAATAAAGTTTGTGAAATAGTTCTAAATACATTCATAATTTCACTCGGCTCGCCCTAGAAACCAAGACACATGCGCAATGAAACGAGTTACTCTCTTCGTCCTACTTGAAGTATCGTTTTTAACTTTCGGACTCCTTATTTAACTATTCATCTTATTCAAAAAAAATTATAAATATTATTTATTTTATTATGACTTATTTTGTCAATAAAAATACTTTAGCAATGATTTAGTTATTTTACTATTTACATAAAAATAAATAAAATAAACGGTCAAATAAGGAATCTAAAAGACAAAAATGACCTTTTGAACAGGATGGAGGGGTAGTTTCTAACGTTCACCAGTCGTCATTTTTAGGCTGTGTTTAGTTCCTTAACGAACTTTTTTAGAAATATAGCATTTTCGTTTGTATTTGATAAATATTGTCTAATCACAGATTAACTAGGTTCAAAGAGTTCGTCCTGCAAATTACAAATAAACTGTGCAATAATTTCATCTATATTTAATATTGTATGTGTCTAAAGATTCGATGTGACCGAAAATCTTGAAAAATTTTAGGTTTTGGGAGGAAATAAAAAGGCCTTACCCGTGAAATCACAAGTACGTGTACGTGTGTGTGTGTGTGTGGCCCGGGCAGGTCTTGGCTTGGCCTAGCTTCAAGTCTTTTTTTTTCTCATTAGAAATTGCATGAATGGCCCCGATCATGCTTGGTCTAAGACCGGGCCAGCTTGTCCAGTGAGATGGTCGTGGATGGTCAGGATTTTTCTGGCCTAAAACAATTAGCCTTTTTTTAGTTCTATTCTACCCACAAAGGTACCTAATTTAAGTTTACGATCAAATTTGTTGCTCAAACTACTACCTCAGGGCTTATAGAGAAATAAAGTCGAGCAATTTTACGTTTGAATGATGATTTGTGAAATGGATTTTGCCATCGTGGGCTCTCCGGAACAAAATATGCGGGATAGCTCAATCCGCCAGCGTGTGTCAACAATTTAGGCACCTGAAATATAACAACTTCTAATGCTAAGCTCATAAATTTAATTTATAAATTCTATTTTTTTTGAAGTCACAGCAAAGAGTCAAAGACCTACTACAAGAGTACTCAATCCATCCTCAAACTATTTAACAAATTTGACCACTCGTCTTATTCAAAAATTCATGTAAGATATTATTTCTTTTATCGTAGTTTGGTTTATTAATAAAAGTTCTTTAAAAATAATTTAAATTTGATTATATTTGTGTAAATTTGCTGAATAAGATAAGTGGTCAAATTTGAGGTTAAAAAAAATCAAAAGTTTTATATTTTAGATAGAGCGAGTACAAGTTAATCGCATGTGTGCATATGGCGCCTACTACTTTAATTTATAGATATATAGTTCCACGCTCTGCTGCCACTGGAAACAAAAACCACACGCATACAACGAAACGGCGAGCTCGTCGCGAAGGAAAAAAAAAACCACGAGTACGTGTTCGACCACTCCATGCCCGCCTCTACACCACGGTCAATGGCGATCCCCGGAGAGCTCGACGGCGGCGGCGGCGCTGCTGCGCACGTCATGTTCATCCCAAGCGCCGGGATGGCACACCTCGTCCCCTTCTTCCGCTTCATCACGGCACTCTCGAGCCACGGCGTCCGCTGCTCCGTCATGACCGTCCTCCCGACAGTCTCCGACGCCGAGGCCGACCACTTCGCGGCGCTGTTCGCGGCGCTCCCAAGCATCCAGCGCGTCGACTTCAACCTCCTGCCGCTGGACGCCTCCGCCTTCCCGGGCACCGACCCGTTCCTGCTCCGGTGGGAGGCACTGCGCCGCTCGGCGCACCTCCTCGACCGGCTCATCGCCGGCGCTTACCCGCGCGTCTCGGCCGTCGTCACCGACGTGACCCTCGCCTCCCACGTGATCCCAGTCGCCAAGCAGCTGCAGCTGCCATGCCACGTCCTGTACATCTCGAGCGCCACCATGCTCTCCCTCGTCGCCTACTTCCCCATCCACCTCGACAAGAAGCAGGACGACGACGACGCAGGTGCCGGCGGCGGCGTCGGCGACGTTGACATCCCCGGCGTGCGTCGTATCCGGCAGTCCTCGCTCCCGCAGCCGCTGCACGATCTGAACCACCTCTTCACGAGGCAGTTCATCGACAACGGCCGTGCGCTGAGCCAAGCTGATGGCATTCTGGTGAACACGTTCGACGCACTGGAGCCCATGGCGCTCGCCGCCCTGAGAGATGGCAAGGTGGTCCCTGGTTTCCCGCCGGTGTACGCCATCGGCCTGCTCAAGTCGTCATCGTCACCCAGCAGCAGCAGCAGCTCCATCTTCACCGAGGCCGGTGAGAAGCAGGCGGCTGCGGCGGCCTCCCCTGTCATTGCTTGGCTGGGGGAGCAGCCGGCGAGGTCAGTTGTGTACATCGCGTTCGGGAGCCGGATCGCCGTGAGCCACGAGCAGATCCGGGAGATGGGCGCAGGGCTGGAGGCGAGCGGGTGCCGGTTCCTGTGGGTGCTCAAGACGACGGTGGTCGACCGCGAGGACACGGCGGAGCCGCGCGACGTCCTCGGCGACGAGTTCCTGGAGCGGGTGAAGGGCCGGGGCATGGTGACGAAAGGGTGGGTGGAGCAGGAGGCCGTGCTTCGCCACGCCGCCGTGGGGCTGTTCCTGAGCCACAGCGGGTGGAACTCGGTGACGGAGGCGGCGGCGTGCGGGGTGCCGCTGCTGGCGTGGCCGCGGGGCGGCGACCAGCGCGTGAACGCCATGGCGCTGGAGAGCGGCGGCGTCGGGGTGTGGATGGAGCGCTGGAGCTGGGACGGGGAGGACGGGATTGTGAGCGGCAGGGAGATCGGGGAGAAGGTGAAGGCGGCGATGGCTGACGCCGCGGTCAGGGCAAGGGCGGCTAGGGCTAGCCAGGAGGCCGCCATGGCCGTCGCCGAGGGAGGCACCAGCCACCGGAGCATGCAGGAGTTCATCGGCAAGCTCAAGGCTACTACCTAAGCAGCTACCTCATCTCGATCGGTACATGCATGATCGTCGTGCAATATAATGGAGTAATGCTCTGCAGTATACAGCCGGAGCGTATAGTCGTGATTATGTGTGCTTATTTAGCTCATATTTCATTGTTCCACTACCTCTCGTAAGTGTCGCTATAACAATATCTGTATCTCCAAAATAAGTTTACTAATTATATTATATAAATATTAATATTCTCTTGTAGATATATTTGCTCAAAGTTTAAAATGTTTAATTTCTATCTTGATAAGTGAGAATATGATCACGGAGGGAGTGTTGTATCGTTTAGATGCCGAATACCGCTCATCTTGTCTTGCAGCTGACCTAGTAGCCATCAACTGCTAACACGTAAATAAAATTCAGGTGCTTGAATTTGAATTTATTTTCGTGCGACGGTTATTACATATATTTTATATGAAAATTGCAGCTGTAGGTCATTGTAATCTGTGTAGGCAGCAATTTTTGGTTTCCACAATAAAAACACGTTAGACAAAATCATAAATCCGATAAGATCTAATTTGTGTGGGCGCAAAGACAATTAAAAAATATATCTTTTGTACTCAGACAAAAACAAAATTTTGATATGTTATAACACAAGAACAATTGAACAAATAACAAATTATAAAAGTATTTTGTACTAGTGGATGGTACAAAAGTCATAGAACAGCTTCTCTGTTTGGTGATAAATGGCTGGGTAAGGACATTTTGGTTGTGCATTTGTCCTCCACTAGTGGATGGTACATCACGTTCATCAAACTTTTTGGTTAGGCATTTGCCCTCCAGTTTGGTGATAAATGGCTTGGGTCTGTTTAGATTTGAAATTTTTTGGTCTAAAGATTTTTTTTTGTGGAATTAGGGTCTAGGAACGCCTTGTTTAGTTCACCCCGAAATCCAAAAAGGTTTCAAGATTCCCCGTCACATCGAATCTTGCGGCACATGCATAAAGCATTAAATATAGACGAAAACAAAAACTAATTACACAGTTTGTCTGTAAATCACGAGACGAATCTTTTGATCCTAGTTAGTTTATGATTGGACAATATTTGTCAAATAAAAACGAAAGTGCTACAGTAGCGAAATCCGAAATTTTTTCGGAACTAAACAAGGCCTAAACGGGGCAAAAATTTTGGGCTGCAGAACCTGCTACTGTGCACGCACTCCCATGTAAGCCCACCAATAACAACTGCATGCAGCCCAAGTCGTGTCAGAAAAAAATTGACAAACTAAATACCTAAAATTTTTCGCGTGCGTCAGACTTTTGAGCTAAAGTTCTGACCACAAAAATTTTTACCACTTTGGCCAAAAATTTTCAAATCTAAACATGATGTCCAATATACCCCTCGTTTAATGAATTTTTGTAGTGACTTGTATGGTATGTTTGCATATGTTGCTATATGCGAGTGTTTTTTAAATAAAAAAATATAAATTATTGGCAAGCAATTATTAGAGGCCGGAAACGGTTGGAGAAAGCCTTCTTTGCTGGTTCTAATTCTTTTTGACGACTTGGAAAACTCATTAATTTTGGGAACTAATTTCTGGAAACTTTTAGAGATGCTCTGAGTAACCACTAACCAAACACATTCTACAAAAAATAACCAGACACTCTTTTTTCATGAATATGGTTCTCTTACTATCTCACCGAAAGGTTTTTCCACTTGTCACAATCAATTTTTGCTAATGGTTGTAATCTTTTTACTAGCGGTTCATAATATATAGGCGCCATTACAAATAAACTGTGGGCTCAAACTATAAACCACTAGTGTAAATACATTTAGTGATTGTTTTCTTAAGTCTATCGCTAGTAGAAATACAGGTTAGTAAAAATTTTATACGGACTGTTTTCTTAACCTAGCGCTACTATAAACCACCAGTGTAAATACAGTTAGTTTTTTTTTTCAGTTTTTCAAATGGATACATGGTCTAAATGAAAATTATAGTATTCGAAAAGATCTACAACTACAAAGTTGAAACTTTTTTCATTCAAATTCGCTTAAGGCTTCAAATCTTCATTTGAAAATTTTACAGAGTAAATATACTAGGGATTGTTTCTCGTGCTCAGTCACACAAGTGACTTTAGGGGTGCAGTGGTAAGGGGCGACGTATCCCGCGAGACCTGAGGTAGTGAGTCTTTTTTGCTAATCTTTTAGCCTTCACAACCGCGACTCTCCCTGATAAATTTTTTGCTAACTTTTTAGCCTTATTCACAACGGTGATTGTAAATCGATTTACAGGGTTCACTCGCTACTGTAAATATTTACAAAGGTGGTTCTTAGATGACGCCCATAAAATTAGCTGACTTTAATTAATCTTTCACACTGGTAGTTGTTAAAAGTGCTAGTAAAAATAGGTTTAGAACTACCAGTATGAATGTTCTCCTATTCTGCATTCAACGGTGGTCAAAATTGCTTGTCAGTAGGGGGACACCACCCGCCTTCATCTATCCACGGGTTTTCACGTGTATCCTATGCCGTTGGAGTGGATTGAGATAAAATTTAGTTCAAATTTCACTCCAATCCACTCCAACACATATAAATTGATGTGAATCTAACTACATCCAAACAGCCTTACAGTTCCCATTCCCAATCATCACAGTCTTTTCTCGTCTCCCAGCCGCCGCCGTGGTTCCAAACTCCGTCAATCTCTCCGATCCTACCTGTCGCCACACTCTCTCACACACACTCCCAGAGCTCTCGGTCTCTCTCTCTCTACACTCTTGTTCCTCTCTCTCCAGCACTCTTGTTCTCTCTCTCTCTCTCTCTCTCTCTCTCCCTCTACAGAGCTCTCGGTGTCTCTCTCCCATCGTCCCTCTCTCTCCGTCTCTCTCACTGTCCCTCTCTCGCTCTCTCTCTTTCAGATCCGAATCCGACACTCGTCTCACTCTCACTCTCACTCTCACTCTCTCTACATGATTTTGTTCTTTTTCTTCAGAATTTTGGTCGACAGTTTTGTGCTCCTTCATCTCCCCTAGATTATTCTTTTCTTTTCTAAGTCACTAAATAGATGCACTTCTAGCTCGGTCATGGTTTTTTTCAACATTCTAACATAATATATGCTGCTCCTTTAATTTTCTTGTTCGATTCACACTGGGTCGATTCGTGGTGGACTGGATCTGCATGCTGCTGCCTGGGTTCGTTTGGATCTGCATCCGGTGGTCGGTGGTTTTTCCTATTGAGTTCTTGCTTCCTCGCTTTTTTATTCAGAACTGATTCTTGTTTGTTTTTTTCACTATTCTTTTCGTCTGGATAGTCCTTGCACTTCAGAGGACATAAATCTGTGTATGTAGTTCAAACACTGCAGTTTTTACCGTGAGTGAATATGGTTTTTACCATCAGTAATATTTCATATTTCTTCCTGGCAATGCAGAACTTGTGTGTGTGCTTTAACAGCATGTATCCTTAACTTAGTATACTTTCCACATAATTTCATCCATTTAGCTTCTTTGTCAGTCGAAAAAACACTAATTAGTAAATATAGTTTGACATTGCTTATTGTTTTCTTGTTAAAATTCCTGTGTAGGAAATTAGGAAATAAATTCAGTCTCATTTCTTATGCATCTCATGTTTAATATATATATGTTTATTGACTCACATGTCAGATCCGCACTTTTGTACTGAAAATGGTGTCCTAATGGTGGTGTCCGTGCAGGAATTATTGACATTAATATTAGTTCCAAAATCGTATTATTATCCCTAGGTCTACTCACTTTTCAGTAGCAATCTATTTCTTCTCAACCTCCCATGCACTGTCATTTTGCATTCTTTTTATTCATCTGACTTGTCATGTTTATGTTATATGAAATACAACATCTTTCTAGACTGGGGTCTACTAATTGTCGTTAGAAATCTAAATTCAAACAACAACATTATATTTCTTAGATGTTAGTTCTGTATCCTGCTTCAAGTCTACTGTCTGCGTGAGTTCCCATTTTTGGGTGGTGTAGGTCTAGTGTGTTAGTATCTTTTACTCGTATCAGGAGTTCACATATTTAGTATCAGATAGTTTTTTTAAAAGTTTTTCTTGAGCCATCTATTAATTGCCAACATTCATTTTATACTACCACTTTTGCAGATATAAAAAAAATTGTAGGTTGCAGATGTGCTTATTTTGTTCAATATGAATGCTATTTTTGTATTGCAGAACTGTTTATTTTAGATCTAATGAGTTTATTTATCAATTATCCTGCGTGGTATTTTCAATTATTATTGGTGACATAGGTCTATCAGTATTGTTATCTTCAAAATGATATTTCTTTGAGGTAATATGCATATTTAAGATCTATATATCTTTATGAAATTGTTATACTGCACAAATGTTCAGATTTGTAGCTGATTTAAAGTGGCACTTTTTAACAGTACATTAGCTCCTCTAAGTTGTAGTGTAGACCTGCTGCATTTGTTGCAACCAGATTATACTGCTGCATAAGCCTGTTTTTTTATTGAAAATAGTTATTCAGCATGAATTTTATATTTTTCTTTGAATCTTTTAATATATTAGTTACCTTTTTCCTGATATTACTTTTTGGTAATCAGCTGGTTCAATATTGCTTTTAGGTTGTACATGTCTGATAAATGACAACCTGCTGGTTCAATCAGCTGGTTCAATATTGCTTTTTGGTAATCAGCTGGTTCAATATTCCAATTCAATTCTCAATATGACAATTCTGATAAATGAATTTTCAATACAGCAATATGATATATTAGATCATATTCAAAAAGTTCAGGATTGCATATGATAAGATTGTCAATGACTCTGCCTAGTAAGTGCTCTCTGTCACACACATGACTCATGTTCTCACTCATGCACACTAAATCTATTATGGTATTGTCCACGTACTAAGTGTGTAGCAGCACTACGAAATATGCACTCAGTACTGGAATGACAAGTATAACACAGAGAGCGTGTCAGAAGAGGTAACAAGGGAATAGTCATTCAGTTTCATTCTGCCCTGGATGCAAATGGATTGCATTTGAGCACAATGTCCGCATGCAGTTTATTGGAAATTTATTTGGATTCCAAATTCATGTAATATATATGGAATACTACAGTTTTGAATTTAATTCAATTAATAAAACTTATGTTACTATTTCTACCAAATTTACTCTGGTGTTTGCAGCTAAAACATGTAGTTTTCTAAGAATTCCACCGCAAATATACACTGATATATTACAGCTACCTATTTTTATCCTTAGAAGACCAGTAGTTCTTCCGTGTATTTTTTATTCTTTCTTACTACCTTTATTATAATGTTAGTTAGCCTATTACTCCTAGGCTCTCATTTTTTATTTTGGTACAAACATGAGATGGGATTTCCAGTAATTTCTGTTCCTTACTTTCTGCTACCTTAATTAAGGACTAAATCATGATGCTTTTTTTTAACAATTTATAATTTTATTCTAAAAATATGTATTTCAGAGTATATGTTTCACTAAGAAGACGTAGTCAGTACCATATATAGCTAAACTATTTTTACAAATATCTATTTCAGACTAACAAGATATGTGTGGTTTTGTTTCCCAGTTGATCTGACATAACTGTGTATGAATTACTCCCTTCATTACAAATTATAAGTCGCTCTAACTTGTTTGGCACATCAATTTTTCTAAGTATCTAGATATATTGTTAATCTGTTATATCTAGATACTCTCTCCGTCCATAAAAGAATACAATTATGGGATATGTCCCGATCAAAAAAGTTAAAGTTTGATCGAGTATATAGTAAATATTATTAACATTTATGTCTCTAAGTTAATTTATTATAAAAATATAATCTGCAAATAATCCAATGATGCTTATTATTTTGTAGCTTTCATTGCAGGCAAAGCTCCAAGGTTTACGCAATAAGGCTATGGAGAAGGAATTACAAATTGTTTATTTGGAGTCTGAGTTGCTGAAGATTGAGCTGCATTATAGCTGTACTAACCAATCTGACAAGTCGGTCGATGATATTGTTGCCCAAAATGCAATTATTAGATGAAATAGCTTGTGATGAGTAAATATGTAACTTTTAAATAACATTCATCTCTTTCAAGAATCCTAAAAGTGATACTTATTTTGGGATGTATATTTATTATATATAGTTTCTGCATTTTTTCTGGAGCTCAATGCTACTCCTACCCCTTGAAAGTGATGTTTTGGATCTCGTGTCAATTGTCTTATTTAAAAAATTTATATAAATATTGATTATTTTGTTATGACTTAATTTATTATTATTTAGTAATGATTTATTTATTTTATAATTTGTAAAAGAAATTGAATAAGACTGGGGTATGTGTTAGCTGCATCGCTATGCATATCCTTGGAATCCACGATGATAATGCAGGTGTCAGTGTCACCAACTAGCATACTTTCTTCGTCCATAAGTAAATGCAGCCTTTCCAAAAAATCAATTTTTTTAAAGTTTAACTAGAAATATATTAAATAATATCAGTATTTATATATGTAAATAAATATATTATGAAAGTATATATTTTATGCTCAACCTAATAATATATATTACATATGATAAATATTAGTGTACTTCCTATTTATATATATATTTGGTCAAATTTTAAAAAGTTTGATTTCTCGAGAAACCAAACATGTGAACGGGAAGTACTCCCTCCGTCTGTTGTTCTTGTTTTCCAAGAAATAACTTTAACTAAATATATATTTTCCTCCGTTTGTGTTTACTTGTCACCAACCTTTTACTATAGCAAATTTGATCATCTTTTTTTTCTTCTAAAATATCTTAGATACTTCAATATATATAACACTAATGAATGTTCAATAAAGAACTATATATGTGAAAACTTGATGTATCTAAAAATCTTTTTTAGAAAAAAGAATATCGTCAAAATTGCTACAGTGAAAGTTTGGTGACAAATAAACACAAACGGAAGTAGTATTAAAAAGTATTAATACTTATAGTAAAAAAAATGTAACGAGCAGAGAAAAAAAATAGGAAAAGAAAGATAAACCGTAAATTTACTCTTATTAAGACGCCTAAGCTCGGCAGGAGGCTGGCGTGCCCCCGTGTCCTGTACGGCGTCCCGGCCAGCAAAAAAAAAGGGATCGTGTGGTGGCCAAAAATCCCGTCTCTTTCAGTCCAACCTTTCTTCATTATTTCTCTTGACTCCTCCGCTTCTTGCTCCCATCGCCCCTTCCTCTCTCAGTCTCTCCCTCTCGCTCCTATCACCCTCTCCCTCTCCCTCTCGCAGCTTCCCTCTCCCGGCACTCGCCGATGTCTACGCTCGTGGTTTTTAGCTCGGGTTAGCCAACCTCGGCGTGGGTGGCGCATTGGCCCAGACAGCCGCATTGGCCCTGGCAGCGACGGCCCCTAGGGCGGTGGCTTTGGTGGTGGCGGCTCCTAGTGCCATGGCCAGTGTGGTGGTGGCACCGACGACGACACAGACCTAGGTTGGTGCCCATCATGTCTGCTCTTCGTTCCCATGCACCAATATGGAAACCCTAGCCGTCCTTTCCATCAAGGTCAGCTCTCACGCAACCACCATCCTCGGCTTTCTTTGCTTTTTAGGTTGGTGCTTTGGCGGAATGACTATTCCGTGTTGGCAGGATTGTTATCCTGTGTTTTTAATTGGGATTGCTATCCCATAATCTTAATGGGTTGCTACCCCGAGTTACTATCCGAGGTTGCTAAATCTGAGATCTTAATAATAATAATTATAATGGTGACTAATAATATTGTTAATTTACTTTCATCTATTACGGATTGGGATGCTTTACTCATATTTAGTAATAGGTTGTTTAAATAAAAGAGATTATAATAAAAGTTTGTCAACTTAAAAAGCTCACCTGCAGTTAAACAGTGTCAGCTTTTTTCCTTTGATTAAGTCTTGCATGTCATTATATTTTCCGCCTATACTTGTTGAGTTCGACATGAACTCACTCTTACTATTTTCCCCACACCTCAGAAGACGGACAAAGATGTCATGGAGTTTCTAGAAGCTTGTCAGAAGTGCTTGGCGTACGGAGCCCCCCGTCAGCCATGGAGCCTAAGAAGTTTAGCTACTGTTTCCGCGTACTATGATAGTTGTAAGTGTTATTACAAATATGTTTTCCGCTATATATAACATTGTTTCTGATATTTCTATTCTTTTGTTATATGTGTGGACTTCCTGGACACATATGACGACTCTAGTCTTCTTTTAAAAACCAGGGTGTGACAATATATGATGCGTTTTTCTACACGCGCGTGTAGTTACTCTCATGTCTATATCTCTATCTCTAGAATTAAGGATATATACATTTACCGGTAGGAACTTAGGTACCAAAATTCACAGAACATGCCGACATAACTTTTATTCAAGAAAGAAAGTAGGATATCATGTTACAGGATACAAGCTAATTCAGTTGATACAATACAAGGAATGTGATGTTTTCTTACTTGTTGCTATTTATTTTTACCCATCCATGTTTACTGCCGCTACTCCAGTACTCCACTCTGCAGGGGGGCTATATGAAAATAGCACTCTTGAAGGTATTTTTTAAATCTTTGACTTCACGATGACTGAGACCCTTGCCAACTACTATTCTGAATTGGAATCCCTTAATAAGAGATTTGAGATGCTCAATGCTTGGGCAAGTACGTTTTGAATCTCCTTGGTAAGCATGGAACTGTAACACAAACTTCTCAAGTTTGGGCATGGCACCTTGATTGAAGGACACCGGCATGATCCTACAACTGATAAATAGCTCCTTGAGACAAGGAAATCCGGATTCCAGAACGATGATGCCTTTTGTAGTTGTAGATGGCTCTTTCACCGTGAGTCGGAATCGGACAAGCCTGTCTAATTTTGCAACTATTTCTACATCTTTCTCCAACATAGTTCTGACAGTTAGTTCCAGATCAGTGAGCTTACTGAGTAATCCAATCCACCTTGGCACGTAAGGGAAACCGTAGTCTCCTATTATTCTCAGATTTTGAAGATGATCAGGTGGTGAAGTGATTAAAGATGGAGTGAGATAGATTCGTAGGAATGAACTAATAGAATAATTTCCCAATAAATTCAAATGCAGTGATTGGAGCTTGCACTTGAAGAGTTCACTCATTATCAAAGACAAAGTATTCACACACTCATCTTCGTACTTTCTTCCCTCTTTCCCTTTCAGGTGCACATAGGTCATGTCTAGTTTCCTCAAATTGGTTAATCTAAGTAACTCCTTCACAGCTTCCTTAGACCTCTTACAGGCTACCCTAATGCATAATATCTGTAGAGGTCTCATGTTTCCAATACCTTGTGGTAGCTCTGCACCACCAGCAAGCAAATGTACCAGCCTCTGCAACCGGGCAACTTCCACTGGCAGCTCTCTTATGTTTGTTTGCGTCAAATCCAGGGTCTCTAGACATTTTAAATCACCAATTTGCCGGGGCAGCTCACTGATCCATGTACTCTTAAGACTCAAGTACTTCAGAAGGATTAACTCACCAATGTCCTTCAGGTGTCTACTGTTCACACCTTCACAGCATTCAAAATCCAACATCCTTAGGTATCTACCAAGTGGAACAGAATCAAGTTTATTAATGTTCCCATAAATTGTCAATGATCGAACATGAGTCACATTGAAATTTGTCAAGTCTAAATCATCTGTTGTGGTGCCATAGTCTAGAGATAACCGACGGACAAATTGTCGCTGCGTGGATGTGGATTTACCATGTATGAATGTAACAAAGTTCTCTTCAGATGACTTCTTGGTGATGAGATCAAACATCACATCATGAATTTTGCATGCATGAATTTCACCAAAACAATCAACGTCCACTGCCTGGATCATGTTCCTGCCAATTAGTTCAGTGAAGTTGTTATCGGCTACTTCCTGCATGCTCATACCAGGTTTTTCATCTACAAATCCTTCTGTAATCCATCGGCGTGTTAATCGATCCCTTCTAATTGCGTAGTCCTCTCGAAATGCACTAAGATACAGTAGGCAGACCTTGAGATGTTGAGGAAGATCATCATAACTAACCTCAAATGCTTGCCACAACCAAGAGAGACCATCATTGCTTCCAGATCCTAAGGAGTCGTACACTTTCTCCCATTCTGTTGCTTCTTTCCCTTTAGTAGCCAAAATGCTCGATATGCAGACTATGACCAGTGGCAAACCAGCACATTTTTTCAGGATTTTCGTTGACAATTCTTCCAAATCATGAGGGAAATTATCTTCGGAGCCAAAAGTTCGACGAAGAAACAATGTCCTTGAGTCAAGGTGCTTCAGAGATGCTACCTTATACACGAAATGACCAGGATGATGCCGTGAACAGCATGCTTTGGCAACAGACTCGTTTCTAGTAGTTGTGATAATCATGCTATCAAGAGAGTTGTCAGGGAGAGCGCGGCTAATACGGTCCCATGCTGGTATTTCCCATAGGTCGTCAACGATGATCAAGTACCTATAATTGCATCCCATCGTAACAGAGGTTAGATGAGCAAAAAGGAAAGAAATCATATATTTGACTAACTATAAATCGAAGTATAACATATTAAGGATATCCATGTGCGGATGAATCGAATTGTTCAACAAATAGGAACATTGTTGTAAAAAAAACAAATAGGAACATTGCAACACAAACATCAATAAAAAATCAATTGGTGGAGCGTAGTCTAAGTGCTATGGGTTATACTGTAAGCGGCTATAAAACTCATTCACTTATGAACGTTGGAGGCGGAGGCCTGAATGTTACATTCCTTATTCTAAAAAAAAAAAAATCAACCGAAATGCTTACAGATTAACTCTTTTAAGTTACTAATCCTACAAATAGCATGAAGTACTAAATCTTCATATGCATTCAGCGGCAAGCTTGCTTGTAGCAAACGCCACAGCTTATAAGAAGTAGTAAATTAATTTTTGGTTAGAAGCATTTTGTAGAGGATGCAGCAGGATTTGCTTGTAACTTAGTCCGATTATTTCATATATCATATCCAGCTGTAACTCCCTGCTGTTGTTCAAGCAATAATCTGAACTGAACCTTCCCAGACAATCGATGTTTCAGTAATCCAACGAATTAGGCCAATTAACTAAGGGAATTGCAGAGCGTCTCTAGTCCCTACACATCAACTGAAACTCGATCATAAAAGAAGAGAATAGGTACAGCTAGGCTAGGTGGTGAACCAGAATCAAACCTCTTGTCCTTGAGGTTGTCTCTGAGCCTGTCCACGAACTGGCTGTCCTCCCATGTCTCCATACTAGCTATGGCTGGGGAACTCCCACTCCCAGTGGTAATCATGACCTGCTGCAGGATGTCCTTGAGAACCCTTCTAGGGTCTGGTTTCCTTGACACAGTGACGAACGCTCGGCACTGAAACGAGTCCTCGAGGCTGTGGTACACAGCCTTGGCCAGGGTTGTCTTGCCAACGCCAGCAATTCCAACCATGGAAGCAACACGGCGGCGACCAGATCCATGCTTTCTTGCAGCACTTGTAAGGTTGGCAATGAACTCATCCCGTGGTCCGTCGATTCCCACCAGCAGGTTGGTCGACGTCGTCTCATCGGGCGGGGGCGGCAACTGCCATTGCAATTGCACGGTAGTAGTGGAGCTTGGAGGAGTGCCCAATGGCGGATACCTCGCGCGCTGCTCGCTCAACTCCTGCGCCTCAAGTCGGAGGCGGCGTAGCTGCTTGGCGATCTGGTGGCGAGCCATGAGCGTGTACACGAAGTGCTTGACCATGTCTGGGATCTCTTTCGGAGCTGGGCCAACACGACATGTGAAGTCGTCGATGGCATCCTCGACATGGTACGCAAGCTCCCGCACCTTCCTCACCCACACCTTGTCTTGGGCACTGGTGGTGGTCTGCTGCAGGTAGTGGCGGTAGCTCGCGTAGTCGTAGTCCTGGAGGAAGGCATGCATGAACTCCAGCTCGGACTGGAGAGACTTGACGTCGTCATGCACGCCAACCTGGAGATCATACTCTCGGCCAAGAAGAGCTTTGAGCTTCTCAGCGAGGACGCCCATGATGGCCTTCGAAGCGGTGGTCGCCATTACGTACATCACCTCATCACCTCCATGGGCGATAATAAGCCGATTAGAAGGAAGAGGAACCCGGCCCCAGTATATACACAAACACGAAGGCCCGTGTGGCTGATCAGTTGAGTTGACTCTTCCTAGCTTGCGCAGTCGTTGATCCGCTCCTGTGGCTGTGCTGTGCTCTCCCCAATAATTCAAGGCCGGCCGGCCAGTTTGACACGTTCCTCTGAATCTCTGGTGAGCGCCAGCAGCTAGCACATGGATTTTCTACCAAACAGGGTCCACCGCGCGTCTCAATCGGCTCTGTCCATTGCATCTTGCATGCCAAACTATTTGCAAGTCACATTCCACAAGAGAGAAATAATATATATGGTACTGTATCGCTTTCAACTTTCAATTGGATGTGGAGAGCACAACAGCCTTCACTGTCGTCGTGTGTGTGTTTGGTCAAGATATGTATGCTTAGAGCCTCAGCTCAAAAAGTAATTAATTGATAAATCAATAAGTTTTCCAAGTGGCTAAAAAAAATTAGGTGGGTACAAGGGGCGGCTCCGAGCAGAATCCATCACGTTGCTCAAAACATCGGATGGGAACAAATGGCCTGACACCTTTATTAAGGGTAGCTGCATACAAGATAATTTTAGGACGGTACGCCTTTCCTGCAAGGTTCTGCACGCGAGGAAAATCCCTAGCATTGTGCGAAAATTGACATTGCTAAAGCCTTCAACTTCGTTTCCTGGACTTTCTTGCTTAAGGTTCTGGAACATATGGGGTGCGGTAGACGGTGGCGAAACTGGATTTCGGCTATCCTTTGCATAGCAAGCACGAAGGTGATCACTAATGGTGTGCCAGGTAGAAGAATCTGCCATGCTAGGGGGTTACGACAGGGGGATCCACTTTCTCCAATGCTCTTCGTGCTCGCTATGGAGGTCTTCAATCATGTACTGTCTTGGCTGGATTCTGTTGGCATGTTGGCGAAGCTTGGGCTGGCTGGTCAGGTACAGCGAGTCAACTTGTATGCTGATGATTTGGTCATGTTCTTAGCACCCTTGGACCAGGACCTGCACGCCTTGAAGTCCTGTCTCCGGATCTTTGGTGCTGCCTCGGGTCTTTTTGCCAACCTGGACAAGAGTGTCGCGACGCCCCTGCACTGCTCTGAAGCAAACATTGCTTTGGTACGTCAGATTCTAGACTGCAGGGTTGAGGACTTCCCAGTCGCTACTTGGGCATCCCTCTCTCTATTTTCAAGCTGAGACAGCAGCCACTCATTGACGCGTTGGTTGCCAGACTGCCACTTTGGAAAGTAAATTTGCTAAATGAAGCCGGTAGGACGACTTTGGTTCAGAACACCCTGTTTGCAATCCCCGTGCACATGTCCATCGCTCTCTGTCTTTCTCCCTGGGCGATTGATTGTATTGATAAGCTTCGCTGAGGCTTCATTTGGGTTGGGGCTGCGTCAGTTTCAGGTGGAAAATGCAAAGTGGCTTGCCTTGTTTGCTGTCGGCCGCGAGAGTTGGGCGGCCTTGGAGTGGCTGACCTGAGGAGAGCAAGGACTGCCCTAAGAGTGCGCTGGCCCTGGCTGCGCAGGGTGGGCCAAGCACGTTCCTGGGCACCGTTGCCAGAACAGGGGGAGAAGGCAGTGCTGGACCTGTTTAAAGTCATGACGACATCGACCGTTGCAAGTGGCGAATCCACCTTCTTTTGGGTCAATTGCTGGCTGCAAGGCTCCGGGGTGTGTCAACTTGCGCCTACAGTGTTCGCGGCGGTTCCTAAACGCCACTGGGGGACGACGGTGGCTGAGGCGCTTCAGGACTTTGCTTGGGTGCGCCATATCACTGGGCCACGCTCGTTGAGATTGGTTGCTGAATTTGTACAGCTATGCAGGGCAGTTGAACAGGTTTATTTGACGCCCGAGACGCCAGACACCTTTTCCTGGAACCTGACGTCCAGCCAGCGCTACACGACGGCGTCCGCCTACGGTGCGATGTTTTTTGGCTGCTCTAAGCCGTTGGGGGCGGCGTTGATCTGGAAAACTTCGGCGCCACCTCGCGTTAAGTTCTTCTTCTGGCTTGCCCTTCACGGTAAATGCTGGACCGCAGACAGGCGGTGGCGACATGGGCTGCAGGATCAAAATTCATGCATCATATGCGATCAGTGAGCCGAAACTCTAGATCACATTATCTTGGGATGTGTCTTCAGCAGGGAGGTTTGGACTGTCTGTCTCAGGGCGTTCCACCTGCTTAGGCTAGTCCCGGCGCAGGAGGAACGGATTATGGTTTGGTGGACAACGTCGCGTAAGCTTCTTCCAAAGGAGCTGAGGCGCGGTTTTGACTCCTTATTCTTTCTGGTTGGCTGGAATTTGTGGAAGGAGAGGAACAGACGGATATTCGATACAACCAACCGGCAACCGCTGCAACTTGCCCAACTCATCTTGGAGGAGGCTGCTCTCTGCATCGCGGCAGGGTACAGACCGCTGGGGGTTCTCGACGCTCGGCGCTCTGGTTGATCTGTGTGGTGCTTTTGTAGTGCTTTGGTTTTTTTCTCCTATTTGGTTTTGTCTTCTTCGCTGTCTCTTTCCTTGTGTGAGTGTGTGTCTGGTAATATGGGGATTACCTTTTGTCAGCTCTGAACTTTTTGCTTAATGAAACACGTGCCAATGCATGTTCTCGAAAAAATCACAACAAGAGGTGGTTGAGTACGTCAGGCTTTGGGAGGCTATTATTAGCGAGATCAGTTTAACTCCCAACACTGAAGACAAAATCACGTGGCGATGGACGGAACACGAAGAATACACAGCTCAGAGCGCCTACATTCAGCCAAAAAAAAAAAAAATCGCGCCAAAACGGAAAGCCAAAGCTGAGCCCAAATACCGCTTTACACTACTACATAAAAATTCCTCACCGCCAACAACTTAAACAAACGAAATTGGCAACACGATCCAATCTGCAAATTATGTGGGGTAAAACCGGAGACTCCAACTCATCTTTGCAAGGACTGTCCTTTCACAAAGCAAGTATCAGAACTAATAAAACAGTGGTTGGGGCGTTGGGCTTAAGTATCCTGAAGACCTGAACTCCATCAATGTGACGGGTTCATTGCACTCATTCTGGCGCAAATATCGTACTAAGATCGACAATGACTAAAGAAGGAAATTTTGACAGGGTCATCCCAACCGCATTGAGTGTGACTTATAGCCACATTTTGCTACAAATTGCTCTACACATGTTTATTAGTCCTTTTGAGTGGTGTGTCATCAACTTACCATAACAACGTAACCCAATAGGTGTTAACTCAACTTCTAGAACTAATAAGGACTCGAAACTATTATTCCTATTAGGCAGGTGCCTATTGGTCCTTAAAGGATATGCTGAAATGATATGGTTTTTGACAAAAGAAAATAAGCATATCCATTGTAGGTTATCTATCTATATATCTCTTATAAAGATAAACCCCACTAACTATTTCTCTTGCCATACAAAGTGTCCACATCAGCATCCACTAGCTAGAACATTCCACTAACACATAACACATTCAACTATCTCACCATGCAAAGTGTCCACATCACATCCACTAATACATCTAACTACAACATGATATTATATTTTTATTCAAACTATTCACATTAGCAAACTACATCATTTATGAACATATATTACTATATTACCAACATCATAGATATACATCTCCCGATTCTTATTGATTAACATTATAACCTATTTATATTTCTTCTTCATACCCACAACAACGCGTGGGGAATCCTCCTAGTTTATTTAACCACTAGCTCCGCTCTTTTGCTATTCTCCGTAGTCCACGTACACATGATTTGATTGCTGCAGTGTGTCAACACTTATGTAAAATTGTCGTAAATGAGTTGTAATCCTATTCAGACTGTGTCAATACACCGTCTGTCAGGAGTTTCTAAGTATTTTAGAGGCTCCGTGTGTAATCACATCAGTCAAACTACGGGGGAACTAGAAAGTTTGCCTGCAAATTTTTTTTAGAACTGAACAAGGCCTAAGCCAGCTTGATAATGTCAACAAGTTGAAGCTCTTCGCAACCCGTCAGAACAGCGAGGATTTATCTGCCTTGCAAATCTTACCTTCGTTGGAGTATCTGAAGCTATTTGAGCAACGTGATGGATTCTGGTCCGGAAGCTTCATTGTTCAGAGTGGTGGATTTCTAAGCCTTAAACGTGTTTGGAGGCCCCAAAGCTCCCATAAGTGCAGTTTAGACGAGGGTCCATGAGATTCCTGGCCATTCTTGACCGTACTCTGCCTCTGGACGGCGACGTGGATCCACGCAAGCAGTGCCGTCGCCGCTCGGCAGCCAGCGCATAAAGGCCTGCTAGCCGGCTTCACAAATTGATATGGCTCTCACCACCAGCCTGGCGGAAGCCACCCAGGCGCCGCCAGCCACCTCCTCACCGCCGGCACCAGGTAAGGGTTCCGCCGCCCTCCCCCCCCCTCTTCGCCCTACCCCCGCTCGCCCTCCCCCCTCTCGCCGGACGCCAAGCCCTATTTCCCCAAGGAAAAGTCCGTCGGACGGGGCAAGTCGCAGCGGTGGGGGGCAGACTCCGCCGACTCCGACTGCGACAGCGACTTCGACTACACCTCGCCGGAGATGCCGTCGTACCTCGAGGCCGCGACCAAGGGCGCACCGAGGCAGGCGCCATCGCCGGCGGACTTGCCTGGGGGTGCGCCAGCTGACAGCCAAGGCCCGGGCGAGACCGTGGCCGAGGCGAGTCACGGCGCCCTCTCCAAGACCCAGGCTCGACGGAAGCGGCGCGCGAGGACAATCGCCCGACTCAAGGGCGAGGCGGAGGGGCGCACGGCCTCGCAGACGGCGAAGTTGGCAGGGGCGGCCGCGCCAGGCCAGCGGATCCCGGCCACCCAGCGTGTGGGCTCGCAGGCGGCGCAGAGAGCCACCACGCACCGTCGGCTGGGCAAGCAGCGCAGGGCCACGACGCCGGACCGCGACGGTTGGCAGTTGGTGCTGCACCGCGACGAGGATCGCCCACCGCCACGGAAGAGAAAGGAGCGCACGCCCCCGCCGCGTGGAATCCCGCCGGAGTATGACGGCCGCTTTCTCAATTGTCTGTCGTTCAACCACAAGATCGCAACTTGCAACCGCCCCCGTCTGTGTGCACGCTGTCGCAGCCCACGGCACCTCGCCAAGGACTGCAAGCGCCCGCCCGTGCTAGCTGCCGCCGGAGGTGCGCCGGACAGCCGTTTCGTCCGCGCCCGGCGGGGCGGTTCCTCCACACCCCAGGGATCGGCCGCCGAGAGGGCGGTCACTCCGCCAGACCGCCCGCGCCCGCGGATCCTCGACGACTCCTGCGAGGACCCCTGCTCTGAGTTCGCCGACGGAGTACCACCCGACCACCCGGCGTTCCAGCCGTGGGAGGCCGAGTGTTACATCCAGAGGGACGACGCCATCAACAGTGCCGAAGCTTGTATGCAACTGGCGCTCGTGGCGCAACCCAGCGGCGACCCGGGACATCACACCACATCAGAGGTGCTGCTCGCCCTGGTGGCAGCCGCCGGGGTTCGAGCGGAGGACATACGAGTCAAGAAGTTTTTCCCACAGCGATTCATAGTGCTGTGCGCCTCGGAGGCCATTAAAGATCGTGTCTTGGCGACCTCGCCGGCGCCGTTCGGAGTCTCCACTCTGATCCTGCTCCCTTGGTCGCGGGTGGCGAACGCCGATCTGACCACGCTGTACTACAAACTAACCATCGAGCTTGAGGGAGTGCCACCTCACGTATGGCGCGAAGAGACGGTGGCCAAAATCCTAGCACCGTACTGCTGGATCCAGGAGGTGGAAGCGGTCACTGCGGTGGCCAACGACCTGTCTGCATACAAGCTCACGGCGTGGACTGCAAACCCGAGCAATCTGCCCAAGATCATCTGGCTCAGCGTCGCCGAGCCGCCGGCCGACGCCATCCAGGGTGAAGGGTTTCGGTTCCGAGGTACGACGCCATTCCTCAACAAGAAAGACATGCTGCGCTACAAGGTTATCGTCCACCTCCGAAGCGTTCGCGACTTCGACCCACCGACCAGCAGCGACGACAGTTCCACTTCCGACGACCCGGCAGAGGAAGGACGGAACCGCAAGCGGCACCGCGACGCCAGGGGTGCTGGGGTGCGCCTCCACCCATTCCCCTGCCATCGCGGGACGCCGGACGGCACGCCGCCGACGAGCAACGCCATTGCCGACCATGGCAGGCAGCACTCAGCTGGATTGAAGCCGCGACGTAGAGTGCCAGCCACCGAGAGGGTGGGCCCGAATGCGGTACCGAGGGTGGCGGTCCACGATAGGCTCGGTACACGTGGACCACGCCAACGGGTGCCAGCTATCTACAGGGTGGGTCCCAACACCCAACCAAGAGTACCGGCGAAGGAAAGGATCTGTTTCGAACAACAAACTCAGCGTGGTCCAAAGTAGAGAAAGCAGAAGTGGCAGGAGGTAAAGAAGCAGCCGCTGCGACCGGCCTGGCAGCCAAAGACCCAGACGCGACCGGACGCAGGGCAGCAAAGCAGCGGCACGACGACCAATTCGATTGCTGCCGCTTCACCTGCCCCTAACGCCGCTGCCACCTATCAGAAGGGAGAGAGCAGCACGTCCATCGTGGCCACTCCAATGCCAGAGCAAGACAAGCAAGAGCAGATGACCACTGTTCACTTGCAGATGGAGTGCAAGGCCCACCAACACGATGACACCTCTGAGGTACAGCCAATCGCCAGTGAGCACGATGACGTGCTCAGGGAGGGCACAGGGACCAGGGAAGGAGCACCGGGGGAGCTCTTACCCAGGGACACACAGGTGGCCGCGCTGGGGGCAGCGCCACGATGCTGCACCCAGGCGCCTTCTGTCGCGTGCACAGCCCCCCAGAGAAGATTGGGCTCAGCAGCACAACCCATCTTCCATTCCTGGAAGCCCAAGACAAGCAGACCGAACCCGCTATGGGCCTACCAGAGCTGGAGCCTACGGAGGCGGCCCGTAGCGACGGGGGCCACCACGAACAGGCCATCGGCCAACTGGCGGAGGAGGACCGAGAGCAGAGCCTGGTGCTGGATTCGGAACAGGGCGCAGACTAGAACACACCTGGGCGCAATGCTCTAGGAGCAAAGCCAGCAGCAACGCCAAAGAGCACACCGTCGGCACAGAAGAGGTTCAAGGTCTTCGCGCGTAGGGTCAAGAAAGCCAAGACCTCACCGCTACTCAGCAAGCCACCCCCAATGGAATCGACAACGCCCAGGCCTCACATCAAGCGAAGCCGCCGGATCGCAGCGCAAAGTCTGTCCAGAATCCCCACGGCCAAGCGTGGTGAATATCTAGTACTCAAGCGGCTCGGCCATGCCTCAGCGCTCAACGAGGAGTCAGCACCAGGAAAGTTCGAAGCACTGTTCAGCGGCAACCCCGAGGATGAAGAAGCTCTATGGGAGCTGTTCCCTGTCGGCTGTCTCGATGGGCATAGCCGGAGGCGCCGTCGGGCGCCACGGTCCAGACCATGACCGGCCGCCGCCCACATCCAGTAGTCCACGTTTATGGCCAACACAACTGTCATATGCTGGAACGTCCGCGGACTGAACGCCACAGCCCGTCGCGACAACGTCCGAACCTTAACGGCTGATGTTCGTGCGCACATTGTATGTTTAGTTGAAACTAAGTTAAGCACTGTAAACCACTGGCTCATAGCCTCTATGTTGGGCAATAACTACAGAGACTTTGCCTATGTCCCCGCTGCGAGCACGAGGGGAGGGATTCTGATTGCGGCGCGATTCCCAGAGGTCGAGCTGAAGGAACCGACCATTGGTTGCTATTCGTGCACCGTCAAGATCGTCCCAACCGTGGGGATCCATGGTGGCTTTCAGTCGTATACGGTCCTCAGGAGGACGGCGATAAGAGCCTATTCCTGGAAGAACTGGAGGCACCACTGCCCCGGGCCATGGGCAATAACAGGGGACTTCAATCTAGTCCTGGACGAAGAAGACAAGAACAACGCCCGCATCAACCGCCGCATGATGCGGGCCTTCAGGCACACGGTGGCAAACCTGCAGCTACTTGATATACACCTACATGGCAGGAGATATACTTGGAGCAATGAACGCGAAAACCCGACCCTCGTGCGCCTGGACCGCGTGCTGGTGTCGCTGGATTGGGAGGGGATGTTCCCAGCGTGCCACCTTCAAGCCCTGGCGTCTGACGCTTCAGACCACTGCCCTCTACTCCTGCAAACGAACTTGGCGATCCATCCCAAGCCACGATTCCACTTTGAGGCCTTCTGGCCGAAGTTCGCGGATTACCAAGAGGTGCTACAGCAGGCATGGACATGTGACGAGGTTATCCTGGACCCGATCGTGCGCCTGGACTTCTTGCTTAGGAAGCTAGCAAGAGAACTCAGGAGCTGGGCGGCACGGCGGATTGGAATAATCCGAGAACAGCTGCTGATGGCTCGGACAATAATCCTCAAACTTGATCAGATTGGTGACACGCGCCAGCACATCGACTCAGAGCGTGCGCTGCGCTCGGACCTGAAATACAAATGTTTGGGGCTCTCATCCTTGGACCGCACGATTGCAAGGCAAAGGTCCAGAGTGCGCTTCCTGGCAGATGGAGACGCCAACACTAAGTTCTTTCACATGATGGCCAGAGGGCGAAGACGGAGGAACATGATCACCCGGCTCCGGGTGCAACGAGCGTTCACCGCTGATCAGAAGGAGATGGAACAAGCCATCCACGACCATTTCATGGGAGTTTTCGGCACGGCAGGTCAGAGTGATGTGACAATCGACTTCCAGGCAATCGGAATCGAGGCCCAGGACTTGGAGGCGCTGGAGCAGCCGCTGTCAGAGGAGGAGGTTTGGAATGCAATCAAGGAGCTGCCGCCGGACAGAGCGCCGGGGCCGGACGGTTATACTGGTGCCTTCTACAAGCACTCCTGGGGTATCAACGCCGTGCTGTTTGGGGACTGCAGATCATTCGGCAGGTTGAACGGAGCACTAATAGTGCTACTGCCCAAATCAGCGGAAGCCTGCGAACCTGCCCATTACAGGCCCATAACCATGATCCACAGCTTTGCCAAACTCATTTCGAAGATCTTGGCACTTCGGCTTGCTCCAAAAATGCATACACTTATATCACCCGAACAAAACGCCTTCATCCGTGGCAGGTCGATTCTTGACAACTTCAAGTACATTCAGAGGGCTGCCGTCATGCTGCGGAAGAAGAAGAGACCCAAGATACTGTTGAAGCTCGATGTAGCCAAAGCATTCGACATTGTCTTGTGGCCATTCTTATTGGACGTACTGCAGGCCATGGGTTTCGGGGTGCGCTGGAGGCGATGGATTGCCACACTCCTCACCACAGCGTCCTCCAGCATCCTAATGAACGGACAGCCAGGCAAGCGAATTCGACACCAGCGAGGTGTGCGCCAGGGAGACTCCCTCTCCCCCCTGCTGTTCATTTGCGCCATGGAAGTACTTGGCCACCTATTCGCAGCAGCTAGAGAAGAAGGCGTGCTCAGGAGCCTAGACAATGATGGAATCAAATTCCAGTGCAGCATGTACGCAGACGACGTCATCCTTTTCGCGTATCCGGACGCTGACGAAGCCACAGCCATCAAGGGATTGCTGGGAATATTCGAGGAGGTCTCGAGCCTCAAAACCAACCTGGCGAAGTGTTCGATCACGAACATTTATGGAGCAGACGAGGCTATCACCGACCTGCAGTTGATCCTTGGATGCTAGGTCGCGCCGTTCCCTATCCGCTACCTGGGATTGCCCTTAAGCACAACAAAGCTTCCCAAAGCCGAAGTGCGACGCACGGTCGACGCCGTCGCTCGCCGGCTGCCCGCCTGCCAGGGACCTCTCATGGCCAAGAGCGGGCGCTTGATCTGGGTAAAATCGGTCCTCGCAGCCATACCCACTTACTGCATGATGGCGGACGGTCTACCGCCCTGGGCGCGAGCGGAGATCGATGCGGTCTGCCGGCGATTCCTCTGGTGTGGGAAAGATGGAGATGTGAGAGGCAAATGGATGGTCGCCTGGAAGACATGCACTCGGCCAAAGGAACTCGGAGGGCTGGGCATCCCAGACTTCAAACTGGTCAACACGGCATTTGAGGTCAAGTGGCTCTGGCTCCAGAGCTCGGACGCATCGCGGGCATGGTCAGAGCTGCCGCTCAAGCAATCCGCCGAGGCACGGGATTTCTTCAGAGCATCAACACAAACCATCGTCGGGAACGGAAGAGGGACGCTGTTCTGGCTTGACAGCTGGATTGACGGTGTGTCGATCAGGACGTTGGCGCCAACACTCCTGAAGTTCGTCCCCAGGCGGGTCGCCAATTGACTGACAGTCGCCGAGGCGCTACCGGATCGGCACTGGGTACGCACCATCGGCGGCGGCGTCACTGCACCAGCGGCAGCCGAGTACCTGCGTTTGTGGCACGCAATCAACGGAATCACTCTCAATGGAAACCAGGACCGGATGATTTGGCGCTGGACTTCAGACGGCGGCTTCTCCGTCCAGTCAGCCTACCAGGCGCTGCACCTTGGTTCTCACCCCATACTGGGCTGTGTTCGTGTCTGGGAAGTTTGGGCGCCAACGCGAGTGAGGCTCTTCCTCTGGCTGGCAATTAGGCGACGACATTGGACGGCGGACCGACGACGGCGCCACGGGTTGGAAGCCCGCAGCGCCCGCTATCTATGCGACCAGCAGGGCGAAACAATCGACCACATCATCGTCGAGTGCCCGTTTGCTCGGCAGCTTTGGGTTGACGTTGCGGCAGCACTAGGGTGCCATATTCAGGAGCAGCCTGCCGGGGCCATCGTCGAATGGTGGGAGGTTTGGCGAGGCTTATGGCCATCGGAGTATACCAGAGGAGCAGATTCCCTTCTCGCCCTGATCGCCTGGGAGTTATGGAAGGAACAGAACGCTAGATGCTTCCGTAGAGCAAACACACAGCTCAGCGCGGTTAAGGACACGATCAGAGGACAGGCCGAGCTCTGGATCTCTGCAGGAGCCAAGAACCTCGGGCGTCTAGTTCAGAGAATAGACTAGACTAGACTGAGCTGCGAGGAAGAGCGATCCTGCATATGTAAACCGCCTCGCTTGTACTCAAACTCTCCTTCTTAATGAAAATACGCGCAAACCTTTTGCGTGATTGAGAAAAAACAAATCGATTTGATCAGTATCTAATGTAGTAACAATATATCTATTTATTTGAGCTGTGGTTTTTTTTTTAAAATAGTTATGAGTCGTGATTTTTAAAAAAGCAGCTGTGGGATTTGAGTTATGGGGAAAATAAAAAACCCTTTGGGCCTTGTTTAGTTCCCCAAAAATTTTGTAAAATTTTTCAGATTTCCCGTCATATCGAATCTTTAGAGGTATGCATGAAGTATTAAATATAGATGAAAATAAAAACTAATTGCACAGTTTGATCGAAATTGACGAGACGAATCTTTTGAGCCTAGTTAGTCCATAATTAGACAATATTTGTCAAATACAAATGAAAATGCTACTATTCTTATTTTGCAAAAATTTTTAGAAGTAAACAAGGCCTTGATTGAGCAGTACCACTAGGCGTCGCCCTCCTCACTCAACCTCTGCACCATGTGTCATCCATGGACCATGGAGATGCCATGAAGGAGTTTGCCTGTAAATCGCGAGACGAATCTTTTGATCCTAGTTAGTCCATAATTAGATAATATTTACCACAAACAAACGAAAGTGCTACAATAGCGAAATCAAAAAAATTTCGCATCGCCATATGTACTATTCTTCTACCGCGAAGGCGTGTTGTATTAAATATCTTTTTTAATATTAAAACATACAAACCTTTTACGTGATAAAGAAACAAAAAATGATCATAAGACTCAGAGGTGGAGGGAAATTGAATGTCAGGTTGGTGTAGAAGGCATTTCACACCTTGAAAATCTGAGATGACACATATGTATTTGCTTATATCGATAGTTCAAGTAGAACCAAATTATTATTCATATCGACATAGGAGTTTAAAATATAACAACGATAGAAGAAAAAAAAATATAAAAATAAATAAAACTATAGATAAATATCTATCAATAAATAAGTTTAGATATATATAAAAAATTCATCACTATATGAATAACTAAAGTACTTAAAATTAGTATGATCATACATATTAAAATAAATTAAAATTAATCTTTTTATGCCATTAATAACAATAAAATTAATTTAACTTCATTAGCCATATAGGTAAGTTTGAGTAGATTAAATGATAAATATCTTTTTTTGTTAAAACTTGTATCATTTATATAAATTACTAATTAGTTATAGATGTAAGTTTTAGATGGTTTTACCGGACACTTTGTTATTCGTTAATATGGATAATTTCAAATGCGGACGTGGAATCGGATGAAGAGAAGTCGCTATATATTCACTTAGCATCTATATTACCATAAATACAGATGTGGAATACGGATATTTATATTGACGTTGAATACGCATACTACATTTTATTTATATATATATATATATATATATATATATATATATATATAAGATCCATCCCTGCCAGGTACGACGTCTCCGTATTCACCCGTCAAGCCACGTCATAGTTACTACTATTCCCGTCCCGTCACTATGCTTCTTTATCCATCCACAGTCCTCCAATCGCTTCGCCTCGCCGTGCTGCCACCGATGGCGACGAACCCGGCCCCGGGCGTTCTCTGCCGCGCTCCCCGCCCCTCGCCTGCGCCAATGGCCGCCGCCCCCACGCAGTCTTCCTCTGCCTCCGTACCCATTCCGCATGCTACCCGCTGCATCCGCCTCGCCGCCGCAGCCCCACCACCACCACGTAAGGCACAAATCCATTTCTCCTTTCTCTGTTTCTTTTCCTTCTCTTTCTCTCTCCTGTCAATTCGTCGTGTGCTGGTTCGCTTGCTCGCGTCGCGAGGTGCTTAGTGTCAGCGGTGAATCAAATCGGTTGCGCTTGGCTTTTGCGGGGACATAGAATAGAAGCAACCTGCGGCGACGAACTGTGGAGTGACTATTCTGTAAGACTCGGGTTCTTTTCCTAGCTCGGACAGTTCGTGTAGGTAGGTTGTGGCGACTTTGTGTTGCCTTTACACGTATTCGATGAATTCCCATAATGGCATGTTGGATGTTGCTGAATGCTGAGCACCGACGGGATTTCGCTAAGAGGCGCAACTATTCTTAGGCCAATTGCGATGTTCTTTTAGCGAGAATTCCAAGTATTTGAGGGTCTGCTTCGGTTTATTATACAAGATATGGAATCTGAATATCTGATCCTTGCAAATTTTAGAACTAGGGCCCAAATCTGGTAGCAGTAAATATAGGGAAAGAAGTTCATTAACAAATCCACTAAGGTAATCTTATGGGAGGTTCGGGTCTCTTTTTTACGAAATTTTGAATTGGGGATAAGTGATTCAAACTAGAACTAAGTTCAAAATAATCGGAGTATATATATGCTTTATTGACAAAATCGTTTAGGGACTGATCTTATTGCGACTCAATTGGTAATTTTCTTCTTATGACTAATTTATGCTTGTTAAGGGGACATTTATTGAGTTAGATTATCATTTCCCCCCAGTTTTGCAAATAGTAGAAGCGTACTTCTCAAATGACACATTTGATCTACTAGGTGCATATACCCCTTTCTCTCTGTTTGTATGCTCCAAACACTCATGCTAACATTGCGTAATAACTTTGAAAAATATGCCCTACATCATGAACTACATTTAATTACAGGTTGTGTAGCTAGTCCAACCATTGCTAATGTGAAAGACCAAACTGAGGCTGAAGTTGCAATGGGGTACACGATGACTGAAATCTGCGACAAATTCATTGAGTTCTTCATGTATAAGAAACCAGAAACAAAGGACTGGAGAAAATTATTGGTGTTTAGAGAGGAGTGGCGAAGGTATAGAGAGCACTTCTACAAGCGTTGCCAAGTGCGCATAGATATGGAAACTGATCCTTCAGTGAAACAAAAGTTGGTTGTACTTGCTAGAAAAGTTAAGAAGGTAAGTCATTATCTATTCTCCTTAGAGCATCTCCAAAAGATTAGCTAAAAAGACTAGCCAAATTTACTAATTTAGCTACTCTCTAAAATAGACTTGACAAAAAGATATTAGAGTACTCCAACAGAGTCTATAAAGGATGACTAGTGAGATAGACTATCCAAAAGTAGAGAGCGAATAAGGTAGGATGGAGAGTTTCTAAATTTGAAGTGTCATTTACAGAGTCTATTGGAGACGTTTTTCCTTCAACAATAACAAAATATACCTTTAGAAAATGATTTGGCTAAGGCTGTCTCCAACAGGAGACTCATTTGGGAACCCAAACCTAAAATGGGTCTCCAATACAATACCTATAGCCTCCAACAGAGTACCCATACAGAAGACCCATTTTGGGTATCAGGAGAGGCATAACCCAAATTTGGGTATCCTTTCTCCTCGAGACCTATTTGCAGAGAGTGTTGTCTTTTAGGTCTTGTTGTTGGAGAAGACTAAAAATAGATATGGAACTTTTTACCTGTAGCGCTACCCAAAGGACAAATGGGTCTTGTATTTTAGATTTTTAGGTGACCATTGTTGGAGATAGTCTAATCTCTTGGAGATGCTCTTACGTACATTCACCCTTTTAAGCGAGCTTTCATAGTTCCCAGTATAATTTTTGTCACATCAACCTTAAGAACTCCATGTATTAAGATTACATGATATTATTATCAGATTAGGTGCAATATAATCAAACCAAAATAATATCTAGATGCTCTCATAACTATGTGGATATTCTCCATGTTTTTGATTCAGATAGATGATGAAATAGAGAAGCACATGGAACTGTTCACTGAGCTCAGTGAGAACCCTGCTGATATTAATGCTATTGTTGCAAGACGACGAAAGGATTTCACTGGGGAGTTCTTCCGCCATCTTAATTTCCTTGTGAATGCTTATAATGGCCTTGACGAGCGAGACGGTAACTACCTACCTTCTATCAATTTTTACTCACATATCACACTTTATTACTTGATTCATACCAAGGTGAACCGCTAACATATAATCACACCATAATATGGTTATTGAAACAGATCAAATTTGAGAATTTGATTCTTTGTTTCCTGAGCACATGGATCATGATTCTTGGTTAACCAAAATTGCAGAAGAAAAAAAAAGCGTTGCAAGCAGAACATAGAAGTTATCACTAGATTGTCTTTATTTTTAGTCTTGTTTGTTGCTCTGGGTTGGTTGACAAGGTCAACATATTCTAATGAGCATGTGGTTACTGGTTAGTACCAAATTCTTGTCGTGTGAATTGGCAGGCAAATGTATCTACTTTACTTGTAGTTATTGTTCTGAATGGTGTACTTTATATTATGGGCTGATTAGTTCTTAATATTATGCAGGAGTAGTCAGGCTCGGGGCCAAATGCCTATCTGCAATTCATGCATATGACTGCACACTAGAACAGTTAGACATCGAATCTGCTCAGTTGAAGTTTGATGATATACTGAATTCCTCTTCACTAGATGGTGCTTGTGACGAGATAAAAAGCTTAGCCAAGGCTAAAGAACTTGATTCATCTCTAATTCTTCTCATTAACAGAGCTTGGGCTGCTGCAAAAGAATCTACAACTATGAATGATAAGGTTAGTCTTAATGAAATATAAACAAAATTGTATAAGTTTTCCTGTGTTTAAGCATGATTTATTGCTACATTTTTGGCCACCTGGGCTGTTGGTACAGTGGTACACTCAACCCATTAAGATATTGTGCTGATTGGCCCACTGTGGTACTATCAAACAATATAGACCATCGAGGCTAGAAATATAGCCATCTTGTCAATCTGTGCTTCAGCAGAAGTGAGGCATGAAGTGATGAAAATTTGGTATATATGTATAATAAATGCAACATAGCATTTTGGTCTCCTGAGAGTGGATGTAATATCACACAGCTTCATTGTTCGGTAAATTTGCACAAAGATTCAGTTTCCTTTATATTCTCTTTGACATATTATTTTTGAACTTTTAGTTTTATGTAAACCTTGAATAGGCAAATGTTTAATGATTTCTATTGTGTGTTATGAAAGTTTTTTTTCATTAAAAAAAAGTCTGTTATGAAAGTTGACAACATATAATTCGTCATAATACTTATTAGGATTCATTTAGCCTTTGTAAAAATGTACACATGACTAAGTGTAGCAAATATCATGGTACAGTTAATCTAGATGAGTCTACTAATCTTCCACATCTTTTTAACTAAATAAAAATTGTTGTCTTCAGTACCAGTATTGTTTTTCTGGTACTTCTACAATGTTTTTCCATGCATCATTGTAATATAGTAATAATGTGCCTTTGCCTTTTACAAGTGCTGAAATGTAATCATAGCTTACGTGATACCAAATGAGTTGTTTGGCACAGCTCCAGGTTTGAGCTCAGATCTGTTTAGTCTGTGTATTCTACAATCAAGAACTTTGAGACAATTTTTTTTGTCTAGAGTAGAAAGCAGTTTAATCAAACAATTCAGGTGTATCCTGTACCCATCAACGCGGTTTTTTTGCCCTTAAGGGCATATGCCCTCACTCTCCCACCCATTGGATTCGCATTGAGAAGTGTGCAAACACACATCTCAAAGCAGATTCGCATTGAGATGTGTGTTTGCACACTTCTCAAAGCGAATCCAATGAGTAGGAGAGTGAGAGCACATGCCCTCAAGGGCAAAGAAAACTTTACCCACATTCGTGGAGTCTGGAGCTAGGAAAACCCAACTCCAACTCCACAGATTTCTGAAGCTAGGAGTATTCAGCTCTAAGAATTCTTGGAGCTAGATTTCTGCCAAACAAGACCTAAGTGGATTCTATTTCAAAATCATATTTGAAATCTGAATCACCAACATGTTATATAAAACGACAAACCTTTTTGGCACTTACTAATTGTATGATAAAGTAAGTAACATTGGTTAAGATTTTGAATTGGTAAATGACACTATTATAAAATTAGTGATTAAACCTTGTAGATAGTATTTTCTGATTCATATCCATGGCATAGGTCAAGGACATAATGTATCATATTTATACAACTACAAAAGAAAGCCTCAAGAACATCTCACCTCCGGAGATGAAGCTTCTGAAGTATCTGCTGAATATTGAAGACCCTGAAGAGAGATTTGGTGCTCTTGCAACTGCTTTCTCTCCCGGGGATGAGTGTGAAACCAAGGATGAAGATGCTCTTTACACGTAAGAGTTTTTCGACAAAGATATTTGTTTGTTGTCTCTATTGATTTCATTATTGCAAAAGTCTTCATGATGTGGCATATCAGTTTTGTTGGGGACATGTAGCTGTTCTTGTTCCCTCATTTTCCTTTAGGAATAAGTCTACATAATCCCCTCAAGTATTGATGTTTCACAACTTAGACGTCCAAACTATAAAACCAGGTATTGAGTCCCTCTAACTTTTTCAAAAACCATCATAATAACTTCCTTTTGGAGGGCGGTTTTACTGATGTGGCATGCTGGCATAGAAAAAATGTACTTACACCACATGCCACATCACTCTAGACCCACACTTCAGTGTCTTACTCTCTCCATCCCTCTAGTCCCTTCACCTCTCCCTATCACTAATGACACCATGTCAACGTAGACTGAGAAATGTCAAAGCTTCACCAAACCACAGCCCCCTTTCTGTGCAGCCAAGACAATGACAACATCTCTCTGTCTGATGAGGACGATCAACATCTCATTCACTAAGTCACTAGCACATGCACATCAGTGTCAATGTGATGTGCCACATGAGCAAAACCACCTACTGGTTATTTTGATGGTTCAAATATTTTGGGATGCTCGACCTGGCTCATAGTTAAGGGGGTTAAGTAGACAAACAGCACAAGGTTATGTAGACTAATTCCTTTCCTTTGCTACTATTTGAGTTGATTGGATTGATCCATGGGGAATTTGATTAGTTTATTATCCTCAAAATTATGTTTTTTTCTGGTCACATGCTCCACTTAACTGTCAGTTAATGTTATCAAGTGTTAAGCTGGCTTCTCCAATCATTATGTCATCTGTTCAAAAGGAACTCTCATGAGATAGTCAATTCTTAATGAGCATGTATAATATAAAATTGGCTGCATGGATCTGTATTCTGTTATCTAAATGCTTTGCTAACATTATAACTTATCAAGTTCCTTATGTGTTACCAAAAAAAGGTTTGTCATCAGAGTAATATCCTGGGAACCCAGAAAGTAATTTTTAATGAGGAAATTATAATATTTTACCTAAGAAAATAATAATAATTCACAATTGTTGCTGCCCTTATCTAAGTTTGTTTAGCTCAACTAGTTAATGTTTGGGACTGCCTTGGTGCTTAACTATTATTTTCAGTTTCTTGTGTGTCCATGTAAACTATGCATGCTAAATGGTTATGGGAACATTTTCTTTTTATGTTTATGCATTGGATTTTCATTGTGGAACAAATGTTCGTACTTCAAACGGAGGCTGAAATTTGAAGGCCAGAATAGACTCCATTTTTCTTGTTAGAAAGCAAGTCAGTTGGGTGCCCAATAAAATGGGTGCCATTTTATTTTTGAGCAGATCTTTTTTTTTGTATATATATTATTTGAGGTAAGGTTGTGATAAGATAGTAAAGATGCTTTCTATGCATTGGCATAATCGGGTCTTTGCATGCAGAACTCCCAACGAACTCCACAAATGGATCAAAATGCTGCTCGATTCATACCATCTCAACAAGGAGGAGACGGATTTTATGGATGCGAGAAAGATGAGCGACCCGGTGATCATCCAGAGGTTAACTTTGCTGAAGGAGACGATCGAGGAAGAATACATGAAACAGTATATACATCCCGAGGAGGAAGAATCCATGGACGAGGACGACAATTAGCACCAGAAAACTGAACGAGCCTGTATTTGTAAGCCGACTTGGAAGGAACGCATCTGGTGAAGAAGATTCAGAAGGGATACATTCTAATCGCTGACAACGCTGACGATAAGATAGCGGATGCCCTGCTGCTTTTATTTATTTACTAGTGATGGATGGTAAATTTGTATCATGGCAATGGCATCATCATAAAGGGTACTATCTGTTTTACAGGTGTAGTAAAGCTCAGGGTTTGTTTTGTTCTTAGGTTCGCGATTTTACCGGTTTTGAAATATGCCACGCTTAATTCTGCACATCTATTTTCCGGAGCTCTGATAATGGCCACCGGATGTCCGGTCTGGGACGCCTATATAAGACTTGCCCGTGACTCAGGAACACATTTTCTAAAGTTCGTGAACCTAATAAATGATATACATACATCTACAAAATTTAGTGCCGGTGGTATATATTTTAACTCTTGGATGGAAAAAAGAGAAATAATAAAATCAAAACGTATATATACCTATCCTCCAGGCTCCAGCATGTTTTCTACTTCCCTCCTCACCCGGAGGCCCATTAACGCTCAGGCCTACTTTGGCAACTCAGGGTAACAAACCCAGGGAAGAAAGAGGGGGAGGGATTTTTTTTAGACATGCTAATCCCCTGCCCACCCGAGGGGGAGATTTCACGGACAGAGTTATTTCTCTGCTGCTGTTTGGAAACATTTTTCCCATGGATGATAAGATGCGTGCAGTGGAGCTCTAGCACGAACAAAGTTTCTGGCAGGTAAGGACATACACGTACGTCGACCAGGCTAGTCAGTTCAACCAGCTCGGCCTTTGCCCTGTGCCTGCGAATCTTTGCCCTGTGCCTACAGTTGTTTCGAAAAAAATCCCCAAGATGCACATTCATGTGCAAAGTTTGATTCAGGAACCTAATAATATCCAAATCAAAACAAGCTAACACATGCATCACGAATTCATCTCCATCCACAAATTGTTGACAGATATATATAAAAAAATGGAATGAGTCTCTTCACTAAAAACTTGAACACTAAAAAACTATGACTTTAAGTTTTGCAAAAAAAAAATAAAAATAAATCTATGACTTAAAACCCTTTCCAGAAGCTTGTCACATATGACATAGGCATTGCCACCGCATGTTCAGTACCCAAGTAGAGAGATTATATAGCTCAAGGGCTCCTCAAATCATGTATTGCTTCCACCAAGAGCTCTACAAGTAACACCAGGGAAACACGTTAGATACTTGTATTGTATAAATGAAATAAACATGTTTCCATCTACGGTTCCTTGCACTTAGAACATGGTTGTCCATTGGTAAAGCTAGCTAGATGAATCACTCCGATACGAGTAGTGCACAATCAACCCCCCCCCCCCCCCCCCCCTAAACTCAAGAAATCAAATTCATATAACATAAGTAGGAGAAGACTGTTCTCATGATGTCCAAGACTATCTATCAATTCAGACTAAGATAAATGAAATACACAACTAGCACCGCACAAACATAAGTTAGATGGTGCTTTACTAGCAACCCTGATGGCCACCAAGTTATAAAAACCTGAAACACTATTGTGAAAAACTGAATGAAAACTTAAAAAGAAAAAGGGAAAAAATTACTACTACCTGAATACTGAGCAAAGGACAACCGTATGAGACTAATCACTATTCTACACTGAGATCAGCTGTATGATAGCACAAGAAAGAAACATAGCAACATAACAAGGACTACCAGAGTTACCATTACTAAGAGACTGAAAGAACAGGATAAAAGATCTGGCGTGAACTCTAAATAGCAGATTGACCTACTTACAAGTTTCAAGAGTAACAATGGTTAAGGCAGATTACAAACAGCCCCATATAATGTGGAAAAAAAAACAAACTGTCTTAACCATACTTATGCCTTGGATGCAGCCATTTCAGAATCTAAAGTGCCCAGGTCATGTAGGTCATTTCAGAATCTATATTCTCAGCAAGAATTGTAACTAAACTGCAAATGTGACAAGCTTAATAGCAAGATCGGTTCTGTTTGCAAACATGAAGAAGAAAAGGACCTACAACCCATGCAGCTAATTGCAAGATGGCAGCAAGCAGTACAGTTTAGAGGAAAGAAGCTTAATCATTTCTGAAGAAAAAACAACAGCTCAGTGAACTGAATTTTCTAAAGGTCGAACACTGAACTACAACTCTTTATTCGAAACAAAAGGTTGATCACCTTGAAATGAAAACACAAATCCGTATGATCGTAATATTAGCTAAGATAGCAGTAGTTGCTTCAAAAATAAAGGAATACCATGGTTCTAGTCCTACTAGTTGCTGCAAAAAAAAAAAAAATGGAACCTGACACAGCAGACTTGACCTGTCAGAAAACTATCAACCTATGGCTAATGCTTCCGTGTGCAATTGTGCAGAAAAACTTCTAGCATGCTAGGATGGATTATAGAACATGGGAGATGAAGTTGCTCCAAACGGCCGAAGCAAAGCATATAGCAATTAAAATGTATCCTTTTATCAAAATCTAGTGTATCAGTAAGAATCTCACCAATTCATATCAACTGTGGGAGTCAAACTGGATCTACCAAAACCAGTTCATGCTCCCAATTTGTATCAACAAGTGCATTCACGAACCAGTAAACTGGATCTACCAAAACCAGCTAGTGCTAGAAACAAGAAATTCAAGAACACACTACTAGAACCAGTAAACCTAAGAACCAATAATCTACTGAAACCCTAGATCGGCTATATTTGGGCACCTGTGAATCAACAATTTAGTAAACCCTAGTCAATCGGGTTGGGGCAAGCAAAGTGGATCAACCATGAAACAAGCACGTCACAGATGATGAAAACAATCTAGGCAGATGCTCACTTGAATTCGACACTATACAACAAAACATAGAGAAGGGGGACGAATCAAGCGGGTGCATACCAAATCGAGACCATCTTACTTTGTTCAGAGGGAAGACAAATCTGAGAAGAACTGAAGTGGATCTTGGAGCCGTCCTCTCAGTAGCTGCAGTGGTCACATCTCTCCAGTGTGTGGGGACGAAGCCGATGTGGAGGCGAGGACGACGATGGTTCAGAAGGGGGATGGTGGCTGGGAGGTGACGGGGATGGCAAGATGAGAGTCAAGGCGAAGGCGGAGGGGCCACGGCGGAGAGTCGAGGCGAGTGCGGAGGGGCGGCGACGGAGGAGTCGTCGAGGTGAGTCGAGTCGGCGGGGAATGCCGCCCGACGTGACGAGGTCGGACAGGTTTCCCCGTCAAAACCCTGCTCCTTCGCGGCGGAGAGCCCTGTGTCGCGTGCTTCCAAACCAGTCCGAGTAGCGGCGCGTGGAAACCATCCTCGTGGGCTCCCTCCACGGGGAAATGACCGGCCAAAGTGGGGCCTTACAGAGAAGGGACACATGGCCAGAAGTCCGCTGCTGCCAGGTGGGCCTGGGATAGGAGCGAGTGAGTGCGGCCCCACCCCACCCCACCCCACCCCACCCTAACGCACTTCACAGACACGGACAGAGCCCAGAGGCCACCCACCCACCAACGCGGCGCGCAGGCACGCACAATCACAAGTCACAACTCCACAAGCCACCCACTTTCTTCGACGACTTCGCCTGCCTGCCTTCCCGCTTCCCTCGTCAACCAAACCAAACCAACTCGTGAGGTCTCGTCCCCATCGCCACGCCACGCCACGCGCCGCGCACCGCCCGCCTCCTCGAATCTCTCGAGCCCGCGCGCCATCCGATCCCCTGAAATCGATCGGCCCGACCCTAGCCCCGCCCGCCGCCGGCCAACGCCCGCCCACCTCGGCTCGATCAGGCGGCCCCCGGGGGGGAGCGAGCGAGGCCTCCATCGCGGCGGACCCCGATGCCCCGCCTCCCGGTCACTCCGGCGGCGGCGGAGGCATGAGCCGGCGGGGACTCGCCGGAGCTGTCAGCCATGGACGCCACCGCGCGCCCGGCCATCGTCATCGACAACGGCACAGGGTAACTCCCGACCCGACCGATCCCTCCACCCTCTCTCTCTCTCTCTCTCTTCCTCACCAGCTCGCTGTCCTGTCTCCGACCCGACCTGACGACCTCCCTCCAAGTCGCTGGTGCCAGTATACTGCTCTATCAGCGCGCGATTCCCCCGTGTGGTCGGCTGGTTCTCGCCGAGCTTTCAGCCATGATCCCGCGGCTCGCCCCCCTGAAATGGGTTGTGCCCGTGCCAGAGGGGATGGGTGTCAGGATACCAGGTATTGATGGGGCCCGTTGTGGTTTGGTTTGTCGTGGGCTCACATTCTCGGTGTACACTTTGGAGGCACCGGTTTGGTGAGGACAACGGACTCCATCTGGTTGTGCTGTCTGTTGTGCAGTCAGGATAAATCTGTGCAGGGTAAGGGGGGAAGAGTTGGGGAGGAAACTGTTTTAGAGTGGTAGCCTTTATTTGATACTGCTCCTCAGTTTCTCTTGAAGTAGAATGTGAAATATTGCCTCTGTCCTGCTTGTGCTGTACTTTATGGTACATATGGTATCCACTATCCTCAACTCAAGGCAGATTCCACGATGACTTTTCCTCTTGTACTCTCAGCTTGCAGCAAGTTTAGGTTGTAAGGCATTGCATCGTTGTCACATTAAGATTCCATATCTTTTTATGAGCAACTAACAAAGTCACGAGAACAGATCCTAAAGTAATAACGCTCACAAAATGAACTTTCCCAGGATATAAACAGTTCTAATTGATTCTGGGTTGCTTCAATTTCTATGCAATTGTTAAACTATTTGCTAAATTATGTCACTTCTGCTTCTTCTTCTTTTCTTTGTCTCAGTACCACTTGCACCCTTTTTTCTACTATGAGTTTATGACTTGACTATCACCATTTTTTATTCTTACAAGATTTTTATACTCTTATTTTTTTAGGTATAGCAAACTTGGATTTTCTGGGAACTCGGAGCCGTCTTTCACCCTCCCTACTGTCGTAGCTGCGAACGAATCTTTTCTAGACCAGACAGAGCTGTTGAGTAGTGCAAACTGGATAGCACAGTATAATGCAGGCATCATGGCTGATCTTGACTTTTTTATTGGTGATGAGGCTCTATCGCGGTTTAGGTCTAGTGGGCTGTACACACTAAGAAGTCCAATCCGTCATGGTCAGGTATGTATATACATTTCCTTTTACTGATCCTGTCCTTTGTTTGTGTTCTACCTCCGTATGCCTTATCCTCTTTCCTGTTTTGCAGGTTCATGACTGGGACACAATGGAGAGATTTTGGCAGCAATGCATTTTCAATTATCTACGTTGTAATCCTGAAGAGCACTATTTCCTTCTTACGGATAGTCCTGTCAGTACACCTGAAAGTCGTGAATGTACAGGAGAAATAATGTTCGAGACCTTCAATGTCCCTGGACTATATATTTCTGTTCAATCTGTCCTCAGCCTTTCTGCTGGATATGCCTATCTGAAAAGTATTTCTGATGACGATTCAGATACCGTGGTAGGTTCTGAGAATACCTCCTTTCGTGCTTGTTTACCAAGTATTTGTTACTGCATAAACCACATCTTCTTGATTGGCATTCATTGCTTTTATTGAATTCTTTTTTTTAAAAAAAATGGAAATGTAAAGTTATTATTGTGATTGCATGCCCTCACAAAGATCAGCCACCCCTTTACTTATATATGTCTCTTTGAATCATGATGTGTATTAAAAAGGTCAGCATCATAATTAATATATAATCTGTTGCTTGTCAAATTCTAGAACTCATGATTGAGGGCAGTCATTTGTATAGCAAATCACTGTTTATTGTTCCAGTCTCTTGACCCTTTTTCATTTAATGCCTATAAATTCTTTGGTAGAGCACATTGCTTCTCATTAACTTTGGCCAATATACTTTGTCAGTCTGATATGACAGGAGTAGTAGTTGATATTGGGGACGGAGCTCCACAAATCGTGCCAGTTGTAAATGGCTATGTAATTGGGAGTAGCATAAAGTCTTTTCCTTTTTCTGGAAGTGATGTAACCCAGTTTGTTTCGCAGCTTTTACAGGTACATCATGCTCTCCATTTTTTGTTGTGATTACTTTCAGATGCAAAATTACTCGTATTGCTCATAAATAGGGCTGTATCGATCTCTGGTTCTGTGCTCTTAAATCAAAGTTTATTTTAGCGTTATAATAAACTTGGTGTTCAGTTTCTTTTTTTTACCAAGCAGACATATATACATATTGTTTAAATAGGGTTGCTTTGCATAGGAAAAATGTAATTATTGAATTTTATGGATGCCAACATCAAGTATTGTAAAAGCAAGAATATTGATCTGGATTGATCAATAAGATTGATTATTAGATAAGACTGCAGACTGGTCAATGTCGGTGGGAATGCTGCCTGCTGCATGGAAACAAGGGCAAAACCAGGCTATTTTACTGCTGTGAATGGGCAGCAATGGATATTTTGATATCCCAGGCTAAAATGTTGTCGATCCAAAAAAACAAGACCAATGCTTACTACTGACATCTATGATTCTCTATCCTGGATCTGCTCATGTGGCAAGTCCGCAAGTGAAACGTAGATTGGGTCGACCCTAGATATTTTTTGCCGGATTGCTTGTTATTCTTAATGCTAGTGTTTATCTTGTTTTATGTGCATAGATGATGTGTGGATAAATTAGCATAGCTCGTACTGAGTTATGTTAGATCCATTCAGATTGTTAATGACAATACCTTAAAAATGTTAGCCAGCATTGTCTCAAGAAATCAAGTTTTGACCCTCCAAAGTGTTAGCGTGCAGATCATACATTATCACTAGAAATTCAATCAGTAACACATAAAACCGGGATACTTGTTATTTTGGCCATTCTTCTAGAATAAATTGAATGGTACGTTATTCATTAATTCCTATTCCCTCTGTTCTAAATCATAAGTCATTTTGGCTTTTCCAAATATATAGTCTTTGCTATGCACATAGAACACTATGTCTTGATAATAGCAAAAGCTATGTACTTAGAAAAAACAAAACAACATATAATTTGGAATGGAAGGAGTATATAGTATTTGAATGCCATCCTATCCTTGACTATTATTGTGTGATTGGGAAAAATATTTACTTGAAAATGGGGAATTCTCATATTACCATGATTAGTCACCTGGTGAGAAATTGCATCTTACTGCAGAGCCACTGTGAACATAAACCATATTCGCAATTAGAGTTGTACTGATCGGTATTAGTCCTTTATGCTCTCAATATTTACTTCTACTTTTGAGGCATTCTCTTGTGGTCCCCTGTAAAAGCTGGATGAATTTTCTCGGGCGCATGGATGCTGTCCTGCTGATGGTGTATTACATTATAAATGCTGTTATTGACTAGTGTCATCTGGTGGTTTTGCAGGAAAGAGGTGAGCTTTTGCCACCTGAGGATTCTTTAGATATATCTCGTAAAGTGAAAGAAATGTATTGCTATACTTGTTCAGACATTGTCAAGGTATTGACATTTTATTTTCCATTGGTCTTCAACTCTTCAGAACTAGCAAAATTGTTTAATGGGAGTTGAAGTCCCCTAATGAAGTTAAGCGTGCTAGTAAAACTTGTTCCCTGTGTAAACACTACTTTTGACCTGGTTGTAGAATCTGTTTAATGTTATTTTATGTTTGCTTCTGTTGCTTAACAATGACTGTAGATACCTTTTGGTCTTCAGCTTCTCAACATGTAGACTAATTTTATGCACTGTTTTCTTTTATAAATATATATGTGGCAAGTTTGATATAAGTAGTACTTCTAGCAAGAGGCCATACAGTAGGCATCTATGTTAAACAAACAAAAAGATTTAGATTCTTATGCATCTCCATTACAATTTCAGGAGTTCAAGAAACATGACAAGAAGCCTGATAAGTACATCAAACATTGGACAGCTGTTAAACCAAAGACTGGGGTCCCATATACAATTGACATCGGATATGAACGCTTTCTTGGGCCAGAGGTTTATTCCTATTTCTGTCATCAAAACTGCAATAGTCTGTCATCAAAACTGCAATAGTTTTTTTGTTCCCAAACTATTGATCCAAAATGGTATAATATTATGGCCAACGATCATCTTTTGAGTGTCAATTACACTGTGTTGCAGTGATGAATTTATTATAGCTTTTGATCTTACATTACTCTGAGTAAGACAGAAATTTAGCTTGTTGTTGCTGTAAATTAAGAGATAAACTTCATACAAGACATCCCGGTTTCTTGTGAGCATTTGTTTCTGTTAATTGCGTAGTAAAGGAACTGGTTAACAATGTGAATGTACAGACTTCACTGGATGGCCATTTCACACTGTACTTATTCTTGTCCTGTGGCAATATCAATGGAGTTCATGGGAACAAGGGTCAAGGATTGCCAATCTGCGGTTCACATGATTGCAGCACTATTTGTTCATGAGTTTCTACGAGTTGTACTCATTTACATTGTCATACTGAACTAAAGCTTCATATTATAATGTAACATTTATGACCAACTTGAAGAATGAGGTCACATCAATGAATGGATTTGTAGATGTAGAGTTGCCAATGACAGTCTTGCATACTTATAGAAGCATCTTTTGGCATATAGATTTGCTACTATTTAGGAACTGAGATCATGGTTTCCTTGGTTCATCCGCAAAATGAAATAGATTGTAAATTTTGAAACTTTGGTATTTCTTTTCTTCTGGACAAGATAGTTGCCCTAGCGAGTACTTGCCAATTGCTATTATTCTCTGGAACTGTCTTAACCTTTGTTTGGCACTATCTTGGTTCATTACCTTCTTGTAGTTACTATATAAACATTGGTCTCTACTTCCAATCGAATACTACCGTGTGCTTCATTTTTACACTGTCAAGTGATATCGATAAGCTTTTGTAGTAGTTCAGCCCGTACATCATGGGTATGAAATTGGCACTAAAAAATGGGTGTTATCAAATATATCTTGAAAAGGTTATTAGGTGCTAGAAATTATAAGTTTGTTTTGCCTTGAGCTTAATTTTGTTGGTATTTAACCTTTTTGTTAGAATAAACTTTTAACTTTATACAGTTGGTTATGATTTTTCTAAAAAGTCAGAATTAGGTGTGCATCTCTAACCATCTACTAACAAATGCAGATCTTCTTCAATCCTGAGATTTACTCTGCCGATTTCTCCACTCCTTTACCCGAGTTGATTGATAACTGTGTTCAGTCTGCACCAATTGACACAAGGAGAGCTCTGTACAAGGTGCTTTCTTCAAACCCTGCATGGATATGTAAGATGGGAAGTGATATATGCGAATGCTGTGGCATTTATCAGAATTCTATTTTTTTGCAGAATATAGTATTATCTGGTGGATCTACTATGTTTAAAGACTTCCACAAGAGACTCCAAAATGATATAAAGAAGATAGTGGATGAGCGTGTTGCCGCGACTAATGCCCGTCATCGTGTGGAAGTGAGAGTAAGTACAGCTGATTGATTCTCGATCCCCATTTAATGTACTCTTGTTGTCAATATTGTACATGTTAGTAATTTTATGTACTTGGTACTGTCATTTAATTTGACTTTTTCCCCCTGTTGTCAGCCTATTGAAGTCAACGTGGTTGCCCATCCAATACAGAGTTATGCAGTTTGGTTCGGGGGGTCAGTAGCTGCGTCTAACCCTGAATTCTTTGAGGTACCTGCCACTTGACATTCTAGGGGCCTCAATAAATTGGCAATCTTCAGTAATCACTGTATTTCTGCTATCTTATCTTATCTTAAACTTATAATGCCAGTAAAATGTGGTGAATTGCAATGCTTTATAGCAGTGTTATAACTGAGTTATGAATACAATTATTCCTCGTGACCCTAAAAAAATAATTATTTCTCGTGACCTGAAAAAAATAAAACAATTATTCCTCATGAATTCATTTTATGTGAATGAAATCTAAGTGATTTCCCTTTTTCTCATGCAGTTTTGCCACACAAAGGAGGAATACGAGGAACATGGAGCCAGCATCTGCAGAACAAGCCCAGTTTTCAAAGGAATGTACTGAAATTTTCCTCACAACCCATCCTCTGTTAGGAGCTCATTTAGGTTTCTTTTCGATAGAATATAGCCAATTTTGATTCTTTTTTGGTCCGTTCCAACCATTATCGGGCCACCCTGACTAGATTTGTAGCTCTGTTTGTACCAGTTGTTTGTTCTGTGTTCTGCGTCGCATGTTGTGTATAGCCAACAGCTTGGTTCCTGTTCGAGGTGCTTGATTGTAGCCACAACCTTGGACAGTTTAGAGGAAAAATATTGGTTATTCTTTTACATTAGCTTGTTCAGACAGATTTACGGAACTCTTATTAATAAGAAGTCAGGCTAAATTTAGGACTCTGTTCAACAATACAGTGCGTGGAATAAAGAAATCTGTCGTGGATGATCTTGAACAGCAGCAGAGCACCTTATTTCAACTAAATAATATGGTACCCCTACTTTCAACAATTCATCTCGTGATCTCGTCAATCATTCGTTTAGTGAATGCACAGAGAAAGGGTATCCTAAAGAGGGACAAATGATCGCATGGCACATTTCGTCAGGGTTGTATATATACATTTAAATGACCGTTCCATGGCTTAAAAAAATGGTAGAAAATATACTTCTTATATCATATTGGTTTATAGTATATTAGTACGTATACATTGCGTATTATATTATAATATACACGGCAAAAAGAATGGAAGCCCCCGGATCACTTACCCGCCCAAAACTGTACACGTCACGACCCTAACCTTCATCCAGCCTTCATTCAGCCTGCAGCACGCTGAATGCCTGGATTTTTTTTTGAAAGTCTAGAATGCCTGGATTGGGAGCGCATATGATTTGCGCTTTCTGGAGCAAGACCAAATCTGCCACCATTCTTACTGGTTTCTCTCACTCTGACGTGCAAACCTCGGTAACCTGTCATCAAATCCCATCTCCTAACTGAACTTGAACCTGAATGCTTCAATCTGTACAACGCAGATTCGCAACGGTGTAGTAATCACGGGAACCCGATGTAGCTGTGTACCAGTGTCTTGGCTGGGATCACGACCGTCTTGCTAAGCACGAAGAGCACAAGAGTTAACTCGAGCATCAGGATGGTGTTTAGGAATGCTCGGTCGACGATCCAGCCAAATATCGTGATGCCGCCTGGGTTGGCCAGCAGGTACAGCACTGAAAATCATGCAGACGAGAAGCAGAGCATAAGCACTGAAATGATATGGATATTGTGGAGCATGCTCTTTGAAGTATCACATTGGATGGTTGGAGATTAAGCGCTGGAGAATCAAAGGAAGCTTTGTATTACATACCAAGTGATTCCCTCTTGTGGTATGAAGACATGTAGGAAGCCAACTGAGCAGTGCCATGAGAACTGCCATGAAGCGACGCACTGTCCAGGGACTCCAGATCACTTTCCGATAAATCTCTCAGAAACAGATGCGCAGGAAAGGGCACAAGGTTCCCAGAACTGTTTGGGGTGTTCACATAAGTAGAATCAGTAGAGCATGTTGCTAACGCATGCCATCGACTAGCCAATGAAGCGATGTTTTGAGCTCTGTGGGAGATCTTAGCAGCAGCATGCAAACAGAGGACGAGACCGACAACTTGAACGACTGAAGACACCTGCAGTATAAGAGGAAATGTGCTCGTGACTCGATTGTCGCACTACATTATGCCGAAGGAAAAGAAAAATGTAAAAGCATGAGGTACTCACAGCAATGTCACCTCCATTGGTGAAATTGATTGGCCCGCTGTAAGCTGTCGTCTTGAAAAGAATGGCAAACTGGCTTGCTGTAACAGAAAGGAAGAGCAGCAAGAGGAACATGCGGAACCTGTGACTGATTTTGGAGAGATTGTGGCGGAGCTGCAGGTGCTCTTTCAAATAGACCATAGGATCCGCGTCTTGCTCCAGAAGCTTGCCATAGTCATCAAAGTGGATAACTTGCAGATTGCAGACCAAGTTGAAGAGCATGCAGGACGACAATATGATCGTCGTCAAGTACATCCATGACATGATGGAAGCGAAAAATACAACGCAGGCTCTCCAAATTGATTCCTGCAAGATGTGGGAGAAGCGGAAGAATTCCCGGGTGACCTTCACAACAAAGCACGGCACTATCCACCATGTAAGAGTGCGGAAGAAGTCCTGTGGCAGGGTTTGCAACACTTGTCAACAGAAAATTGAATATACCAAAGCTCTTAGCATGATGCATGATTTAAAGGATGTTACGATAGATGCTGTATTAAACATGAGATTTCCTTCTTCATGGAGGTCCTCATGACAGCCGTTTGGTGCATTTGGAAGGAGCATAATGCCTACATCTTTTTCCTTAGTTGCTTGGAAGGCTCTTTTCACACAAGAAGTTAAACTTCAGTTGTGTTGCTTCCACCCCTCTCTTCACCCCTTAGTTATGAATTGGTTGCAAATTTGTAAAGTCAGTTTCCCCTTCTTTTTCCTCCCTAGTGGCTTTGTAAGTAATCTCTACCCTTGGTTAACACTTTGCTAAGTTGTCTTGTACTCAATCCATCCCAAATTGTAAGTCGTTTGACTTTTTTAATATCAAGTTTGACCACTCATTTTATTCAAAGTTTTGTACAAAATATCACTTTTTTTTTGTTATGTATTGATTTATTAATAAAAGTTCTTCAAGAATGACTTAAATTTGACTATATTTGCACAATTTTTTTGAATAAGACGAGTGGTCAAACTTTGGGTAAAAAAAGTCAAACGACTTACAATTTGAGATGGAGGGAGTACTTTCTTTGCGGGTAGTAATATGCTGGGGAGCAATGCTCAACAGTTTCAGTTCAAAAAAAATCCAATTTAAATTAATTTCCACTAGAATCACAAGGTAAATCTAGGAAGGGCAAGAGGCGTTCATTAGGAAATGGAAATGTGTGCTTCATTCTATAACAAAAAAAAATCACAATGGTAATAACAAAGCCAAGGAAATACTAGGTGTTCCTGTTCCAGATCCCAAATCCTTGACCAGCCCCTAACATGCGTTTCCGTGTATAAACAGTAAACAAAGACACAGAGACATGTCGGCACAAACATAAACTGAGTACCACACGCACATGAGCTCCACTCACATGGTAACATGAAGGAGGCACATGTAGATCACATAGGTAACTGAAAGAACAAGCCACTTCAGTAAAGGACAAAGCCAATGATCCAGGGCGGCACAGATTAAACAAGAGATTTTAGGATTTGTAGCTCCAATCGTTATGGTAACATGAGAAGACATATATCATCTCACAGACATGTATGCTCCCCCTGGCTCCACATGTCAATGAAACATGGAACAGAAAATTCAGAAGTGCCAATCAACGATCTAGTCTAGACATGAGGTTTCAGTAGAAGCTGCTAGAGGTTGCAACACGCAATCTTCCCATTAAATACTATAAGCAGGAAATGACAACCATAGCCTTAATATTCTCCAAGTTTCCTAGAAACAATCAAATGGCACCTGAATTCCACAATTCCTCCTTGAGATGCATAAAGTTGCACCAAATTTGGTCGAAATGGGACAAATTTGCACCAAATTATCCACTAGTGGAGCAGCAGTAAGTAGAAGTATCAGACGTAACACGAGTAGTGACCATTTATAGCAACTGCTCTCACTATCGGATTTGGACACTACTCCTAGCATTCGACTGTAACTGCTTGCCGTATTGATACAAATTCAAATAAAATCCGAGCAAGGACAGGATAGCGAGGAATAATCCCGACGAGATCGCGCGGGCACCTCACCTTGATCTTGGCGACGTACTCCTTCTGGAATCGGATCCTCATGCCGAGGTCCGGGTCGACGAAGAGGAACTTGCGGAGCCCATACATGGCCATCTTCCGGGAGACGCAGGCGAGCGCGACGGCGGCCGCGGCGGCCTGCGAGAGCAGGACGCAGACCTCGAACACCTCGACCTCGAAGTCGTCGCACCCGCCTCGGCCGCGGCGGCGGCGGCGGCTGCGTGCGCGGCACGGGGAGAGCGTGACGGCCGCGGCGGGAAGCGCCAGGCCCACGACGGCGAGCGCGGAGGCCGCCGCGGCCACGCCCAGCGGCGTCGACGCCGCCAGACCCGCCGCCGACAGGAACGCCTCGAGCCGCCGCAGCCACCGCGAGAGCGGCGGCGCGTCCGCGCCCGGCGCGGCAGGCTCCAGCAGCGGCGACGAGATCGCCGCCGCGTGGGTCGGGGTCGGGGTCGGGGTCTCGGCAGGTGGCCGCGACGGAGACGGAGGCGGGCGAGGCGGGGGCGGACCGGCGAGGCCGTCGCCTGTGGAGGCCATGCGGGCCGGCCGCGGGCGGGAAAGGAAGTGGCCTCGCCGGAGAGGGTGAGGTCAGAGCTGTAAAATGCCGACGGTTGAGAGAGGTCGAGTGGTCCGGTCGGAACGAGGAGGAAGTGGGCCTTTTTAAAAAGGCTCGCAATCTCGGGGGGAGGTGCCCACGGAGACCTGGTCCCACGAGGCAGTGGGAGTGGCAGGTGGGGTTCGAGTCGAGGGAGGGATTTGTGCTTTGCTTGGGCCTCGGGGGAGGTCTCGTCTCGTGCGGGGTGGGGGAGGGGAAAGACACGTGGCGAGAGGGAGAGGGATGATGCCAGAAGGATCCCACGTGGCTGGCTGAGGTGTCCGCAGCTGCCCGAGGGCAGGTGCAATTGCAAAGCCAAGCCAATGGAGAGGATTATCCCGTGATGGTTACACTGCTGATTGCACCCTCTGAAGCAATTTAACCTAATACGAGAAGACGTGGTCACTCTCAGTGCTACCGTCGTCCGTCGGCACTAGTAAGGGTTTTGCTAAGGGGGGCTCCAGCGGCTCCGGTGGCACTTCCTTCATGCTCCGGAAGCCGTTGGAGCCCAAAAATGGTAGCTTATCTAGCTTCGTTTATTTTTGCCGCCGCGTGTGTTTTGCACAAGGAAAAGCTATGGCTGCTGCACCTGCATCTTGAACCAAACAACGGCTTTTCAACTCATGGCACACCACAATTGAAGCATGGCAACACGCGGTAGGGGCTTGCAAATTAAAATTAGAAAGAGTTTCATTGTCACGGAAGCGGTAGGGGCAAAGGCTGCAGCCCCACCCACACCACTTTTATATTCGTCCCTGCATATACTCCATCTCACAAAGATACCAATGGAACCGGTAATTTACTCTGGGCACAGAATACCAAAAATCGAACCGATCGAAATAATGGAATTAAAACTGAAATAACCGGAACTGAAAAAATCAGTTCCTGTTCGGTAAATGACCAAATACCTCCAGTAAAGTTAGCCTATATTGTGTTTCTTATGGGTTGGAGTAGAAAGTGCTACATGTTTACCTATCACGACACTTAGGCCCTGTTTAGTTCTCCACCCAAAAATTTTTCATCCATCTCATCGAATCTTTGAACACATGCATGAAACATTAAATGTAGATAAAAAAATAAAGTAATTACACAGTTTAGTTGAGAATCGCGAGACGAATCTTTTAAGCCTAGTTACTCCATGATTAGCCTTAAGTGCTACAGTAACCTGCATATGCTAATGACAGATTAATTATGCTTAATAAATTTGTCTTGCAGTTTCCTGACGAGGTATGTAATTTGTTTTTTTATTAGTTTCTAAAAACCCCTCCCGACATCCTTCCGACACAGTCGATGTGACACCCAAAAAATTTTTATCCCAATCTAAACAGGCCCTTATTTTAGAAAAAAAAACTAATGCTAAAAAAAAGAGTACTCATTTTAATACTCACCCCTACCCGTGCAGTATACCCTCTAGTTTCTAAAAAAAAGAGTACTCATTTTAAAGAGCGGACGAACACGTATGTGCTTGTCTTTGACTCTTTTCACCGCCTTTGGATCAGCGTCAGCATGCTGCCTCACGTTTATAAATATTTACTAAGATCTTGTTTAGTTACATCTAAAACCTATTTACGGCACATGCATAAAACATTAAATATAGATAGAAAAATAACTAATTGCACAGTTTGCCTGTAATTTGCGAGACGAATCTTTTAAGCTAGTTAGATCAGGGTTGGACAGTAATTGTCAAATAAAAATTAAAGTGCTATAGTATCTAAATTTTTTTTCACATCCTCAACTAAACAAACGAGGCCTAAATATAGGTCTTATTTGATCCACTGGTGCTAATAACTATATGCTAGTCGATGAAAGCTATTTTTTTTTAGGAATCAGATGGAGCTAGCAGCTTCTACTGTAATTTTATTAAACAAAACAGAGTACAAATAAAAAAACAGAGCAAAAGCTAGTAAAAGGAAAAGCTACAGCTAGAAGGGAGAATCAGGGAATAGAGAAGGAGAGAAAAAAGATCCAGAGAATTACAAAGGAGTTTAACCATGATTCTAAATGCGAAACTAAACTCGCTTTTGCTCTGTGCAGCAGTAACAAGGTCTCTGAAACTAAAAATCTTTTTGCAAACTTTCATTGTTGGGTTCTTGTTTCTAAAGATGACAAAATTTCTTACCATCCAAATATCCCAACAGAAAAGGATAAAAAGATCCAGTAATAATTTCTCTTTCAATAGCAGTAGATAAAAGCTAATACTCCCTTTTATCTACAAAAGAGTGTAATTATAGGATTCATGCCGGTTAAACTAACTCAAGTCTGGCCCAATTTATAGGAGATAGTCTTAATATTTATGTCTCCAACTAAATTTATTATTAAAATATATTCTACAACTAATCTAATGGCATTTATTTCTTTTATCGTGCCTGTTTAGATTGGGGATGAAAAATTTTTAGGTGTCACATCGGATATGTCGGAAGGATGTCGGGAGGGATTTTTAGAAACTAATAAAAAAACAAATTACATAGCTCGTCAGGAAACTGCAAGACAAATCTATTAAGCATAATTAATCTGTCATTAGCACATCTGGGCTACTGTAGCACTTAAGGCTAATCATGGACTAACTAGGCTTAAAAGATTCGTCTCGCGATTTTCAACCAAACTGTGTAATTAGTTTATTTTTTTTATCTACATTTAATGTTCCATACATGTGTCCAAAGATTTGATGGATGGATGAAAATTTTTTGGGTGGAAATCTAAACAGGGCCTTAGTATATTTGTATATAGCAATCGCCTTGTTTAGTTCCCAAAAAATTTTACAAAATTTTTCAGATTCTTCGTCACATCGAATCTTGCGGCATATGCATGAAGCATTAAATATAGATAAAAAATTTAACTAATTACATAGTTTATCTGTAATTTGCAAGACGAATCTTTTAAGCCTAGTTAATCTATGATTGGACAATATTTGTCAAATACAAACGAAAATGCTACGGTGTCCGTTTTGAAAAAAAATCTGAAACTAAACAAGGCCTTAGTCATGGTTCATTTCTATAACAACTTTGTCTGCACCCAGGTTCATTTAATTTCTTGCGTATGGCCGGGTGCCACAGTCAAAGGCACAAAGCCGATGAAACACACAACCGTACAGAATTAGCACGTCAACATCCATAGCGCTAATTGCGTTTGTCAGATCGGGTTCCTTCCTAAACGCGCTACCTAATCGGTCGTCGTTGCATTGCACGTCATATAAGCACTGTTCGTCTAAACGGTCATTTAGACCATGTAATCACCGTATAAATACTACACATTGGTACGTCGTTTTCGTTTAATCATCCGTTTAGCCTGTTTAATCGACCATTTAGCTCGTTTAATGACTGTTTAGTCTAAATAATAGCCAAACGGTGGGTGACCGACTGTTTACCGTTTAGCGTTAGGAAAAAAAATTGCATATAAGTATAATAATATCTGCACAAAAAAGGGGCAGCACCGTACTCATCTAAAAATATATTGCCTCACCGTTGTCAAAAGAAAAAAAAAAAAGCAGAAAAGACCCGCCAGCGCCGGCAAAAGATGCGGCCGGCGTTGCTCGACGCCGATGAGCGATGGCGAACAAAAGTGGTAGCCTGCAGTTCAGGGAAATCATCCATTAGACTTTAGGGTTGCCGGTGCTTGCATGATACCGCATGATTACAACGTTGCTTGTAGTGGTTCCGTTTTGTCAGGCACACGCCTCACCTATAGATGCAGGGATATTCAGCAACATCAAAGAAATGCACACATGCGTGTACGAGAATTTTCTTTTTTTAAAAAAAAAACAAACAAAAGGAACGAAAATGAGCTAAATAAGGGCCTGTTTGGTACAGCTCACAACAGCTTCATGAGCTGTTGTGAGCTGTTTTTTTTGCCAAACACTTATTTCTAAAACAACTTCATGGGTGAAACTGTTTTTCTCCTTCTCTCACAAATACATAAGTTGGATGAAGCTGAAAAAAAGTAGCTTATTGCAGCTTCTCTCTCATTTCTCTCTCTCAACTATGTATGAAGTAGTTGGTGAAGCTATTTTGCTAAACACTTTTTCCAAAACAGCTCAGCTTCATCTAGAAAGTCACTCATAAAGCTATTTTCTAAAAAAACAGCTTTACTAGTGAAGTTGAGCTGTGCCAAACAAACCCTAAATATATGGCACTGTCAGATTTACCAGATACCCGTGCACAGCATGGATTTGCGCGGTGGGAGTTGGTGACCGTACGTGCAGAGCTTGCCTGGCCGCAACAGCGACGGCTCATCGCCGGCCAGCCTGCCGGTCGTCCGTCCGCCACCGCCTGTTCAACAACTGATGACAGTGGTGCCGACCGAAAGAAAGCTCTTTCAGATTCACAGGCTCACGTGATTAGTCAGTTTTAATTTAACCGTGACAGCCCCCTGTAAACGCCGGCAAAGGTTAATTAGTTATATGTGAGTCACCATCATATCGTAGGCTTGTTTGGCACAGCTCAGCTTCATGAAGCTGTTTTTTCAGAAAATAGCTTTATGAGTGACTTTCTAGATGAAGCTGAGCTGTTTTGGAAAAAGTGTTTGGCAAAATAGCTTCACCAACTACTTCATGCATAGTTGAGAGAGAGAAATGAGAGAGAAGCTGCAATAAGCTACTTTTTTCCAGCTTCATTCAACTTATGTCTTTGTGAGAGGAGGGGAAAAATAGCTTCACCCATGAAGCTGTTTTGGAAATAAGTGTTTGGCAAAAAAAACAGCTCACAACAGCTCAGTTGTAAGCTGTATATATTCCCTTTTCTAAAAAAGAAAACATCATGCCGTGTGTGTCCTCTCCCCCCCAACCCCCCCCCAACAGCTAAAGCTGGGCTGGATCGGCATCATGAGAAGGGAAAAAATTTATATAAATAATTATCGCAGTTATTGCGGATCTGACGATTATTCTAGCAGGACAAGCTAATTCTTCATCTTGGAAAATCAGTTCTCTCTTTTTTTGCACGCAAAAGAAGTATATTTGACAAGAGGAAAAGGATGCAATAATTGACACTACTTCAATGCAATTATATAAGGGGAGAACATTTCTGCCCATAATGCATGAATTCAGAAAAATGGACATTTTCTTTTTGTCATGTATGGTCAGTGATGACACAACAAGACTGTACAAACGGAATGTCTAACGAACCCAGCTGTAACGGAGGATAATTAAATAGAAAAAAAAAGACAAGGGGAAAAATCAAAAGACTGAAACAATTCCATCCTCTTTGCAACAGCTAGGGAAAGGAATATACATGAGCATATATGGTGGCTCTCCTTTATTCCATTGCTTTGCATGGAACATTTCAAATAGAATAATCTTTTTCAGAACAGGTCGACGATAGGTGCTTAAGTCTATTGGAGGGCAAGATTTCTTTATTAGGAACTTCAGATTCCAGACGTGTGTGGGAATCAAAACAAGTAGACAGCATGAACAAGAAATCAGGGCCCTGGCCCTGGCTGCAAAAAAAAGTGGGCTCAATAACTGGGCCCTGGCTGCAAGAGAATGGAGACCGATGAAGATCTACCTTATAACGTAAAAAGCCCTTTGCTTTCATAAGCAAAAAAAATATATATATATCTCTGTTGAAAAGAGGTAACTACAACAGCTAGGTTTTACTGTCAGTACTTAGGTAATTTATAAGAAGCAAATAACCTAAATGTTTAAGTTAAGCAAATAACCTAAATGTTAAAGTTAATCTATCTAACTAAAATAGATACTATGAGTTTGAAGCCAAACAAACACAGTGTAGTAGTTGAGTATGAGATACTACAGATCCGTGGCATATGGGAATTACAATACCAACCATGTGCATGAGCTTATTTGTTCAGTGAAAATGTACAAAAAAAAAAAGAAACAATAGTGTTAAAGATAGCATGTTTTCATGTTGTGAGTAAACTTAACATGGTCCAATGCAGTGCAGGTCTTGATAACCAGCAAATAAAGCACAGGTGCAGTACACACCACCTTATGCCTCGGTATGCATTTAAAACAGGTTAATTATCCGCAAAGTTTCCTTAAATTACAAATATTTGATTTTAGAAATTACATGTTGTCAATATGCCATCTATATCACAACAGAGGATAAATAACAAGAAAAAGACAAAAAATGACGTACAGTGTGTCCATGACGTAGAGACTCTCGCCGACGGTGAGGGAGAACGGAGAAGGGTGAGAACTTGGGAGCGGTCAGGCTGGGCAGGGGGCGGACGGTGAAGGGCTCATCTTCAGGGTCGCACATGAAGCTGTGGCCCGTGCGGTCGACGGCGACCACCTTGTCGTACTCGAGCTCGTGCCCGCGCCCACCCATGGCGGCCTTGTTCTTGAAGAGCAGGACCCCAACTCCACCGACCATGCGCGGCAAGATAGGAGGGCACAGCTTTATGCCTTTATTGTGGGGTCAGGCAGGCGACCGCCGTCATGTGCCGCCGACGGATCAGTAGCTCCTCCGCCGCCGCCGCCGCTGTCGAGCGGCACTGGTGCCCCCTGCTCCGCCGTCGGCGTCGATGCATTGAAGAAGAGGCGCGACGTGTCGATGCGGCGAAGGGAGCAGCTGCCGTCGTCGATTGCCTCGACGTCCCACACCACGTACAGGAACCGCCGGAAACTCATCGAGCCGGCCGGCAGGGATCCACACGATGACCCTGGGCTGCAACAGTACTTCGGCCTGAATGATGAAGGGGAAAAAAAACAGAAACATCAAGCCAGACATCCCTGATTTCTGTAGACATCTCTTAGATTAGCGTCCATTAGAGGGCAAAGATTGTTTTAGGACATCTCTTCTGGTTCTGGTTGTTTGGAGACATCTCTGAACTTCAGATTCCGGATGTGGGAATCAAAACAAGTAAACAATATTAACAAGAAATCAGGTTGACATGTTTTAGGATACAAAAAATGGGATGCACACCTGGGGCCCCCTGGCTGTCAGAAAATGGAAACAGATCCAGTCATGCAGATTTACCTCAAGCCAGAAACCTTTGCTTTGTTTAGGCAAACACCTCTGTTGGAAAAGGCGGTATTTACAAGGTTTTACTGCCAGTACTCAGGCAATTTACAAGCAAGTAGACAAAATGTTAAATTTAAAAAATCTAGTCAAAATAGATAATATGCATTCGAAGACAACAAAATAAATACAAGCAAATTCTCTGAGAGGGACCTAGCTGTTACACTAGAAATCAGACGCAAATCTACAAATTTTCAGAAAAACTGCCACAACTTCTACCATCACAAGTGTAGCCTCGTTCTCCACATACTTCCAACAACTTTCTTTGGAGCTGGATTATCAGGCCCACGATCTCGCTGCCCAGAAGTAAAATAGAGCCACCCCTCCCAGTACCCAGCTAAGGCTGTCTTGATTCGGAAAGGCATGCGCCCAATGACTGACCAGGTCTGCAAGAATGGCATAGAGATTTAATTCATTTAGTTGGACCCTCAAAATTCGGAGGATAACCACCATGGACTCAATAAAACGAAAAACAGCCATAAAAAGAAAATGGCTTCGACATAACTTACCAACGATTCCAAATCAAAACAGAAGACTTCACCAACAAGAATCATCTTTTTGGTGATAGGATGCTTCTCTGTAGTTCCTCCAACAATTACTATGGAGTTGTTAACGACAACCCATGCAAATTCAATGTGGGAATCTGGCTTTGGCATTGGAGACAGTTGCTTCCACTTGGAACCATCATCTAGCATATACACATCGCCATACACAACCTGCAAGAGTGCAATTCTGAACATATAAGAATTAAGCTGCAGCAACATGTTCACACAAAAGAGGAATTTGGACATCAGGGCTGATATTGAAAGTATAGGTTTTTATTTGAGGTTCAAGTTGAAGCGATCATTGCGAATTCACACAAAAGAGGAATTTGGACATCAGGGCTGATATTGAAAGTATATATTTTTGTTTGATGTTCAAGTTGAAGCGATCATTAGGAAGTAATATCCCAACTGCAGGAACTTATTTGTTTAAAGAAAATTGTGAACACCAAAAAAAGTGTTAAAGATACCATGTTTTCATGAGTACAACTCAACATGGGTCCAATGCAGGTCTTGATGACAAGTAAATAAACCACAAGTGCATGATAAGCGTCATCAGGAACCACATACACACCTCATGCCTCCGTGCACATTTAAAAATAGGTGATCCTGGTTTAGGCATAAAGTCTCCCTCTTGTCCACCAATCACAAATAGTTTGTCATTAGCTACAACACATGCCCTGCAAAGTAGAAGTCAGAAATTACAAAGTGTTGTTCATTTAGAAATGTGTACAACCAACAGAACTTCTGTACCACTACAAAGGATAAACAGTATGAGTGCCTAAGCACTAGATACCAACAATCATCCCTCAGAACAGGCATGACCTCATGGCGACTGCATGCAAATGACACAAGTTCACACCGACGTACCTATGAGGTCCACCTCGTGGTATGGGTACTTCAGCTTGCCACTCGTTCTCCAGTGCCTTGCCGTCCTTGACAGCAAGGCTCCAATGCTCCAATCCAGGTTCATGGCGGTCCTCTTTGCCTCCACCCATCACATGGAGCCGCCCACGCCAAAGCTGAGTAGCTGGTGCATACCTGAATTTTTCACAAAATAAGTTTTTTTTTCAGGTCCTATGTACCAGCTAAGCAGCATCAAATAGAGCAATACACAATGCAAGCAATGAACCATTTCAGCAGATTTTGAAAATAAATATTGGCAGTATATAGAGGGCCATAAAATAAATAATTCCATGTATTGCTAAAAGGTTAGTGTCCTTTTGTAGAATTAGGCTGATCAAGTGACATACTAAAAGATTATTCTCTATACAAAATACAACAATTTGATTGTTAATCAGCTGCTCAGACATTAGAAAATGCAAAATTAGAAGAAAAAGAGTATAACACAAGCAGATAGATGGCATTATGTGTTTAACATTTTTTTTGGACAGTACCATGAGTTGGTAAAGCCAATGGACTAGACCAAATTTGAACAAGCGTGTCCATGATAATAAATGATAGAAGCTGAAAATGAATAACACAGAAAAGACATAAGCATAACTTCATGAACGGGTTGTGGCTAATAAACTAAGTGCACTCTACCATACATACCTAGGAAGTGGTAAAGGGGGCAACTCATGCCACTCTCTAGTCTCTGTGTCAAAAACAAAGTTGCGATTGATCGAGGCGCGGCACTGTGGTCCATACTGTCCTGAAACTGCATAAATGTATCTACCATCTGAGGCCATTCCTAAATGAGAATGTGCCATCTCCTTGGGCATATCAAACCTTTCGGCCCATGTGTTAGAAGTGAAATTATAAACATCAACATGAGAATGGACCTGAAAAGCAAGGAACAAAGCAATATATCAGAAAGGAAGGATACTGCCAAGATTTTGCAATAGTAATCATTCAACATGTTAAGAAATGCTTGGTCTTGCCCATTTACTACAGATCCTCCTATTTTAAATCCCAAACGTTATGAAAAAAATTCCTGGAGAAGTTGAAACCTTACAGCTAGATACTGCACAGGTTGCTTCGATGTCATGGAATTAGCTCATAATTCGATTGGTGACTTATTTTAGTTATTTACCAGCACAACCGAACACTTACACTAGCCGCTCAATCTTGTTAAGTGATGCGTGAAAACATTGCTAAAAGGAAATCGTCCAGAGGAATAATAACGCAATAGTAAACTAACAAAGGTGCCTCACATGGTCGATGTCCCCGTATCCGGCGAAGACGTAGAGGAGATTCCCAATCTGAACCGACGCCCCGTCGAGGCGTGGCACGGGCGCTGCGGGCATCTCCTCCCAGTCCCAGTGCGGCGCCGGCAGGTCTGCGTACGTCGCGTTCAGGTGCCCCACCGCCTTTGCGCGCTTCCGCATCACCTGAGAGAGGAGCAATGGTTAGAGTAGATAGAGCAACGAGAAATTCGTTCAGAGCAATAGAGCATGTCGCTGGTGAGATCGTGGAGAGCAATGCGGCGCGCGGCGGCGTGGTTACCGTTCTGGAAGAGGAGGCCGAGAGCGGGGAGACTCGACGAGAGGAGGCGGCCCAGAGGAAGTTGGCGACGAGGGCGAGCGCGAGGAGGAGGGCGAGGGCCAGCGGCGCCGCGAGGCGGAGCGGAAGGGGCTTGGAGCCGGCCATGGCGGGTTCGAATGAGGTGGAGAGAGAAGAAGAGGACGACGCGTCGGCGTCGGCGTCGGCAGCGACGGCATGGGCGAAGCTTTTCTGTGGGGTGGCCGCGCAGAAATGGTGGGCGGCCGCGCCAAGGCGAAACCGCGGCGGATTTTGGCGGCGACGGCACCGGCGTGACGGCGTCCGGTTTCGGCGCGCACGTGCGAAAAAGGGACCCACGTGTCCGCGAGATAGTACGAGCCAACTTTGGTGTGATTGATTTAACAATTCTCAGAACCTGATTACAGTTTGCAAACATTCACGTGGAGATTTTGAAATGATAAAGTAAAATGTAAAATTTGGAACTACTAGTCAACATTTCAAAATACTAAATTTAGGGCACTTTGGAATCATGAATTGATATGAAACATACCGGATTATCACAGGAATTAGTTTATACTTATCCGCAAAAAAAAAGGAATTAGTTTATACTTTTTAGAGAAACGTAGGAAGTAGAAAAAAAACCTGTATTCTAAATGGGGTCTCAACATTTCTTCAAATTTTATTAAACACTTTCCAAAATGTACTTCAATGCTTTAATGTAAAAAATAAGAATAATGCCTTTAAAATGTTGAAATAGATGGTTTGAACTCCAATCTGCAGAACACAACACCAATGTTTTCGTAGCATGGCAAGCTACTTCTTCAGATTGATTAAAAAGTCTCCATGTACATAGTGCAAAAGAATGTGTACGAAAACACAGCAATCAGAAAAGCACGCATCAAATTTGAGGAGAGCCAGCATCTGAAACAACCCATTATATATTGCAGCTTTATATAACCAGGCTTAATTTAAATGTAAATTATATAAACTGAAGTGAACAAGGTTCTAAACAGAATCAATAAGTACCTCAATTGGGTAATCATATTGAAAATGTTCCGCAAAAGACTATTCCCGACGCACGTGCATTCAAGTTCCAGTAATCAGCCCTAGCCAGTAGTCACAATCCAAATCACCTAAACAGTGAAACGATGATGAAATGAAATATACATAACTAGCCCGTTGAATTTGAAAAATACAAGTAAATTTAAAATCATTTTCCTCACAAAGGAAGTTTGACTCAATCGCATTACGTCAAAGTAACCAGAGTACTTCTAGCACCTCGACATAATAACCAAAGTCCTTGCAGACGTGATAGTGCTACTTGCTAACATCGTAATCATGAGACACTTTCCACAATTTTTGCTTTGCACATTTTTTCTTGTTTGCCGTTATTGTTGACAATCGACAGAGAGACAGAAAACGACACGCCAAGTCTGGATCACAAATGGCTGTACTGAAGAGCCTCACAATTTTTTTGACCAGCAACAGTTCCAAGAAAGCCGGCAACCAAAGAAAAAAGAGAACTTCTGGTAAGGCATCATGATAACATGGATCCGATTCATACTGGTACTGCTTGCTCCTAAGATGCCATAACATATAATATTATCCAGAGATCATACCTGATTTTCTTGCATTAGAATGTTCTGATGTGAAACTCTTATGTGGTGCCATGTCGCACCAAAGAAAGAAAAGCGAGCAAAGAACATATTACATATGTACAGATCCAAGACTGAGCACAACTCAGGAACGGAGCATACTTTATTTCAAGTTGACTAACCAAAAGGATTTTTTTTTTTTTGCGAGTAAAGATCAACAGGTTCTGGAATGCATCACTGGATGGGGGAAACACATGTCTCTTCAAGGGGATCATTGTTGATCATTGCACACACTTTCCATGGAGAAACCAAACAAGCTAAAAGGTATGAAAAATGGAATTTACAGCAGTTTGAACAATGGACAGGGTTCAGACTACTCTGTTCATTGACTCAGCACTGTTGCCTTTGGAACTGGACAAAGCTGCAACAACCTTATTCAGTTTTATGTAATGACATATACATAGATAAGAGTAGAAGAAAACAATTACAAAACTGAACTACCCAGATTGCACACACATATGTACATTGCTGACAGAATTTCTGCAGTTCACTGATCACATTTGTAGCAGAACTGCAGCAGACACTGATCACATTTGTAGCAGAAGATGGAGATTATCTGTTCTTCAGGTTGAAACCACAAGAAGTTACCTGACAAATTCGATGGCGGCAGAAATATATCTACCGCACAAACTTATACAAAGATCCAGAGAAACTCAACCTTAAAAACTCAAATGCTGAGAACCTGACAGCTGACAAGTTCAGCAGCTGTGATACTCTTCGACGCGATGGCTTTCCAAACATCTGCCTGCTCCAAGGAGACATCTGGGACTTGACATGTTGTGCCAGCCGAAAGGGCTGGCGAATCCAATGGCTCCAGAGAGTCCGTTTGCATGACATTGATTTTGCTACCCACATCCTTGATGATCAAATGGAGCTTTCCAAGAAATCCAACAAGCAAATAAGGACTATCTGACTCGGCAAAGGCACCAACGGGTACCTGGCTTACAGCAACCTTCCAAGTATCCTCTTGAGCATCGTACATCTTTATCTTTGCACTGCCAGAAGAAGTTGCTGGCTCCAAGGCATACAGATTGCCATCTATAACAACGCTCAATTTCGTTCCAGCCTGCCTTGCAGGCCAACCTTCACCCATGCCTGTAGGCATTTGTTCCCATGAATTTCTCTCCGGATCAAAGATCTCTCCACCAACATCAACAGCAAAGGGCCAGGAATAAAGGCTCTGAGGAACATATAGCTTCCCTCGGTACGAGGTCACTCCAGTAGCAATAGGCTTCAGTAGATCAGCTAAGGCCATCGGTAGAGCTTGCGATTTGGAGAATAACATATCTGGCACCTCAGCCCAAACCCCAGTTGCTGGGTCAAACACTTCAGCGGATTTTAGCGGAGCTAACCCATTCTTGCCTTTGCTGACACCGCCAACAACATACAGCTTGTTGTTCAACAGGCTAGTCTTGCAAAAGGCACGCCCGGTGCTCATCGGGCTCACCTCCTGCCATGAATTGACAGCGGGATCATACCTCCACACGCATTTCACCGTGGAAGCTCTAGAGAACCCACCCAAAACATAGAGGCAACCATCAACCGCGCCGACGGCACAGCCACAGAATGGTATACTGCCTAGCAATTCCTTCTGACCAAGCCAGCCTCTGATAATGTCAAAGATACTTATGCCAGCGCTCACCAGATCCCCCAAGCCCAACCCATAGACTCTGCTATGACTGATCCCAGGCATAAGTGGCAGCCTCTGCCACTGGTTGCTAACCGGATCGAAAGCATGCCAAACCAGCTTCTGATCATCTGCCATCTTCATCAGTATGTACAGCCACTCTTCGGCCACGCCGAGCTCCTTCCTCAGCCGGTACAGCTCTGCGCCAGTTACCGCCGCCTTCCAGCTCCACGAGACCATCTTGGCCTTGAGGTACTCCATCCGCGGCATCCTCGCGAGGATTTGCATAGAGATCTCATCCGGGAGCCCCGGGATCAGCCTCGGGTGGCCGTGGCTGCAGAGAGGGGTCGAAAGCCGCATCTTCTTGGAGGAATCTGGTCTCGGAGCCTCGCCGTGCACCCACTGCTGGTCCTCCTTGGTGGCGGCGGAGCTCAAGAACGCCCCCATGTGATGTCTTCTTGGCTACCTGTATCTACAGAAATTTAATAAATAGAGTAATTAACCAGCAGACCAGTGGGCAAAGGCATAATTTGAGCAGTAAAAATGGAAGAAAAGATGGGAAAACCTATGCCATATAATAATAAGAATTAAAAGAATCAAACATCATGAGAAGAAAAATCTAATTCTTTGGTTCCAAATCTGAAAATACAAAGAACAGTTCACCGTAGCTCAAAAGCATCGCCAAATCACAGGCCCGGCCACCCTGGGCAGCTGGCCGGGCTCCCACGGTACAGCAGAGGCGGGAGGGGAGAGGGAGGTGCGTACCCAGGGTCGCCGGCCGGTGCGCAGAGGACGGAGGCGACTGGCGAGAGGCGGAAGGGGGAGCCGCCGACGCCGCCGCCGAGCCGAGCCTGAGCGCCGCTGAGCGCGAGTGGGGAAGGGAGCAGAAGTTCTGCCCTGAGCGCCGCTGAGCGCGAGTCGGATAGGAAACCGAGACGTTGGGGTGCGGCCCGTCTCCCCTAACGGGTCTGGGTAGAACCCAATTATTTCTGTCGTTTGCAAGCACAAGTATTCCACATGCACGTATATATAGGTACTTTTGGTATATACGTGAGTATTATTTATTAATCATCTGAGAAGCGTAACGGAGCACACATATATAGACATATTTGAACGTGTACATGCTTGTAAAAAAAAACGTGTACATGTATACTAGTACGTGTACGTACTTCTAAGATTATTGAGTATATATAAGAGAGTATGCGTATATACTATTTTATTATTTTTGGCAAACACATACTGTTCTTTTTGGTATGCACGTGTAGGCATTACGGACTGCATACTTTTTTAAAATTCATTTATGATTATATATATGAAGTGTTGTTTATTGGTAGTAGGTATGAATATATACTGCTTTGAAAGTATGAGTGGATACTTTTTTTTATAGAAAAATGAGTATATCTACATACTGCTTTTGAATATAAGAGTAGATACTTGTTATGATAAAAATGAGTATATTTGCATATTTTTTTACAATGAAAGAAGAATTAATTAGATAATAGCGAGGTAAATGAATACGTTACAAGCACTCTAGATTACACAAATATTCAAAAAAAATCATCTAAATTATATCCAAGCTGTGAATAGCTCCAGATCTCAAAACCAAACCTGTGTGACACTTTGTATTATGGATGACTGCATAGTAAACACTCGGCGAAAGGCCTAAGAACAGATGTCCAATGAACGACGGCCAACATTCATGTAGGCGGAGTTGAGAAACTTCTTCTTTTCTGGTTGTTGGGTACCATAAAAAGGGATACCCAAATCAGAGCAATAAAAAACGCAAAGAACAAAGCAAGTTAACCACAATCACCAGGGCACGGGCCCCAGCTCATCTGACTCCTGGGCCTCGGGTCCAAACCACCACTCGCCCGACCCCCTGGGCCTCGGGTCCAAACCACAACTCGCCCGACCCTCTGGGCCTTGGACGCAAGCTCCGCCTCGCCCGACCCCTCAGGGCCTCGGACGCAAGTTCCGTCTCGTCCGACCCAGGGGCTCGGACGCAAGCTCCGCCTCGCCCGACCCCTCAGGGCCTCGGACGCAAGTTCCGTCTCGTCAGACCCAGGGGCTCGGACACAGACACCGCCTCGCCCGATCCCCTCAGCCTCGGGCGTAAGTTCCGTCTCGCCCGACCCCTCCAGGGCTCGGGCGCCAAACGCCGCCCCATCATATCAGGGCAAGACTTCCGACGCACGGCGCCCGTACCCACGACGTGACAGGCGCAGTGACTCCCATATCGCAGCAGGGCATGGTGGCGACTATTCCAACCACCCTGGTCACTGTAGCCTTACCTCTTTTACTATACAACCTTACCTCTTTCAGTGTAGAGTACCGCCTCACAGTGAAAGAGAAATGGGGGAGATTAACCAGCATCACTATTGGCTGTCTTCTCCCACTGTTACAGGACAAGCTGCAGTATCACCGATCCGACCCCCACGACTTCAATAGGGCTCGGCGACCCTCCACAGGAGTAACTACTCCTATACAGTCAACCATACCTCAAGGACGGCATGGGCAAGCTTCTATAGGGTCGGGGCTGTAGTTTCACCACTCATCGGAGGAAAATCACCCATCGCACATGTAAAAACCTGCGCCCCCTTGAGACTATAAAAGGGGAGCCGGGGCTCACAACCAAGACAGGTTGATCCATACACACGACCACCACACTCACCCGCAGGGTAGCAACCAGCACTCTGTCCACCATAAAGCCGAGACTTGGGACTTAGCCCTCTCTCGCAACCCGCTTGTACCCCCTACTACAAGCACCTTTGGGTGCAAGGCAATACAGACCTCTGATCTCACTGGACGTAGGGCATCCTTGGCCCGAACCAGTATAAATTCTCTGTGTTCCACTTGCATCACCATCCAGGCTTAGGTAGTCACGCATACTCATACTCGTTTGTGTCTAGACCACGAGTCTAGACGCCGACACTGGTGTCTTTCTTCTTCTTCTTTCTACCACCGAAGAATGAGAAAGATTGATCTAAAACTTGTTCTACCTAGTTTTTCATCGTGGCCAGATCTAACCATGATAAAACGGAGAAGAGACCAGACAAAATTATTCCATGCCCGTGACATCATCTCCATCTTGATGTCACCGTTTGAAAATAAAAGTCTCCATGCATCAAATCGATGAGGATGCCGACGTTGTAGTTGTTTCCCGCATCTTCAACGGAGCCGCCATAGAGAACACAATTCCACCCTACCATCTCATAGTCGCCGAAGAAGAGGAGAAAATAAATCCCAAAACAAATAAAAACTTGCATAGAGAGACCCTAACCCTAAAGACTCGACCTAGTGGAAAAAAATTATTAAAACGATAGATCCCCACGCCCTTTGGCCTCCGGTGATTATCATCGAAGGGAGAGGGAGGGGAACCAACGTTGATCTAGGTGACTTTAAATCAAAAACTTGTCAATATCAAACATGTAGATCAGGTGGACCACTAGAACTTTGGTATTAACGATGTGAACATTGGAGTTCATTGAGGAATTCAAAATTTTAAATTTCAAAATCTATAACCTTCAAACGCATGTTTGAGACTCTAAACATATTCAAATTTAAAACAGTTCAACTACAAAGTTGTAGATTCTATCAAGAACTATAACTTTTGTATAGACCATGTCAACATCTGAGATTGATTGATAATTTTAAATTTCAAAATCTGCACACTTAAAATGATATTTTTTGGACCCTAAACAGTTTCAATTCATAAACTTTTCAACTACAAAGTTGTAATCTCGTCGAGGGCTACAATTTTGATATAAAGTTTGTCTTCATCCGAATTCATATGAAAAAGTTATAAATTATTTTTTGTTGTAACTATTAACCGAGGCGGGCAATGTAACGTAACCGCCACGGTTAATAAGCTATTAACCGTGACGGGCATTATAAGCAATCGCCACGGTTAATTATTAACCGTGTCGGTTATCCTACAATGCCCGCCACAGTTAATAGATATTAATCGTGACGGTTACTTTAAATTGCTCGTCATAGTTAATTCTTAACCGTGGCGGTTGTAGTGTGGGTTGTCCGGCTTCGGCCAGCTCTGAATAACCGTGGCGGGCAAAACTAACGCCCGCCTCGGAGCCCTTATGTGAAACACTACACAAAATGAAATGTGTAGTAGTAGTGAGTTGTATAGTTTTGCATCTATTTCATCCCTAAATTATAGCACACCTATAAAACAATGGTTTTCATATCAATAGCAGAGCAGTGTCCTAGCGAAAGATGGGTTTTTAAAAAGGTCAAGCATGTCCAACCTAACGTTCGTTAATTAGAAAAGAAAAGGAGAGACGAGCCTGAAGGAAACCAAGGACGTCAACCGCAAAACTTTGGGACTAAGCTACGGAGCCGCCTTCGGGCGCCTTGCTCCACAATTACAATTAAAAAATACGTGCTCATTCACATTTTTGTTGAAAAAAAATTCTGGTTTCGATGTTCACCAATAATACATGCTTACCTGGATTCTAGAAAGTCAAGCCACAGAGGGATACATTAGGCAGGCCATTACATATGTATAAATCGTCATCTAGTGACGTAAGCCTCGAACGTGAACCAAGGGCAAGCATGCATCATACTATCACAGCCATTTTAAAAGAAACTCCTAGCTAGCTAGGTGTAATGACGAATTTTAAAATAAGAAGGTTGTACCTTCTGGCACACTAAATATAATGCCTGCACGTTCATACTATATAATTCAGAAAATATTGACTATTTTTAAGAGAGCCATCGGGATCTCAAGTAAGGCATTGTTTAGTTCACACTAAAAACCAAAAACTTTTCAAGATTCTTCGTCACATCGAATCTTGCGGCACATACATGAAGTATTAAATATAAATGAAAACAAAATCTAATTGCACAGTTTGTTTGTAAATCGCGAGACGAATCTTTTAAGCCTAGTTACTCCATGATTGGATAATATTTGTCAAATAAAAATAAAAGTGCTACAGTGTCAAAATCCAAAAAAAATCGGATCTAAACAAGGCCTAACATGGCCTTAATCTTTGTCAATATGAATACAAACATAAGTATCAGCGCTACTATGTGCCTCTATCTCAAGATAAATTAAATTCTAGAGTTATTCTAAAATAAATTTAACAATAAATTTTATATATTTCATGGAACATCTAGTGTTAGTTTGACGTTTATAAAAGTTAGCGGTCTTTTGCTATAAATTTATTTGAATTTGAAAACCATTGATTAAGACACAAATATTAAGATATTTGTATGATATTACTAGAGGATCTAAATTCCAGCGGGACGTGTTTGCACAGAATCATGCATATGGTTAATTAATTAGTAGTGGCCACAGTTGAGTCATCGTCGTCTCACAAACAGACAGTGCCATGTTGCTTTCGCCCGTCCATCTCAATCGACTCATCAAGATGTTGTCCATCAATCATCCCAAGTAGCACGCACTCCGTTGATTTAATTATCCTAGTCAAGTCCTACGCCAAAGTGATGATAGATAGAGACAGGCCTCTTGCTAGAATATACACTTTGTCCCAAAACAAATGTAATTCTAGGTATGATGAATCTGGACAAGCATTTGTGTAGATTAGTACATAGAATTGCATGCCTAGAATTCATATGTTATTAAAGGCTCATTTGGCATGGCTTCAAACGGCTCTGACTCTGGTGAAAAAATATATAGTTCCACTAGTTTCTACTCCCCCTATTCCTGAAAGCTTCGAGTTTTAGAATTCGTGTCATTCAAATCCTTTTTAAAGTTTGACTAACTTTATAGGAAAAAAACTTCAATATTTATGACATAAAATGAGTATCTTATAAAAATATATTCTATGATAAATCTAATAATATTAATTTGGTACTATAAATCTTAGTGTATTTTTTTAGAAATTCAGTCAAAGTTTTAAAAGTTTGATTTAGGAAAACTCTAGAAGTTGAAGCTTTCAGGAATAGAAGGAGTAATTTATTTCAAGAGTAGAGATTAAAAACAGCTTCTTACTATGGTGTATAAAAGACAAACAAGAGCCAAACGAAGGTCACCAAACAGGGTTTAAATTTCTCATCCTTCAATCGTAGACGTACGTAGTCTAGATAGCTATAGCTACTCCCAAACATACGTTTGCAAGTTAATTAGCTTGGCATATGTAGCAAGTTAGATCGTCCCAGCTGTTGGCCGAAATCATTAAAATGTCCAACGTAGTCGATCTAGCTAGTCTCAAACAAAAGTTCTTATAAGATCCGGATGTAGGTTTTTGTTCTTTAATTTGCCAACGTAGTCTAGCAAGTTACTAGCTTATATATATTTACCTTGTCTTTGCGTTTGCGATGAAGAGGTCTCTTGTAAATACAGTAATTTGGATGGGTAGGCTGATTGCTTAAATATATTTCTGATCAGCTAGCTTCGTAGTGAATCTTATGTCCTGGTTAATTAAGGATCGATCTTTGTTGAAATAAGTACACTTAAAACATAGAGATTTATTACTGGAGCATCCGTGCTTGGCGAGAAAGAGCAGGAACGTCTGCGGGGATGCTCGTGGGCCGTTGGGGCCCATTTATTCTCCTGCCTGCCCCGGGCCAACATCATGGGCCCACGCTCTCTGAACCGCTTACGTGGGCAGCCCGCAGCCCGCTCGCCCCTCCGTCACGTGCGATTTTCCTTTTCCTTTTTACTCGTTGGATGGACAAAATCCGCATATTTTTGCTGATTGGATCCACGTTGAGAGTTTGTATACTAGGGCTCTGTTTGCTTCCCCTTGCTAAATTTTAGCTAGTATTAACTTTAGTCACTTTAGTACCTTACAGTATTAGACTTATCAGGCTTGCCTATTGAGAATATTCCAATTCAATTGGGGAGCTATTTTTTTATGCACATGCCCTCACTCTTTCAGCTATTGAATTTGCTTTGAGAAGTGTGCAAACACACATCTCATGAATTTAATAAATAGGAGAGTCAGGACACATGCCCCCATAACGGCAAAATAAATTTTACCAGGCGTGACCAGGCCATTGGCCGCCGTCAGGAGGGGATTCATTTCACAGCTCCAGAAGGTGGCGATTCCAGGACATGGAGCCGCAAAGCTCTCTGCCGATTGATCCGAAGGTAATTAAGACGCTGTTACCGAACTGAATGAGGAACTCGATATCACTAGTAATCGGTGGAATTGGATAGATAATCAGACAACGGCGTGTGATTCTTCTCTCAGCTCCCGGACGGGTTAACGGGCCGCGCAGGGTCCCTTCTAATTACTTGGCCCATAGACACGAGGATGGGTACAAAAAAGAATACCATTTTATCTGCTAACTATTTCTCTCAACTGCAAACTATCTAACTAGACAATCCATTATCACACATAATTAAAATTCACTAGCTCAAACAATTATAATATTTACCTTAGCAAATCATCTATTTCTACGAACATACAAGCTGTCCAATTAGACAATACATATTCTAACATATTTGTATTCTTTCGTCTTTGTATCCACGGCAACGTGCGAGGAATCCTCTTGGTTCATGTTAGTGTCAATATCCTTTTCGAAGAACCAAGAGAATCGGATATATCTTCCTCATTTCAGTCTCTTAGCCTTTAAGCGATATATAAACATCATCGACGATTCCCCTCTTTTTGCTGCAAGTTGGGGAGCTCATTCGTTCACAATGCAAGGATAAGAAATGCATGGTCGGCTCCTCCGGCCGGCCGGCCGGCTTGCAAGTTGCGAACTTCCAAGCTACACGCCAGGCCAGCCGCCCCTGTGGTGAGGAAAATGAGTGCAAGTTTCCTGGCGATTACACCAGAATCTGAAGGTTCGCCGTTTGACTCAACAACATGAAGCTCTCAATCGCTCTGATCTGAAAGTAGCAGAGACTTATATACTCGGAGAGAAATTATCAAGAGGGTGATTATATTGTTCTGTGCATGTGCATGGAGAGATGAAGTAGGACTATTATATACACGTACGTACATGGCACAAGGAGGTCAGTGCTTGGGCAGCTCGGCTGGTTTTGCTCTAAGTGTTAAGCTGCCTCCTCATGATCTACGAGCAAACATGACCCTAATGGCACGAGCCACCTGATAGTCTCGAATTCAACAGTGTTATTCTCTCACAATAAATCAACGAACGTTACTTTTAGCCATGACTTTTCAGAACAATGAACAATAATTTGTTATGGATGGACCGTACGAGAAAAAATAGTATCCTGACGGTAACTTTGGGGAACCATAATTTTTCTGCGTTGATTTCTTATATCGAGATGTGTGTCATTTTTCCTATACTCCCATGTTGGGACTAAAAATTGTATTGTGTAGTCCATGAGTCCACTTTGAGTGTGTTTGTTTGCCGGATAGAGATTGCATCGTATATATCATGACGCATACTGAGTGAAATCGTATTCTGAATATCTGTTTGGTAGGTTGCATTAGCAAAAGAGAAGAAAAACCAAAATATTGTTTGGTTACCTATAGGAGCGAATGCAACTTGCCTAACATGTGAGATTGATATGAAAGTATAGATACAACCTGACATCCAATAAGTCATCTCCGATTGTTTATACAAATGTGTAGATGCTAGCTAGGTGGAAATGGGCATGTAAATAAATGCTTCGATTTATAGAGTTGTCTTTGGTCAAACTTTACCAAATTTCTAAGAAAAAATGCTAAGATTTATAGTACCATTAGATTTATCATAGAATATATTTTTATAAGATATTCATTTTATGTCATAGATATTAATACTCTTTTCTATAAAGTTGATCAAAATTTTAAAAGTTTGACCAACACTAATTCTAGAAATTGAAGTTTTCAGAAACAGAGATAGTATTAACTTGTACGTGTTGCATAACTATATGCCCTGCCATTGCCAAACTATAGCAAGACAGAAGATTTCTGACTCCCCTAACATTAGGGGCTTAGGGCCTAGGTATTTGTGACCGCTAAACTGTATCAAGACAGGAGATTTGTTAATCGGATCAAGTCAGCTTTTGAATGGTCTTAAGTTAAGGTTTCAGAGTATTCATCACCCCACCCCGGCCCACACTCACAGAAGAACAAGAAAGAAAAAAAAAACAAGAAAGAAAAGCTAGCTAGATCGTGCCCACATTGATGTCATCACTCATCACAACCCACTGATGTAAGAAAAGAAGCATCCAGCTGCAAGTTAAAACGCAGGCAAGCAAAGCAACACAACCGCAAGGGGAAAAAAAAAAAGAAAGGGCAGCGATGGGAAGGAAGAAGATGCTGGTGCCCGGTCCCGGCGGCATGCCGGCATCCATTCCAGATTTCCAGCTGTGGATGCCGGCCGGTACCCAATGAAACGCCACATGCTCCATTTTCTCACCCGCTGAATTCGCATCAAAAAATATACAAATACATATCTCAATGCAGTTTCACTTTAATATGTGTTTGCATATTTTTTCCATACAAGTTTAATAGATAGGAGTGTGTGAGCATGTGGGCAGAAAAAAAAAAAACTTTACCGTACCCAATGGCAACTGCCAACCAGTGTGGGAAATGCAAGCGCGGTCAACTGCATGCCAACCAGAAGAAGAAGCAGCAAAGCAGGTAGCGTGAGTCTTACCCGCGGCAACCACCGAAAGTGCTCCCGACTTCGTTCTTCTCACGCCAACCCCACCTATAACTTTACTCACTCATCACCTCTGCTAGTTCCTCCACCATGCAAGGCTCCTCCAACTGACAAACCTAAGCAAGCAATCACTCTCCTGCACCTGCACACACGCACGCACGCTCTCGCTCTCCCGGTCGCGGATCCATGTCTTGCTTCGGCGTGACCACCATGCCGACGACGACGGACACCTACTATTACGCGTCCTCGTCGTCGTCGGGGCGGCCGGCGGGCCCAGGCGGCGGCGGCGGAAGGAGGCCGTGGCGGTGGTGGCGTGCCAAGTGCGTCGGCATCGCGGCGGCCGTCGGGTACAGGCTCCGGAGGTCCGTCATCGGGGGTGTCGACGTCCGCCGCCGTCGGCGCACGTCGTCGACCTCCGTGCACTACTCGCAGAACGGCTGGTGCCACCACCACCACCAACGGAGCTTCGCGCCGGTCTACGTCGACGACCTCTACAGCCACCACCACCACCTGCAGCAGCAGCAGCCAGCAGCCAAGGCCCTCCGCGGCGTCGTGCAGCAAGAGCCGAGCACCAGCGCCCGCGACAACAAGCAGCTGGCGACAACGGCGGCTGCAGCACCCGCCACTGCACCCGCGCGTGACACCGCCGCCGGCGGCGGGAGCGGCAAGCAGCAGCAGCAGCAGCAGGCGCGTGCCATGGCGGCGGGCGTGGGCGCGATGAGGAACGTGCTGCTGCGGAGCCCCGGCAGAGGCGGAGGCGTGCTCGGGGTGGTGAAGGGGATGGGGGAGGTGGACCTCAGGGCGGAGCTCTTCATCCGCAAGTTCAGGGAGGACATGCGGCTGCAGAGCCAGCGCTCCGCGGAGGAGTTTCAGGCCATGCTCGCAAGAGGCCTATGACATCAACACATGACGACATCTTTCTTAATAATTGATATCTACTAGCATAGCATAACACATAGCATAGGGGATTGGTTAAAGGTTTAAGCTAGTAGTTTGCATGGATTTGTGGTTTGGTAAAAATGAAGAAGATTTAGGGCCTAGATTACTGGAGTAGATAGATGATCAATCACGGTGTGCTAATAGCCTAATATAAACTCTGTTAGTTGTGGCTTTGGTTGAGAGGTTGGTTTTCTTCGTGTAGTAGATGTACATACAGGATTGTTGTTCTATTATATTCATTGGTGGTGTTGCTTGTAATGTAACGATAAGTGTACATATTTGTTTGATTGATGTTCATCACTAGGAGAAGAAAAAAAAAACAAAAGATGTAAATATATATGTATATCCATGTCCACCACAGGTTGATCTGATTACAGCTGAACTGCGTTAGAATTGTTCTGGCTTTGGATGCCAAATGTAATTGAAGGCATGTCATGGATATTACATGCTGCTAACTTATCAGGCGAACCATGGTTGGCTCACCAGTTCTATCCAAGATTCAAGCGAACTGGTGACCAACAAAACAACAAAGCATACAGCTCACCCAAAAAAGAGAAGAAATAAGAAACCACACGCACTCCAATTTCGGCAGTTCACAAATAGGAACGTAATTCCTTTGGCGCATCAATCGTCATAATAAATACCAGGAAGCAAAGGATTCTGATTATCAGAAATTGTGGCATTACACATTTTCAACACGCAGCTTGTAAAAAAGTGTAGCCAGGTTTTACATTCTACTACATCACAGCACCACCCTGGGTTAGGACAGGCATAGCCATCTTACAATTACACAACATCCCTGCAAGGCAGGGTGCTACCAATGTGATACAGCAGCGCAAACATTTATTTACCACACTTCACTTGAGAAAAGCTCTCATAGGATCATCGTGGTGAATCTTCGTCATACGGTAGGCCTCCATGTCTTCTACAGTAACCTGATCGTCAAAGTGCACGTTATACTTCCTCTTCTTCTCATCCCTCTCCTCATTCCTCCTTCCTTTCTCCTACAGGATTAAAACCAAGCTTCAGCGTTTTACAATAGGGGGGAAATTATTGAACAGAAAAATACCAAAGGTCAAATACAAGACACTAACCTTCTTTAGAGATTCCGCGAGCTTCTTCGGATCAAGAACAAGATCCTGAGGCACATCAGTTCCCCAAGTGGCTAATCGCTTTTCTTCATGTTGTACAGGTTCATCTGCATTGAACAATTTTTAAGTTAATCCAATGCATAATGGTCGCCGCGCATGGGTAATTAAATCGAGTGGCGTGCCATCTCATTCAAACAAATTTATTCGTAAACAAAAACAAATTGCGCCTAGCTATATTTGCATCCCATTGTCTGTCTCAAGTTATCTTGACATAAGACAGCATGGGAGTATGAAACTAACAAGACCTGATACCACACTAACTTTAACAATACAGGGTTCATATAATTAGGAGAATAGTTAACTGATGGCAACAAACAAAAAACTGGCACTTAGCTGTGAGGTCATGCTTGAGAAAAAAAAAACAGGCACAAATTATGATTTTATGAATAGCAGGTGCGAATTTTTGAACAGGTAAAGGTTTACTCAATGGCACCAATTATCCTACACACAATGCAAGTTGTCCAGATATAAATAAATAATAGAAGTATTTTCTTGACAAAATACCTTCTGCGGCCTCCTTGCGGGCCATATTGGCCTTCATTAGATCTGCTGATGCCTCAGCAGCTTCTATTCCAGCCAAGCCTGTGCAGTAACTATTCTTGATAGTCTGCTTGCAGCACTTGTAGCCCCATTGATGATCTTTCCACCATGAACCCCACACAGTTGTGTGATTATTAATGAATACATCCTCTTCATATTTGCTCTTGGGAAGAGATACATCCTGTAGATTTAAATTAAGGTTACTCAACATCATTTAGCACTCATGACCAAACCAAACATGGAAATCCCAACAGTCCAATAATTAGATTGGATTGTTGGCATCCAGTCTAAAGCCACAGACTAACCATTCATTCAAAGTGAAAGAGGATACAGTTCTTAGTATTTTTTAGTTGCATGCAAACATAAAGTTAACTCGCAATCTTTGCATGCACTCCTAGTGTGTGGTAACTAGGAATACATGTGCTGAACCATGATCTAGGATATCGTTCTCCTTTTACCTGTTGGTACTATTAATAACCTTTTACTTCCATATGATCTATCTTTATGGCCCTTGCTGTGTTTGATCTCTAGCATATTCCAACATACTTGAAACAAGGCAAAAAAAAAAATAAAAAATAAAAAAAATAAAAATAAAAAAAATCAACCAATATTATGACTAGCCCATATAGCACAATCCTAGTTCCAAGGTCAATTGCAAGAACTCCACAAAATGCACATGCATTTGTGGAGGCTAGAGTAGGTCCTACTTTTATTAATTCACATTATTAAGATTGGATATAAGATTTCAGATTCTTCTCGTCGTATATGGCACAATGCCTCTGTTAATATGATTCCTTCTTCTAAAGAGGCAAAGCTTATCATCATCTCTGATGTTGTAACATGCAGACACAATTAGCCATTTAGCCAGAAAGCCCTACCAGACACAAAAATATATAGAATGCGACAGCAAGAAGAAGCAGGAACAGTTATAAGAACAACAAGAGACCAGAAAGTAGACAGGCATAATTAATAACACTCATTATTTTTACCAACCTGTCCTTTGATTATTCGACCAGTACGGTCATACTCAATCTCTCTCTCACTTTGCCCAAGAAGTAGCTCCCGAGGAATTGTATCTTCTGATGCAGCATTCCCATACTTCTCCATAATTTTATCCTTATGTTCAGACTTCAACATTTCTTTCTTGACCTTGAAGCTCTTGTACAGTAGTTCTGCTTGAGATGGGGCTGCTTGCATATGGATATCTTGACCCTTTTCAAAAGCTTCCCATGCATGGATATTGAGTTGCTTAAACTCCAGAGCTTGACCACTAAGACGATTTTGGTTGTCACCCTGCACCATAATATCACATCAGATAACAGAACCCAAGAGCCTACAGAACAGAGGGTTTTCGCATTTAAAATTGTGTAAAGCATTAAAGCTATATGTCGTCAGTTACTTACCACATAGAACTTATCATTTGGATCAGCATCTGGCAAGGGGTCTTCCCTCATGGAACGGGTTTTTGGATCATAATATGCAGAGTTGACATCAAGATTCAAAAGATATTTTGCCGTGTCTTCTCTGATACGCAAGTTCCTGTGGAGACAAAAAAAAATACCATCAGCATTTAAATTGGTTTCTGATAATCCTTGACGTAGGAACCCTAGTACTAGAAGGAACATGATCTATTTTCTGAGTAGTAGTGCAGTATATACCTAACAGTACCGGTGCTTCCACCACCAGTTGTGCGCACACGCTTCTCTACCTTAGCAAAGTCCATCTGGGCACTCTCATCAACTTTGGCCTCATCTATCCTCAGGCCATCTTCTTCATCATCTTCACTACCCACGTTCTCATCATCCTTCTCAGTATCCTTCTCCTCAAGTTTCTTGAGCTGCTGCTCTTTCAGATACTTTTTCCTAGCCTCTTCTCTAGCTTCATAGTCAGCGATAACACGAGTGTAGGTCGATGGGTCATAACCATTCCAACGATCACGCTTTCCATCATAGTCCAGCTCAAATGATTCAACTTTCTCATCAGGAGCTATGTTGACATTTGTCCATTTAGCTCCCACATTTCGAGGCCGTTCCATGCAAGACTTCTTGTCATGAGTCATGGCTCCACAGCTAAAACATCAAGGAAAACCGTTTGTTGGCAAATCTTCAGACAGTTTATTTATTATGCATATATTATACTAAATAAATGGACTGCAAACTCTAGAACTTAGAACCCAACTCTAGAACCAACAAGATGATGCCATACTAATAACAAGCAATAAGTACATGTTGAGCAAGGCCTCAAAAGAAATGTGGTGAAACAAACACCACTTACTTTTCGCAAGCGCCTTTCCTGTACTTGTTGGCCTGGAAAAGCTTTGCACCCCTATCATACCACGACTTGGTGTAGTTCGGATCTGACTTCCACTTCCGTTGATGCTTCAAACTCTGAATTCATAAAACCAACAAGAGTCAGCCCTCCAATCAGCCAGATCCTCATTCACAGCTTTGGGCATCAACACGCTAAATAGTGCAAGCAATGACTTACCGGCTTCTCGGCATTAAGATACCATGGAGCTGAGGACATATACTGGGGGATATGGGGATTGATCTCGTTTCCATCCTCGTCGACCTCCGCAGGGGCGAGCCCCGCCTTGCGCGCCTCCTCGAGTTCGAGCTGCTTCCGGTGATCCTCCCGTGACTTGAAAGTCACTGCCACAAACGACACAAGACATAAGTCGCTAATTCAAAACACCGCAGTAAAAATCCCCAAAAATTCGCGGGGCACAAGCACCCACAGAAGCGCCGATCCCCAAATTAGGCAGAACACCAGGTACACCGCCCCCGAACAAACCCTAATCCACATCGAATCGAGGATAAACAACACGGATAGGGAGATAAGATAACCACCCAGGGCAACGGATCGGTTCACGCGGTTTTGGGAGAATCGAACCCACGGAAACTTAGGGTTAGGGTTACGTGATGCTCTACTCACCTGAAGCGGTCGCCATGGCGTCCTCTCCTCTTCCCCCCCGCTCTCCTTCCCTTCGCCTCGCCGGCTCGACTCGACGGCGGCGCTGCGGTTCGACGGCGAACGGCGGCGAACTAACGAGACGAGGAAGATAAGAACGAAACGAATTGCGCTTTGTACGTGATGACGTTGACGGCGAGCCGCCATTTCTGGGTTTTCTTTTAGAGCCCGAGCCCGAGCCCAGCCCGATACCGATACCGCCTCTGTTCCATGGGCTTACAGGCCCAGTGGCTCCCGTAGATAATTAGAAGGCCCATTATTGGCCCATTTGTGGCCCAAGGCACCTTACCCACCTTCCACGGCGATCCACCCAGATAGACCTCGCCCTTGGCTCCCATGGCTTCCGCCTTCTTCCTCCTCGCCGTCGCGTGAGACTGCGCTAAAACCCTAGGCTTTGAGACCCCGCAATGGCGTCCGCGACGGCGACGGCGACGGCGACCGGCGCTGCTGCGGCGGCGCCCGCATTCGCTCTCGCATCGTCTCTCTCTCGCCGCGGCTTCCTCCCGCTCCCTCGTCGCGCCGGCCGGCCCGTGCCCCAGTCGCTACGGTAACTCCTGCGCCAGCCGCCTATGTTTTTCTTGTCGAGGAGGTTTTTGAGGACGTTTTGGGTGGATAAATTTTTTGAATTCCTCTTGTTTTTCGCGGGAAGTGAAGGCTCGTCGCGTCAGCCGTGAGGCGGCGCCGCGGCGCGGTCGTGGTGGCAGCGGACGCGGCGGCGGCGGCTGGGAGCGCGGAGTTTGGCGACGAGGAGAACCCGTATGAGGTAGAATCTGAGTGAAATGGGAGGCAGAGATTCTCTCTTTTTCGATTCGTGTTGTGATTATGTGCTCTTTGGGTGTTAGCTTCTGGGCATCAGGCCGCTTGATAGCTTCGACCACATGAAGATGGCCTACAAGAAGAAGCGCAAGGACGCCGAGGAGACTGGAGACGACGAGTTCCTTGCCAAGGTAGGGAAGAGTATTCTTGTCTGAGCTCTCTGGGCTAGCATATGGCATTAGCTTTTGCAAACTGTACTAATGGTTGAGTTATTGGGGTTATGATGATAGTTGGACAGGGCCTACGACACTGTCATGATGCAGCAGCTGCAGTATCGGAAGAAGGGAGTCACATACGGGTCTGTTGAGGTCAGTTGCCATTCCATGCTTGGATGGGCATGATTCTCCTTGATTCAAAACACTGTTGTGTAATTGCAAGAAGTACATTATGTTTGTTATATGCTCCTTCATCATCTATTCAAAGTTAAAATTATTACGCTATGGAATTGTATTAATAATGAGCCGTACTGAGTTATGCAACATAAATTTGTGTTCATTGATTGAGCCTTACACATTAAATTGGGGTTGCTAGCTAAGCAATGTTATAAATGGTACTATAGGTCATAGTTGTGAATATTAGATAAGCTTTGCCTTAAAATATCTATTGCATAGATCATCAAGAAGGGTCATACTTGTTATTGGCTCTACTTACCTACTACAGTGAGCTTATGTGATTCAACCATCTATGGTTGCTTTTTCTAAAATGCACTGGTGATTGGTGAAACTATCTAATTCATTCAGTTGCCTCCTTATGGTGATTCTATTCATTTATTATCTAATCTTGTTCCCATTATCAGGTGTCTAAGGATATCAAGTATGCTGATAATCAACCAATGGTGCCTTGGGGACCAAGGTACTTTTTTACTCAAGCTAACTTAGCCTTCATTTCATAAGTCAACCCAGAATTTTAGTGGGTATGATTGTGTGAAGCATGTTTTAGGAACTGGTGACTTTCTTTGCGAATGTGGCCTGTGGGCACTAATAATCAGTATGAGTTAACCTTTTTGTCATATAGAAACATGATGGAATGGGGTTAGCATTTCTGGTAGGCAACCTACTGACTGTTTTGTTGGAGTATTTGCCTTCCCTATTTTTCTGCTGATGGTTATGATTTATGAACCGGTGTTCTTATTCTATGTTTATATGGTCTATCAGAAACATTTCTTTACAGAAATCTACATCTGAGTGCTTATTATGAGTTAAGATTAAGACAACTAAACAGAAACACAGTGTGAAGCTGTTAATGGGTGGTCAACTTATCTTGCAGATTCTCCAGATCCACAGTGAAGGATATGCGCATAAATATGGCAATATCAGCAGCATTTGTATGTACTATTCTCTTAATTCATAAAAAATATCCCAGCTATTCCTGACATGCTCATTGTTTTATGGTTATTCACTTCTATGTCTAGTATCTTGGCTATCCACTGTGCTTTCGCATGATTATTCTTGTCAGAAAAGCTACCATCTAAGATATCAGCTTGAAACTTTTTTGTTAAAAAAAATGAAAGCTTGAAACATGTTTGGAAGCTTAAATCATAAATTCCGAGCATTTAAGTTTGGATTTCATGCTTTATTACTCATATTTAATCTGTAAAGTTGTTAAAAAAACTACTAACTCGAGTCCAAAACAAATATCAATTTTGCGTAATGGATTTGGGCCAAGTGACTGCAGCACTGTTTTCACCACATCGTATATTTTCCATAGTTCATTTTAAGAGGGCAAACATGTTAAAATACGAAAGGCATTTATCTTTTGGAACTGTGTATGCAATATACTCATACGCTCGTACCTTGAATAATATGTATGATGGACTGGATGTAGTAGTTTTTAACCTTTTTGTTCTATCTCGAATAAGGCTTTGCGCATATCCTTATCACTGTCGATATGTTGTATTCCTCGAAAATATATTTATCTACACTTTACATACAGGTTGTTTGGATAGCTATTATGGGCAATGCAGACTGGAAGCCTTTGCAGTTCCTATGTTTTGCTTTCTTCTACAGAATACTACAGAAGCTAAGAGCTACTGAACCAGCAATAACTCCAATATACAATGTGAGACTGTTTCTGATGCTCCATGTTTGTCATCTAACGAGCTTACAGTTTGTACATTTTTTATGGTTATCATCTGATGATGTTGCTATCAATCACTTTTTGGCTTATCCAAGATTTCTCTCCTTGTTATGGTGATTCTATTGACGCAGAAATAATATGTATTCACATAGCATGGCGCTGTGTGGCCTCTGGCCTGCATTTCATTTTCTTATGTCTTATCTCTTTGATGATGGGCATCCAAATATAAAGTTAATCTGAACTCAGTTCATTATTTTTTCCTGGTAACTAATTATGTGCCCTACTAAAAGCTTATGCAAAATTACATAGGATGGTTCTTATTGATGATGGGACCTGGGGCTACCATTTTTTTTAAATGATTAGTAAGATAGTCGCATCTGGTGTTTGTAACAGGAATATGGTGAGGTTGAAGGAAGAGGGATAAGAATGGCAAAAAGAGTAGTCCGTGCTTTGGGTTTGATATTTGGATGTGTGTTCACTGCATCCCTGGTATGTGGATTCTTATCTGATGCAACTCTGCTAAAATTTTCTCAGTCCATGTCCTCCAGTTTTATGTCTCTGGTTGTGGTATGTTTGATTGAATTTTGGTTTAATTGTTCTCTCCTAATATTTTCAGGGTTACACAGCAGCTGTTAACTTGATTGAGCTTTCAATGCAGTATACTCCCCGTGTTGTTTATTACTACCAGGTATGATGACTGCTAGCCCGATTCCCCCTTTAAAGTCAGAGTGCCTGCAGATCTATCTGTTAACATTAATGTGATTATTGAGAGCTTTAGTATAATGTATATAGGGTACAAGTCCTTGGAAAATAATGAGCACATATTTTTTTTCACTCAAATAGACAGAACTGTGTGTGATTGCATTAGGAAGAAATAGAGTTTGTTAAATTATATTTGTGCCCATTTTGATGTGTAAACTACACAGCCTAAACAATAGAATGCATAGGGTACATAGCAGTAAGTCATGGTATGTGTCGGTTGTAGGGATATAGTTCATGGAATGAGCTCTCCTTTGGTCCTTTTGTTACATGGTATATATCATATTTATTTCAGTACTTACTATATGCTTTTGATGTAACAAACCCTTGTTATTCTTGCTGTGAGGAGGGTAACTAACTGGTCGATGCTTTGCCCCAGGAGCTGATTGTTACTGCGGCTGCCTCTGTTCTTCTGTACATCACAGCTTCATACTACCGATAAACACACACCGTGAGCAATTATTGCCTGGCTTAGACGACTGTGAGATGTTAGGACATGCCTGGAGTTTCAGTTGGACACCGACTTGCGGACTGGCGGCGGTGCCTTGTGCGTCAAGGGATAGCCGAGAATCCACAGATTTTGTAGCATACTTCCACCAGCATCTGTCAGTTTTGAGGCAGAGAGTTCTTAGTGCAGGATCTTATGTGACCAGTTACGGTTTCAGTAGCAAACGCAGATGGCTGATGAGAAACATTTCACGTGAATATTTCAACAGCAGTGTTGTGTATGAATTTGTTTTATTAGATCTTGGACATGCTTAGGCAACATGTTTAACTGCAATGTGCTTGTGCTTTGTTTTTACCTTGATCAATGAATGAATGGTCAACTGTGATCCGTAACTATAATCTCTTTGACGAGGGCTAGTTGCAGTGTCCATTGGAAGGAACTCTGAAGATCAACTCTGCTGCTTCTTGCCGAAAGGAGACGAGTGACGAGGGCTAGGGCAAACGTCATACGAAACAGCAACAGCGAAGTAGTCTGAGCAGGAAGGGGGCGCCCTACGCCATGTTCTGGACGCCTCTTCCAGGACGATTCGGCCTTTGTTTAGTTCACCCAAAAACTAAAAAAACTCAAGATTTTCTGTCATATTGAATCTTGCGGCACATGCATAAAGTATTAAATATAGACGAAAATAAACAATAATTGCACAGTTCTGAAGCATCCAATTTCAGTGTGTACTGGGATAGCTGCATGCACTTGTACTATGTATATTCTGCATTTTGTTTTCTTATAAATTATATTTGGTTTGCAGTGTGAGTTCTCTTCTGGAACAGAGTCAACACCCCCTCCCCCCCATCATTTCCACTGATTAGATGCTACTTATTTGTACTTTGTGGATATTTTGCATTTTGTTTGCTCCTAAATTAGATTTGGTTGCCAGCGTGTTCTCTTCTGGAACAGAGTCACCCCCATCATTTCCACTGATTAGATGGAAATTGTCATTTGGTCCTCGGACAGAATTGAAACACTCATATGAAAAACCAGATTCTGCTGTAAATTGGTGTAAAAAAAGCAACTGTATTGTTACAAGAATTAGGATTTGTAATTGGGCATAATTGGATGAATACATCTTTGCTCTCTAGAAATAAGCCCGTGCTATTATTGGCACTATGTTGCCCCAGCTCTAAGCTATAAGCAGTAATTGATTTGCTCTGCTTTTTGTTGACGTTGACATGGAGTCGTGGAGAAACTTAGCATTGTTGCATCAAGCAGCCAAGTCAGTTAGGGCCTTATCGTGTTTTTATCATCGATAGGGAGTAATTAAGGTTAGTTTTAGTCTGTGACTAACAACTTAGATCAACAAATTTGCCTTTTAGTTTCATCCAACCTAACTCACTTAACAAAACCTCAAATGCCATGGAGAGGACTCTCCGTGCACCACAGTTGAGCATCATTGTATTTTACAGCTTCCTTCTGTATGTGGTTAAATTCCAAGATTAGTTATTTTATCTGCTCAGGCTGTTGTTTCCAGTGATAGGGTTCAGCTACTTTCCGTAATCTCAGACCTTACATTCTTGCTGTGATAACAATCTGTAAAAACAAATTGCTTGCGCGTAGCCAAAGGGTAACAGGGCCTGTGATTTCCATCGTAGTTGATAGTGATAGCATTTGGTTTTCATACTCCATTCTGTTTGTGCTGCGAATGCAGAAAGTGCAGTTCCCCATCTGAATTCGTTGTGTTTTTTTCCACGGCAGACTTGACTCGCCTTCCTCCCTTTCAGGTTCTGAATCTGGAAGTGATGAACAGCAGCAGGCACTGGAAGATTGTGGGCTGCAGCGCTTACACAGGAGAGGGGCTTCTCGAGGGCTTCGACTGGCTGGTCCAGGACGTCGCTTCTCGGATCTACGTCCTGGACTGATGATATTTGTAGCGTCGGTGCCAAGTTGTTGTGCAAAGTTTGTTAGCGCGTCGGTGCTATGCTAATTTGGCATGCCCTCTCAAAGATACAATTGTTTGGTGCCAATTTTTCTCATGTTCCGAGAAAACTGGACAAAAACACTGTTTAATGGCTAACATATCCGACAGATTTTTGTACAGCAGCTTCTGGGAGGTGTACACCTGGACGACTCGACAGACAAGAGACTCTCGGTCTTCAGCAAGGGGGAGGTTGGCCTTGACACCGGCGCCCTGTACAGACTCCTCAAATCCAGGGGGCAACGCAATGATCTTGGGGCCAATTTTGTCTGAAAAAAACTCTGCTCCACCGCGTGTGCAATTGTTCATGTGGCTCCTAGTCCAGGAAAGGATTCAAAGCAGGTCTCTACTCCGCAAAAAAACATATTGTGCAAGACCCAACCTGTCAGGTGTGCAATGCGAGCGAAGAAACCCCGGAGCATATCATTGGTGGCTGTGCAATCGCTGTAAGTTTCTGGGCTCGCCTGAACCTCAACTCTATGATAGGAATCCAGCTTCAAAACCTTCAGTCGGTTACTCCACCTCCTGGGTTTCCCGTTGACGAATTTCCGGCCTTCCTAGCGCTCGCGTGCTGGGAAATTTGGAAAGTGCGCAAGGTCTTCAGGCAAGAAAGTATCTCAGCAGTCTAACTTCTCAACCGTTGCAAATCCTCTGCCCAGCTATGGAGCCACAGATTCTCAGCCAAGAAAAGACACATACCCCAGTCTTGGTGCAGCTATTTCGAAATGGCTAGTTCAGGTCAAGGTTAGATAGATTGTTTATTTTTTGTAGTGCTGTGGTTTCCACAAACACCACCCCCCTATCACCATCTAGGTGATCTGTAATCTGAAAACATGTATTACTCCACGGGCCGTTTTTGGGGCCAATAAAATAAATTCAGGTGGGGAACGCCTCCCCCCGTTGCTTGTCAAAAAAACATATCCGGCAGATGCTCAAGCAAATAAGATTGTTTTGATTTACATAACTTTGAAGTGTGTTTATAAAACACTTGTGTATCTTAGGAGCCTGTATGGCGTATCGAAGCGTACCTTTTTGGATCCGTGTTATACGTATATTTGTATGAAAGCGAATTCTTCAGATCTGTTATCCCTGTATTTGTAGCGTTCTCGAGAGTAGTCGGCTGATATTAAGTAGACAATAGATATTTGTATCGGCAGATAGTAGATATTTGTATAGCGCCATAGATACGGAGTTATTAACGAGTTCAAGCACGATAACAGAGCAATTTGAGATCAGTAGATGGGAACAAAAACCTTGCTCACTCTTCTCTCATTTCATAGCGGACAGTAACATCATCGAACACGGGGTACCAACACCTAATCCGAAGGTTCCAAACGGACACGGACAGCTACCTTTAACACGGAACTCTCGGGATCTTGCTACGACTACGCCTTCCTGCCGGCGTCCGGTGTGGCTGGTGGTGCGTCCATCTCCTGGCGGGGGACCTGTGGGAGGTTTCCACCTCAGATCGACGCCGTTTCTCTATTATCATTGCGATCCGTTCTCTTGCGTCTCAGCAGCTGTGGTGGCTGTCTAACGTCTATGGTCCGAGCTCAAATTCGTCTTCCGAAAAGACTGCCTTCCTGCAGGAGCTCAAGGACATACGTGCGGCCTGTGCTGGGCCGTGGCTCGTGTGTGGCGACTTCAATCTGATTTATCAGGCGGCTGACAAGAACCACGGTAGGTTTCACCGTGGGCTCATGCGCGCCTTCAGGGACACGATAGACGTGTTGCAGCTCCAGGAGCTCCACCTATCCGGTTGCTTATACACTTGGTCAAACGGGAGAGACAACCCCACCCTTGAGCGCATCGATCGGGCCTTCGCCTCCGTTGAGTGGTTACAGCTCTTTCCCTTTCACCACCTACGAAGCCTCTCGTCTGACTGCTCGGACCACTCTCCGCTGTTACTCGTGTTGAACTCCAACCCATGGGCGGTTCCACGGTTTCGCTTCGAGCGCTTCTGGACGCGGGTCCCCGGTTTCCTCGACACGGTGCAGACGGGCTGGGGGCAGCCAAACCCAGATGTCGACGCCTGCAAAAATCTTGACACCAAGCTGCGGGGTCTCGCCCGCTCCCTCCGTAGCTGGTCCGCCTCCAGGGTCGGCAATGTCACGGCCCAGCTAGCCTATGCACGGGCTATCATCCATGCGTTCGACGTCGCCCAAGAGTCTAGGCGCCTGTCTGCAGGGGAGCAGGATCTCCACCGGGACCTCAAGGCGCACGTTCTTGGCCTCGCCTCCCTGGCAAGGACCATGGCACGTCAGCGCGCCCGCACCAGGCACCTCCGTGAGGGCGACGCATGTACCAAATATTTCCATTTGCAAGTATGTCACCGTCGACGGAAGAATTACTTGTTAGCAGTTCAGCACGAGTGCCAGACGTTCTCCGAGGATGAAGCCAAGGCTGGTGCCGTGTACAGCTACTATAACAGCATCCTCGGCATGCCGTTTGCACGCACTCACAGGATCAACCTCGCCCAGCTCTCTTTGCCGCGGCTGGACCTCTCCACGCTAGCTGAACCGTTCACGTTGGAGGAGGTGGCGCGTGCGGTCATGGAGTCCCCGTCCGACAGAGCCCCCGGCCCGGATGGGTTCGGCGTGGGCTTCGTCAAGGCGGTGTGGGCCGTGATGGCCGCGGATATCATGCGTGCCTTCTCGGCGCTCTGGAGCATGGACTTCCGTAATTTCAACTGCCTTAATGAGGCGCTCATGGTGTTGCTGCATAAAACCCAGAATCCGGTGACGCTCCGCTATTACCGACCGATCAGTCTAATCCACACAATTGGCAAGCTCTTCGCTAAGACTCTCGCCTTGCGCCTTCAGCCCTTCATATGTGACCTCATCAACTTGAACCAAACAGCCTTCATCAAGGGCAGACGCATCCACGAAAACTTCCGAACGGTCCAGCTTGCTTGCCGTTGGCTGCATGGCCGCAAAATTCCTATGATTCTGCTAAAAGTGGACTTGGCAAAAGCGTTCGATACGATGTGCTGACCGTTCTTGTTGGAGGTCTTGGAACACATGGGCTTCCCAGGGCGTTGGCGCAACTGGATTTCATACATGCTCTCCACTGCCTCAACCAAGGTGCTGATCAATGGTCGGCCGGGACATCGCATCTACCACGCGAGGGGGCTGCGACAGGGGGACCCGCTGTCTCCATACCTTTTCATCATCGTCATAGAAGTGCTCAACGCCCTTCTCATTGAGGTGGATAGGCAGGGTCAGCTTCACCCTTTGCCAGGCAATGTGATTAAGTTCCGGACCTCTGTCTATGCGGACGACCTTGTCATCTTCGTCGCCCGCGCCCCCTGGATTTCTCTTGCGTCCGGCAGATTCTTCAGCTTTTCGCGGGGGCGTCTGGACTCTCCACAAATTTTGACAAGTGCTCCATCACGCCCATCCGCTGCTCGGACGAGCAAATCCAGGAAGTGCTCCATGTCTTCCCTTGCCGCCTGCAGACCTTCCCCCTAAAGTATCTGGGGCGCCGCTCTCGGTCTCGAGGCTGCCGAGGGATACTGAGCAAGCACTTGTCGACTCCGTTGCCGCCAGGATCCCAGGTTGGAAGGGCCAGCTCCTCACCTCGGTCGGCCGGAGCGTTCTCGCTCAAACCACTCTGTCTGCGATCCCCGTGCACGTCTCCATCTCCTGCACTCTTTCTCCGTGGGCAATTTCCGAGATTGACAGACGGCGTCGTGCATTCGTGTGGGCGGGCACGGACAAGGTGTCGGGTGGACGTTGCCGTGTTGCTTGGCCGGTGGTTTGCTCCCCGCGCGATGTGGGCGGCCTCAGACTTCCTGATCTCAGGTTCTTGGGATTTGCGTTGAGGCTGAGGTGGGAGTGGCTCCGTCGCTCTGACGTGGATGCTCCGTGGGCTCTTCTCCCATGCCGTGCTGAGAAGTGCGTGGAGGCAATGTTCAATGCCTCAGTCGCTGTGCAGATCGGCGACGGCGAGCGAGCCTTGTTTTGGACAGACTCCTGGCTCCCGGACGGGCCGCTCGCGATAACTGCGCCACGCCTTTTCGACAGGGTCAGCGCGCGCTGCCGGAGGCGCACTGTACGCGCAGCGTTGGAAGCTGATCGATGGGTGCGAGACATCACTGGCTCCAGGACACAGCATATCATGCTGGAAATTGTTCAGGTGGATGAGAAGCTACGCGCGGTGACCCTCTCGCCGGGTATTGCTGACAAGTTCACTTGGAAATGGACCTCCGATGGACAGTACTCCAGCTCTTCCGCGTACCGCGCCTTCTTTGCGGGGTCCACCACACTTCTTGGGGCCAAGGAGTTGTGGAAGACCAAGGCGCCGCCTAAGGTCAAGTTCTTCTTCTGGCTGGCTCTTCACGGACGACTTTGGACGGCAGCTAGGCGGGCACGTCATGGACTCCAGCAGACGGCGTCCTGTTCTCTATGTGGGCAGCAGGAGACTTCCGACCACCTACTCCTCTCGTGCGTCTTCAGTAGGGAGGTCTGGTTCCGCCTGCTGAGCTTCACAAACCTTCAGCAGCATGCCCCGGGCTTGGACGACACTCTCGTGGACTGGTGGCTAGGGACAAGGAACGTCATTCGTGCCGACATGCGCAAGCCATTCGACTCCATCGTCCTCTTGGTCACCTGGGAGATTTGGAAGGAGCGCAACAGGCGGACGTTCGACGGCGCCTCACGCCCCTGCTCCTTGCTTCTAACGCGCATCCGGGAAGAGATGGAGTCGTGGGTGGCCGCAGGCTACCGGCTGCTATCGTCATTCGTTCACCCAGTCTCTTAGAGTGTCCCCCCTCTCTTTTAGCGGGTTAGTTCTTTTCTAAGTACATCGGTCTAGCTCCACCGTTAAAGCCGGTGCTCTGTGTTAGTGTGTTTGGCCGTCAGCCTATGGCATCTCGCCGCGGGTTTTGACGTGCTTGTACTCAGACTCCTTTTTCCCTTAAAGCAACACGTGCTAAGGCACGCTTTCGAAAAAAAAAAAAGCGGACAGTGATGTAACAGTGGTATTGCCGCTAAATGGCCTGGGATACCAAAGACTTGAATTTCTACTTGGTACATAGTCTACGGAAAGAGTCTAAGGGTGAAGTTTGGGCCATTTATTAATCCTTTTGATAGGATAAGGTTGTAGGTTTTTGGTTACGGTAATTGTATGAGGAAATCTAGGCCATACTCTGGAATCTTGTGTAGCTGAACAGGTATTTGAAATTCGTTGCTGCTTGGATGGCTTTTGGATAGATGCAGTTTCTCTCCTTGGCCGGGTTATAATCCATGAAAATGAAATTGGTCTATTGGCAGGAGTATGGACATGGGTGGCCCACATTATTAGAGAAAACAATGGCATCTATTATTAGAGAAAACAATGGCATCTAGACAACAAATATCACATTAGTCATTTGAAGTGTAGGGTAAGAGTGTTACGTAGCACACACATAGCAAGTGGGTACAATATTTTTTTCTGATGAAATCAAAACTATGGAAGGGCCTCAATAAATCATTAAGCATCGTGTGTCAATTTTTGCCTCCATGTGTCCATTTTCTGTTTTTGTTTCTAGTATGGACAAAGTACTTTTATATCAAGCAAATTATTATGTCACTAAAATAAGCAAACTCTAAGTCAATAAAATCATGAGATGATGGCCTATAAATTAGACTTACCTTTTCTTTTCTTCCAGAAGTCAGTGACCATCTGCATCAGGAGAAATGTAACAGAACAATAAAGGGATCGGCTAAGTCAGCACGATAAATTAGAATGTAAAAATAAAAAGAAGGCTAAGTTTTTGTATGATGAAAGAGGTGACAAAATATATAATACCAACTAATTAATGACCAGGGCTCTATCTGTGAAAATTGTCAGCATTTTAATATGCTGACTATAGAGGGAGGATGAAAAATACATCAATCAAAAAACATGTGCGCAGTAAAAAGATATGTAGGCAGTTTATTCAAACCAAACCAATAGACATTGTGCAACTGCCATTGTTCTTATCAGGAGATCTACACACATGATACAAGATGATGACCAACAAATTTAAATATTTGTAGACATTACAAAGTAGTGGAGCATAACACTATACTATTTTGAGCCACCGACATACCATGCCCTTCCAAATAGTGAAACCCAGATAGAGGTCCTGAATAAAGCCACATCTGAACCAAGTTTCAGGTGCCAGTCAAACAATTCATGAGCTCAATATGTATTATTGTAAAGCAAATGTAAGATCGAGTGATCGACCCACACACACACACCTCCCTCTTCCCACTGCATAGTATTCTGTGAAGGTAGACTAATGATTTCCAATAAGGCTAAAGTGTGGACATGGTGGATGAGTATGCTGTGAAGTGTGAACTGCACTAACCACAACTGTGTTTCTCTGTATCTTCAGATAGGATAACTTCATTGTCCTCCCACTGTCCAACTCCACGGCAGGGGAAATGGAAGTGATAGAATAAGAAGAACCTCAATGATGGGATAAAGTAAACACAACGATCCGCAAATTTATTTTAGAGAAAATGATTCTCCAGCTTGATTTATCTTCCAACATAGTTCATCACAGGTTCACAGTGTATTCTAGGCATGCCTACGAATTTGTATCTGCAAACCCAGCACAGAGATGAAAAAAAAAACAAATAGAAGTGGATCACCCATTGACATTTGGCTTCAAGGAATGCAGAGTTTACCTCACTCTCTTTCACTATGACCAACCTCCTGTCCAAGAGGCAATTTTATACTCCTACGAAGCTAAACTCCACTACCTATTTCTCTTAACATGCACGTTGTTCAACTAAGCAAACCACTATCACACATAATTAAAAATCCACTAGCCCATGTAATTGTAGTGTCCACGCCAGTAAGTCACTATATTTCTTTTTTCACTATATTTCTCTCAACATGTAAATTGTCCATCTAAGCAATGCACTATCACACATAGCTAAAATTCACTAGCCATACAATTATAATGTCCATGCTAACAAGACATATAAATATTTTGTTTATCCACATCATCATGTCACGTAATCCACCGTATTCCCGCAGCAACGCGCGGGGTATTCTCCTAGTAACAAATATATTAAGGACTCTCAGCCCAATTAAACTACACAGTGAACTCTTACGAATAATAGTTGTGAGAAGTCAGGAACGAAATTGACATTACATTTGTTGCCGATTTTGCAGTTGAACCAAATTAGGTATATTAACTCCAGCAATGCTAGATTTTGAACCCAATCAAAGAAGATGTTGTGACTGAAAGAGAACTCTCCATATCACATTTAATCGAATAGGCTATATGCATATTTGTGATAGCATTGAGCTTCAGTTGCGTACTTGCGTTGCTCACCTTGGCATGGTTGATTGGTTGTAGGCGACAGAGACACAGAGTGAGCTCAATCTTTTGACTGAGGCCCTGTTTAGTTCTAAAAAAATTACATTAAATATAGATAAAAGAATAATTAATTGTACAGTTTGTATATAATCTACGAGATAAATATTTTAAGCCTAATTAGTTTACAATTAGATATTAATTATTAAATAAAACAAAAATACTATAGTAGCCAAATTCAAAAACGAACTAGACAGATGGTGGGCAGAGCAGGTCGTAGGCCTGGACAGGTAGGAGTGGAGACGGCGGCCCACGCGTGTAGGAGGGGAGGCGGTGGCTGCCTGGCTGGGCCTTAGCAGCCAGGTACAGGAAGGCACGTTCTCGTTCCGAGAACTTCGTTCCCAAACACGAAACGAACTTCGTTCCGAAACACGAAACCTGAATATCACGAGACGTCGTTCCCAAATGCAGTGAAACGCGAATCGTATGCACGAGTAACTAGAGGAACATTAGTCCCAAGCGACTATGGAACTTCGTATGATGTGTGTGTACCGCGCTGTGCTCGTCCGTGAGCCTGAAGGTTTGAGTTGGACGGTCCAAAAGAAACAAAAAATACAATAGTAAACTATACCACACTAGAAATCAAACTCATCTGGTTCAAACACGTTTCTTTGAAAAGTGAAACACGTTCCACAACTTAAAAGGAACGAGAGAAAGCTATATACCCCATACATTTCACACTTCATGAGAATGTCGTACCACGTTCCCGTACCACGTACCTATGTTTCGAGAACTTGGCTGCTAAGGGCTAGGCACGTTCATAGTAATTGGCAGCTGGTGATGCTCTTGTACTAGTAGAATATAAGGTTTGGCAATTCAAATACGAAATTTCATCACAATCAACCAAAAACATGATCAAGTAGCACATCGATACTTCTCAGTCGGTTTTGGCTGAAGAACATAGTTACAAAAAGGATTCTCGTTGTTGTCTACTAAATTGAAATCAATCACAAGAGATTTGAGCGGAAACCTCCTGAGATGCTTTAACACGACACACTTCAATCACTCCAAATACTTTGGACAAAAAACGAATACAACATATAGTTCACTCATTGATTAGCTACAAAAGAATGGCGCGAGTTTTTCTCCAATAAATTGACAGTGATTTTGCATATTAAATACACCTATACACAACGCATTATCTTTCTCTCTCTCTCTCTCTCTCTGAACACGCAGGTGAGACACAATGCATTATCTACCATAAGCTGGCTGGAAACATGTGTCCAATTTGGATTCCAGAACATCAATGCAAATGTGGATCATTCCTTTAAATGTGGAGTCAACTCCCAAGCCCAGCTATCATTGCTGTAAATGTGGCTACTGCAAATCCAAGCACTCCGCCAGCAAATACCTGGTGATAAAACTTGGAATTAATAATCTGTATGGCATGTAAAGAGTAAGAATGCCAAACATCCACACACATGACAGATTTTCCAGTGAAATGATTTGGATAGTGTATGTGCACTTGATGTTAGCATAACGCAAATATGATTCAAGGAGCAATCGGTTGGTTAACAAAATTTACTTCAACAGAGGTAAGAGGTTTAATATGAGTGTGTGTGCAACTGTGCATCATATGAACAAGGCATTCCTTGTTCTTGTTCTCAACAGCACAATCTAGGAGCAAAAGACCAAACCTGTTGAGGTGTGTGCCCTAGCAGCTCTCGCAGTGGTCTTGTTTCAGCCAGTGGATGTTCTGATGGAAGCTCATACACAATTTGATTCAAGACCTGGCATTTTATAATAGTTAGATCTGAACTGCAGCAGGTGAGCAACATAATGCTTCTCAATCGAAAGACCATTTTAGTATTTTACTTCTCAGGTCTAGATTTTTTTATTTTCGTTCACACAATCAATGAGGTTTCATATAATGATTGAGCGACACTACTCGTCCAAGCTAGATGTTAACCATTCTGCCTAAATAAGAGAACCAGTTTTAGTGGTTGGTCACTGTTTGCCACTTAGAAAGTTGCTCACATGATTTCAAAAGGGAACTCCTTTTTCACAGGTTCACAACTTTTTTGCCTTCATAAAATTATTTTTCTTGTCAGTGGCTATATAACATAGAAAGGTGGTAATACCTCTGCTTGCTTCCCTGCATGTAGCCTAACACCAAAAGCATCATACATCACCTGCAAAGTATTGAAAGAATTAGCCAAGACAGTAAAATGAGAAGATGCATATAGTAAAATCAGAGTGCAGGATGTTGCATTTTCTGAAAAAGGTGATGAAAAAAGCCACAAGAACTAATCAGTATTTGGAGATGCCAAAATGAAAAGATGGGACAAGTGGGGACAGATTGTGAGAGCTAAGGCACATGACACATGCCTAGGAGTAGGTGTTATGGTACAGTATGCCATCATTTTGCATTTTTGCATGGCTGGTTTTGGACACACATATATGTACAATTATGGAAAATTTTCCACAGGTTAGCTGTTATCCTTTATTCTGCAGGTTTCATTGAATTTCCAAACAAAGTCATGAGTTACTAGAGGTAAGCTTTGAAGGTATGAACTAAGCACACGAAACAAAGTACAGCATCTCAGACTATTGATCTGACAGTACATCTTAGCTGTCAGATTTCCACCATAACCCCAACCGAATTTATCATTCTGTAGATACCAACTGAAAGTCTGAAACTTCAGCAACAAATCTCCACTATTGTCCTACAGTCTCTTCCCCATCTTTAGTGTACTTACAAATTCCCATCAATTTCCTACAGTCTTTTCCTCGTATGTTCTGTACTTGTACTTCTGCCCACAATCTACTACACCACAAAATGTACCTTCCACAACTGAGCCCCAGTAGCAATTCAAGCAGAAGTTTTGAAGTGCAAAGGACACTCATTTATTACTCCCCCTGATCACCAGTTCACCGCAACGCGTCCCAAAAACCATAAGGTTCCCTGTCAGATCCAGCGCTCACCGAAGATGGTCAACGCGTTTGTGTGTCGAACGAGAGAGAGAGAGAGAGGGAACCAACCACGGAGGCGAAGACGGCAGCGGTGGCGAAGAGCGAACTCGCGAAGCCCTCCTGCAGGCCGACGGCGACGGCAAGCGCGGTGACGGTGGCCGAGTGCGAGGACGGCATCCCGCCGGAACCCACTAGCTGCTTCGCGTCCCACCGGTTCTCCTTGTACCTGCACGGCACACGCGCGGCAGATGCAGATCCCGTCAGGGAGAGGGAGAGAGAGCTCAGATCCGGGGAGGCGTCGACCGAGGCCGCGTGGGAAGGAGGGGGAGAGCAGGGCGTACCAGGTGGTGAGGACCTTGATGGACTGCGCTATGGCGAAGGCGAGCACGGCGGCGACGAGCGGGCAGTTGTAGAACACGGCCAGGTAGGAGAACGAGGGCGCGCCCGGCGGCGGCGGGACGGCGGTGGCGCCGGAGACGATGGGTTCCGCCATGGCTCGCTCGCTCGCTCGCGCGGGAGTGGAAGCTTCCTCCCGGGAAGGGGAAGGCTCGGCAGGGGCGGTTGCGCTCGCCGGGGAAGGCGGGGGAGGACTGGATCACACCGACCGCGTCGGCTCCCAACTCCAACTGCCCCGTCCTCTTTGCTGGTCGGGTGGGCTTCGGTTTCGTGGCTGCGGGCGCACGGAAGGCGGGGTGGGGTCACGACCGTGTGAACTGCTATGGATACCCCCAAGAACCCCTGAATTCCCTCCCTGATCCGACCTCGGAGCCCGTCAAGTCAACAACACAAGATGCAAATACTATGTTTCTTTGCTAAACTCATCATCACTCGGTTCCAAATTATGACTTCACTAGGATCATGCCCGTGCGTTGCTACGGGAACATAATAATACTATGACTAAGCTCATCAAAGCTAAGCTGAGATGACCTGTGCCAAGATCGCCATTACCATTATACTCACGTTGAACTACCCCTGCCGAAGCCCTCACCCACGCAAAGAGGAATGAAAGACAACAAAGTGATACTGCGAGGGATGACCATGCACCTCACCTTTTAAGGGATGTCTTGGGTAACCGTGTTTTTAGGGACAATTCCACCCACCGTGTCTCTAGCATGTGTTGCAATAGAAAAAAATATAATACCACAACAATTCAAGTTGAACGTATGTTATACTTTTACCCCCAAAAAATGATACTTCAAGTGATTTTTGTAATATTTTGTTTGTAGCTAGCTAGTCATCAATATTACATGAGTTTTCACAAAGCATGAACAATTAGAGCAGTAGAAACACATCTCCAAGAATTGCCTCTTCCTATGGATGTTTGCAAAGGAAGGATCTTCAAGCTCCAGAGAGCACATGCTCAGCGTCTCGGTGGGCTCCGTCAGAAGATCAACACAGCCTTGCATTGGTCAATCTGCTACTATTGACATTTCCTGTGGATAAGTTGCAGGCAACAATGTAGCAGCCAGCAACTCTGCATAGGCGCCGATCATTGGGTAGTTGCTGGACAACATCATGCTCTACAAAGTTGAATGACCTCATTCTCTACAAAACTTGCAATATTGCTGAGATTGGTGAAATTACCAGACAATTAATATCTTCATCATGTGCAGCTGGAAGAGCTTTGCTCTCAGAGGGACTTCATTCTCAGCGTCATCAAGTGTATCATCCTTGATGGTTTGATCTCTAAAAATAGTATTCTTATTTTAGAACACCAATTTAAGTCTCACTTTAAGCAAACAAACATCAGAGAAACTGAAGAGCAAACCTGCCGCTACTAACAAAAAAAGTTATTTTTCTTTGAGAAGGCAACAAACCGATAGCTCCCAGATGGCCATTGCAAGTGTATACATCATCTTCTTTTAACATCCCATAACCTCACCTATGTACAAATGATCACACGCAAAACACGGGAAAACATTCGACGGCAATGGGGATTATCAAAATAAAGCACAATTAAAACCTTTATGGTAAGTCAACAAGTGTCTTACCTGAAGAAAAGACACATGTGTCAATGCAAATAACTATTCTAATGCGATCAACCAATACATAAGAACATGACATCGACAATTTCAAGCATCTAGTTATTAGCTCAACATTACAACAACTGTAAGCAAAAGGAATCAAAGCAAATGAAAATTAACCGAACAAAATTCTAAGCAATAGAAAACTTGTTGGTCTGCAGAGCTGAGTGGAGCACCGTAGCACATTGAACTGTTTTTTCTCCAACATCCGTTCTGCAACAACAGAGGCATGTCTTTGTGTATCAATAGCTGCTTCTTGCAGTAAGAGAATCAAAGCTAGAGGAATACTTCTTGCATCAATCATTGTAAATAAAAGCAGCTCAACATCAAAGTGTATGGTTGCATCTGTGGAATAGTTAAGTTGTTTTGTCAGCTTCTTCTTAACAAATATTCTTTGAGTGCAGAATAAAAGCTAAATTCATTACTCCTAAATCAATCAACAAAGAATCATAACTGGTACTGAATCCTCAATTTCCTTTGTCAGTATGTTACAAAACATAAAATGCACCACGAATCGTGAAGATGCATGAACATACCAATGCAGAGAAAAAAAATTTGATACTCCTGCATGACTGAAATTTTGGTGTGCAAAAAACAAGGCGAAGAAAAAATTCTCACCTTGGCACAACTTTGATACTCACCATAGAATTTAATTATTTTTAATCTGAGACACGAGGTAACCATGCGGTTTCCAACTACCCTAAAATTCGTATTGATTTATTGGAAACATCTAAAGCGATATAGCACACTATATATCCATCTTCTGCCTTTATATCTCTGAAAACCGATTTGATTTACACTGCACAGCACAAATTCAGAATTCAAAATCTCCCAAAACATTCAATTAAGTTTAGCATTTAAGCAGTGTATGGAAGTGTAGTGAAATTACATAAGATTAATCATGGAGATAAAACCAAAAATCTAATAGTGGTTGCACGTGCTTGTTAACTTGACTACCATGTGTACTAAGGGCCATGGAAAATTAAGATTCGCTAATAAATCAAGCAATATTTTTAGGTAAATCGACAGCTGTTCATCATTGTCCTTTCTTCTCCAAAAACTAAGGATCAGGCCCATTCTTGCTAAACGACGTACGAAACATAACTTGGATTTTAATGGGACCATTAGCTTCAGTAGGGGAGAGCGATGCAATTCAGAAAAGGTTGAAGATCATCAGCACTCCATTCACAGATTCAAACAAACAGAACCACAGTCATTAAAGGGAACAAAGTTAGTAGGCACAATGCACTTGAAATTGGATCCGATGAAAGCACAAAGAACTGCAGGCACGGATGCAACAAAGGACATTTGGTGTGCACATGTACTACCGATAATCTTTGAAAGGGGGCGAAGTTTACACTTGTTGGGTGTTCGTCGCTGGTGGCAGCATCGTCCGACGGCGGTCCGTCTAGGTTGACAAAAGCGGCATGGAGATGTTGCGCGTTCGGTGCTGAGGTGGTGGTCCATCCAGCGCACATCTGATGGTGGGCCATCACCGGCGGCGGCCCTTCTGGGTTGACGCGGCAGCACTGCCGGGTTGGTTCGTCCTGGCGCCGGTAGCGGCATGGCCGGGTTGCTTCGTCCTAGAGTCGATCTGAGCACCGTGAAAGGTCCTTGTTTGATTTTGGTAATTGAGTGACAACTTAGGTGGACTAATAGTGTTTATGTGAGATACACAGGAGATTAGTCCACAGTTGATGATGTGATAATGGAGGAGCTCATTGCATATGAGACATGACATGGAGTCATGTGACCAAGGTGGAGAAAATCAAGATGAGGCTTGGCTCGATGGACCGGTTGCAAGAGTGAAGGACAAGTTGGAGGCTTTGAAGCGAGGGACCGCGTGTGACGGTGAAGCTTGAGCAAGACTTGGCGCCGATGGACCGAGGCAACGGTGAAGAGCAAGTGAGGTCAAGATCGATGAACCAATACGGTCACGTGATGATATGAAGTGGATCATATCATTTGGTGATTGGTTGGTGCATGTGTTGCATCAACATTGGAGGAGATGGAATGGAAAGCACAAGGCAAAGGTATAACCATGGGCTTTTCTATTTCACCGGTCATAGGTGTGTAGAGAAGTTTATGACCGGATTTATGATAGATGGCTGTACCATTAAGAGGGGCAAACTTGTTTGCATATCGGTCATCTAGTGCCACTTGAGCGATCTAACTTTGCATACGTGTTAGGATCGAGTGGCGTGGCAAGTTGAGAGGCTAACTCCTTTGGAAAATTGTTTGTGAAAATGCTAACACACATGCACATGGTGGTGTACACTTGTTGGTGTTGGCACACTTTATAAAGGAGGTGGTGTTCCTAGGGTTGAGAGAGGTGTGGGTTTCTAAGCTTGGCGGGATTCAGCGCTTTTGAGAAAATTAAGTGCATATTTTCTATTGCGCCGGTGGGAATTTTGGAGAAGTCGCGGGAGTGTTTCTCCCTAAGAAAACACTCACCGGACGCTCTGCGTGGAGGCACCGGACGCTGGCCTTTAGCGTTCGGTGTGTTGTCGGGTGCAGCAGAGTGCACCGGACGCACCGGAGAGAGTCCGGTGCTCAGCGTCCGGTGTGCGGGCGGCTTGGCGACCCTCTCTGCGCTTGAGTCCGGTGAGCACCGGACGCTCAGGGTGCGTCCGGTGGCTTGCGTCCAGTGACCGTGCGAGTTTGCGGAGCTCTCTGCGCACGAGTCCGGTGAGCACCGGACGCGTCCGGTGTGACGCAGTAGAGCGTCCGGTGGTGCTGTGCAGGCGCGCGTGCGCAGTAGCCGTTGGTGACAACGGTCGAGTTCAAACGGCTAGTGACACGTGGCTGACGCCTGAGCACCGGACGCTGGGGGTTGAGCGTCCGGTGGCTTCCTGTGAGCGTCCGGTGCCCACGTGTTGTGCCCAGTGAAGGGGCAACGGCTAGTTTAGCCCTTGGGGCTATAAATAGAAGTGGTGGCCAGCCTGTGGCTGGTGCTGAGCACCCTTGGGACGTAGTGTCCATGCTTGGGGAGTGCTAGTGAAGGCTCTAACTCACATATGCTTGATAGTGTTCATCCGATTGTGTGAGTGAGCGATTCTAGTGCGTTGCATTGAGAGATTGCATCGAGTGGCACTAGGTGTTCGTGTTGCAAGCCGGTGGTGCTTGTTACTCTTGGAGGTTGCCACCTCCTAGACGACTTGGTGGCTTGTGACTCCGTCGAAGCACGCAAGGAGATTGTGCGGTGCTCCGGAGAAGAGATTGTGAGGGGTACGGTGCTCACCCCGCGGGGATCGCGAAGAGCAACTCTAGTTGAGCGAGACGTGAAGAGCGACAAGTGGTCCGGCCGGGTCAAGTGCTAGAGCTTGTGGTAAGCACTCCACGTGGGAGAGTGTGACTTGCGGGTCACCACTAGCAAGAGGACCGGCGGCAACCTTGAAGCTTGTCTCAATGGGGACGTAGCTTGGTGGCAACCAAGTGAACCTCGGGAGAAAATCATCGTATCAACTTTGTTCTTCCCGTTGGTTTGCAAGTCCCTAACACAAGCTTGTATTTACATTCATTTACTTGTGCTTGTGTAGTTGCTCTTGTAATTAGTTAGCTTGTGTAGCTTGATAGTTACCTTCTTGCTTGTGTAGCTAGAAGTAGTTCCCTTGCGTGACTAATTTGGTTTGTGTAACCTTGTTAGTCACATTGCTTAGTTTGTGTAGCTAAGTATTTTGCGCTCTCTAATTTGGCATTGGTTGCCTTGTTATTGAGCATTGCTAGTGAGCTTAGGAGCTTTGTGCTTTTGCTTACTAGCTGTGTAGAAGCTCCCCGGTTTGCAAAGTACTAGTGGCATAGGTTTGTGTGACCTTGCTTCTAGAATTGGTTAGGTGAGCTCTTGCTAAGGTAGCACCTTGCTTGCTTGTTTAGGATCTTTTCAAGGTGCTAGAGAATTTAGATAGAGGGGTGTAGTCTTGGCTAGACCGATAGTTTTAATTCCGCATTTGTTTCGGTTAGCCGGCGTAATAAATTTTAGAAAAGACTATTCACCCCCCCCTCTAGTCCGCCATCTCGACCCTTCACACCGCGCGACCGGGTTTGCGGGCGAGAGGGAAGGAGGAAGAGGTGGCAGTGGCGCAATCGGAAGGGTGGGACTCGCGAGGGGAGGCGTCGTGGGGTAGCCGAGCAGGCTGCGGTTCCTTGTGGAGAGGGGAGGAGCTGTGGGAGGAACTGTTTTTCGCAGGTTGACCACAGGAGTCGGAGGCAGGCCGATAGGTAGCGGAGACGATAACATTTGATGCTTTTTAGTTGTAGAGATTCAACCACTGTTGTTAGTTTGTTTTTGGTTTTAGAGAAAGCTCTCGTGGATGCTCATTTGGCAGGATTTAGCCTTGGATATACCCATATATATAAAAAACAGGAATTCAATTAATAAGTTCAAGAAGACATGTCTTAAACCCTTCCTTAAAGTTGGTGGTAATAAGTTTATAAAAAAATCATAGGGAGTAGTTTTCTTAAAAAATAATAGCATAAGGAGTAGTTTACAGTACAAAAGAACACTTATCTCTGTAAAGTTGAAACTTACGGTTATGCTTAGCTCTGGTACTGAGTTTTTCTGAGGCTAGAACCAAAATAAAATCAGCAGCAAGCCCTTGGTATATATAATAAACACTAGTATCAATCGCAACATGTCTTGACCGGTGAGACTAAGTGCGGAATAGAAGACCAAGGAATAATGTTTAGGCCAATAAAACGATCTATTAGACAATTGACATAATTACAACTAGATCGGCTCATGTATAGCTATGTAGTATCCGATATGTTACCTAACAGGTGGATTCTCAATTATGAATTTGGAAATTAAAGTAAGAATGGAACATACAATCTTTACTTTAGTCTTTGTGTAGATCGACACAATGTTGTCGTTGAGTCGCTCGCTTGTATTGAGTCACGTCTTACGATGATGGCTACCAACGAATCGACATGACCAGCGACTCAACAAGTCACAACATTGTTGAAGTCTCAGTAAGCTGGAGTCATAACTTACGTGACATCAATTATTGATGGTGGACTATTGTCTTCTTGAGTTTTTGGGCTTGATATATACAGTGCCGCTACTACATGTTACATGCTTGGAATAACTCCTTCCTTTCGATGGCCTATAATTGATGCCCCTTTGGCACACGCCTAGGATTCGACCTAGTTATGCTTGAGATATTTTGGCTCCATTATCTGCTAAAGTTTTAAAGCTGACCAACAACCCTTAAACTATTGATATATTGAAGATAGAACATGAGAGCTTTTGTTGTTGTTTTGAATTAAACACATATGTCTGTACCATTTTATTTTATCCGAACAAACTCAAGATCTTGTAACAAAGTGTATTAGTTTTCTTGTGGTGCATCTATTCATCCAAGTTAAGTCCTTGACTTTACGTTGATACTCATAGTTTTCTAGATTTATTATTTCATAGGCTTTAATTTAATGACATTGCTTTTCCAGTGGTAGACGATATGTGCTTTCTTTATGTATCTTAGGATTTAACGATGTTATTCTTTGCTTTTCAATGGTAGGTGACATATTTTTAATGTACTTTTTAGCATTTAATGATTTTATTCATCTTCATTTTTTAGTGTATAGACGATGTGCCTCTTTTGCATGGAGATCTACTAGTCTTGTTGTGTTAGAGTGTGAATGTGCACATATTTGTACTGTATAATTAAAAAAGTCTCTTAGATATGTTCACCTAGGCAAGGTGTGCACTATGTAATTTAAAATTATAAAAGCACTTGGAAATCTTGCATGAATGTTGTGTAGTAGACAAGGTTAGACAAAATCTTTAACCATAAATTCACAAAAAAGATCTTTAACCATAGTGCTTTCCGCTATAGCAAGGCCCCCCCCCATAGTAGATGTCATTGCGCTGACGTTTTTACTATGGCATTTTTCAACCTACAATGATACTAATCTATCAACATGACTCATTTGCTCTTTTTTGTCTCATCTTGTATACCCACATTTATAATGATGCTCATCACCGCACTTGGTTAGAGCAGCAACAATGCCTTGTTTAGTTGGTATAATTTTTTGGTTTTAAGTACTATAGCAATTTTATTTGTATTTGGTAATTGTTGTCTAACCATGGACTAATTAGAATCAAAAGATTCGTCTTGCAAATTACATACAAATTATGCAATTAGTTATTTATTTTACCTATATTTAATGCTCTATGCATATGCTGTAAAATTCAATGTGACATGAAATCTTGAAAAAATTTTGGATGTTAGGGTGAACTAAACAAGGCCTAACATAGTAAATGTCCCTTCCTCTCTTTCTCTTTCATCATCAATAAAATCACACGGTCTTTTGGCATTTGCGTTAGATATATAGACATCCGATTTGCCATAAAACGTTACTCCTACACCATACTCCGTGTATATATACGTATGCAGATCTTACATGACGACATTTTGGGACGCAGAGCGCAGCAGGCAGCAGCTGGTGTGTTCGAATCCGCACGTGCTTCTTCTAACACACAAAGGGCCCCTCCCAGCCCCAAGCGGAGGCGCGCGGACACGCAACCGCCTCCATCGCCGTCCGTTCCAAAAACCCAACGGCCCCGATGCTCCCTCCCGTCTCCCGAGTCCCGCCCGGTCACGCCCGCCGCGTCTCGTCTCCGTCCCTGCTCCTGGGCCCCGCGGCACGAGCGGCCCCACCGACCAGTCACGGGCGCGGCTCCCCCCGTCCCCCCGCGACGCTTACAGCTGGGCCCCGCGACTCCGGCCCTGACAAAGTCCCAAAGGCTCGCGAGCGAGCGGGCGGCACACCAGCGAGGAGAGAGAGAGAGAAGAGAGAGAGAGAGAGAGGGAGGCGGAGGAGAGAGAAACCCCTAGTCTCCAGGCTCCAGCCGCCTCGCCTTCCCTTCCCTCTCGCCGCCTCCGCCTCGCCGAGAGGGGCGAGGAAGGAAAGCCCTAAGGGGTTCGCGCCCGCGGACGGCGGCGCCGGCGCCTTCGCCTGCGGAGGGCTACGAGATCTCGCGGCGGCGCCGCCGGCTGGTGTTTCGGGGTCCAGCGGCGGGCGGGCGGCGGGCGGTGCTTGTGGTGCTCGGTGAGTCCGCTCGATCCCCCTCGCCGCGGGAGCGTCCACCCGAGCTGCCCCGCCCCTCGAATCGAGGGTTCTGGTAGGGGGGGTCGGTCACCTCCTCCTGCTCCCCCCCCCGGCGCCCGCGGAATAAGCTAGCCCACCCCCCTCTCTTGCCTCGGGGTGGGGGGGTTAGGGTTAGGTCTTTTTTTCCCCGGAATTGCGGGCGGAATTCCGCGGCCAAGGCGGCACATTGCTACCGCGTCTCCGCCCCCCCCCCCCCCCCCGGCTGCCAGCAATGATGGGGAAGACGCACAGGTTCTCCAAGGGCCACCCGCTCGGCTTCGTGCCCGACTACCGGCACGGGGTGGTGGAGACAGTCGGGGAGTCCAAGGGGCTCGGGGCTAGCCCCGCGAGGATCGACTCGGGGAGCTCCTGCGCCGCTCTTCCGCCCAAGAGGAAGTGCGTGGCCAGCGTGAATTCCGAGGAGGGGGAAGGCGCCTCAGGGTTCAGCGTGCCCCGGGAGGTGTTCTCGCTGCCCAGGATGACGGCTGTGGACAAGAAGGACCTGGAGATGAGGCTCCGCCATGAGCTCGCGCAGGTGAGGGACCTCCAGAGTAGGCTGTTTTCGAGAGGGCCTGCGGTGAGCATGAATGGTGCGGCAGTCATGCCAGCGCCTCCCGCAGGCGATGTGCACCCCAAGAAAAAGGTTGAGAAGCTCAAGCGGAGCGAGTCGATGCAGACGGACCGGGGAGCGCCGCCACCGGTGGCTGTGGCTGTTGCCCCACCTGTTGCCAGCTCTTTTAACTACACATCATCGTTTAAACAATGTGCCAACCTTCTCAAGTCCCTTATGGGCCATGGATGGGCTGGCCCGTTTCTTGTGCCGGTTGACATTGTGAAGTTGAACATCCCTGACTATTTTACAATAGTCAAGCAGCCCATGGATTTGGGCACGATCCAGAAAAAGATGAAGGCAGGAATGTACTCCACACCTCGGGAATTCGCTGCGGATGTGAGGCTCACTTTCAGCAACGCTATGAATTATAACCCGGTCAATAATGATGTTCATCTAATGGCCAAAACTTTGAGCAAGAACTTTGAGACTCGATGGAGGCTTATTGAGAAGAAGCTCCCTAAACCAGATGAGAAGCCTCCACGAGACGAGAGGCCTCCTCAACCAGACGAGAGGCCTCCTCAGCCAGTTGAGAAGCCTCCTGTGAGGGAGCCCACAAAAAAGAATTCAACTAAGAGAGTTGCCATTGAGAAAGAAGACCCCAGCAAGAAAAAACCATCAAAGAAAAATGTACCTAAGCAAGACATCTTTCGGGAAGAAGATTCAGCGGACAATCCAGTTTTGCAACCTAAGAAGAGGAAAACCTCTCCTTTGGTACAAGATGCTCCTTTGGTAGAAGATATTGTTCCAACTAGAAAGAGAATGATGACGAATGAGCAAAAATATGATTTAAGTGCAAGATTACAATCATATGGTGCATTCATTCCAGATCATGTAGTTGAGTTCATAAGGAGTCACGCTGACAATTGCGATGCCGACGAAGAGGAATTAGAGCTCGATATGGATGCTCTTGGAGATGATACACTTTTTGAATTACAGAAGCTACTTGATGACTATGACAGGGTTAATCCGTCAAGAAACCTTACAGAAGAGGAGCCTCATGAGGTTGAGGTGGGTGCTGCTGTATTAGAGACTGCTATTTCATTGTTTCATTAATTCATTTCATAAATAACTGTTTTATGCTCTGCTCAACAGTCTCAGAGTCAATATGAACTCATGAATCCATCAGTGTGTAACAATGAACTTATCAATCCATCAGTGTGTAACGATGAAGGTCTATTTCTCATCCATTGCTCATTTATGATAATGATTTTTCATGTAAGCTAAAATATTATATGCATGTTTTCAGGCAATGAGCTCATTGACGAGGATGTTGATATTGGGGAGAACGACCCTCCAGTTTCGACTCTTCCTCCTGTGGTACTTGAAGATGAAACAGCAGACAGAAGCAGCAAGCATAGTACATCTAGCAGTTCTAGTAGTGGCTCAGAATCATCCTCTAGTGGTATGTAATTTCAGTTTCACTCCAAATTTCCTACTGGCACCACTATGACACTGGACCCATCAAAGTACTTTGGGCACAATATGCTGCTAGCTTTCAGCTGCATGATGCAATTATCAATCTTATTGACTATGTCATTCACAAGGCTGGTTAATTAAGCAGTCATAGTTGAGAAATTCATAGATTTACTTTTGACATATTGAATTGAGACTGGCAGTATTACTCCTCTTTCAGTTTATCTCAGCTGACTATTCTTTTCTAGTTCCATAAAATAGTTATCCAATAAATGCTACATGTTATTGGAAGTAATCCCGTGTTAGATTCTGGACTTCATTGATGTGCTTATGAAAGGGGCCAAGATGCTTGTGTAGTTGTGTGTTTGTGCTGCTAGAAGTTGAGCTGAGGGTAGGACATATTGTACTGTTCCATAAGAAATTTACACCCAGTTCAATGGAAACAATAGGCTGACAGGACCATGTTTTGGTTTATTCTTTGGCCTGCACCTTTTTATATTGTGCACTTTTCGTAGCAGGCAACACCAGATCATGATGGCACAACAGTATATGGGACAGTGCAACATTTAGTTATGCCGCCTCATGATATTACTTATTGAGATTCCTGGCTACATTGGGGTTAAAACAATTTCATAAATCGATGAATTATAATAAGTGAATAGAAACTAGAATGCTTCTTTGTGATGGCCTACCTTCCTTCTCACCTGCATATCTTTATCCTTGCACAGTAGCTCTATTTTAATAGATAATTGTTTTAACCAGTTACAGAAACTTTAACTATTAATGCTGCCCACTGTTATGAAGTCCATAAAGAAACGTTTTTTCCCAAGTATTTCACTGAATAATAGGATCTAGCTTCTGCTATTGATATGTGTTCATGAATCATTTGTTTATTAGCAAGGTCAGTTGATAAATCAACGCATTTGATTATCCTTCTGTATTTATGGACTGTTCTGTGCATTCTACTACAACAGTTGTGGGAATTCTTTGGTTATGGTTCAGAAATATGAAACATTTGTCTTTAGTTCGGAGTGAATTATACCACTGTTGGAAAAAACCAGTATTCTTTTAGAAGGTGCTCTTTGGATCCATTCAAATAATTATCAGGACCCTTAATGTTCATATTTGAAAAGTGGCATTTTATCTGTGGCATTATCTTGATGGGGTGTATTATAATTTGATGATTTAGTTTGAAGTACAAATCTAAAAATAGGATTCTATGGAGCCAACCAATTGCTGCTTTCCTTTTTTTTGGTCTGTCTCAGAGCCAAGCCATAAAAAAAATCAAAATGCAAATAATATATATTCGTGGTTATATACTTCCTTTTAGTCTTGCTCAATTTTAAGGGTTATAGAACAAGAATGGAGACAACATGCTGCATACTGTTTCTCTTTGTTGTGCCCTTAACTTGCCTGAGTTGTCATGCCAAATGCACTGATGATATTTCTGTTTTTACCTCCGAAGACTCAGATTCAAGTAGCTCTTCTGGAAGTGATACAGATGCCAAAGCTCCTCAACAAAACAGCGGGCCAAAGGTTCTTATATATCTCTTTTTAATCTGAATCCTTTTCAGAGTAGCATAAGTTTCAATCAAATTTATCTCTCTGTTGATGCGAAGGATTTTTTAAGACACTATCTCAATGGTTGTTGTCTCTCTCTCTCTCTCTCTCTCTCTCTCTCTCTCTCTCTCTCTCTGTCTTGTCTACATGCAGGAAAAAATTCTACCTGTGGATGGCTTGGATAAAGAAAAGGGTAAGTTTTGCTTCATAGGTGTATCAATATGTGGAATCTCAACCAAACCCATCCTTTCTTCCGCCTACTAAGACACTAACATCCTTATGGAACCCAACACAAAGCTCAATGGGAATAATGATGCCATTATACATACATGTCCAAAGCCCATACTTTTTATTTTGAAAACGTATTTAGCACTCTTTTTTTCTAGATGAGATAATTAGCACATGTGCAATTACTGTCTTGTGTTGTGTGAACTGATGGATTTGAGTTTTATATCCTAGACAGTGATTCAGGTTACACTTGGCCTGAGATTTACTGAACCAATTGGTTGAACTCCCCATCCAAAATTTATTTGTTTTAATCTAATGATGAATAGCAGTCTATTAGAAGTGGCAGGTCCAGAGTTCGTTTTCATGGGTCAGTTATTGGGTGTGATATTGAGGTCGACAATTGGGCATGTCTTTTGAGTAGGATTCCCTTATTGCCTTTGAACCTTTGAACTGGACCTTTTCTTTCGATACAATTTCTATACATAACCTGTTTTATTGAAAAGAAAGGACAATTGACACTACACCTCTAAATGTTTGCAGATAACATTTCCTGGGCTTTTGCAACCCAAGAATATATAACCACTTATATCTTACACACTCTCGATTTAATTTGCAGATTCACTGAACACATTAAATTTACCAGAGCAAAGTACAAACCCTATATCTGTTTCTGCTGATGGTGAGGGTAAGCATGAATTTTCATGATGGCCGGTGAATACCCAATCTTCTGTGGTAGAGAAAATGGGTTCCCTTACAGGTCTATGTATGAAAATTTTAGGGGGAAATGTATCTGAGAAGCAGGTCTCCCCTGACAACCCTGACAAGCAAATCCGAGCTGCCCTTCTGAGAAGCCGCTTTGCCGATACGATTCTTAAGGCTCGTGAAAAGGCCCTTGATCAGGTGTGTATGTGAAAATGATTCCTTGAGAGCATTATTGTCTGGGCGTTTTGTGTTATTCACTGTAAGCTCACCTGATTGGTAATAATATCAGACTACAAAAAAGGATCCTGAGAAGCTTCGACGCGAAAGGGAGGAACTTGAGAGGGTACAAAGAGAAGGTGAGATGCGATAGAATCTTTTTTACCTGACAACAATTGTGTGACAGAACTTCTGTTACAGAGAGAGCTCGATTGCAAGCTGAGGCTAAAGCCGCAGAGGATGTTCGCAAGAGGGCTGAAGCAGCAGCTGCTGCTGAGGCTGCTGCAGAAGCTAAACGACAAAGAGAACTTGAGAGAGAAGCAGCTCGCAAAGCTTTGCAAGAGGTAATATCTACAGTATGCTCTCCACATGCAACATCATTTGCTCTGCTGTTACCATACTTGGAAGTGTAAGCAATGTTGGCTTGCAGATGGAGAAAACTGTTGACATCAATGAAGGGAGCCATTTTTTGAAAGATCTTGAAATGCTTGGAAGTGTCACAGGTGAACAGATACCCAACTTGGTTGGTGAAACAAGTCCTGGGTTTGAAATGGGAAGCAACACCCTAGAAAAGCTCGGGTTGTACATGAAAAATGATGAAGATGATGAGGATGCTGATTTCACAGATGAACCAGTGGTTGATGTTGAAGAGGGAGAAATAGATTAACTGTGTTTCTGGACCATTTTTGATACGTTACAGGAGACCTGTTGGCATGACTGATCTGATAGCTTTTCTTTGGTATACAAAGTGACCTGACGAAAGATCGTGTCGCATCGAACCTGAAGGTCTGGTATTCGTTTTTGTAACTGCCCAAGTTTTGGAGCCAAGTTGGCACATGATGTAGCGAGCCCAAACGTGTTGGAGGTTCGTCGTGCTGCATGCGAGGAGTGCATGGAGTGTGCCTATCGTTTGGATTGAGAATCTCTGGACTTTCCATATCCATAAAATGGAATGGCGAGTTTATTGCATATATGATGAGGCCATAAAAGGGGATGAGAAGGAGAGAGGGTTGAGGGGATGGTGATGGTTCTTGGCTCTTGAGCAGGTGCGAGCCGTTTTTGAGGGGTAGTTTTAGAGCCATTTCCGTGTTGTGAATGTAATATCGGAAACTGTACAAAAGTTAGCCTGATAGATGGAAAACATTGCCTTTAATTTATGCAGTGCCTGTTCTTCACCGATCAGTTCACTTTTTCCGGAGTACTAGTTTTCATGAGATGCTGTTCTTTCATATTGTGCTTTGGGATCCTGTTGCTTGTTACTTTGAGACAGAAGTTTTGATATGTAGCTTGTCATGTATTTACACGATCTTTCAGTCGTTATGTTTACCAACCTGTTTATAGTAGTATTATCGTAGGTCACAAGCATGGGTCTTGACGCCATTTTATCTGCTGGCATTAGTTTAGAATTATGTAAGGCTGTAGGGATAAGGCGCGTAGATAAGGAGGGTAGTTGACTTAATTCCACATGTAGCCTTGAATCTGTTTGTTCGCCTAGAATTTGATATTACATTTGCTTGTGGATAAAATCGTTCTCCTAGTACATGTGAATTTGTGTGAAAGATGAACTAATTTTTAAGTTCTACTCCCTCTTCCAAATTAAGGGTGAGCTGTATTTGAAAAAGTTATATGCTGTGTTTATTTGTTTTTTTTAAAAAACTTGACCAAAGTTATAGAAATTTGATTTTGGATGGAGGGAGTAATATGTTAAGAAGAATCATTTGAAGAACATCAGAAATTCAGAATACTGAATACATAGTGTTATCGAGAAAGAATGGAACTTTTACTCGTGGTGTAAGTGATAAGGCCCAGACATCTTTCTCAAGGTCCAAGTCCAAACTGAACACAATTACACAAACAAACAATTCCCCTAGAAATGTTTAATCCCAAACCATCTCGTGGTTCGAGACAGAATTAACAGAACCACAGCAGGTCACGGATCATCATGACTCATGACTGTACATGTATCTTACCCTGAAAAAAAAGGAGGAATTTCATGGCATCGATCAGATTCAGAAACTAGTTTTAGCTGATGATGGCGCCTGGCTTAAACTAGGGTAGTCTTGGTAGAATTTGTAGGTCTTGATTTTCAGAATTATCTGCCTGAGTCCTCCAATCGGTGACAGCACCATCAGCAGCACCCCAATAACAATGCATATCTGAAGAACATGTAGAAAACAGGGGAAAGAAATTAGAGGTCAAGCAGACATTCTGCTGGAGAGAGAGAGAGAGAGGAGTCTGGATAGTCAGTTGCATTGCATCCATGTTATTCTTACCCAGTTGGTGAACCATGAGAGGCTGAACCTTCTGGGCTTGTAGATGATGAGCCACATGATGCAGGGAAGCTGGCAGAAATTAACAAGAGAGAATTGGTCAGCTCTGCTCTAATGAAAAAAAAACTCCACTCTGTACCTGACTGATTGTACATCCTGATGAAATGAAACTACTGTAACAGAAAAACATGCTGGGTAAAAGGATCATTCAGATCTTACGAAATAGCTTGTCGGTGCGTATGCGAATCCGCCGAAGAAACTGAGCAGTTCACTGAAGAAGGGGAAGGTGATGGCCACGAACATTGTGAGCGCTGCAAAGGTTGTTGCATTGCATTGCATCTCATGTCAGTCTCGTGTGTCAGTGTGCAGTGTGATTTTTCAGTTCATAGTTTCAGGCAGAGGCATTGCATTTACCAACATAGACAGTCCGGGAAATGAGACGGAGCCTGAGTCCCGGCCTGAACCAGTACTTCCTCACCAGCACGGTCTCGATCATGTCGAACACCGGCATGGCGTACACCTGGTAGCTGCCGACGACGTGGACGACGACCATCATGTTGGCGGCGGCGATGAGCCAGCGCGGCCGGTTGAGGGTGATGAGGATGTTCTCGTCGACGTCGTTGCCGAAGGCCCAGTAGCCGACGAGCGCGACGGGCAAGTAGCACGCGGCGATGATGACGTAGGCGACGACGACGCCCTTCCACATGGGCTTCTTGGACGGCTTCCCCGGCGCCGACGGGATGGTCGCCTGGATCTCCAGCACCACGTTGTGCCCGGCGTACGTGAACGCCACGTCCCCCAGCGCACCCAGGAAGCCGAACACCTTCCCCGGCGTGGTCGTCGCGCGCAGGCGGTAGTCGGCGACGGCGTCCGTGTCGGCCGACACTCCGTGCGCCGCCGACGCGATCCACGCGATCGCCGAGTAGCTGACCGACATGACGGCGGCGGCGAGCGAGACGCTGGAGATGGAGTGGAAGTCGGGGAGCTGGGAGAGCACGAAGTGGACGGAGGCGAAGATCATGATGAAGTAGCGGAGCTTGATGTCCTTGCACCGGCCATGGCAGACCACGTCGTGGAACTTGTGCAGGGACTGGCCGCCGGTGATCATGTACACGATGTTGAGCCCCACCTCCACCACCAGCTGCTGCGGCACCACGATCCAGAGGCCCAGCTTCTCGCCGAACGCGTGCTGCCCCAGCTCGTGGTACCGGTCGAACCGCTTCCCGGGGACGCACTCGTGCATCTCCACCATCTGCCAGAGCGTGTACACCGTGATGATCCACGACAAGATCAGCACCGTGACGCCGACGCCCCTGCGAATCATGATATCGGCCGGAAGGGAGGAAGACGACGACGAGCCATCAAAACTGCCTGTAATCATGACATGACACAGCCTATATGCATGGATGGAGGATAGATGACGACACGGACCAGCCGAGCTCGGACATGGCGTAGGGGAGGGTAAGAACGCCGGCGCCGACCATGGCGGTGACATTGTGGAAGGCGGCGTACCACCACTTGGCGTTCCTCCTCGCGTTGACGGGAAGCCAGTCGTCGTCCGTCGTCGGCTTCTCCTGCGCGCTCCAGCGGCCCACCCCTTCCGGCGGCGCGTCTGACGCCCTACGCCTCCCTTTGGGTGGAACAGCAACAGTGGCAAGCTGCAGAGTTTGTAGTTTGCTGAATCAGACGAGAGCCAAAGAGAACAAGCAAATCTGGAGCTTATCTTCCTCTGTTCCCGTCTATACAAACAACATCTATGTCCAAGAAGCTCCCAAGACTTGATTTTTCAGACATCTTCAGATTGGGTTCTAAGCTTTTGTTGTTTTTGCAAAAATGGGTTTGATTTAACTTTGTACTATTTTGAAGAAACTGATTTAACTTTGTACTCCCAAAATGATGTTACCCCTCTTCGTTGCCAAAAAATTATGCCCGGTATGCGACTGTAACTCATATGTAAAGTATCTGAAGTTTCAGTACAAACTAAATGTAACAAAGGCATAAACAAAACTTCAGGTTTTACGAGGCTATAAAACGCTTGAATTTTTCTTACCTCTCGTATTCAGTACGTCCAAATCAGAAATATTTGCACAAATCTGACAGTAAAACCCAATCGTTCCGTTGTAAAACGACACTAATAAGTATTCTCTTAGCTTTTATATAAACCTTTTCTTTTAAGGATTTGAAATTTTAATAATTTCATGTTTGAAACGGTTTCGAAAGCTTTATATCTTGTCAAAATGAAAAAAAATGGACGAAAGTAGTAATAAAATAACAATAAATAATGAGATATGCTGATTATAGCGAAGAGAAGAAGAAGAAGCAGCAGCAGCAGCAGCTGATAAAGCCGGGCGGCAAACATGATGAAGATTGAAGAAACTGGAGTGAAGATGGTCATGGTGTGTAGGTGGTGGGCGTGCCTTGGCCGGAGAATAGGTGTCCAATGGTCGCATCTCCATGGCCGGCGGCGAGAGTGCCTCACCGGTGGATGCCATGGCAGGGAGAGAGCCAGAGGAGGCCAGCAGAGTCATGAGCAATAACGGAGAGGGAGGTAGCTAGCGGAGGCGGCGTCCGGGACAAGCTCGTCTCTTCTTTATATGGAGCACCGGTGAAAGGAAAGGAAAGGGAAGCTCCGACGACCCGGGATCGGGAGTCAAGCCCGGCGTCCGATCCCCATCGGACGTTCCGGGTGAGACCCGCCATGGAAATCAGGTGCCAGATTTCTCATTTGTTTTGCTTCCGGACAGTCTCTTGCCTTTAGAAATTTCATAGCTCACTTCCTCTGTTCATCTTATTTCGAGAAATCAATTAATCTCAAATATAATCAAAGTATATATAAAAATATTATTTTGATAATAAGAATAAATGCTATTAAATTAATCATGTCATATATATATATATTAAAAAATATTGGTACTATATATATTTTATAAATCTAATTAAATTTAAAATAAGTTGGCTTCTTTTTTTTAAATACACAAAAGATCTGCATATTGTTTTGTAGTTAATATAGAAGATCTGAATCATACAAACGCACGCGCTTCTAATAACAAACAGATTTAAGTTTCGATGTTACACAAATACGACTGTTCTTCTTTTTTCAACACGTAATTGGTCTGCACACGTTAATATTTTAGAAGAGACCGCTTGGGTCCGCTTGAGTTGAATCGAAGACAATAACATGACTGGCCAATTTTTTTGTTTTGGAAATAGGGTTAGGATTTAATTACGTGGTTCAGTTCGCGCCAGTCGGGTCAGATCGATGTCACGTTAACACCAATAGTCAGTCAACAATCATACATGTTGTCTTCTTTCTTCATGATGAAATACACGCAAATATATACGTATATATATTGGTCATGCTAGAGAGAGAAAGAGATAAAAAAAAAGAAGAGAAAGGTCTTGCGTTTGCTACGTGGCCTTTTCAGGCTTCCTCGTCTAGCATCCAGCTCCTGCCATTCTTGCTGACCAAAGCGACAAGTCAAGCTTTGTTTTCCTCGTTTTACCTCAAGCCCTCTTATCAGTTAATTAGCTTAGCTGAATGGTAAAAGGAGTTCAACTGAATATATAATGAAACAGTGAAACCATCGGATTATCTCGAGCGCGCGATGGCATGCGATTTTTCCTGGAGATTTCCGGATGCTGACAAGTCTTGCCATGGATCGTCGACTTGACTCACTGTTCTGATTGATGATCGAATAGTTCAAATGACCGATCTATCTGCAGATCCCAACTGGGTCGGTTTGTTACTGATGTTAGGTCGCCGGTGATGGGACCTACTCGTACCTAGGTTCAAATTCACGGACTGCACACTTTTATGGGAAGTTTGTCAATTTCAACATATGCTAGTCTATTGTATGATTGCCAATTTCTTGTTTGTGCCACTGCTATACCTCCTCTGTTGGACTAGATGCTTCTTCGCTTCACCATGCTCAAATTCTCCTCACTTGTCTCTTGTATGCGATGCCACGACTATCATCAGTTTTAGTGTAGGATAGTCTTGTAGGTAACTAAGGTTGATGTTCTTGTCAGTGCAACTACTACTTGCCTTGACATTTCATCCCTTGCTTCTATCATTCATACAAGATCTAGGACTAATGTCATTTTGGCATGTAATCATGTAATCGCCTACATGAGCAACACATCCCATTTTTAAATGGATCTTGCTGATTCTAGTCATTAGCCTATTGGCTACCTTGTGACTATGTATCATAGAGTGGAACACCTAAAGATCATTTATCTACTGTAAAGTAAGTGGTCATTGGTTATTAGCTAAGACTGTGTGGCTTGGAAAGAGGGTGGAGGCACCATTGGAGATCTCTGATTTGGTGGTACTCCATCGGCAACTATTGTTTGACTTTGGGGGAGAATTCCTAGGACTACTATCGGTTGGCCTTGTTGAAGGCATTGTGAAATACGAGCCTCTCCAGGATGAAAACTATGGTCTGACCTTTATTGGCGTCTCACTTAGAGACATTGCTTTCCAGGAGTCTTCGTCGTGATCCAAGTTTGTCATGTTAGTGGATAGAATAAAGACTATTATCTTATGCTTTGTGCACCCTAGGTGTGTAGAGGCCGGTAATGATAGATCATAGTGCTATTGCATCTTCTTGATGTAACTGACTCATATAAATCAAAGTTCCTTTATAAAAAATCTCTCGTATGTGTTTATACGACAAAATGGTGTGCGAGCTATTAGGATAGAGTATACACTTGAGCATTTGAAAGGATGAGTTTGCACACGTGTATGTGAATAGCTTTGTAGATAAAAGGAAGAGCAATCTACAGCAAATTTATTGCTCATATAATCTTTGTTGTTCTTTATTGAGCACATGGGCCTTGAGCCCTTGATCAGTGGATTGAGTTTATTTCCACTATGTTTGTTCTATAAAAGTTATAGTTTGATTAGGACCATAGCTTGTTAGCTTAGGTTTCTTGTGGCTAGACTTGTCCACAACGATCATATTTCTCTGATAACTGCTCTTTGTTAGGTAATTGTTAGCAACCCCAATCCTGGACAATTGAATCTCACAACGACAGTATCTAGAAGGCTCTAGAAGGAGGTAGGAATCTGGGTACAAGAGAGTTGGGAAGAAGAAGAGTAAAGTACTTGCAATAAACTAGAGAAGATAATATGCTTTCTGATAATTTGTTTGATGCCCTCTTCGCTCGATTGCTTGTGCCTTTGTACTCTGATGACTCGGCCGTCTGGGCAAGCTTGTCACTTGGGCCACCTTGGGCAGGCTTGGACCATATCCCATAAGGCCCAACAACAGTTTGTCCCTATGTACCAATGATTGTGAGGTGCACGTGATGAATTCTCAATCTCATCCGAGAGAGGTATCCATAGTGGTAGAGTGTGCATGCATGTGTTTGTAGGGATACCATGAGTGTGCATAGATTTATGTGAGTTCTTGTAGATGCCACAAAGTGTGTCATGGGAGGGGATGATGAGTCAATCGGTTCAATGGGTGGAGTTGATGAGCTCAACTTCCATTTGTCTTCTCTTGCATCCTTCAACACAAATAAATTCTATATTGATTCTAGAGTTCTTTTGGAGCCTTTAGAGCCACTTACAAGTGGGCTCATTCCTCAAAACCTTCCAAATATACCCCATAAAGATAATACATATCTTGCCTTTTCCTTTTCTAAAAAAATCTCTACCTATCTTTAGAATAAAACTATCAAAACCTCACTTGGTTCATGCCTAAGCATTCTAAGCCGATGATGGTTGATTTGGGTATGTGAAGACCAAGTTGGGTTCTAGTTGACCCACATAATTTGTAGCCAATCACCTATGACTCAATTGAGCATGGCTAGGCTTATCCTTCACGAGCTCAATCCACTTCAAGGGCACCACATCTTCTTCTATCTAAAATAGCCAGTTTTTTCCCAAATACATACACCATAAGCCAAAACCAAATCTAGAGTGAAATATGTTGGGGTTATGAAATATAATCAACAATATTAGTATGAAATTCAAATATGTAGGTATTGTGCATAATGGGTTCCACCACTTTGCCAATCTCAAGGTTTAAGTGGTTGGTACCTCGGAGGCATATATTGGGGGTAGGATGTGTTTGTATGTCCATGAGGGCGTGTGCTTGTAGTGTAGACATCTGTATTGTAATATATATATATATATATATTTTTTTATGAAAAACACATTTACATGCATGGAGGTACGATAATTAATGAGGAAAACTATGAATTGAAAGGAAAACATACATAACAATTGGTAACTAAATCCTATCACAACCAAATAAAGATTACAAGGTATATGAACAATATAACAATGTAATTTGTTTTGATTAAGCATGGTCCTTAAATTTACCCATGAACTTCTTACAATTGTTTCTTGAAATTATTGTCCCATTGAGAAGCATGGATTGATGGACTAATATACATAAAGGTTGTTTGAATTGTAATGTGATATTAATTAGGAACCATCAATGAACTATGGATGAAAGAAATACAAACCACCATCACTCATTCTCCCTAATAATGCACAAATAAGCTAACTCTTTCCTAGAATATATACAAACAAGATATACACATGTATATGGTATCACAAAACAAACTCCTAGGTTAACAACCACGACATGTCACAGATTGTCATGAGCAGCAACAAAGCTTTCATGACACATCCCATCTTGTTCCATGACAAAAACTTGGTAAGACGTAACCCAAATTGAAAATTTCTTTTGCCAAGATGAAGATAAATGTTGTGTCCCACTCAAAACTTGGGACATGTCGAACATTTGTTAACTACAACACCAACCTTGGTTTTTGTGTTGAATTAATCATGTTTACTGGTAGAAGTGGTATGTCTTGGCTTTCAAGATGATCTCCCGAAGTCCACCGATTGGTGACAGTACCATCAGCAAAACACCTAGGACAATGCAGATCTGAAGAACATGGACAACAAAGAGAGTGGTTATAATAAGAAGATACGTCCATTCTACAGAAGTGAGAAAAATACTCTTGGATTGTCAACTTGGTTCTTACCCAGTTGGTAAACCACGAGATACTGAAAGTTTTGGGTTTGTATATTGTGAGCCACATGATGCAAGGAAGCTGTCAGAAACAAGCATGAATCAATCAACTCTCATGTTACAGTTGTACACTTGATTACACCTCTTAATTAACTGTTCATCATATATATGATTTGTTACCAGTCGAATAGGAATAGGAAGAATGTAAATCTTGACGATTAAGACATTAACTATTGTAGCAGCAAGAGAAGGGGGTAAATGGATCAATGGGAGCTTACAAAATACGTTGTCGGTGCGAAGGCAAATCCGCCAAAGAAGCTGAGCAATGCAGTGAAGAACGGGAAGGTGATGGCTACGAACATTGTGAACCCTGCACGTACGTACATACAGTTGCATCACATCAGTCTAGTTTTCAGACCTTCTGAGTTCAGACTGAAGACTTTTATTCAGAGTTCAGATGGTAGAGCCATTTACCGACATAGACACTCCGGGCAATGAGACGGAGCATCAAGCTTGGACGGAACCCAAACTTCCTGACCAGCACCGTCTCTATCATGTCAAACACTGGCATCGCATATACCTGCGCCAACAACCACAATCACTGTCGTCCATATAGATATATAGTTCCATACCACCAAGACTTGTGGAAAACATACATGATGTAATTTTTTTATATGTTTGCATGTTTTGAATTAGAGGGCTAGGATATCTTTAACTATATATATATATATATATATATATATATATATATATATATGGTAAATCATCTAGAGAAGAAATATTTGCATAGATATAAATATATACCTGGTAGCTGCCAATGAGATGAACGACAACCATCATGTTGGCGAGGGCAATGAGCCACTTGGGCTTGTTGAGTGTGACAAGGATGTTCTCGTTGACGCTGTTGCCGAAGGCCCAGTAGCCGACGAGTGAGGCAGGGAAGTAGCACACGGCGACGACGATGTAGGCGACGACGACGCCCTTCCACATGGGCTTCTTGGACGGCTTCTCCGGCGTCGACGGGATGGTGGCCTGGATCTCCAGCACCACGTTGTGCCCGGCGTAGGCGAACGCCACGTCCCCGAGCGCGCCGAAGAAGCCGAACACCTTCCCCGGCGTCGTCGTCGCGCGCAGGCCGTAGTGCACCTCCGGCGACTTCCCCTTCTGCACCGACGCGATCCATGCGATCGTCGAGTAGCTGCCGCCATGGCCAGCATATATATATCATCAGTGACCTTGATCCATGGCAGAGAAGAACGAAATAATAACAAAGCAGTGGAAGAGATGAAGTGTGCCTGCCTACCAAAGCGACATGACGGCGGCGGCGAGGGAGACGCCGGAGATGGAGTGGAAGTTGGGGAGCTGGGAGAGGACGAAGTGGCAGGAGGCGAAGATCATGATGAAGTAGGTGAGCTTGATGTCCTTGCACTGCTTGTCGCCGCAGACCACGTCGTGGAACTTTTGCAGGGACTGGCCGCCGGTGACCATGTAGACGATGTTGAGGCCGACCTCCACCACCAGCTGCTGCGGCACGACGATCCACAGGCCAAGCTTCTCGCCGAACGCGTGCTGCCCGAGCTCGTGGTACCTGTCGAACCTCTTGCCGGGCACCATCTCGTGCATCTCCACCATCTGCCACAGCGTGTACAGCGTGATGATCCATGACAGGAGCAGCACCGTGATGCCAACCTCCCTGCGAATGAATTCAGAGTTCAGAACACGATCTCCGATCCATGTCCATGGAAAAGTATATAGATAACAGCGATGCTGCGATGACATGTTCATGGCAGTATGGCACTCGTTCGTAGGTATAGTACCAGCCAAGCTCGGACATGGCGTAGGGAAGGCCAAGCACGCCGGCGCCGACCATGGCGGTGACATTGTGGAAGGCGGAGTACCACCACTTGGCGTTCCTCCTCGCGTTGATGGGGAGCCAATCGTCGATGTCCTTCTCCTGCGCCGGCCACCGGCCTTCCTGCGAGTCCAGGCGCCCTCTGGGTGTCAGAGCGACGCTGGCAAGCTGCACAGAGTTCCATCAGTCATCAGTCATCACCAAGGAAATTCTATATCTTGGCGCGAATTGAGTATGTAGTGCTGGACCAACGCACCTTATCCGGAGAACAGTCGGCGAGCTGTGGCTGCATCTCCATGGCTGGCCGGTCGCCGGTCGGCGCCGCCCCTCAGCTCGACGGCGATATGACCGCCACGGAGCCTTCAGCTAGCTAGCAATGGAGACTGGAGAGAGATCGGAGCAGCAGGAGGTAGCAGAGAGTTGAAGTCTTCGTTGCTTAATTCGCTTATAGAAGTGCAACCGTACAAGTGAAAACGAGATGTCAGGCGACTCCAGCTCAGAGCTGAATAGCTGATGCACTTGCCGAGGACGACCCGGGGAGCCCAGCCAGCTAGTGTACATCGATCGGATGGTCCGGGGGAGAGCGGACATGCCTATCACGTGGTCAATCTAGGAGTAGTTAGCTCAGTTTTCAAGAGGTACCCTGGCAAATTTCGTAGAGCTTACATACATGATGTAACGTCACAAATAGGAGCAGAATTATTTGTAGATAATTCAAATAGGAGATCGAGAGGAAATTAAATTTGTGCGGCTGAGGCGCCACGATCTGGTCAGACGTCCCGTTTTCATGTTGCATTGTACTACCCCCGGCCCCGGAGATTCAAGTCAAAACACGTCTTGTTAATTGTTCATGACTTTGCTAACGTCAATCATGCTTAAAGCCACCTGTCTTGCTAGTTACTCTACTACCTCAGTTTACTTCCTCAAGCTTGGCCTTGTTTAGTTCCAAAACATTTTGCAAAACACTGTAGAAGAACGTACTACATGCTCTCTCTATCCATTTTTAATTGTCGCCTGTTTGTATACGTGTCACAAGTTTGACTCGATTTGTAGAAAATACATGCAATATTTGTATCTATAAATAAATTTGTTAAAAAGATAGATTCAAAAATCTTTCTAATAATACTAATTATATATTATAAATATTAATATTTTTAATATATAATTGCCGATAGTTGTTTTTTGAAAAATGCAAGCGACAATTAAAAAATAACGGAGGGAGTATATATATATATATATATAGCTGGGTGAACGAAATTGTGAATGCCACACTGTACTTTGTTTGTTTATTATACCGTACTGGTTTGCATGCGAATTTGCCAGGAGACTTCCGGCTGCAGGCAAGTCTTCATCCATGGCGACTTTGACTTGCTCTGCAGAATTTTTTGACATAAAGAAATAATAAGCATCGGGATTCAACCCTTATGACCAAGAATTAAACCACTTATATATTACATCGAGAAATCAAAGGTGATCAACTTGTACGTTGTGTACCTTCAGGAACATCCTATAGTAGGAGTACATTTTCAGGACCAGTGGACCGCTTTATGGTGTACCTTTCGGGATCTTTGGAAATTTTTAAGAACCTGCTTGGGCCTTGTTTAGTTCTTAAAAAAATTGCAAATTTTTTTAGATTTTTCCTTCACATCGAATCTTATGGCATATGCATAGAGCATTAAATATAAATAAAAAATAACTAATTGTAAAATTTGTCTGTAATTTGTGAGACGAATCTTAGAAGTCTAGTTAGTTCATAATTGAACAATATTTATCAAATACAAATAAAAGTGCTACATTATTTATTTTTTTTTTAAAAAAAGAACTAAACAAGGACATTGGTATGGTAGGGCTAGGTTATTTTGAACCAAGAACCGAGAACCGTACCAAATCTAGCCGAATTATCTATTTTTTGGTTGTTTGTTTCGGTGCAATTGCTTCGGTGTTGGTTTTCAAGCGTGGAGAACCGTACACCGATCAAAAAATATATATCTTAATATATAGTAATGACGCGACAATTCAAATAACCGAAAAAAGATGGCGCACCCCAATAATATATCTTCCTTGTTATCTTCATGCCATTATAAAACAGCGCCCAGTGACTTTCTCTATGGACATTTGCTCGATGATCTCACCGCCCCTTTTACAGAAGCTGAAGCCATCCTCGCAATCAAAAGCATGAACATCAACAGCACCCCCGACTCCGACGGCTTTGGTCCTGATGGTACCGTGCAACTTGGACTTCTGTCAGGGACTCCGTCATGGCCTTCCTTCTAAGTTTCTGCAACAACTGTGCGGATCTCGACAGAGTCAACAAAGCTCATATCATCCTGCTTCCCAAATGTCCAGCTCCTGCTACTCCGAAGGATTTCAGGGCTATCTCGCTACAGAACTGCCCGGTCAAGATCATCACCAAGATCCTAACTACGAGGCTGCAACGACACATCGGTGATCTGATTGACATTGATCAAACTGGCTTCATCAAGGGCAGGTCAATTTCTGAAAACTTTGTCTATGCCACCGAATTAGTGCAGCTATGTCACAAAAGGAAAATTCCAACTGTGGTGCTAAAACTGGACTTCGCCAAAGCCTTTGACTCTGTCTGCTGGGACAGTACTCTCAAAATACTATATGCTAGAGGCTTCCTAGATAAATGGTTAATTTGGATGCAGCAGCTGTTTATTTCTTCCCACTCAGCGGTTAAGGTGAATGGCTGCCCTGGAAATTGGATTCGCTCCAGGCGGGGACTGAGACAAGGTGATGCCCTATCTCCGTATCTTTTCCTGCTCGTTGCTGACGTGCTTCAAAGAATGATCAAGACTGAAGGCTCTATCAGACACCCCATCCATGATGGACCGTGCCCGGTGCTCCAATACGCGGACGACACACTATTATTGGTCAGGGCAGATGTGGTCGATATTCGGAAACTAAAAAAGGTTCTTGCTGACTTCTCTGCGGCCACGGGACTAAAAATCAATTACAGCAAGAGCACCCTTGTGCCCATGCACATACAACAAGGAACTCTAGACCGTATTTTATGACTTCTGCAGTGTCAACAAGGCTCTTTCCCTCAAGTGTATCTCGGTCTACCACTGTCCAACACAAAGCTCAACCTCTCAGCCTTTGCACCTCTGATTGCCAAAGTTGACAAAAGATTATCAGGGTGGTAGGCCGCCTTACTTAAACACCAGAGCAGATTGATCCTAATCAACTCAGTGCTTGATGGACTCGTCACCTACATATACCTGGTGTATCTCCTAGTTTTTCTTCCACTGTCCATTCTATCTAGTGTGGTGGCTATATATACCTGGTTTCAATTCGTGTCAAAAAACAACGTTTTATTTTCTCTTAATTTATTCTTTGAATATGCTATTTGATTTTTGATTTTTTATTTTGAACTTACTATTTATTAATTGTATTAGACATAGAATGTTTGGTCTAATCTAAGCTGTTAGATCATAGTAATATAGATTTATTGCTTGAAAGGTCATGTGTATGTTGGAGGAAAAAAAATTATGTGAGGACTATGCCCATGACGTAACGGTGGGTGCCCATCGTGGATTCATGCCATGTGTCCGTGCTCTAAATCATTCAATGGATGAGAGAGCTGTGATTTTTCTTTCCAATTGCATAATTATGATAGATATATACTACCTATGGTTGTCTCATGGGTATAGTCCCCACCTAGCTAATTTTCATTTTTTGAGAACCCCACCCAATTTTCTAATGTTGGGCAGTTGTGAAGTAACTTGTGAATTGTGGTTATAGTTCATTGTGGTTACGCTTTTTTTTTTCCACTTATCTTAGTGGCCTATGGGTACCGCTGGGCCTCTATGGGCCAGGCTGTATTACATAAATAACAATAGAAAAAGAAAAATATTAAATCCCACATCAAATAGGAGTCCAACACAGAATGCATGCAAACAATTGGCCGGACAATTTAACTAGGAAAAAGTCCACTTTAACCCCTCAATTTTCATGAAAGTTTATTTTTTATCATTGAGCTTTAAAATCAGGTAAAATACATCTCTTAACTTTTGAAATCGTGCATATTAAGTCCCTAACATGGTTATGAGCGGTTTTGAAGACAGTTTTGTCTTTTATTTATTTATTTCGGCTGAATATTTGTAAAATTATAGTAAATCACATAAAATTTATAAAATAACAAATCTAATTTTCTAGGACTCCAGATGAGTATATCTACATAGTGAACATATAATATGGTATGCTTTAGTACAAAGTTTTGTTGTAGCTTTAGATCTATGTTTTTCTATAATTAATTAGAATAATTCATAGCTATAGGTTGTATGGTCCAATTGTGAATTTTTTATGTTGGGCTAATTACTATATGTTTAAACTGTGGTAAAAATTACATATTCATTAGATCATGTATAACTTAGTTATAAATTTAACAAGCATAAACTTAAATAAATCTATAACTAAGTAATACATGATCCAATGAGTATAAAATTTTTACTATAACTCAAGCATAGAATAATTATCCCACTATATAATTTTCATCACAATTGGACTATAGAAACTGTAGCTATAATTAGTCTAATTAATTACAGAAAAACATAGATCTAAAGCTACATAAAAAAATTATACTAAAACATACTATATTATATATCCAATATGTAGATCTACTCATCTAAAGTCCAACAAAGTTGAGTTTTCTATTTTATGATTTTTATGTGATTTACAGTGATTTTTCAAAAAATTCAGCCGAGATAAAAAAAGACAAAACCGCTTTTAAAACCCGGTCAAGGATATAATGTGCATGATTTTAAAATTTGAGAGATATATTTTGTCCGGTTTTAGAGTTTAGGAATAATAAAAATCAGATTTTCGTAAAAGTTGAGGGACCTAAAGTGGACTTATTTCATTTAACTATCATTAAGCATCTGTTCACGACACTGGCCCAAAATTTTCTATCGTGTTATCGTGTGTTCTAAATTTATCTTCAGTTTGACTGAAAATTATAAATATTATAAAGATTTGCAATATCAAATAGATATACTATGAAATTATAGTTAATAAAGAATCTAATAATACTTAGTTAACATCATAAATATTATTATCTCATCATATAAATTTAATAAAATTTAAAATATTTTGACTCTCTAAGATTTTTGGGATACCTTAAGAGTAGTTTTATTAGGTTTCTGCTATATTTTGTTTCTTTCCTCCCTACCTGAATTTTTGTTTCTTTTGTTACCTTAAATTATACACTAGAATATGTACTAATGTTTATATTACAAAATAAGGGCATGTTTGGTGAGTTAGGCCTATGTACTAGTTGAGCTAAAAATTAGCTTAAATTAACTAAGGTTGGCAAACAACTAGTTGAAAGTTTGGATAAAAATTAGTTCATCTATAAGCTCCACTGTTTGAATACTATAGCTAGGTACCAATTAATTCTTGTACCAAATAGATCTTAAGTATGAAAGTATCATTAGATTCGTCATGCAACATATTTTTATAGTAAATATATTTGGTGTCATATATATAAATGGTAGCGAACTTCTCTATGGATTTGGTTGAATTTAAGATAGTTTGATTTATCAAAAATCAAAACTTAAGTTTTTTTGAGTCGGAGGGTACATATCTGACTATCTGTACAACACCTTTAATTTGGATGTAGAACTCCAAAAAAACAATCGTTTTTTTCTCTCTTATAATACACTCACAATTTCGGAGACCTATGATGTAGAGAAGTTTTGCCCGGTCATTCTTTTTTTCATTATCCGATATATATATATATATATATATATATATATATATATATATACCTGGTAGCTGCCAACGACATGAACGACGACCATCATGTTGGCGAGGGCGATGAGCCACTTGGGTTTCCTGAGGCTGATGAGGACGTTATCATCAACTTGGTTGCCAAACGCCCAATATCCGACGAGCGAGCAGTGGCGGGTACAGGATTTGAGGGCTGGGTATTAAAAAAAAACACTTGACAACTAAATGGCTTTAAATTTTTTTTGACAACCAAATGACTCGTATTCGATATGTATAGTGCCATATATGATAGATACTGTATATAGTTCATGCTAGGGAATATTTTTACGTAATTCACCTTTGCACGAGTGTGACAGGAGGCAATATTTTTTGTTTTTCTTGTATACACTAATACACATATGTATAAATACTATATATATAAATTTTTTTGCCAAAAATTTTGGGTATTCAACTGAATACCAATGAACACAATTGTGCCCACCACTACGAGCGAGACCGGCAAGTAGCATGCGGCGACGACGACGTAGGCGACGACGGCGCCCTTCCACATGGGCTTCTTGGACGGCTTCTCCGGCGTCGACGGGATGGTGTGTTAGAATGAATGAATGGTGGTAACGTGATGCCTGTTGAGGCTCACGGTTGCGTGTTAAGTAAAGGTGGGAAAAGCCCCCACCGTGGCTTACAGGAGATGAGTTGTTACAACCGTACAAAGCCCAAAGACAAGGATCTAGTCTATGACTAATGCTCTATGTTTAGTACAACACATATGCATGATCACGTATGAAGAGGCCTACCACTAATACTAGTCAAATGCATATGCATGATCACGTATGAAGAGGCCTACCACTAATACTAGTCAAATGCATATGCATGATCACGTATGAAGAGGACTACCACTAATACTAGTCAAATGCTGAATATTTCTAACATGGTGGATCTCCAGCACCACGTTGTGCCCGGCGTAGGCGAACGCCACATCGCCGAGTGCGCCGAAGAAGCCCAACACCTTTCCCGGCGTCGTCGTCGCGCGCAAGCCGTAGTCCACCTCCGGTGACTTCCCCTTGTGCGCCGACGCCACCCACGCGATCATCGAGTAGCTAACATGAGTGTTCATAGTCAGTTTCAGACATATCAGTACGTGATCCTGACGCAAAGAAGAACGAAGGGGACACTCATGCAGATGAACTGCATACCTGAGCAAAATGTTAATTTGCAAGCTCTGCTGTCCCGGCGGGCTCCTTCGGTCTTCCTGCGCAACTCCGGGCGCCCATTGGAGTGTAACAAAATGTTAATTTGCAAGCTCTGCTGAGTGTTTGGTTAATCTTATTCATAGCAGACAAGACAGCGTACCTCTGCTAGTTCGTTTTATCTTCTCTTGTTCCACAAATTTCTGTGTTAATAAGGATATTTATATATAACAGTGATGACCAGAGTTTGGCATGCCTTCCATCAATCTACAGTAGATATTTTGGCGAATTGAGGGCGTTTTCTTATATATAAGGAAAAAAAGAACTAGACATGCATATATATTTATATATAGAACTAGACATATAATAAGCTGGTGGAGGCACCATTGCCGGCGGCGGTCGTTGCATCTCCATGCCCGGCGGACTGTCGTGCCTCATCTCGGCGGCGACGATGGACGTGGACGCCACCGAGCCTTCAGCTATAGCAATGGGGAGAGATCGGAGAAGAAGGAGCCAGCGGAGAAGACGACTTGAAGTCTTCTTTGTTTATACTACTAAGGCCTTGTTTAATTCACTCCAAAAACCAAAAAGTTTTCAAGATTCCTCGTTATATCGAATCTTGCTACATAGGCATCAAGCATTAAATAGACGAAAACAAAAACTAGTTACACAGTTTACCTGTAAATCACGAGACGAATCTTTTGATCCAGTTATTCTATGATTAGACAATATTTACCACAAACAAACAAAAGTGATATAGTAATAAAATCCAAAAAAGTTTTACATCTAAACAAGGCCTGGATAGAAGTGCAAGTGACTAGTGAAGGCGAGGTGACAGCAGGCAATAACTCCAGCTCAGCTGAAACGCTTGTGGAGGACTCCAGCTCAGGTGACGTCGCGCGTGGCTCCATGCTCGGCGTCCGATCACCACCCGATGGCTAGGGTCAGAGAGAGCATGGCTATCATGTGCTCACTTTCTCATTTGTTTCAATCTAGGTCGTAGTCTGATTCTGTACAGCTCATCGATCGCTTACTTACATGCATGTAACTAGGAATTATATATAAATATGACAAAAAATTTGTCTGCGCCTCAGGGATCTGGTAAGACGGCCGGGAGTATATTGTACTACCAAGCATGAAAACTGAAGTCAGACATGCCTTATTCATGAATTATTGCGTACTAACGACCAATAATCATGCATACTAGTTGCTCAAATCGACCTGTCTTTTATTGCAAATTGCCCCAATTTACCTCTTCAATCGTCTATGGATGCATGATAAATCAAGCAACAAATGAAAGAACTAGTGACAGATACAGATACAGTACTCTGTTTACCAGATACCATGTCGGGTTGCATGGGAGGAGACTTCCACTGCAGACAGGGTTCGATGCTGATGGCGACTTTGACTTGCTCTAAACCATAGACTAATTAAATCGTTCCATCTCTGTTGGTAGCGCCTCTACCCACCTCTGTTTTTGGTGTTCCCTAGTTTTCTCTCTATGCATGTTTGCAGTGTTCTTGTTATTGACCTCGTCTTTTCTTAACAAAATGCATGCAACACATACACTCATTTTTTAGAGACAAACCAAGAAAATTCAAATGGCCAATCATGCATCTGGTCTATATATATGGCTAATCTGTTGGAATAAATGGGCTTGGCCTAATAGAAATTCTGAAATTCCCATGAAGAAATTTCAAAAGCCCATTCATGTGAGTAAAGAGTAGAAGTAGGAGACTTTTAGTCCCAGCTTGCTTTTGTAAGTGAAGGTAGCGGTGCTTAAATATACAAGTCCTCTTCACTGCCTCAAATCTAGTATGAGGTACTCGCTCGGTAACTGACTCGGGCCAAGCAAAGGGTGCCAACTCTCAATACCTATGTGAATGCCTTTGGTCCTATGGGGTGCGACATCTTTTTGCAGATTTAGTTTTTAGTTACTTTTTGCCTTAAGTTTGTGCAGGCAAATGTAAACAGCCTATCGACCCGTGCCAAAACACATTTAGTTGAGCTAGGGGTTTTGTCTGCCAGGCAAAGAGCGCGAGCGCTCGGCACCTGCATGAATGGTCCATCGAAATCCGACACCTAACCTTGTAGGGCATGGCCTCTTTTTTGCAGATTAGTTTTTGGTTACTTGGTCTTTAAGTTTACAGATAGGAGTCCTAAACAATTTAGACCGTGATCACGACATGAGATCATGTTGGACATGCCAATATAAACAGATTATTGGGCAACACCAAAACGCATCTAATCGAACTAGGGGTTTTGCCTCTTCTCGCTACTGTTGTCATAGCTTCTCCATCTCGAGCGTCTACGATCGTGCACTAGAGATCGAGAGAGTAGGTGACAAGAGTCTAACATAAGATTATGTTAATTAAGTCCCTGAGAATAAGATAACAGATCAACAGAACCCTGATAGATTCTACAAATCACTCGGGGACTATATCCATTGGGTACACTAGCACGTACACTCTAAAGAAGTCAAGGACTCGCTGTCCTCCAATGAAGTTTCCTCAAAGTCATCCTAGGAGCAGACCTGAAGCTCCTGGCCTAGCAGATCCGACTTAGTCTGGGCCTAAATCCCACCGTAGTGAAGTGTTGTCGGATGTTCTACACGTTGTTCATCACCAGATCATCGCTGGAGATGAACTACCACCGTGGCATCACTTCTTGTATGTCCTCCCAGACCTGACATATGGGATTTACAACATCGCGGCATCATTCCAGCTCAAGTTGGAGCGTCTCGTGAGCTAGGAGATGTCGTACAATGTCTTCCTCTCAGGCATGACGAGGGTTGGCGTTCCCTCACTTCAGAACTTTCTAGAGTCACTCTCGGGGCTCGAACTATAGTACAACTTCGATGAGGCCAACAACCACTCCCAGGCACGTGAGTGCTTCTACATCCGGGGGGGACATGCCACTGATGCAGCCTTTGAGCTCACGCCTCTAGATCTGAGCCCGACCAGCCACGCTACCTACTTCTAGGAGAAGTCTGAGTGCCTCGAGGCTCGACAAGCCAAACTTGACGTGAATTGTGCCGAGCTCGAGAGAAGAAGGGAGGAGATCGAGCGACTGTAGGACGCCTAGCGTGACAATGATAGCCGCACGGGGGCTCCCAACATGTTGTGCTTCTTCTAGGCAGCTTACAACATGGTGGCTATCGCCAGCCATCTTGGTGACATCTCCAACACGCCGGACCCAAGGATCAACGAAAAGCTTTAGGAGGCTCAGCGCTTCTTCCATATCACCCTCAAGTAGCAAGTGGACAGCTTAGCATCCCACCGTCACAACGCCGCCTCAAGGCCATCCTAGCCAACACCAACCTTTGATGGGGGTCGCTCCGACACCCATGCCCCATGAGGGAGCACTAGCGGTGGGAATACCTCCACCAATAACTTCGACCGTCCAAGGATGGGAGGGGCCAAAGAGTATGCTATAAGTTGTAGAGTAGAAGCATAGCATGGTGATCTATAGAATTTCCATCTCCCACCCTATGAATTTAATATATGCTTATACCTATACTTTAAAAGGTTGTGGAATGTTAAGTTTCACACCAAATAGCCTAGTACATTAAGTAGATTCCAATTACTCTAAATAAAAGGATCCAAGCAGCCTCTTAGTAGTATATCTCATAGATTGTCTCAAAAAATCTATGCAGCTCATGATAGACTTAATTAGCATGCTCCTTAGTTATTTTGCAAAAATTGTGCAGGTTGGTGGTCCTATAAAGACTTTATAGTATGCTTTCATAGAAAGCTTAGGTGTAAAGGTGCTTTGACGGTTTAGGAATTGCATAGGCTAAGATTGTTGCTTTATATTTTTTAGAGCCCAATTCAACCTTTGCCTCTTAGGCCATTCCGTCCTTACATAGCCCACCCAAGGCTATATGCCATGAACCTCACACCCTTCTTGCACAATGCTCTAATGCCCAAGGCCATTCATATAGAAATAAGACTCACTGCCCCCTCTTTTCAAAATGAGAAAAATATGCACCACTAAAAATATCAAAATAGAATCTGAGAGCTCAAAAAGGGCCCACATGAAGAAATTCATCCATCCAACCCCTAATTCATCTAGTCTCTATTACATCCCTTAATTCATTTAGATCATAATATATTTCGTCAACCATACATCTAAACTATAATAATGCATCCATATTTATCAAGATCCATCAAGTAATATATGTGCATGTTTGTAGAAGGGAAGGGAGGGTGAGTATGGGGTTAAGATTTCCAATGTGCGTGGGATTAGGGAGAAGGAGGCCAGTGAAAGGAAGCCATCATGGATGAGGGGGTTCCCAGAGAGCTAGAGGCTTTGTATGGATTTGGATAACACTAGGAAGGAGGAAGCTACCAATGAGATGGGCATCATAGGGAGAAGTTTGAGGTCTATCTAGATCTTGCTAAGCAAGAAGTCATTGAAGAGGAGGCTAGCACGTGGATGAGGAGGATCCCCACAAGTGGAGGAAGAGGATTCCCATGTGTGGTGAAGGAGGCTTGCATGAAAGTGAGATCTAATGGTGACGGCATGTGCAAGACTAGAAACCACGTTGCGGCACTAGGTGTTCATGATGCAGCCATCCAAAAATGAAACGGGTGAGAGGAGATACATTGTGAAAAGTGATAGGCCTAGACCAAATCTATCACCTTCCATCTAGTAAAAAGTGATGAGTAAATCATGTCTTGTTACTTTTGGGTATCCCACGAAGACTTATCACTTGTTTGTGTAGTAACGAGTGTTATTATAGTGTGTCACTTTTAAACATAAAAGTGACACCCTTTTCTTTAGCTTAACCCAAAGTTCATAAAAGTGATATACCTTGTTTCCCTCCATCACTAAAGAGTCATTAGTGATGTGCCTTAGGGGCGCATCACCTTTGCCCTTATCACTAATATGTGTTTTCATGTAGTGAAGGTATTGATGCTCACCCGGTGATCAAGAGGTGATCAATAGTCATGGATCAATGAAGGTAGCAATTTAGGTGGAGAATAGAGGATAGGAGTGAGGATGGTATGGGTCGGCTTGATAACTGGGAACTCGGTGCATAGGGTGTGTGCTGATTATTTGGGGGTCTTAGGGGCGAAAGAGGAAGAGGTTTTGAGCTGGCCTAAGGTGAGCCTGAAGTACAACTGATGATCATCATTGTATTTTTTTATTAATTGACTGAAAATGCGGGGAAACTCTCCCTAAATTACTCAAAAAAACCAACAGATACAAAGCACCATTTCCATTCTCTAAAAAAAATACAAAGCACCACGCTTCCATTTTCGCGTTTATACATACAAAAAAGCTAACATTCCCTGAATATAAAGAAGTATGAAGAAAAACTACATACACATGTATATAATCCACTCCAAGCAAACTCCTAGGTTAGGCCATGACTAAGGGAAGCTTGACATGTCAGGAACATTCATCAACTGGAACACGTTTTAGGCCATGATGGTATTCCCTTTTTGGCACGACAAAGAACTCACAATAGACATTATAATCGATTGCCGATTAGCGCATCTGATGCAAGCTTTTTGTCATTCCAAACAAGTAGTTCAGAATCCCGTGGTACAAAATCCAAAACCTGTTCACCTGATGATGTGGCCTGAGACTTGTCAGGGTCTCTGTTGTAGTTGGTTAAACAAGGGGTTTGCACTGTGTTGGACAATCATGCATGTTTACTGGTAGAAATGGTATGTCTTGGCACTAATAATGATGTTCCGGAGTCCTCCAATCGGCGCCAGTACCATCAGAAGCACTCCAAGAATAATGCAGATCTGAATAATAGGGAGAGCACAGGTAAGTTAGACGACAGCAGATTAATTAAGCCTGATAAGATAGGCTGGACTGTGAATTAGTTGGTTCTTACCCAGTTGGTGAACCATGAGAGGCTGAACCTTTTGGGCTTGTAGATTGCGAGCCACATGATGCAGGGAAGCTGGCAGAAAAAAAAAAGATTGGTCAGCTGTCATATTGTCATGTTACATTCTGAAACCCAAAACAATTGGATAGTCATCGACTGGAACTTACGAAATAAGTTGTCGGTGCGAACGCGAATCCACCAAAGAAACTTAGCAATCCATCAAAAAAGGGGAAGGTGATGGCTATGAACATTGTGAACGCTGCACACATGTGACATCTTGTCAGTCTTATTTCTTGAGGATGAGACTGTGAGAAGCTCATCTGGTTAGCACAGCTGGCTTTAAGAGTTTAGACTGAAAAGGTTGTGTTCAGACAAAGGCATTACCAACATAAACAGTACGGGCAATCAGACGGAGCATCAGGCCAGGAGGGAACCGCAGCTTCTTCACCAGCACCGTCTCCATCATGTCGAACACCGGCATCGCATAAATCTGTGCAGCCATATATCCATCATTCAGTTCAGCATCTTCCATGTATGTATACATCTATACATGCTTGACTTGGAAGAAGTTGGAAGACATATATGTATATATGTACAATAATATGTACTACCTGGTAGCTGCCAATGACATGGATGACGACCATCATGTTGGCGAGGGCAATGAGCCACTTAGGCCTGGAGAGCGTGATGAGGATGTCGCTGTCAACAGTATTGCCAAAGGCCCAGTAACCGACGAATGACACAGGGAAGTAGCACAGCGCGACGACGATGTAGGCGACGACGACGCCCTTCCACATGGGCTTCTTGGACGGCTTCTCCGGCGTCGACGGGATGGTGGCCTGGATCTCCAGCACCACGTTGTGCCCGGCGTAGGCGAACGCCACGGTGCCTAGCGCTCCCAAGAAACCGAACACCTTCCCAGGCGTCGTCGTCGCGCGCATCCCGTAGTCGACGTTCGCCGCTTTCCCCTTGTCCACCGACGCGCCCCACGCGATGGTGGAGTAGCTGAGCGACATGACGGCGGCGGCGAGGGACACGCCGGAGATGGAGTTGAAGTTGGGGAGCTGGGAGAGGACGAAGTGGACGGAGGCGAAGATCATGATGAAGTAGGTGAGCTTGAGTTGCTTGCAGCTCTCGCAGACGGTGTCGTGGAACTTCTTCAGCGACGTGCCGCCGGTGACCATGTAGACGATGTTGACGCCGACCTCGACGACGAGCTGCTGCGGCACGACGATCCACAGGCCCAGCCGCTCGCCGAACGCGTGCTGCCCGAGCTCGTGGTACCGGTCGAAGCGCTTGCCAGGGACCATCTCGTGCATCTCCACCATCTGCCACAGCGTGTACAGCGTGATGATCCATGACAAGATCATAATCGTGACGCCAGCGCCCCTGCAATTGACAGGAATATATAACAAAATTATATGTATGTAGGGTTGGTTAATGTTCATCCATGACAAGTGTCACACGGATGACTGATATGTTCAGCTTCAGCGAGTATATAGGTCGTGGGATTCGAACAGAATGGGCCGAAAGTCAGCGAATTTTGTCCGTCATTTCGGTGAGGCCAAAAATGACTTCATGCATAGCAAAAAAAAAAAAAAAAACTCAGCCCAATTTGGAATTTCAATCTAACCAGCCAAAGCCCAAATGTCCACAAATCGTCCCTTTCTCTTGTGCATAGAAGGGGAAATTAATCCTAATCGGTCCGTTTAGAACAGCTTCTCTACCGATTTCACGAGCTATTTTTATACCAAACAGGATAAAATAAAACAAGTTTACTCAGGAAGCCTCTTAAATCATGCTCTCACAAAGGTTTGTGATGGTATGGAATCAAAAATAGTGGATTCACTCAGCTTCACTTTGTTCTAGTGGGCGAATTTTGTCCGTCATTTCGGTGAGGCCAGAAATATATGGAGCTATATTGCCAAACGGTTTTCTAAAATGGCTCAAGCTCTATTTCGATAGAGCTATTCATAAAGTAAAAAATTTTGAGGGAACCACGCCAAATGAGCCATAGTTTCCTCCTTTTACCTCTCGAATATAAAATTTCAGTCGAATTTCTTAATAAAATCTAGAATCTTTTGACTAGTCAACACATAGGGGATCCCAGTGTGGAACCAAAAGTCATATATTTCGATAGGAGCCATGACAAACATTAATTATGCAACACCGTACTTTGTCTGTCAAGAATAAAATCAAACTAGCTTAACTTAAGTTTATATTAAACAGTATTAATATTTATGTTCCCAACTAAGTTTACAATTAAATTAATGATACTTATTTTGTATATCATAATGCTATTATTATTTCATATAAACTCAGTCAAACTTCTAATTGCTTGAATCACTGATGAGCGAAAATTGCAAAAATAAAAATTGAGTGGGGAAATATACTAGCTAGCTAGATAGATACTGTAATTGACAAATATACATATGCATACCAGCCGAGCTCGGACATGGCGTAGGGAAGGCCGAGCACGCCGGCGCCGACCATGGCGGTGACGTTATGGAACGCAGAGTACCACCACTTGGCGTTCCTCGACGCGTTGATGGGGAGCCAGTTGTCGATCTCCGCCGCCTTCTCCTCGGCGCTCCTGCCGCCATCCTGCATACGGAGTCGATCTGATTAATTCATCGCACTACATATACAGGTCACACACACACACAAGCAAAGCTCGAGTCGTCTTCACAGCAGAGAGCTAGAGCTAGAGCTAGAGCTAGCTAGGTTCATGCATGGTGAATCGGCGACGGGGACGGCGTACCCTGGCCGGAGAATAGTTGGCCGCCGGCGGCGGCCCTTGCTGCGTCGTCTCCATGGACGGCTGGACTGCCGCCATCACCTAACGCACACGCACGATTGGATAATGGATGCTGCCAATGCCAAAAGATCAGAGAGAGCAATGGAGTTTGGAGAGGGAGGAACAACAGGGAGGACTATATATGGGAAGACAGGACAGGAATTGAAGCGAAGCTACTACAACTTAACACAACCCATGGCTTTTTTTTTCTTCCAGCAGGTAGCTGGAGTTGTGTCTCATCGAACCAGGCCATCCGATGATCTATCTGATCTGTCCATCGTCTGAAAGCATGCAGGAGAAGAAATTCGCTTCCTCGCTTTTGATTTGTCACTGTCAGTGTGTGTGCACTCTCGACTGGTCAAACCCTCACGTTGCACTCTCTGATAACGTGATGGACTTCCATGCGTCGATCGATCGTCGTCTAATTCTCCAGCTTCAACACAAAAATACGCGCTAATACAATAATATATATGTATGCGTGCATGTGTCATCGATCTAGACTCTAGTAGAGAGAACGATGCAAATTGATTAATCAAAGTCAAGGAGTGTGCGGCCGTGCGCCGTGTGACGATCAAAGTTTCCTCGTTGAAAAACTTACACCACCACAAATCCTGTGGAACAGTTGAAGTGTCGCTGATGCTGAAAGCGACCGACTTCGTTTTACTGTTTGCAGGTTTCCGGCTGGACGAAACGTGTCGACGGAAATTGTATTGTAGACAAGTCTCTGCCCTGCTGCCTAGGTTGCTACCATAGTTTTTAATCTTCCACTATAGCTGCCGCTATAATTTGTTATAGTCTTTTGAGGCAAGATATTGCTATTTATGTTCACGTGCTATATCCCGCTATAGTCTAATTCAACTCTGCTATTAGTTATTTTAGAGATATACCGCTAAACACTTTAATTAGCTCGCTATTTAAAACATTGGTTGGTACACATGGATCGTCGACTTAAGTGTCCTGGTCTTGCCGTTCTCTGCGACTTGGGCTTACACGGCCGACCACGATATGTACTCCCTCCATACTCAAAATAGTTGACGTTCTGAGTACTCGTGAAGAAATCGCGAAACTTGTCGTGGTGGGTTTGCAGCTGCGTGTACGGACGAGTATACCCTTGCTGCCGTCCGCTCGGCTCCCAGACTGAAATGAGGAATGGCTTCAGCCGCCTGCTCATTAGTGGCTAGGTGCCGTCTCCTCGGCTCTGGTGCAAACAATAAAAAAGTGACCCGTTCTCTGCTCTTGCATAGAGAGACTCGTGGCGCATGCGCGCCACAGCGGGGCGAATCGCCTTACCGCAAGCCATGCAAAAGAAAAAGGGTGGCCCCAAGACTCGAACCAACGACCTCCGGCCTCGGTCTGCGGAGCTCACGCCACTCGAGCTATGGCAGATTACTGTCAAAGAAGCAATCGCAACGCTATTTAATAGGGGCGAAATAGGAAAACTAACCCCTGCTTAATCATTCCTTGGTTAGCGCATTTCTGTCTAAAACGTCAACAAAATCGAGTATGGAGGGAGTATGTATATATATATAGCCAACTGATAAATATATAGCGTATTATTAGCGTGTGTTTCTCTTCAACCCCGTATTTTTGCGTCGGGCACACGGATCTTGAAAAATCTCGAGGTTTCAAGTCCAGGTTCCATCTGGTATGATGATTGCATTCGATTTTTCATTGACTTTTTTTTGTTACATTTCTGTGAACACTATAAGTTTCTTATATCAATATATACAGCTGTATATATGCTTCGGACTTTTCTTCACCGGGAATTGCTACCGTGCTTCCAAAAAAGAATTCGACCACCCGTGAAACTGGCCAACCAAGTTGCTGACAAAACGTGACGATAAATTGATACTGAGACCGAACACACGCAAACAAGATGTACTAATCACTATGTAAGAACATATAGCTAAATAGTGACGAACCTTAGTGCACACGTCAGCAGTGACCGGTCAAATATGACGGTTGTTCGTGATCCAAATTGGTAGGAAATCGAATCATTCGGCTTTGAATGAAGAAGACCTACATGGTTAGAATGAATTTCGTCCTCGTCAAAACGATTGACATGAATATGTAGGTGGAATGCTTAATAAATTTGGAGTCTAGATGAGAAAGTTATATCCTTCATAAGATTCTTCTTCGAGAAAACAGGGTGATTCGATTTTGGAAAAGGGAATCCAATTTTTGATAGTATTGTATCAATTTGGGGGTGTTTAGTTCCCATTTTTTTTCAAATATTTTGGATTTTGGTTCATCATTTTGCAAAATAGAACTAAACATCATGCAAAATTTTTAGCAAAAATGTAGTTATTCTCCATTTTGGATTTTGGCCTCAAGAGGTAAAAAAAAACCCAAAATGAGCTTTAAGAGGCTTCATGAGGACAATAGATTCTGTATTTTGGATGGAACTAAACATGACTCTGAAAATTTTGATATTTTGCATTTCATCACTCCAAAGTAGTTGACATTTTGCATTTTGGATTCTATGGGGAACTAAACACCCCCTTGAACCGATTTTAACTGTAAAGCTTAACATATTTCGGCTTGCCCAATACGAATACAAAGGGGCCTGACCAATCGATCAACAGCGATCTTGGGCTGGATCTGACCCATGTCACGCATCGGCTTTCCTTGGTGGCTCTGACGCCTATCATCACGGCAGTAGGTGGCCATCTTTCTCAACGATGGCAGTTGGACCTCCCGCCAAATCTCATGTATTGGGGGCAAGATTTCCTCCTCAACTTTGAAGAGTTGAAGGATTTTTTTTCTCGAAACGCAAAAGATTTGCGTATCATTGCATTTAAGAAGGAAAACTATTTGTCATACAAACGACGCGCATCAAGCGCGCTAGGTGGTCTGCAGCAAGTTATGAGGACCCAACTCTGTTGCATTGTCATAACCCATGTTCCATATTTTGAAATGGATTGACCTCTGTGCTTCTTATGCTACAATCCTCTTCCTGCCAAGCCTCCTTTCTCCTCAGTCCATAGAGAATGGGGGGCTACTGGAGATGCTCTAATAGCAGCTCAAACAATTTATTTTTTTTACTAGTGACAGAACGCACACCAACGGCCAAGCAGATTCTAGCTTTGTATAAGCAATAGAATCCACCAACGTTCATTCTTCCTTATGCGCACATAAGTACATAACTACCGTAGAACATTGCCAAAAAAAAATACATGGGTTATGATGAACCCGCCACAGGACTTCATCTGTAACTGAAGACTCACAACATGCCTCTGACAAGTATCATCATTTGGAACAAGTTTTGGTTCTTGGAGCCTCCTCTTCTATTTGGGACACCAAAGGACTTGCAGAAGGCTATGTGATTGAGCCCTTGCATGTTCACAATTTGGAACATGGAAGTTTAGGAGTAGAATCGGTATGTCTTGGCAGACAAGATGATCTGCCGGAGTGCTCCGATCGGTGCCAGGATCATCAGGACCACTCCAAGAAGAATGCAGACCTGCAGAAACACATGGAGAAATGGATGATTAAGTAATTCCCAACCAGGGAAATCCTGTTGCAGAAAGAAAGGAAGGGATTTGTGTTCAGTTCATAATCTCTTACCCAGTTGGTGAACCATGAGAGGCTGAACCTTTTGGGCTTGTAGATTGCAAGCCACATGATGCAGGGAAGCTGGCAGAAACAAGAGAAGTTCTGTCAGATCTCAAATTGTCTACTTTTGGTGGAACATATGGAAAGAATGCAATAGAAGGATCTTCCAACAGCACAGTCTGCAACCAATACAAGTGGCTTCCTTATGTAAGGATGATATCACACAATATGGCTTAGCGATGGTATCACAAGACCAGAGGACTCAATTAGATTCACCGGAGGTCTAAATAGGATTACGAGTCCTAGCAGCGAGTGTGTACTGCTGGTTACTTTGTAGTTGGGGGGGGGGGGGGAGTTTTTTTTTTCGCCTGATAATTCTTCAGGCTGTTTTTTCTCTGTACAGGTTTTTGTTTTTCTTTTTATCGTCTAATAAAATCCGCGGCAAAGCTTTTGCCGTCCTTTCTAAAAAAAAAAAAATTGCTACGTATATTCCTATGACTTGATGGGTTGTACTAGGATTATACATGGTTCCGTATTTATATCTGAAATATACAAGCAGTTGCACGTTCTGTGACATTCTGAAAACGACAAGGAAACCATGGATCAATGCGAGCTTACAAAATAAGTTGTCGGTGCAAAGGCGAATCCACCGAAGAAACCGAGCAATCCACCGAAGAAGGGGATAGTGATGGCTACAAACGTTGTTAACGCTGCAGAAGTTGACACGCCCAGTTTGATCAGTGCGACATATCCATTTGCTTAGCAGAGCTTTACAGTAGTTATTTAGACTGAGAAGTTCTGTTGAAACTTCAGAAAGCAACATTACCAACATAGGTGCTCCGGGCAATCAAACGGAGTGCAAGGCCGGGAGGGAAATGCAGTTTCTTCACCAGGACCGTCTCTATCATGTCAAACACCGGCATGGCGAAAATCTGCAACCAAAAAAAACATTTGGATAAGAGATGGTACAAAGTTTAGCTCCAATACTAGTGTTACATGGAAGAGCATATATTAGTGACATTTGGAACTGAAAGCTTGTCCACTAACAACAAGCAGCAGAGGATATTTTGAAGCCCATATGGATGTCCCTGATCCTACCTGGTAGCTGCCAATGACATGGATAACGACCATCATGTTGGCGAGGGCGATGAGCCACTTGGGTTTGTTGAGTGTGATGAGGATGTTATCATCAACTTGGTTGCCAAAGGCCCAGTATCCAAAGAATGAGACAGGGAAGTAGCAGACGGCAACCATGATGTAGGCGACGACGACACCCTTCCACATGGGCTTCTTGGATGGATTCTCCGGCGTCGATGGGATGGTGGCCTGGATCTCAAGCACCACATTGTGCCCCGCGTATGCAAACGCCACATCCCCCAATGCCCCAAAGTAGTTGAACGCCTTCTCTGATGTCGTCGCCGCCAGAACGTGGTAGTCCACGTCCGGCAACTTCCCCTTATGCAGCGACACTCCCCAAGCTATTGTTGAGTAACTGTCATGAGAACTCATGCATGTCAGTGACAATTACTGCAGCTATATGCATACTGTCTGTCTTCAGAAAATGAAATTTGCCGGATCTGCTACAGTAAATTGTTGAAGTGGGTGTAATGTAGTGTAACTGAAATGTTATTACCTGAGTGACATGACAGCAGCTGCGAGGGAGACGCCGGAGATGGAGTTGAAGTTGGGGAGCTGGGAGAGGACGAAGTGGCAGGAGGCGAAGATCATGATGAAGTAGGTGAGCTTGATGTCCTTGCACTTGCCGTCGCAGATCACGTCGTGGAACTTCTTCAGTGACTTGCCTCCGGTGACCATGAACACGATGTCCCCGCCCACCTCGACGATGAGCTGCTGCGGCACGACGATCCACAGGCCCAGCTTCTGCCCAAACGCGTGCTGCCCGAGCTCATGGTACCGATCGAACCGCTTCCCGGGGACCATCTCGTGCATCTCAACCATCTGCCACATCGTGTACAATGTGATGATCCACGACAGTATCAACACCACAATGCCAGGTCCCCTGCAGATTGTGGAAACAGGAAAAATCACAGAAAATAATATGTATATCCGTCTTTGTGAAGAATGTGCATGGCATACATATATGCAGTGCACGATTACAATGGAGGTTGCCGGGGCACAGGAAGATGGCAGTGACATGTACCAGCCGAGCTTGGACATGGCGTAGGGAAGGCTGAGCACGCCGGCGCCGACCATGGCGGTGACGTTGTGGAAGGCAGAGTACCACCACTTGGCATTCCTGGACGAGGTGATCGGGAGCCAGTCATCGATCGCCTTATCCCCAGCACTCCTCTCATCCTGTAATAAGTTTTTGACAATGCCAGTTTGTTTTTTGTTAACTGGTAATGGCATGGCCATGCTAGACAAGCTTTTGACTGATCACAAGCAAAGCATGAAGGGAATACTGAATTTTGATGTTTCAGTGATAATAAATAGCAGTGGATCTCAGTAAAATTTGACGTGCATTTACATTACTCTTGGGCAGAACAGAACAAGCGTCAGATATATGAGTAGTAGGATTCAAGTGCATCTTTGATTTTTGATTTTTGAATATTTAAGTGAGATGAACCCGTGTCAAAGTGTCAATTTGATTTTCTTCTCGGGATCAAAAGCAGTGTGGAAATGGTAATTAAGTCGCTGTAAAAGGATGCGGCAGGCAACACGTAACAGCAAGGGAGTTAATATCAATAAACACCTGAAGGGTCAAGCAAGAACAGGGTGGTAACAGCTAGCTAGTACATCACAAAAATAAAGGGAAAAATCTCGCAATTAAGGCAAAATATCAAAATAAATCCGTTCAAATCAATAAACCCAGCGGTGAATAAGCTCTCCCATTTTTCCTTTCCAAAGAGAACACACACAAACGGGCGCGCGCACACAGAGAGAGATAAGAGAAAAGAGAATTTTTACAATGGTTGTCGAAAAATGGACGGTCCACGAGAGCCGATCCGACGGCTAAAAAGACAAAGGAACCAAGAGGAACCAATCGAAGAGGCACCAAGTGCATACTAAACAGTGGGGCCATATGCACTAAGTGCATACTAAAATTAGTGGAAGAAACCCATTAGGATAATTCTATTTTTGAGATTTATTTATATAATTAAGGGTAGAATGGTAAACATTATGATAGAAACTAGTATAGGGATGATTGATTGAATTGAAGTAATATATGTCGCATGTTTTCTCTACCTCCTCGGTCTAGCCACTCTCTCATCTCTCTTCTCCGTTCTCACTGTGAACTGTGAGTCCGTGCTGCGGCGGCGACGGCTGCCAGGGCAAGGGCGAGCGCAAGGGCAGGGCTGTGGCATCCAGGGCACGCGATCTGATAGCGATTATATGCGGTGAATAGGTAGCACATTGTCCTTTAAAATGGCTTTAGCAGCCACGTTTATAACATTGTCTTTATTTATTTTTGAATCGCGCTGCAAGGACGCAATTCACAATGAAAGGGTAACTGTTACTGGATGGTGTGTAGTTCATCTAAATCAGTAGAGGTGCAATTCACAATGTCGTTGATGTGTCCGAACACAAGCCGTTGTAGCGACGTTGAGCTGATGGAGATGTGGCCGGCGGCGATGACAATGCCCACGTTGCTCACCTCGAGCTCCCGCAGGCGCGGGCACTGCATAGACACAAGGTGGCCGACGTCGCCGAGCACAAACTTGCCCCCGTTGGATCCTGAGGGCGCGCAGCTACGTGAACACGCCGACACTTGGGACTTGGGAGTCGGAGCTGGAAGTTGATCCTGGCGAGCTCGATGCGCGTCACCCTATTGTAGACCGCCACGTCTTCTGCCGCCTATGAATGTTGTGCTCCGTCGAGATCCCTCGTGCGCCTGCGTTGGCGCCCAAGAGGGAGAGGCGGAGCTCGCCGGCGTGGCACGGGCGTTGATGGATCCACGTCGAGGGCAAGGCGGTTCAGTGCGGCGGGCAGAGTAGGCGTCAAGGGCGACGTCGACGGCGTCAACGTCGAGGAAAAAGCACTCGGCGGCGCCTTTCGGCTCCACGTGGAAAGAGAGCGCCAGGACGCAGTTCCACAGGCCGCGCCAGCGGCGGGACAGGACGCTCGTGCGCGCGGCGGCGACGGTGGTCGGGAGGCAAGCCGAGGGCAGGCCGGCGACGGCGATCTGCCGAGGCAGGCTGGTAGCGACACTCCGCACAAGGCTAGGGGTAGGGCGACGATGGTGCCGTGCGAGGATGAGGGCGAGGCGGCAGTGATACACGATGGCGAGGCAGTTGCGATGCGTGCACGATGCGCGATGCAGAGGGCGAGGCAAGGCCGCGGCGATGCGTCTTTCATGTGTGGTCTTTCATGTGTGTCTGTGCGCAGCGAGGGGTGCGGGGGAGCCACAATTACAATCCTAACCTTCCACTCATAAAATTAATTAGCGCTAATAATTTACTTAGGAACCTATAGGAACCAAGAATACCCTCAACCACCGTAAAAGAGCTCAAGAGAAAAAGGTCATTTAATTTCACATGTATCTGATCGAGAAAACATGTGTGCAAGAAAGAACCCTAAAAAGTTTCCGTTGTTTTTATTCAGACGAATCTTTGTAACAAGGATGCATGCATTGCTCATAATGCTTCCACATTCCATTATCGTGGATGATGCCTTAAACAAAGCCTCGACGGAGATGAACAAGAAAATGCAGCCATGCATGGCCATGGCCGGCAAAAAAAAAACAAGATCCGTACGTGTGACGAGAGAGAGATAGCAGTGAGATGGGACGTACCTTGGTAGGAGAATGGTTCTCGGGTGCTTGAGTCCCCATGGCAGTCGTCGTCCGGCGGCGGTCTGCGGCCGGCGGCAATGGAGAAACAAATAAGGGGCTGATGAGTCGATCGTCGTCGACGGGAGACTACTAGCTCGCGCGGCGAGGCCGGCAGGGAGTTGCGACGACGACGACTGCCGCCGGGGAAGAAAGAGGGAGATCGGCGATGGAGAGGAGATGCCGCCGCCGGCTCGTCTCCTTTCCTTTATATACTCCTACTACTTACTGCAGATATCTGAAATGGAAGGGATCGAGCGTCGTCTCTCTGCACCTGTCAACGCGGGGGGTAGTTGACCGTCGTTGACTCCAGCGCAGCAATGGTTATGGCCGGCGGGTGAACCCTGCAGCTAGCTAGGGGGTGCCTCTCGGCGTGCATTTGGACCTGTACGTGTTCTAGGCGTGCATGAACTTGGACGTGTTTTAGGTTTGCATGCATGAATGTCCGACTTGACTCTCCTCCCTGGTTTTTTGGCTAGCTGCTCGTTTCATTTGTGTAGCAGTTAATGTATGAGCTATAGCGCGTACTCGTGCAACAGATATATAGACACTCGTTGGTGCATATACAGGCAGCATTCAGCTCTCTCAACTATGATTCACCATCGACTTTATAACGATGGCCTGTGGCACACATACCAAGTCCATGCACACCAACCACATCATAACAGTACCCGTTCCAAAAAAATAAATCAATTCCTAAATACAAGCACCTAAAAGACAAACTATTGCTAGTGTTTTTCTTTAAAGAAAAGTGAAAGAACCTTAAGGAGCAATATTTATATGCTATAGTGTTTAGTAATCCCTCTATTCTAAATTATAAGATGTTTCAGATTTTTTTTAATATATAGTTATTCATTTAGATATATCTAGATACATAATAAAAGCAATGTATCTAGAAAAAAGCCAAAATGTCTTCTAATTTGGAATAGAAGGAGTACGTCTAATGAGTGTTCCACATTCCAAACTGTAAGCTATTTTGGCTTTTTTAGATACATAACTTTCACTATGTATATAGACATAATATTCATCTAGGTACATAGCAGAAGCCACATATCTCAAAAAGTCAGAATAACTTCCAATTTGAAATAGAGAAAGTAATTGGAAAACATTTGATTAGCTTTCCTACATGCTAGTATATATATATATATATATATATATATATATATATATATATTATCTGGAAATACAACGTGTATCTTAGTGCATTTGCAAAAGCTATGCTAGAAAAACAAAACGTTTTACAATTTAGGATGGATGGGTATTAAAAAGTGCGTCAGTTCCACACTACAAAAAGATTTCATTTGAAAGTCTCTCAGATTAAGGGCCTGTTTGGTTCCCCTTGCTAAATTTTAGTCAGCTAAACTTTAATCACTTTAGCAGCTAAAATTCCAAACATATTGACTAAAAAGGAGTTAAATAGTTTAGTCTCACTAGTCACCCAAGAGTAGCTAAAATAATTTTATTGGCTAAAATTTAGCAAAGGGAATCAAACAGGGCCTAACAGAGCCGGATACATCTAGTTAGTGGCCACCTCTGTAAATGGTTAATCAACCTCCAAGCAAATGACATCTAAATTAAGATGTCTGCCCCTAAAAATGACTGATTAACAGAGCAGTTGTCCAAGGTTCTCGCCTCTGTTAATCAACTAATAGATGCAGGCTTCTTAACAAGATTGCTTTTGAAAATGGCTATAATCAAATGCACACATTCTAAGTGGTCGGCTTTAGAAATCAATTAGTAATAGAGACGATTATTCTAAGATTAGCCTCTAAAAAAGTATGTAAAAATCATTAATTTTTCATAGGAATTTGAATAAATAAAAACTTTATACCAAAGTTGTAGAACTAGTCGACTTGATTTACAACTTTGTAGTTGATAATTTTTTTACTTGGAATTGTTTATAGTCCTAGAAAAATATGGTCCAAGCTCTTTGATTTTAAAATTTGAAATTAAAGTTTTTGAACATACTTGTATGTTAACATGATCTAAACTAAAATTATAGTTCTCAATGCAATTTACACTTTATAAAAGTTTTTATTTGAATATATTTATTTAGATTACTAAATATTTGTTATTCTAATATTTTGAAATTTAAAATTTAGATTTTTGAAAAAACATTAGACATCGACGTGATCTATTCCAAAGTTTTACTTCTCAATGCAATCTACAACTTTGCAGTTGATAACATTAAAGCCCGAGATATCTGATTCAAAGTTCTCAAATTTTGATATTCAAAATTTTTGAATTTTCAAACTATGACACACACTATTTAAAAGAATTGTAGAGCTCAGTAATACCTAAACTTTGTAGTCGAAATATTTTTTATTTGGAATCATGTAGAGGCTAAAATATTAATATAAAAATACAGAACGTTGAAACAAATTAAAAGATAGTGTCCTACGTACAATCACAAGTGAGGGTGTCGTGCAATGGTCATAGTTTTTTCTCTTAACAATGTGGATCAATGTTTTGTGAGCAGTGAATTAGAGGGGTGGCACACGGGGTACAGATGTATACTCATTCAAATACAGGGTACCGTACATCTAGTGGAGAATAGATCTTTTATCTTGTATGCTTGGTGGTTTAAGGCGGCGCTGACACTACTACAACCAGCATTGGTAAGATGGTTGTAAATGTTGTGTAGAAGCGGCTCAGCCGGCCTCTAAGCTTATGTTGCTAGAAATAAGCGATCTGTAGAGGTGGCTATAGAAATGGGACTTAAAGAAGTGTCCGGCAACAACGGCCGCCCCTAGAAATTGATTTCTAGATGCGGTTATAAATCACATCCGCCTCTACAAATTATTTCCTCGAAATCATCCAAAAATCATAAATCAGGCAAAAATAAAAGAAATTAGTCCAGAGAGGCCCCACTAGGCAGCCACACGCGATGAAGTTCCTAATCTGATCCTTGATGAAGTCCAAGCTATCGAAGGAGATCATGTCGCCGAAAATAAAGTTGTCACAGTCGTCAAAGTTGAACATGATCCCCATTTGAAGCACTTGAAAAGAACTTGTGCACAATGTATTCTTCTTTTACAGTTATGATAGGTTTATCCTAAATTAAACATTTTTCCTCTTTCACCAAGTCCATGTAGTCTCACAACATGTAAATTATATATTATGAAGTACTTGTTATACGAATCCAAAACATAAATTTTATGTTGTTAATGTGAATATGTTTTTTGAAATTGATGGTCAAAGTAAAAAAAAATTTGACTTAGGAGAAAACTAATACGACATATAAAAAAGAATAGAGGGAGTACTAAAGTCCTCCTCATTTGCACTATTTTCGGATATCCTTGAACGTGATGAGTATATAGGATGCGTTTGGCGGAGACAAACATTTCATATTCCCAACAGAATCACTAGAATTCCTGCCAAACACTACAAAAGAGAAACGTTTCAAGGAGAATCACTTCGAACCAATTCTCATTTTGTTCTAATTCAAAAAAAACACTCAAAACTTGATTTCTCCACATTCTAGTTGAAGTTTTAAGAATCTAACTAGCTTGTCAAATGGTTCCATGAAATAATTCTAATTTATCAACTCAAACGTTTTTTTAGAGAAAATCTAGATCCAAAATGTTTCTAAAAAAATCTGGATCACTACCAATCACATGCATAGTGATTTGTACCCATGATTAACACACCCAAGATTCCTTGCAGTGATCAATTTGCATTTTGCAAGCGTACTATTGGAGATTTGGAGGCAAACTTGATTGGGTGTGGCTTTAGTGCGCGTACAAAGCAAGTGAATATATTTAAACCACCAATATCTGGGACAACCACCATCATTAATTCTCACTTATGCACATACACACACAAGCCACGGTCACCTTGGAATATTAAGAAACAATACGTATGTATGTATATATATAACTAACCCAACATCTGAAACAATATATTGTACTATGACCTTCCCCTCTGTGTTCGGCACGACAAAAAAACTCAGTTGAGGCTTTGACATATTTCAAATTTCCAATCATGCCTACTAGTCATGGCTGGTAGTAGTTTACTGGTAGAATTTGTATGTTTTCGCATCCAATATTATTTGCCGAAGTCCTCCAATTGGCGATAGAATCATCAGAAGCACCCCAAGAATAATGCAGATCTGATGAACACAGAGAACACAGAGGTTAGTTTATTATAGGAGGAAAGGTTAATAAGCAGAGAGGAATTCTATGGCAGAATGAATTAAGATATGCTAGATGGATAGTAATTCTTACCCAGTTGGTCAACCAAGAGAGGCTGAACCTTTTGGGCTTGTAGATTGCAAGCCACATGATGCAGGGCAGCTGGTAGAAATCAAGAAAAAAAATTAGCTCTCAAGTTATATTACCAAATGTAAACACAATGTAACTGCAGGTTATGACGGCATTGCAATAGATGGGTGAATGAGAGCTTACGAAATAAGTCGTCGGTGCAAAAGCGAAACCACCAAAGAAACCAAGCAATCCACCGAAGAAGGGGAAGGTGATGGCTATGAACATTGTGAACGCTGCACATGTTGTGTCAAATTAGTCCCCATTTTTTCAGAGTGAGTCACCAATTTGGTGGCAAAAGTTCAGTTCAGACTGATGGGCATGGGGCATTACCAACATAGACGGTCCGAGCAATCAAACGCAGTGTCAGACCAGGAGGGAAGTGCAGCTTCTTCACCAGCACAGTCTCTATCATGTCAAACACTGGCATGGCATAGATCTGCATCAAAACATTCATTTTTCTGATCATGACAACTTACAGAAATTGTAATAGTACACGGCCATTTTAATGAAAACTTGTGTGATGTTCAGCTGGTCAAGGTTTGCAAACATTTCATTGCAGAAAGTGGGAGAGTGGTATATGTACCTGGTAGCTGCCAATGACATGGATTACAACCATCATGTTAGCCAGGGCGATAAGCCACTTAGGTTTGCTGAGGGTGATGAGGATGTTGTCATCGACTGCTTTGCCAAAAGCCCAGTAGCCGATGAGCGCAACAGGGAAGTAGCATAGTGCAACCACAATGTAAGCAACAATGACACCCTTCCACATGGGCTTCTTGGATGGCTGCTCTGGAGTCGATGGGATAGTGGCCTGGATCTCAAGAACCACATTGTGCCCTGCATACGCGAAGGCCACATCGCCCAATGCACCAAAGAAACCGAAAACCTTCCCCGGCGTTGTTGTCGCACGCAGGTGGTAGTCCACATCCGGAAGCTTACCCTTGTCCACTGATGCGCCCCAAGCGATTGTGGAGTAACTGCAATGTTTGTCCATGTTAGTGATCAATCTTTTCCCCTGAACTACAGTGCAATGTTATTGCTAAGGGCCTAAGGCAAGGAGATATATATGGAGTCAAGTAGTACCTAAGTGACATGACGGCGGCGGCAAGGGAAACACCAGAGATGGAGTTGAAGTTTGGAAGCTGAGAGAGCACAAAGTGGACAGAGGCAAAGATCATGATGAAGTAGGTGGTCTTGATGTTGTGCTTGCTGTCGCACCCCGAGTCATCACAGACCAGGACGTCGTGGAACTTCTTCAGAGACTTGCCGCCGGTGACCATGTAGACGATGTTGACGCCGACCTCGACAACAAGCTGCTGAGGCACGACGATCCACAGGCCCAGCTTCTCGCCAAAGGCATGCTGACCAAGCTCGTGGTACCTGTCGAACCGCTTGCCTGGTACCATCTCGTGCATCTCAACCATCTGCCACAGCGTATAGAGCGTGATGATCCATGACACAATCAGCACTGCAATGCCAGGACCCCTGCAAATTGACAAATTGAGTATTCAAAGAAGTCATTTTTTTTTGATAAAATGCAGCAGTAGTACACAAGATGAGCTAAAGTAAGCTGAATAACTGATCGGCATGTAATTGACTGTAATCGCCATGTGGCTGCAAGATGGGGCACAATACGTACCAGCCGAGCTCAGACATGGCGTAGGGAAGGCTGAGCACGCCAGCACCAACCATGGCAGTGACATTGTGGAAAGCAGAGTACCACCACTTGGCATTCCTCGAAGAGGTAATTGGGAGCCAATCGTCGATGGCCTTCTCCCGTGCAGTCCTTGCATCCTGCAAGTTTTTGTCATTGTTGCTGTTAGCTGGCACGGCCATTGAAGGTCACACAATCTGCAGATCTTGGTTGCTCACACACAAGCAGGTGATAAAGAAGTACTAGATGGTAGTATGGTATTGCAAATAGAGAGATATTAGACCTTCAAAAAAATAGAGATATTTTTTTATTTTTTCTTGATATGATATATGAATGAGCATGAGCTGGACATATTTAAATGATTTACGACATTTTGCAGAACAGTGATAAATACCAGTACTTCTTTAAAGATGAAGTTGTAGGCGAATGACATGTCGAATGTGCCCCATAAGTCCACAACGGCCGACTAAGCGACAGATCAACAGCGGAAGTTTTCAACTCAATTAAAGTGCACTCTTTTGAAATTTGAGTGTTCAGTGAGATCACCTACTATACTGCCGATTTGTTTTCTGCTCAGCAGTTGACTAGTCACATGGCCCAGTTGCCAAAGTCAAGTGCATGATCCTTATCAAGGCCACCTCAAGACAAGATTTTTTATTCTTTCTTTTTTTCATGGCAAGCATGTTAGGTAGTAGTTTCACATATTAAAAAAAATCTGGCAAATCTCTGCTAAAGAAGACGCAAAGCCAGGCTGACAAGATTAACAAGTTGTGACCTAAACCTACTCCTAACCCAATATTCAACCTCTTGTTCTTGGAGCCTGTGATGATCATGTAATCTAATTGGGATTACGTACATGACACACTGTGTTAGGGTCATCAGATGAATAATTAATCATGCCTGACCCCCTCGCTAATCGCAATCATCTTTCGTGGCGGCAGCTGGCGAAACCGGCGATGATTCCAATGAAACCAAAAGCTTAACGATTCGTTCCTCCTATTGTTCCACCATTGGCCCGTTAGGCCACTTTCAGTGGTGTTATCAGAGTTTCATAGATATTATATATGCTCATGTAGCAATATATTACTGATATATTAATGAAGAGAAAGACGATAAGAATTTTATGAGAGTAGAGAGAGTTTTATGAGGATAAAACTTTTCTACGTTGTTTTTAAAATATGAATGCGTTGGAAACTTAGGTTATGAAACTGCCATTAAGGATGGCCTTAGGGCTTTAGAAGAATGGTACGGAAACATCGTCCCGTACTATCCTATTGAACGCGGTTTCTCAAAAAAAAAATCCTACATCCCAAAGGGACGTCAAGAGAAAGGGACTCCATGTGTGACAAGGTACTAAGGAGCATCAACCCTACAAACAAGCTAGAGAGGACAAGAGGTTCGGCTGTGAATTTCAAAGTGACAGCGATATTTGCCCAGCTTGGACGTGACAGTGAAATGTACAGAGGGGGGGGGGGGGGGGGGGGCTATATAAGTCTATGGAAGTTGCATAGAGGCAGGGGGACTTCATTGTCAAGCGATGGAGGCAAGCGTGTGGAGCCTGTGGTAAGGACAGCCCAAGGACAGACTCAAACTCTATTGTTTAATTTGTATATAAGTTAAAAATGATTTTTTTGGCGAAAAGTTAAGAAAGTACTCCTACAACAAACTAGAAAAAAATGAGTAAATACTATAGCTCGGAAATAAAAAAAATACACCGCAGGTTATAGCAAAAGGATGAATACCAAGGGAATTAATTGATAATAATACAGGTCATCAAGAATACAGGTAACAGCTACTATGAAATTCTGCAATTAAGGCAAAGCATCAGAATTCACGCCGATCCTGAGAATCAGGTATTTAATACAGAGTATATACTCCATCCTAACCCCTTTCTAGAAAACACTAATAAAATAAAAAGGAAACAAAAAGAGGATGAACAGGGGAGGCCATTTTCACATGTATCAGATGAACAGCCGAACAGGGCCGGCCGGCATGGGCAGACGATGCTACGCACTAGCTAGCTAGGAGATGAGTGGGTGGCCTTCACTTTTTGCCGATGCCGGCGAGCCGGAGGAATCCGCCACGCGAAAGGCGTCCAAAAAATCGCTTTTTGCCCCCCCTCCTCCTCCTCCCGTGAAGTTGCTCTGCCGCGAAGGTATCTGAATCTGAATCTAATCTCACCAGTGTCCCGGCCGGACCCGCAACTCCGCCATGCTCCTTCAGAACTCGACAGCTCAGGATGATTCTTTTTTTTTTCTTGGCTTTTCGAAACTAAGACAAACCCCAGGACTCTAAAAGTTTGAATCTTTTTTTGTTGGGGTTCTCTGCTTTTTCAGAAAAAAATGGCGTGTGGATGCAACTGCAGAGGCTTCCAAGAACGCCAGGCCGGTGTTGCTAAACCAAGCCGGTCGGCGAGTAGGTAGATGGCTGAGCAGATGCTCGCCATGGCCATGGCCGGCGAAGCAAGACCCAAGATGGATCATGGATGGGAGAGCACTTAGAACACGGACGACATGTTTGCGTGGTTGAGAGAGACAGAGGGAGCCAGGGAGGAAGACGACGGTACCTTTTCAGGGGGGTAATTCTCCGGCGCTTGCGTCCCCATGGCCGTCCGTCAGGGGTGGTGCTTCCTCGGCGGCGTCGACAATGGAGGATGACAGACAGAGAGGGTTTGGCTGGTGGGAAAGCAGAGGAGAGGAGGTGCAGACAGGCAGGGGAAGGGAGAGGGAGACGAAGAGGCCGGCCGGCGCGCCGGCCGCTTTATAGAGGAGGCGCAGGAGCAGGAGCGAGCTCGCTCGAGTGCCCGGCGCGTTGACCATTGACTCCAGCGCATGCAGCAAGAGGGGGGGTGTGGGGGGATTGGGGGCTATGTTCTGCAGTGATGACCGTCCGATCAGGAATGGATGGTGTAGATGGGCCTCAGTTCGGCGAGTCAACCGATTGGGAAGGAGTTAGTGTGGCCAGCTCACCAGACGGAGAAACGGGGCATGCTTCTATATGAATATATATGATGATACTGTGGAGAATATTTTTGTAGAGAAATGAGCGCCGAAATTCATGGATGGAAAACTAAACTATTTGGGCTAATCCAATCCCTAGCTTGCATATATTCACACCAACATTGCTGCTTGTCCATCCGGTTTGACTTTGTCAGTTGAACTCGAGCAGACCTCCGACTCAGACCCTGAACTATTTAGGCCTTTGTTTAGTTCACCCCGAAAACTAAAAACTTTTCAAGATTTTCTGTCACATCAAATCTTGGAACATATGCATGAAGCACTAGATATAGATAAAAATAAAAACTAATTACACAGTTTGCCTGTAAATCACGAGATAAATCTTTTGAGTCTAGTTAGTATACGATTGGATAATATTTGTTAAATAAAAACGAAAATGCTACAGTGCCGAAATCCGAAATTTTTTCGGAACTAAACAAGGCCTTAAAGGCTAAAAAGAAAAAGAAAACATCTCAAATTTAGACGGCAGGTCCCTGTACAAAGAATAATTTCGACCTGGAATAGCCTATTATAAAGAAAGCGAACGAGGCCTAGTCGGCAGCGAGCCAGGGAGGCAAAGCCGCTTGAATGTGAAGCAAATTCCTATTCACATCATTTGAAACTTGAAAGCTGTGCGGGTATAAACCCCTATACCCTCATGGGTCTATATGGACCGCACCATCAGAGGTGGCTCGGCCCACAAGATGAAGACGTGCGGCGCACGACTGGTCGGCGTGCACCGCAAGGCTACAAGATTTTGTACCAAATAAGATACTTTGCTTGTAACTCTGTCCCTTCAGGATATATAAGGAGGGGCAGGGGTCCCCTAGAGGACACATCATATCATATTCTCTCAACACAAATCAATACGACCAGACGCAGGACGTAGGTATTACGCCAACTCGGCGGCCGAACCTGGATAAAAAGCTTGTCCGTGTCTTGCGTCACCATCGAGTTCGTAGTTTGCGCACCGTCTACCGATAAACTACTACCGTGGGTATACCCCAAGGTAGACTGCCGACTAGCTTTCGTCGACAGTGGCGCGCCAGGTAGGGGGTGTGCGTACAGCTCTCCCGACGAACAAGATGGCCATCATCCCCGACTTCGCGGCCATGGCGGGCGACTTCACTTTCACCGTCAGCTTCAACAACTTCACCGCCATGACCACAGAGGAGGTGTAGATCCGATCTGCGCCAACCACTTCTTCATCGACGTCGGCGGCGGCTTCAACCACGCTGGCTACGACTCCGACTACTCCAGCAACGTCTTCGACCACGCCGACAACGCGTCACCCGCTTCCCTGCTACAAAGAGAGGCAGATCGACAACACCGACCTGCTCGGGCCATCGACCAAATTGTTTAGCCTACTTGCTCTGACCACCAGTCGCAATAATAATCGCCGCGAAGAACGACGCTCCGACAACAGCGACCACCGTCATGACAAGTCGAAAAGCTCGAGGGCCGGACAATTTTGTCGTCACCGACTAGACTTTCATCCAAAGATAAGTACACTTCTAATATCTTATTTATTTTTGGCATAATATTTTTTATTATCCTTCAAAAACAACTTTTTGTTTAGCCACACTAGTTTTTTCTCCTACACGAGCTTTCCAGAGCCGGTACTGTCTCCGACTCCTCCCTACACGTGCACGAGATCCGCCCTCTGCGTTCCGGGTGGTCGGCAGTAGCTCCCTGGCGAGGCTGGCAATCCCACGCGTGTCTAGGTTCCGCACCTCATGCTGATTGTTGGCTAGACCAGAGCTGGTACAAGCTCTAGGATGAATTAACTACTTGTGCTAATTTTATAACAAAAAATCTAAAACTTATCTCAGTACTGATTTTTATCTAAAGTTTATTTATACATCATGTACTACCTATTCTTTATATTTATTTTTCAGGGGTTTGGCCCAGTCGACAAGCTACGCTCGGGGACTCGTCGACTATTCCCTACGCTGTGCCCGGGGACTGCTCCGACCACCGAGCACGTTTACGTTCCCAACCACGCTCGGGGACTTGTCGACTACTCTCTATGCTGTGCTCGAAGACTGTGCCGACCACCGAGCACGTTTACGTTCCCAACCACGCTCGGGGACTTGTCCACCGGTCCCTACGCCGTGCTCGGGGACTGTGCCGACCACCGAGCACTATACGCTCGGGGACTAATGACCAGCTCACCAATTTAAGAACTTGGGGACTGCACCGACCACCGAGCACTATACGCTCGGGGACTGGTCGACCAGCCCACCAATTTGAGAATTCGGGGACTGTACCGACCACCGAGCGTTATATGCTCGGAGACTGGTCGATTAGTCTATTCAATTGCAGACGAGCATGATATGCTCGGGGACTGGTAAATTCAATTTTTTAGACCTTGCTACAAGGCTCATACTTCGCCTTCCAGCAAGCTCGGGGACTACATCGGTACGATGCATCTGGCGATGCATCTCAGTTTCAGAATTTCTTTGAGGACTTTTCTTTTGACCCTGGCACCACGTGCCTACGTCACCTACTACCAGGCTCGGGGACTAAGTGGGCACACTTCACCTTGCGGTGAATATGCTTGCTTTTTTGAGGTCTATACTTTTTAGAAAAGTAAAGTGGGCACACTTCACCAGGAAAAAATCTTTTTTAGAGCACCATGCATTCTTCGAACAACCTGCTTCTTCGATGTCAATGTTGATCAACTGTCTTTTGAGTTGGTCAAAATACCGTTGCAACTGTTTGGGCGACTTTCCTGCTTATTGAAGACGTCAAGCCTCACTGATCGAAGAAGCTCAAGACGGCGTGTTACATCATAATACATGGTGCTCGGGGACTAGCTGTGGGGGTATAAACCCCTATACCCTCATGGGCCTATATGGGCCGCACCATCAGAGGTGGCTCGGCCCACAAGATGAAGACGTGCGGCGCACGACTGGTCGGCGTGCACCGCAAGGCTACAAGATTTTGTACCAAATAGGATACTTTGCTTGTAACTCTGTCCCTTCAGGATATATAAGGAGGGGCAGGGGTCCCCTAGAGGACACATCATATCATATTCTCTCAACACAAATCAATACGACCAGACGCAGGACGTAGGTATTACGCCAACTCGGCGGCCGAACCTGGATAAAAAGCTTGTCCGTGTCTTGCGTCACCATCGAGTTCGTAGTTTGCGCACCGTCTACCGATAAACTACTACCGTGGGTATACCCCAAGGTAGACTGCCGACTAGCTTTCGTCGACAAAAGCACTTATATAGATTTAAAATATAGATCGCTTGTCTGATAAACCATGACGAAAAATATTATTCGCTGATTTATTGTGAAAGAAAAATATTGTTGGCTGACGGAAAAAGTACCGCTTATAAGACAAACGAACGGGCTATCTCAAAGCGCATGGCGTTGGGTACATGGCACTATGGCCACGGAAAAACATATGTGATGTTTCATGTCAGCTCAATTCTCTTCCCTAATACTTCCTCGGTTCCTCCTATATTTGGCCATCAGGTTGGCCCGATTCGGCACAGCATGAGCACGGACTAGGTACGCTCCGCAAGGTGTTAGGACAGCACGACACACCATGTCTCTCGGACCGTGGCACATTGTGCTTCGTGCCTAGCCTTCCGCCCAAGTATAGGCCTATGGGCCTAAATACGTGATGTGCCGACCCACTAAACACAGTCAAAACTACGTGTCGTGCCAGCCCGCAGCTTGTCCATAAGAAAACAGCTCAAAATGTTCATCTCAAGCAACACTTGTCAAAAATAGCAGTTTCATAGACAAGTAGAAGACATATGACACTATAACTATATGACACTTTCATACTTTCATGCATCATATTTATTCATTAACCAAATTATCGAAATATAAGGTCAACCTAATCATCAAATCCATCACGTTATCAACATCAACCAAAACAACAGATGAAAGACACAGAATTAAGATAAATGAGTTATGTGCAATACTGTCTCATTAAAACCCTTTCTAAGTAAAACTCACTCTTGTTAGAAATCCTAGAGAGAGAGAAAAGTGCAGAACAACATTTATAATTGTAAAATATTGCTCAAAAGTTCACAACCAGTACAGAGTGGAGAGGTAGCGGTTGGGCTGGGCTAGCTAGCCGTTGGGTTGTGTCGCTGTGGTGGCCTAATGGGGGAGGAGGATACGCCGAGCCGCTGTCGGGCCACCCTAAAAGGCCGAGCCGTGTTGTGCCCGCCCACAGGCCTGGGGTGCGGTCTAGGCATGATCTGCAGTTGTGGGGTGGGCTAACCTGGGCCCGCCATCACCGTGTCAGGTCATGCTCGTGTCGGGCTAAAAAACGGGCTCTGTGTTTTGCTGTCGTGTTTCAGGCTACATGGTCATTTATAGTTCCTCCGTCTCACAAAAAGTATAATTTTAAGTTTGATCCAAAACTAAACTGTCTCAATTTTAGTTAAATTTATAAAGATGGTAATATCAACAATTATAATTAATTTAATGGTAAATGTTAAAATGTTGAATATTAGTATACTTTTATATAAGACCCTGTCTGGTTGGTCCTAATTTTTTTAACATCTATCACATCGAATATTTAGACAGATGCATGGAGTACTAAATATAGACTATTTACAAAAATAAAAACACAATTAGAGAAGAATTTTTGAGACGAATCTGTTAATCCTAATTAGTCTATAATTAGATATTAATTGTCAAATAAAACAAAATATTACAGTGTCTGTTAAACTTTAACACCTCCAACTAAACACCCCTTAAATTTGATCTAAATCTATAAAAGATTGGCTAAACAGTAAACATTGTTCTAAAATTGTGTTTTTTTAAGACAAGAAGCATCAGTAGTAACCCATATGATCTTTTATCCGTTATGTTTTGTCAGAAACGACGTACGTGTGCCATGTTTTTCCTAAAAAAGAACGTTCTTTATATGTGACCGGACGTTACGACGATTTGTACTGACGACCCTCCATAAAAATTTAAAAGCATCACGCAATTATAGAGAGCCATGCACTCATGCATGAGTTGTAGCACTGAAAACATCGCAGCTCTAAAAAAAAGAACAGCTCTAGCAAGCTAGTACTCGAATAAGAGCTAGCTAGAGCTGCAAAAACAACAACAATAACAACAACCTGTTACACTATCTTCATGCATCCGTTGTTTTTCTCCACGGATCGAAGTAGAATCCAGAGAGCTCCGAGAGCGACGTACCCCTCTACACCCGCCAGCGCCAAGCTTGTCGCGTGGAGGGCTCAGTCCTCCACTGATGCCTAGCCGGCCACTTCGATGGAGAGAACTGAGGCATGGACGACAGTCTGTTCCTTTTACTGCAGTTTATGTCGATTTATTATGAGAGTAAAACAATATTCGTTCATTGAAAAGTATTGTTGAAGTAGTGCTGATTTGTTTTTGTTTTTCTTTGTTTGTAAGTAGTACTGTATATGCGTGAAATACGTTGTGGTCTTGTTCTAAAAAAAATGTAGTGCTGTATAAACAAAGCGCGCATTGGACAGATGGATTTGTCCCCAGGCCAGCTGCCCGGACAGTCATGCATATAACTAAGGACAGGATTTAGTCGATTTCATCAGATAAAAAAAGGCGGGCAGAATTATATTAGTCCGGGCCTGACGACACCAAATACTGCAGCAAAAGCTGTGAGGAATTGGTGCTGAAGTTTATTTATGGAGAATTTAGGGTGCGTACATTCGGAGGCTGTTGGATCATCCGTAGCTTCTTGGGTTTTCTTAGATCTGTCTGACAGTGGTATTTTTCTTAACCAGCTACACCCAAAAGGCTAAAAAAAAGTCAATGGGCCTGTTGGTTCCACGTCGGCGATGTTTTTCTTGAAAGAAAAATTATATTAGATAATAGCTGGATACATGAATACCTTACAGGTACGCTGAATTAAACAAATATTCAAAAAATCATCTAAATTATACCTAAGCTGTGAATAGATTCAGATCTTAAAACAAAACATGTAGATTCAGATCTTAAAACAAAACATGTACAACGCTTTGTAGTATAGATAACCACACAGGCAAACACTCGGCAAAATGCCCAGTAGAGGACGAGAAACAAAACTCGCCGAACGGTTTGTGTTGGCCCCGTGTTGGACGACCGTCGTAGCACGACATCAAAATACGGGAAAATGAACTGCACGCTTGGAAATCGCGAAGGCAACGTTCGAGCCACAATCGCGCGATGGGTTATCGTGGAACCAAACAGGCCGTTAGAGATGGTATAATCACACCCGCACCCACAAGCAGTGACAAACCTAGAATCGAAACCAAGGGTATGCCTACTCACATTCAATGTGGTATAAGATTATCCTCAATAGGAGTTTCATGAGACAGTTTCCAACGCATCCATATTTTAGAAATAGTACATAGGAGTTTTATAGAGATGAAACTCTCTCTATTCCAATAAAACTCTTATCATCTCCCTCTTCGTTAATACGGCACCACATCAATATATTTAATATGCATGAAACTCTAAGGAAACTCCAAGCGAAGGGATGATGTTGAGATAATTTACAAAAGAGATCTAGGGAGCTTATGTTTTGCATTTGCTCAATCGAATAGAGATGCTGATTTTTTTTTAAAAATGATGGAGATACTCTTAAGGACCCTCGAGAAGCCCCGCCATGAAGGACTTTAAGCATTTCTTGAGTTATAAACAGAACAACATATTAGACAGATAGATTTGTGCTCAGGTCAGTCGTGGCGTGGGTACAAACATGGATACGATCTGTCGCTGATGGGATGGCAAATGTAACATGATTAATCCGTGCCTGACGACACCCAAATGTGTAAAGAATTGGCTCTGATGTTAATTGATGGGGAATTAGCGGTGAGATTGTACGACGGAATCTTCCTGCCTTTTCTTAATCATCAATTACGGCGAAATTACACGACCGAGTCTTTCATAGCTATTATTACTTCATCTTTTTTTTAGTTCTCGCGCAAATTCAACTATACTCATTTTTTTTGTGGATTAATATTTGCTAAGTTCTGACGTGCATTGTGAAAGGTAAGTACGTAACACGTAGGAGTACTAATTAATAGTGAAATCAGTCATTGTCTTTCCTTCAAAAGAAAAAAAAACAAGGTAGTAGTTGTCCTTATTGAAGGTTCCAAGCAACTACATACTGGGTATATATTTTCTACATACTGGGTATATATTTACTTATTGTAAAAAAATGTGAGCAACTCTGTCTCCATATAGTATATATTTATTTACTTATTGGGCATAGCTGCCACAGTGCTCTGCCTCATCATCTCTGTATAGCACTAGTATTAGATGTGAACATAATGAAAGAACAATGCAAACCACATCCTTATCTGATAGCTATATAGTCCCATTACCATTTCAACACTATAGTCTATATATATGTGTCCTTTTGCCAGCATGCTATCACTGAAATGCCAAAAGATGCACTATCATTAGTAGACTGTAGACAACAGGGGTGGCATGTTCACTTAATCCTCTACTACAATAACTCTGTAATACAGCTTCCATTTCCAAATGGATAGCTAGTTCAACATACGATGGGAGGAATCTTCCTACAGTGAACTTCAATTATGATCCTGTTTGGAACCCATGAATTTTATCACGAGCGGCAACGATATTATAGCAGTTGCAAGTGTCGGAGGGACCTTTGTTAACAGAATACCCTAGGCCAGCTTGGCACTTAGCACAGCTTGCTTGAGCTCCAACAACTTTATATATTGGATGCAAAATTTTATTTGTTGATTGTTTTATAAGCAAACATGCATGTTTAAACTATTTTTAGCTTATTTTTACAAACTCTGACTGGTGCATGCATGCATCTTGGAGAGCCAAACAGTCTTTAAACCTTACTATATATTATGTTCAGTGTGAACCTCAGATCGAACCCTGGTGTTTTGGTCATTCTCTGCTTTTTGGTGAGTCGTTGGAGACTTGGAGTTGCTTGATTGAGATGATCACCTGATCTATTTGATCAGTAGTGGCAAACAGAACCTCCAAGGCCATGGGAATGCATCATGCCGGTCATCTGTCTATCTTTTTATTGGGTTGAATGTTTAGTAGATGATGGTGTAGCTTTTGGCCATTGTGCCTGTCTGCATCCATTCCATATTTCCATGCTCATGCAGAAAAGAAAAGAGGCCAGGGCCAGGCTATAATAGGCCGAGATTCCTCTGATGGTGGAGCCCTTGCTGGCTCGTCTGATTCCATCCATTGATCCATGACAATCAACTACCAGAGCTGAACTGCAAAAGGTGAGTAGGAGAATCTCTTTGGCGTCCCGCATCCCGTGTAAAAGGAATATTTGGAACCCTCCTCTCTTTTTTTTTTTTGACTGAGAATCCTTTTTGGGTTTTTTGGCGCACTGCTTGGCATTATTCGCTAAAGGTGATGTCACTGAAACATGGGGCTAATCATGGTATATTTACTAACATGGCTACATGTTCAGCACGTCGATGATGAAACTTGTTGGAAATTATTTCCCATTTTCCTTCACATTGGTAATATACTAATGCTGATGACAGAACAGGGGATTTTTTTTTATTAAGTTTCATCTGCTGACACCAGCTAGCTAGGATTCTATAGCAACGTGTTAATCATCAGTGTATAGTACTACTTCCTCAACTCAAGAATATTAATACGTGTTTTTTTAATTTGTGGCTGGTCTACAAAACTAGGCTAAATCATTGTTTCCTTGTGGAATATTTCAAGTCTAGGTACAACATTTTGAAATGTAAATTTGATTAGTCTTGTGATTATTTTATACACTACTAGATATACTAAATTACGTTCGCGAGGGCATGTGTAGGGCTACGCCCATACAAGGTGCCCATTTGCTGATCAATGTTGGTCACTTATCAACATTCAGGTGGATCATTCTCTGGACCCGTTTGAGAGTTTCAGAACTCAGTTGCAGGTTCCATTCTCCATGAAAATTATTATCATTATGTGTTGGACGATTTGGAAAGCAAGGGACGACTTAATCTTTCATCAGGTGGCCCCGTCCCTTCCACTGGCAAAGTAAAACTTTCTAGATGAAGCCCGTTTGTTACTTCTTCGGGTGAAGAACAGCTATTCTCCAAATTTAGATTTATGGATAGCAAATCTTTGTTAGCTCTCCTCTGTGTAGTATTGTTACTTCTCTTTTTTATTTCCTTTTGGGCTTTTAATTGACCCCTTTATGTTCTGCTTCTTTCTCTCTTTAACCTTGTATAAGACCTTTTTTAATTAATTTTAAGTTTCTCTGTAGGGGTGTAAACCCCTCCAGTTCCCTCAAAAAGAAGATCCAAGATGAAAATACATAATAATGAATTAAATTCTTAATCAATTACTTTGTTGCATTGGCTTTAAGATTTGTGATTTGAATTTCTGACCAGGTCAAGTTACATTTTGGCATCAATGATCAACCTATCCTACAACCAGAAAGAGATTGATTGTTTTTTAATGACTAGACTTTGGACCACTTCCGATCACAACTCAGATCACCGAATGAATGGATACATGCATATACCAGCTGCTTGATAGTGCATATATATAAATGATACTCCGTATAACAAATTAAGAATGCCGTCTGTCTAATTTTTTACGAGACTCAATTTCAAACGTAGATGCTTACAAACAGGATCACATCCATATAAGTAGGACGATCATCCTTTTTAAAAAAGTGTGGTTCCTTAAAAGTACTTATTTTCTGGACGACTTTTCATGTGTCCTAACGTACTAGTATAGACCAGTGGTAGTATATTATTAGGAGCATTATTGGCATTCCAAGGGTTTTGTATAATTAAGTTGGCATTTATTGTTGTTTATAAACTCCCAAAACAAAATGCAAAGTCTAAAAATAAGCTATCTCTAAGGGTTCTACAGCGGACGATGGCGATGGTATTGCTCGCGATCGGCAGTGGACAGCGGGGGGTTTCTTTCACGATCGATGGACCATATATGGCGCGAAGAAAGTCCGGGTCGCGCGGGGACTGGGAGACGCGCACGATCGGTCTTTTGCCAGGCCGTGCGCGGCTTGGCACATATGCCAAGTTTGTTCTCTCATTTGCCGAGTTGGCCAAAATACAAACTCCAAATGCAAAACCATTGGTTACCTCTTTTTACGATTTTTAGCAAATTACAAGAATGCAAAGTCTAAATACAAAACCTTTGGAGATGCTCAGGGGAGAATATCTAAAAAAAAATAGGGGCAGTTGTTGGGATATGGCATGTGTCGATCATAGAAAGAAAGGTGATATTTCATTGGAAATTTCATGAACAATTGTATATGTACAATTGTATTTCATTGGAAATTTCGTGCAGAAAGCTATGCCAAAATCTTCTGATCGAATGAGCTGGCAGCTTTCTTCTATCGTTTACGACTATTCTTGTCCGCAGACACTCAACACGCACGCACACTCACCCTACCCCTATGAGCACTTTCGAAGGACTGAGCCAGCAAATCTTGAAGTTCTCGAAGTCACCACAGGCGCTTCGCTGTCGACGGGCACGTCGCCTACCACTTAATGCATAGCGCCGGAAAATCCTGGAATAAATAAATCCAGAATAAAGTGCCGCACCTAGGATTTGAACCCTGGGTGGAAGCTCCCCAACCAATGGTCTTTGCCATTGCGCCGTGAACCTCTTGGCATTCTTGTCAAAATTAACGTCAACCCGTGTCATTTGGCCCTATCGTTCAATCATGCTGCAGCCTCCAGGCAACTAATAATTAGCTCGTACACCTCATGACGACTGATGCAAAATACACAATTTCTTGTTGAAATACTTCTTCTCCAAAAAACCTGACAGATGTAGACACTCGTATACATTCGCACACTCAGTCCATTGATTTGGTTGCTCATAAGGCGACAATTAGCAAAAGCAAATCCGGCTGGAACACCCAAAGTCATGCAGACGATTCTACTGATGCCTCATTGCAGTAGGGCCTTGTTTAGTTCCGAAAAATTTTGGGAAATGGACACTGTAGCATTTTCGTTTGTATTTGACAAATATTGTCCAATTATGGACTAACTAGGCTCAAAAGATTCGTCTCGTCAATTCCGACCAAACTGTGCAATTAGTTTTTATTTTCGTCTATATTTAATACTTCATGCATGCGTCTAAAGATTCGATGTGACGGAGAATGTGAAAAATTTTGCAAAATTTTCTGGGAACTGAACAAGGCCTAGGTATATAGACCTTTTTTTGACCTTGTGATTATAAGGGATTAATCTGATGCAACTTTAACAACAAGAAGTTGCTTGTACGCGGATGTATGCGCAGAATCTGCTAATGATGTACCATGTGCTAGGAGCACTACGTATAGTGATGCACAAGCACGTCACTGTTTCACAAATTTCGCTGTATTTTCAGCCCAACACGATTTTTTTTCATCATCATTGAAAAAGAACAACTTGTGCTCAAGTACTGTACTAGTAGTCAAGCCCAGTGGAAACGATTATAATTGGTCGCTTTCATTCACCGGCAGCAACTTGACTGACTCTGAATGGTCCCAAATATGTAGCCGGAATCGCGCGGCGCGTGGCACACAATCGCTGACCTCTCCAAGTCTTGATGCATTGCATGCAACCTGGCTCTAGGCTCTGACCAATTCCGCACGCGGATTCCCTCGTACTTGTGCATCACTAGATGAAAACGGAACGGAAATATTACCACTGACAGCTTTCGTTTTCTATATTATGATATCATTTTCGAATTTTGTCAAACATAAAAATTTGTCAGTTTTGGTTGGTTTCACAACTATTTTAATCATTTTTTGTACCCTTTAATTGCTAAAATGTAGAAATATTCCGTACCGACCGCATTCGTTTTCTATATTGTAATTCCGTTTTCGAGCGTTTTCGGCGAGTCTCAGTGGAGAGTTTTATGACATTGTTTTCCAAGACTGCCATGTCATATGAAACTTGAATGAAACACTCACTCTCAATAGAGAGTTTCATCTCATAGTTTCATAAACATTTAATTCCAAGACTCATAGAGAGTTGGTAATCGTGCCAAAGAGTTTCATCTAGATGAAACCCATTTCTTCTCTCTCTTATTAAATATACTGCCATGTCATAAAAACAGCCTATGTGGCAATCTATTTAATGCAAATGAAACTCACATGAAACTCCCATTGAGACTGGCCTACGTAGTGCTCCTAGCATGTATGCATGGTAGATCATTAGCAGATTCTGCGCATACATACGTCCAAAGCAACTTCTTGTTGTTAAAGTTGCATCAGATTAATCCCTTATAATCACAAGGTCAAAAAAAAGGGTATGTACTTTTTGCATGAAACGAAAAAGAGAGAAGATATTCGTTTCATCCAGTGATGGAGCCAGGAATTACATATAGGGGGGGCAAAAAAAAAAATCCAACTTGTCAAAACTAAGCATAACCGACGACTGCCTAGCTTGATTTATCGACTTGACGTAGGTGCTCGTATTTTCTATATGTATTTCAGGATCAAATGTGTTTATTCTTCCGGTGTTAAACGACACATCTTTAACAGAAAGATGTTTGAGATGATTTTGTAAACCAGCTTGATGGACGCGTCTCTATTTTTCTAAGGTGCTTCTTTATGTTTTGTATTCCCTCCATCCCAAATTATAAATCATTCTAAGAATTTTGGAGAATCAAAATAGAAAGAATCACAAAGATTTATGTCATCAAATATGTATACTGCGAAAATATAGTTAACGAAGAATCTAGTGATACTTAGTTGATATCATAAATATTACTATCTTATTATATAAATTTGGTCAAATTTAGGATGTTTGGACTCTCTAAAATTTATAGAATGACTTATAATTTAGAATGGAGGGAGTTCGATTTTACTATCTAGAGGATACTTATAAGTACATATAACAAAAATTATTATATTTTTCTCTTAATATAAATAAAAATCATAAATTTATACTAATAAAAATGTTTGTTGACACATGTTAGGGGGGGGGGGCATGGCCCCTGCCAGCCCCCTTGCTCCGCCACTGGTTTCATAATGCAAGTTGATGTGTGTGCATCATGAAGCACAGCATAATGCGTGCATTTGTTTCGCTGTCCGGCCACCGGCCGTACATGCATGTAGCGAATTTCCGACTAGTGCTTTCAGCGTTTGACCAAATTAAAACGGCTGCAGTTCGTCGCATGCAATTGTATTTGCAGTCGGCAGCTTGATGCTGGAGGTAGCTCAGGAGTTACTATGAATTTGATGATTTGAGATATCCATGCAGTGCAGGCTGTGCATCCTTTCCCTGCTTTGCAGCATCATGTGTCGTCGCTGTCGTTGCACACAAGCATTTGCATTCGCACAAGACACAAAAGATATATACTAGTATATATAGTTGCATTGAGAGGTCGGTTATCCATCCATCCAGCTGTATCTGCTTTGCTGCATCGACAGATAAACATGCTCAAGTTTCAGAAACCAACAACCAAGAGTCGTGTACAAAGGATCTAATTAACCGGTGATATTAAATTCTCAGCACAGCAGCATCACACGAGACGAAACTGGGCCATCTAGCCAAGACAACAGCTAACCGCGCCCACCCCGTCCTTTGACCTAATTTCGCTTCACACTGTCGGTCGTCGTCGTTGCTGTTTGCATTGCTTGCTTTAAACCTCCCTGTCATCAATTGTCAATTCAGTTAGTCATCCGTACGTAACTTTAGCCGCAATGGAAGGCCGCACACACCAGCAAGCATCAATCAGGGCAATTAGTTTTGTGACGGCAGCAGCTAGCGGCTGCTCCTTAGTTTTGATAATTGGAATATGCACACGTGTTCTCAATTGAGTAGGCAGGCTATATATATGAGATCAGTTAATTACTCTGCTGGTCAACTCCTTGCAGAGTTTGTTTACGCATCATGGAGCAATGCACAAGTTGCAGAGGATACAAGGCATCCCTTAGCTTGTTATGGAGTATTAAGTATTAATGTAGTATTAGGTGTCGCTGATGAGTGCTGACAACCCAGAGTTGACGATTTGGGCCAATAATCGGGAGTGCCATGAAGCAGGCGCATCTTGCCTCGCGTGCTGTTGACTAGTGATATTCAGGGCTTAAATAAGAGATTATTAGATACTAAAATATACTCCCTCCGTTATAGAATAGAGTACATTCTAGCATTTGAGATGTGTCCCCAAATATAAGTACATTCGACGAACAAGAAGATAATATTTACTTAAATAAAGATACGGAAGAGAAAAATAACTCAGTGCTTACCATATTTTTCTATAAAAGAACTTAGATTATTGCACCCTTTAATCATACGAATAGGATTAGATTTTAATAGATTAGAAAGTTAAGTAACGAGTACATGCATCTATTGTCCTCTCTCTTATTTTATCTTAGCAATGCACTGTGTTGTAGGTCCGAGAAAGTAAATTAGACAGAGGGGTGATCTTTGTTTTTGGATTGGAGGAACTAGTAAAGGCAAGTGGTGATGTCGCCAACGCGGACTCTGACTCTCTCTGATCGAGGATGATCACTTACGTTGATCCATATCCGATATCGAAATAAGACACTGCACACGTCAACGAATCCGCAGAACTTTTATAAGATTAGATCTCCTTTTGTATTCCAGTTTGATTTTCAGCTGCAACCAACTTCCCGGCTGGTGGATTGGATGGGGTAGAAAACGCAAAAGAAAAAAAAGGTAATAATTTGTGTAAAAGCATGCTAGGTATTTTTCAAGCAACAATCGAAAAGGACAAATAATTCCTACAATTCATTGTATGTTACAAATAAAAAAATGACCAAAACGACGAAACTGGATCTGAAAATTGTAATCACACGGTTTATTAAAGGAAAATAGAGGAAAATATTGAGAGAAATAAATAAGATTATCTCCAACAGTTTCTAATAATTTATTTCTAAAATAATTCATTTCTAAACCATGAAATAAATAAGATCCGCACTTTTGGTGATGTTTTCCAAGTGTCAAAAGATTGAGATGTGAGATTAGGTACTCTTGGAGATGGGTTTTTCTATTCTTACCGAAAATTCCAGATTGAGAGATTTTATTAGAAACTCTTGGGAATGCTCAACCAAAGCTTTAAATTCCGATTATTTTTACCGGTCACGACCGAAATTACTAAAATTTACGGATTTCAGCAATTCTGGTCCCAAACTTCGGTTAAAGGAAATCATTTTTTCTTGAATTTATGGTGCTCAAATTTCAACAAAAACGTAGAATGGTATGAGATTTCATTCCTGCACTTTGTGCAAGGCGTGGAAGTGACCTAGGCTACATCCTAACTTCTGCACTTTGATTGAGACAAATCCCATTAAACTCTTAAACCCATAATGATGGAGCTCACTACACGTCATTGTTGCCAAACACATCAGTTGGTATTTTTATTTTTTTAGATTACAATAGATCCAATATCTATTATCGGCGATGATCATTCGAGTCTATCAAATTAAAGGCTAGATGTTTCTGAGTATTGTAAGAATTGAATTAATTTCTATGATTTACTTTTTTTTTCTAGCAAGTCTAGTAAGAATTAACATGGTGCTTCTGATTTGGCCTATAATTAGTAAATAGTAAGATCCGTGATCCACGAGGATGGTGCAAGATCTTCTAGAAAACATCTTCCAAAAAGCATATATACGATCTAGAACATTTATGCGCCTGCCTAGGAGTTTTTTCGGAAGAATCCTGTAGGATGAGAGGACGATTCCATGGAAGCAGAGAAGGGCACATTAACGCCAAGCAGGGAGGATCAGAATGCGTGATGCGCTTGCTAATTGCCAAGAGAGTTCGTTCAGACCGAAAAATCAAATAGTGTAATATATATATCCTGCTGCTCAAACTCTGCCTCATCAGTCGTCATCACCGATCTTCAGACACGGAGTGGCTCCTGCAGGTAGCTAGGAACACAGAAACTGCAGGCTAATACTAACCCGTTCCTTTGGCTAAAAAGTTATGATTGAAAGTAACGTTCGTTGAATTGTTGTGAGAGAAAAACATTGCTAGTAAACAGGCTCCTGATCGCGCTGCTGCTGCTGGTGCGTCTCATTCTCAAGTCAACAGGTCTGAAAGAGCTTTCCATTCTTTGCACGGTACTGGGACGGCGCTCACGCGGCATGTATATATTATGGCCTTGTTCGGTTGAGAGAAATTTTTGGTTTTGGCTACTGTAGCATTTTTGTTTGTTTGTGACAAATATTGTCCAATCATGAACTAACTATACTCAAAAGATTCAGCTCGCGAATTACAGGTAAACTGTGTAATCAGTATTTATTTTTGTCTATATTTAATACTTCATGCATGTGCCACAAGATTCGATGTGACGGGAAATTTTGAAATTTTTTGAGAACTAAACAACGCCTATGTCCTCGTCACAGTGGAATTAATGGCATGCATGCATGTCCCCGTCACTGTTCACTCTATCGTCATGATAGTACTGTATATACTGTGGGCACCAGTACATGGATCACCGGAGAGCCATCGTTCTCGTTCGCCCAACGGATATAATAGAGAGAGAGAGGTCCTCTATCTGATTTTCGGCGTGCCTGCCCTGTACGTCCGCGCGCCTCGCGTCTGGTGGTGGTGGGCAAGAATGAAGAACCGATCGATGAGGCTCCTCTGATTTGAAGTCAAAGAGGACAGCATACTCCTGTCGTCGGCTGTCATCAGTGATTCCAGCCAAGACTTGGCAAGTCTACTGTACGTAGTATGGAATTATCCGATCACCATCAGGACAGAATAGTGTTCTTGTCTTATAATAAATCAATATCAGCATCACAGCGGCCGCGGAGCTGCTACTACACCTGTATATGTCCTCATGTCAAGAAACCTGGACGTACGGCGACACAGGTACACACAAAACTAGTAGTACAGGCTTTGCAGCTATCCTGGACCCCTCCCGGTCCGGTCGTCGGGCGTTGCGTTGACTCGTTGACCCCGGAGTGCACGGCACGAGTCGCCGTCGTCATCGCGATCTCGACGGCCGGCCATGCAGGCATGCATGCATGGCCCCACACAGTCCCGATCGACCTCCCTGTCAACGCGGCCGCTTCCCGTTTCCTGGAAACTCTTGTAGCATCAATGCAGGCATGCATGCATTCCGCATCATTTTAATAAATATTTCTATATAAAACAAGGAGTTAAAGTTAGGTTTTGAAGACATGTCACCGTCCTAAACGACTTTTTAATAGGTACGAAGTTAAAGAACACAATTTTTATTAAAATGTGGTATATATATATTTTTATAAAAGTATTTTTAAAATAAATCTATTCATATAGTTTTGACAATTTCAAACTCAAAAGTTATTCATGATTTTATATTCTCAATGTTTAACTTAAACCTTATCCAAAACGACTGTCTTCGTAGATATGGAGGAAGTATAGAACAAAAGAACACAATTGTTGCTGCAAGCTTGCTTGCAACTGCGAATTTATGGCTCTTGAGTCTCGACGATGACGCGAATGGATCGGAGGTCAGGCACTGTTGAGTTCTTCACCTAAAAAATTTTCACCTTATTATATTGAACATTTGGACATATACATGAAATATTAAATATAAATTAAAAATAACTAATTACATAGTTTTTATATATTTTACTAGAAAAATCTTTTTAAATGCAATTATTTTATGATTAGACACTAAATATTATAGTTACTCAAAAGCTTTTGTTTCCACGAATTAAACAAGGCCTCAGTTAGGGCTTCCAGGCTTCCGTACCATGCTTGCTACATGACTCCATACACATGGCTGCTGGGTCATCTCTGGTTCGGTCCACGGCCTCTTGCACGGGCCATGGCCCGTCAGCCCATGATGAAGAAGCACAAAGCCGGCTTGCCTCTACAGTCTGCAATGAGAATAAGTAGAATTGTAATGCACGGTGGCTGGTGGCATAAAAAAAAAAGTAGAATTGTACGAAGCAGCTTGCTCTGCAATTCTGCGCCAACACATCGGACTTTTTTTGGTTTGAAAAGTACTCAAATATATTAGCATTAAAACCATAATACAGACTTTTTGGGAGATCCTATCTCAAAGACAAACTAATTGCAAAAACATTTTGGATACTATAGCACTTTCATTTGTATTTGGTAATTATTGTCCAATTATGGATTAAGTAGGCTCAAAAAATTCATCTCGTAAATTATAGACAAACTGTGCAGATAGTTATTGTTTTTATTTATATTTAATGCTCCATATATGTGCCGCAAGATTCGATGTGATAGAGAATTTTGAAAAGTTTTTGGTTTTTAGGTGGAACTAAACAAATCTTAGCCGGCCTTAGCTGGTGGCCTCGTTTGCGTTCAACCTGGTCCCCGAGACTGACAGTGACACACTGGCGCGGTCGGCGGATCAAGCGGTGAACCTAATCGGCCAACCCTTCACTTCAACCATGCGAATTCATCTACCATAGCTTCATTGGCTCCTCTCCTTTTACCTACCCTCTCGTGGGAGTGGGACTCGGCGATCTAGGACCACAACACTAAACTTGTGTAAGAGTGTAAGTCAGTTAAATACTAAGATGGAGGAGAGTGAAGAGAAGAGAGAGTAAAAGCAGACTATAAGTTAAGTTTACAGGCGATTTAGACACAAAAATCAAGAAAGTTTACGCGAGAGATAAGTAGGTCATGTATTAATAGTGATAAGCTAACCACTATATGAGTGATCTGCAAAAGATTTTAAAAAAACTTTATAGCCAATAACTAGCTATATTATTAACCTTGCTCTAATCGACGAGTTGGCTGAGTGCCTGAATCTGCAACAAAGTGAGCACCACTGGCCTGCTGCAACCAACCGGTCACAGGCTGGGCATGGGATTCAGAATTCAGAACCACAATGCAAACACAATCGTCGTTCTTCCAACTACCACCAGAAGACCATTGTGTGCCCGGCATCGTTTGCCACCATAGCTTTCATTGGCTCCTCTCCTTTTGGCTACCCTCTCGTGGCCGTAGCCCTTCGGACTCTAGCGGCCCACAGCACTACACTTGCCTGTGTAATCGGAGCGTTTGCTGAGTGCCTGAATCTGCAACAAAATGAGCACCACTGGTCCACTACAACATATGCTCGCTTATCACACAAAAGGAAGCACCAAAAGTACCAAAAAACAAGTTAGGAAATATAAGACCAGATTTCTCAACACAGAACGAAAACTATTATTTCCGAAGGACCAGCTCATCTATGCAACCAAACCAGCTAAACACAGCAAAACTGCAACCCCACTGTTTATATTCTTCACAAAGCAAAAACTAAACTCAGGTCCCATATTAGCGAATTCGTTACAGGATGGTAGCAGAAAAGGAAACAGAAGACAAAACATGCCCAAACTCAGCATGAATCCAGCGTCCAGACAAGGCACCATTCACATTTATTCTCAGCATAGACAAGCAGCAGGATGGACAGCGACCAAGACCATCGATGGGGAGCAGAAAAATCTCTACTGGGTCTTGAACATGTGGCGGATCAGGTCGACGACGCGGTTGCTGTAGCCCCACTCGTTGTCGTACCACGAGACGAGCTTGATGAAGTTGTCGTTCAGGGCAATCCCGGCCTTGGCATCAAAGATGCTCGACCTAAGTGGAAACAGCAAAATGACAAATGAATACGGAGATTACACAAACGACAGATGAATCAGAGAACACCATCAGAATTCTACATAACAGTGTACCGTAGTAACCTGTTATGTTGGCTCCTAAATGATACAAAGCAAAGGCATACCTGCTGTCACCAACGAAGTCGGTGGAAACCAAATCCTCCTCCACGTAGCCCATGATACCCTTGAGTGGGCCCTCAGAAGCAGCCCTGTAAAGCAATAGAAATTAAGTCAATGTTGCTGTCGATCCTTACCAAAATGGACGGAGAAACAACAAGATCAAGATAGATGCAGGAAACATAAACATTGAGCATCAAATGTGATAGTAGCAATAAATCCAACAAGGAGTGTTGCGACATTCATAGGCATTAGTCTAAAAAGAACAGATACACTCACACTGACTGAATATTAAGAAATAAATAAATGGACTCCCCTAAACAAAAACAAATGGACTAATCACTTACTTGATAGCTTTCTTGATATCCTCATAGGAGGCACCCTTCTCGATTCTGACAGTGAGGTCAACAACTGACACATCCACTGTGGGAACCCGGAAGGACATACCAGTGAGCTTGCCATTCAAATCAGGAAGAACCTTACCAACAGCCTGCAATTCATCGACATTGAAAATAAGCATTCCAAGTATATTCATCATCAGAACGGAACAGCTACCAATTTTGTAAGAACTACAATAAGCAGCAAAATGAGGTGAAATATTGTAGATTTGGCATCTCCAGGTGTGGGCATAGCTAAAATATCATGTTGTCATGTTTGAGAACAGTTGCAACAGTTCAACATGTGCTGACAGTGACACTTGTATTTTTTTTAATCTCAACATCAAAGATGAATTTACACTGAATGATTGCGTAGATGGGACTGCACTGTGTTATTCACAAAGCTAAGCGAACACAAAATAGAGCACAAATAACTGATTACTAGTTTGTGCAAACAACCGATACAGATTTCACTGCATACAACATTGTGAGTTTTATCCTATACCTTGGCAGCACCAGTGCTGCTGGGAATGATGTTGAAGCTGGCGGCCCTGCCACCTCTCCAGTCCTTGGCTGAGGGTCCATCAACAGTCTTCTGGGTGGCTGAAAGATAAGCATCATGTTGTCATTTTACAGCCAACCACAAGTACCAATCCTAGGACTAGGGAGTATGAAGATTGCTCAACAGCCAAAGAGAGCTCACCAGTGATGGCATGAACAGTTGTCATCAAGCCCTCAATAATACCAAAGTTGTCATGAATGACCTGGTTTATGACATTAGACATCATTAATAAATGATTCTACATTGGAACAGCAGAAACAACTAAAAAAGCTTAAGAGAAGGACAACACACCTTAGCAAGGGGAGCAAGGCAGTTCGTGGTGCAGCTAGCATTGGAAACAATGTTAATGTCCGAGGTGTACTTGTCCTCATTGACACCAACAACAAACATGGGTGCATCTTTGCTTGGGGCAGAGATAACAACCTTCTTGGCACCACCCTGTTGTTCAAAAGGAAAGTAAAGCTATTAGAAACATCCAATTTAACAGAGGAAAATACAAGCTCAGTAGTTTGACACAGCAAGAGTAAAGTGATAAGAGTAAAGAGGGTACAAGGGTTATCCTAGTCATGACACTGCACTACGAGTCTAATAATTTCAATCTAAGTCCAGTAACAGACTAACAGTACTTTTATAGCAATGAAACTGAAGTACATTCCAAAACCTCAGGTTATCACAGCATGTCAGAAGCAATCAACCAACTCAACTGGAAGTAACCAGCTATACTAAAAACAGCACTGCCTGATTGCAGCTCTTGAGCTTCCATGCAGCAGTACTAATAAGAATCTACTAGTGCAAACTTGTATACATTAAGCCCAACTACTTGGTGGGATCTCTAAATTTATGCACCACACATGTACAATCCATATTTGCGATCTGGGAGAACATGATACCCAAACAAGTGAAACAGCATATACATTCTGAAACAAGTAAAGGCTCGTGAAGCAGAAATTATACCTTCAGATGTGCAGCAGCCTTGTCCTTGTCAGTGAAGACACCAGTGGACTCCACGACATAGTCAGCACCAGCCTCACCCCACGGGATCTCCTCAGGGTTCCTGTAGAATTGCAGCAGTTCAAGCATCAGCTAACAACTTGAGCACATAAACTCAATCCATGTCTGAAAGAAGCAGGCGAGGGGAGTACCTGATGCCAAAGACGGTGACTGGCTTCTCACCGAAGAGAAGGGTCTTGGAGTCCTTGAGGGTGATTTCACTGTGCTTCCAGTGGCCGTGCACGGTGTCATACTTGAACATGTAGGTCTACGCAAGATGAGAGGGGAGCACATAAACCATGAGCACAGCACACAGATTTCAGGATTCAGAAACTGAAGTAAGCACCAAATCTGACACCTCAAGCTGTTCATACCAACAGATACTGATAAAGCCAGTAAATAACTTAAGGCCTTGTTTAGTTCCCAACAAATTTTGCAAAATTTTTCAGATTCCCCGTCACATCGAATCTTTAGCCACAAGCATAGAGTATTAAATATAGACGAAAATAAAAACTAATTGCACAGTTTGGTCGGAATTGACGAGACGAATCTTTTAAGCCTAGGTAGTCCATGATCGGGCAATATTTATCAAATACAAACGAAAATGCTACAGTGTCGATTTCCAAAAAAAAATTTTGAACTAAACAAGGCCTAAGTAAAACAACTCTGGAAGCTATGATTAACCAAATCGAGCATGCATGCTGACCCACCCTAAAATAACATAAAACTTCCAGGTGTACGGAACAAAAGCAACAGATCGAGAAGCATTACCATGTAATCCGTGGTGATGAAGGGGTCGTTGACGGCGACGAGCTCGACATCCTCGCTCTGGAGGGCGACCCTGGCCACGAGCCTGCCGATCCTTCCGAAACCTGAGCAAACGCAGATGCAGAGAGAGCGCTCTCAGATCAGCCCAAACCACAACCAAACAAGACCAAACGAGCTCGAGCAGGAGAAATAGCAATAGCATAGCTTAGGGGGGGTACAAACTCACCGTTGATTCCGATCTTAATCTTGCCTGCATCCAGAGATCCAGCCAGAAAAACCAATTGGTCAGATCTGAGTACGAAGCAAGAAGGATCAGCAATCAAACGGACAAATCCCAGGCGGGAGCGAAGAATTTACCCATGGCGAGTCAGGAGCGAGGACGGGGACGGGAGATGCTCGAGATAAGTGAAGCGTCTAGAAGCTGATATGGGATGAGATGGGGGGTTTAGCGGTTGCCCTTTTATAAAGCCCAGAGAAGGCAATGAGGAGAGAAAAAAAAAATCTTTTGTTAATTAATTAATGAATTAATTATTAAAGGAGAAAGCGAAATGCGACTACAGGGAGGACAAAATAAACAATGGGAGCAAATAATTGTGGAATGAGGTGCGGCGATGACCTGTCCAATGCGCCTTTCTCCAGAAGGCGTAGGCCGGGACAGGTGTCCGGATGACGTGTAGGCCCGGACAGTACCGCGGCCCACGTGTCATGGAGGGAGAAGTTCGTCTCGGGGGTAGGTGCGTTCCGTTGTTCCGCGCGTGGATTGTGGCGCAAGAAGAAGAAGAAAGTCATATTTCCTTCTCCATTTCTTTCTTTGCAAACAAAGGATAATAATAAAAATAAAGAAAAATACAACTAAAAAATAAAATTGTATCCCATATCTATATCTATAAAACTATAGCCTTATCGCGGCTTATTCTTGCAGCGGTATAATGCCATAATATATCTCATATCATATCATATCTAATATTTATATATATTATATCTACATCTATATTTACATATCCTATCTATACAAATAATATGAGTTTTCAAGAGTGAAAAATGTCTCTTCTTCAAAGCACCCGTTATAAATATGCTTTAAGATTATCATTTTTATCTTCTTGTCTTCCGGCATCTACTCTTTATCCCTATCAATCAATATACAATGATTTCTTTTTTGTCTATAAATTAAATTACTAGGACAGAGATTAAAGACTTACAGATGAATAACCTTTTCTCCGTTTCACTATAATTGTCACTGTTCTTTTAGACTTTCAATTTTCTCTTGTGTCGAAAAAACAAATAATGTTGATTATGCTATTATCTACACCCTTGCCAAGCTAACATCGTACTCGTGCACTTATATTTCATCATGTGTGGTTAGAATTGATATTGGTCTCTCTTTTTATGTTGAAAAATTGTGGCTCGGCACATGGATGCGCGCGCGCGGACGGGCCGAAAGTGGCTGGGGCAGGGTGTTCCAGCGGCGCACGGCGAGTGTTGGCCAGGTGACGGCGAGCTGAGGTCCCTGTGTCATGGCACCGAATCGACGTGGTGGATGAATTGGCACACTCGAGGTTGCATTGGCATTGCTGGCTTACTCAGCGTGGCCCCGTCGTCACTCGTGTTTGTGTGGACGAGCCAATCAGCCAACGATCGTATCATATGTATCCATCCATCCACGTGGTAGAGAGAGCGAGAGGACACGTGTTCTTCCCTTGCCCATAGTTGCCTGCCAAGGCCCAAGGGCATCTTCTTCTTCTTGTTCAGGTTCAGGCCTTGTCATATCGAATCTTATGACACATATATGAAACATTAAATATAGACGAAAACAAAAACTAATTACACAGTTTAGCTATAAATCACGAGACGAATCTTTTGACTCTAGTTAGTTTATGATTGAATAATATTTATTACAAACAAACGAAAGTGCTACGGTACCGCTGAAACCCCAACAGTGGCCGCGGCGGGGAGGAGCGTGGGCATGTGCGACATGCAGATGGCAGATGCAGATCCCGATGACCCCGAGACTAGGGCCTTGTTTAGTTCACCCAAAAAGCAAAAAGTTTTCAAGATTCCCTGTCACATCGAATCTTGCGGCACATGCATGAAGCATTAAATATAGACGAAAGCAAAAACTAATTACACAGTTTAGCTGGAAATCGCGAGACGAATCTTTTGATCCTAGTTAGTCCATAATTAGATAATATTTGTCACAAACAAACGAAAATGCTACAGTACTGAAATCCGAAATCTTTTCAGAACTAAACAAGGCCTAGCTGCCCCATGGGGAATGGAATATGCTATGCTCCACACATTCTCGGCGAATATGCCCGCCCCCGACTGGCAAGACCGACCACCACGCAGCAGCCGGCTGCCGGCTGCCGTCGTCGCGCACGGCCCGGCCGAGAGCCCACGACCGGCGACCACCAGCCCCCCTTCCTAAAACGTCCGCGCCGTCGTCGTGGTTCGTCAGATTCAGGGGACGCCCGACCGCGGATTTCCAGGCAAATCGTGCCACTGCCAGCGCCGATGGTTTTTCAGCATCTATATGTATATTTTTCTAATAATAAATTAACATATTTTTAATTATAATTTATTAGCTAAACGAACATACCTGCGTTCATGCTTTCAATTCATGGTCTTCCTCGTCGAGCCAGCCCGCCGCCACCTCGGCTCGGTGTGCACTCTGGTCTTGTTTTTTTTTTTTGTCTCTCCTGTATACCAGGGCCTTGTTTAGGTCACTCCAAAAACCAAAATCTTTTCAAGATTCCCCATCACATCGAATCTTACGCCATATGTATGGAGTATTAAATATAGATGAAAATTAATTACATAGTTTACCTGTAAATCACGAGATGAATCTTTTAAACCTAATTACTCCATAATTGAATAATGTTTGTCAAATAAAAACGAAAGTGCTACAGTTCTGAAAACTTTTCAGTTTTTGGAACTAAACAAGGCCCAGTTTGTCAAACTTGTGCATGCACGGGCATCTGGAAATTAAATCCCTGTGCCTGCCAAATCAACCACCACGAAGCGTATTAGGTCCTATTTGGTTTCACGAGTTCAAGTTTATCGTCCGTTACATCAAATATTTGAATAGATACATAAAATACTAAAACAACACTAAAAACTAGAGAGTAATTTGTTAGACGAATCTTTTAAATCTAATTAATTTATGGCTGAACACTAATTATCCCAACAAAACACCCGAGTGGTTCTCGATCCTGTCTCGTTACTGCTCGCCTTGTTCTACGCCTTTTAGTTCCATCTCTTTTAAAAAATAATATTATAGCACTTTTATTTATATTTAACAAATATTATCTAATTACGAACTATCTAGATTTAAAAGATTTGTCTCGTAAATTATAAATAAATTGTATAATTAGTTATTTTTTATCTATATTTAGTGTTCCATATATATACCATAAGATTCGATGTGACGGAGAATTAAAAAATTTGTATATTTTTTAACTAAACAAGACTCGCATCGCAGGACCGAACGACGAGATCACAGCAAATCAGGAATCCTACACCTTTCTTAAAGCAGCTTCGACTTTCTATCTATCTTTTTTTTTGTTGGATGAAATATGGAAGCTTCGACTTTGTTTTCCACGTTGCTGTACGTCTGTGTCTGTCAACCAGCGTCATGGACGTGTGTTTTTTTTTTTTTCACGAGCCTTAATTTTTAGTTAAGGCGGCACAGGTAAGAATGCTCTTCCAACGATGGTTGTTTCATTTAAAGTAAGAGGTTCGCATTGAAAATAGAAAACTTTGACCAATCGGCTTCTCGGGCTCTCGCGTGGTGGATCACCAATAATTACAGAATGCAACAATTACAGAATGCATGAATAATGCTCAATCGGCTTCTCAGACTCTCCTGTAGCGAAGTAGTGTAGGTCAGTCTCAATGCATAGTTTTATGACACAGTTATCAAGACTATAAACTAGGTAATCGAGTCACATAAGTTTTATAGGGATGAAACTTCTCTCTCATCTGATGAAACTCCTTCATTTAATGACTTTGTCAAGTCAGCAATTTTGCTTATGTGGCACCCTATTTAATGTGTATGACACTCTCATAAAACATGCATTGAGACTAACCTAAGGGCAGTCCCAATGGATCATTGATGGTAGTTTCTATCCCTCTTAATTATACTGACAGCTCAGCAATTTGCTGATGTGGCAAAAGAGTTATTAAGGAAAGAGAGTACAAAACGTAGAAATCGTTTCTTCCTCAAGAAATCGCGTCCTCACTCAGATCGATGCGTGAAGAAACGAGTAAAAACGCATTGGGGAGAAACCACTAGTTTCCATCGTCTCCACGGCATTTCATTCGCAAGTTGTGCAGCAGGAAGCAAGCCGTCGTTGCCACAGGTCGACTTGCCCAGGCCACCGTAGATCGCTCGCCTAGGCCACTCGCTCAGGCCGCTACAAATCGCTCGCCTGGGTGGCTCGCCGTCCGGCATCTGGCTTTGCCGCGCTCGACGTTGCTCTCTAGCGAGGTTGCTAGCTCGTGCAGGCTCTCCATGTCGATGAAGCGGACGGCGGCAGGCACGCAGCCCTCCATGGCAAGGTCGTCCGAGCAAGCTCTTGGCCGCGATCGAGCATACGACCCTCCATGGGACCATGGCGAGGTCATTCGTAGGTCCACGACGGTGACGCCTGCGAGCACGTGGACCTCCATGGCGAGCTCTCTGACGCCCACGAGCACGCGGTCCTCCATGGCGATGTTGTTCACAGGTCCACGACAATGACACCGCGAGCAAGTATGTGGCCCTCCATGGCAAGGTCGTCCGTGGCTCCTGCAAAAAACAAATGTGCATGCAGCTCTAGGAGGAAGACGATGCACTTGCTGAGAGAGAAAACAATAAAAAAAGAATATTTATTAGGGAAAGAAACTTCCATTGTGTGAGATGATTTCTACATACAATTTCTTGCCCACTTAATTGTTATGGAAACCGTGCATAGTTTCAACCATTGTGTGAGATGATTTCTACATACAATTTCTTGCCCACTTAATTGTTATGAAAGCTTTATAGAATTTTATAAATATTTAATATGCTGATATAACACTATATTTGTGAAGACGAAAGCATAAGAGCAGTGTTCCAATAATAATAAAAAATACATGTAGTTTCTATATAACAATTTTTTATCCAGTCACATACAATCTTTCTTTATTTTCTACCAATCACATCTCTTCTAGTATTAATTCTCATGTAGACATAGTTTCTAACTTAGACTCACTTTTTATGATTTTTGTTCTCTTTTTAATAACTAACTTATCATATCAGCAAAATGCTTATATGATAATATAATTAATATCCATAAAAACTATGATGATTTATGCACTACGAGTTCTCTAAGAATTTTATAAGAATAGAAAAGATTTTATGAAGATAAAACTCTTTAGCTCTATTTTCAAAACATGCAAGTATTAGAAACTGGGATATGAAATTAGCACTGAGACTGGTCTAATGTTCACCATCGTATCACCGATCAAGCAGCCAAAGAGGCGCCGGGTGTCTATCCAGCTCAACTTTGGCCTGGTTTAGTTCATCTCAAAAACTAAATTTTTTTCAAGATTTATCGTCACATCGAATTTTGTGGCACATGCATGAAATACTAAATATAAATGAAAATAAAAACTAATTACACAGTTTATCTGTAAAACGCGAGATGAATCTTTTAAATCTAGTTAATATATGATTAGACAATATTTATCAAATAAAAACAAAAATGCTAGGTACCGAAAACAAAAAATTTCTCAGGAACTTAACAAGGGCCTTGTTTAGTTCCAAAAATTTTTGGGAAAACGACATTGTAGCACTTTTGTTTTTATTTGACAAACATTGTCCAATAATAGAGTAACTAGGCTTAAAAGATTCGTCTCGCGATTTATAGACAAACTGTACAATTAATTTTTATTTTCATCTATATTTAATACTCCACGCATGTGCCGCAACCGTAAAAATCGATATGACGGAAAATCTTTAAAAATTTTAGGTTTTTGGGTGAACTAAACGAGACCAAGGCCTTTGTGAAGTAGACTGTAGATAGAGTTGTCGGTGCCTCCGTTCGCGATCGTACATGCGTGGATATAGCCAGCCAAGGAAAAGGGAATTTCAGTCGGCGTGGTCGAAAAATTAAAATCCAATCCCCGTGATTGCGAAGGGAGGAAACGAGAGAATCACGGCCAAATCAAAACAAAAACCAGAAAAATTTTTTTAAGAAAAAACCGGTTGCGAGGATGTTGTTGGCAAGTGGGGGTGGACGTGGACCCTGCGTAACAAGTCACGAGCCAGGACTGTGGAAGGTGGTGGTGCATGCTATTTGACCTGCTGTATTATTTTTTTTTATTTATTTCATTCATGACGTACATATATTCAAAAAACAAAGTATAATATAATGTTTTAGGTTTGTCGTCGTTCCAACCTTTGCAAGGTTGGTATAGGTACTCCCTGTTTTTAATAAAAAAAATTATTAAAATATGGTATAGTTTTTAAATATTTAAACTTAATAACTTAAAAATTATTTATGATTTATATTTCTAATGCTTAACTCAAACATTGTCCAAAACGATTTTCTTTACGAGAATAGCACAATTGCCTGATTCCTGCTCTAGTTAGTGTTAGCTAACAAAATTAATCGATCTACCTGGAGAAGTAAAGTAGGCCCAACACAGATTGCAGCCCATCTTGTGGTGGTAAGAAAATTGCTAATAATAGCAGCCCAAAATACCGGTGTAGGGCCAAAAACTGGACCAGCTCTGAAAACATATACACAGGTGAGAATCGGAATTCCGTGAGAATCCCTAGGAAAGTACCATCTATAGGTTTCATTTTGTCAACAAAGTAAGCCCGAGAGATAAAAGCGCATCCACATGGCGCTAAAATAAACAAGTTTCCTTGTGGGCCAGAGTCTTCCCATGTCAGGTTGACCCATGGGCTTAGGCTCAGACCATGATCGTTAATGTAGCGGACAAAACGAGGCCGTATTTGGCTTTGCTCTTGCTGGATATCCATGAATATTTTCATATTGCTACCATTGGATGCATTATGATCCTAGACTAGACTAGAAAATAAGGATGGCAACGGGCGGATTCGGATCGGGTGGAGTCTATGGGCACCAAAAACCGAAACCCAAAATTAAAACCCGAACCCGCCCCGAACCCTAATTCAGGTGAAAATCCATCTCCAAAACTAAAATCCGCGGATCCACAAAACCCAACGGATTAACCAAAACCCGAAAATATTATAATAAATCAGCAAAGACGACAATGCAATACATGATATATTAGCAAAATAGCTTGTCCAGAAACATCAAACATGCAAGTCTGGGAATGCCATGTACCGACTAAAGTACTGAGAAACAAGTAAGCAACCAAGTTCACTACACATCACATATTACAGTCGAAGGTCGCGGAGACGCAGACAGCAGACTAGCCAGGCGCCAAGGCCGGTGAACCGTCGAGTCGGCGAGGTCTCTGGTCTCCCGTCGGGGCGTTGGATGGGAGAGGGCATGCCCCGTCCACTGTGCGATCGCCAGCCGCCGTGCCTGTGGGGATGGGAGAGGGCGATGGATGGGAGTAGATTAGCAGAAGTTGAGGCCTTGCCTGCGGCCTGCCCGTGCGGCCGTGCGCCCGTGCCTCCCCTGCCTGTGCGGCTGCGGGAGGAGAAGACAAGTTGAGGCTGAGGGAGTGAGGCAATCAGGCTTATATACTTAGGGTTGGTTGCTGGGCTTTTAGTGGGCTGCATTTTCTGGGGGCCGATGGAGCACCATGGGTAAAAATTAGTATCCGCCCCAAAACCGCGGTATTTCGGGTATCCGAACCCGCAAAACCGTGGGCAAAAAACAGGCACCAAAATCGAAACCCGTGGATATCCGCCCCGAACCCGCCCCATTGCCATCTTTACTAGAAAAGAGTAGTGCTAAATGACACTCGATTCTTCTCCCTTTTATTTTTGTCTATATTTGGTTTTTCCTCATCTTCTTTCCCATTCCCCAACTTTGATAGCCTTAGAAGGGGCTCGGGGGGGGGGGAGCTAAGCCGACCAAGTGGTAGGGATGGTGGGACGGCGGCATTAGGGTTCTGCTAACGGAGAAAGTGGTCGGGCTAGATCGGGGCGGCAGCAGCCATGGCCGTGGCGGCGGCAAGGGAGGGAGAGGGGAGAAGGAGGCTGCCGTGGGTGCAGTTGGTCTCGCTAGAGCTCCGCAGCAAAACTATGGCGAGAGCCTACCGCATCGTGGCAGGGCGGTGGTTGGCGGCATTTCACGGAGACGCCTGAATGGCCATGAACCAGAGCTAGAAGAAAAGAGAATGAGTGTTCGATCTTCATTCAACGGTCGCGAGGAATCGAGTGTTCACAGACTCTGAAACACTTGATTGCTACCTAGACAGACTAAAAAAAGATGCATTATGACTTTATTATATGAGTAATGTTTGGTCGTAACTTTAGGTTCTTTGTCTGGTAAAATATGCTGTTATGCTGCCTGCAAGTTGTATGCCATTGCATTTTGCTTAGCGCTTGAGTAGAATACGGCGGTATCTGTTCAACATTCTGAGACGAGGGACAGCCGATGCCAACCTTGCCTCTAGGCGGCGCGAGCCAAGAGGAACGCCGGTCTTGCCTCCATTCTCCGGCAATGGCTGCCGCGGCAGCGCCTCCTGCTGCTTACTACGCAACATCACCGACAGCTTCTCCATCTTCCGCATCGCTGGCGTCGCGAACACCGACGGCGACCCCACGCACCCAAACCGAACCGACGACGACGAGCCGCGCTGCAGCGAGTGCGAGCTCATGCTGGCGAGAATGCACGCACGGCCCGTCTTCTTGTACTCGCGCTCGTCCGACACGCGCCGGCTCAGCTCGTGCAGCTCGGCCGCCACCGCCGCGCACAGCGTGTCGTCGGAGAGCGCCGGCGCCGACCGGCTCACCGAGTCCCTCCTGGCGTCTGTTGGAGCCGATCACGATGATAGCACACGGGAGTGCCACCCAGATCGATGGTGATCACGCCGACTTAAACCCTAAAGATACAAATGCTCGAGATCGTGCAAGGATACGATGCTGCAACCAACCGCAGCTTATTCGGCCTTGTGTTCCTTATATTTATAGACATGCTCGAGGTTTACAGACTCCAAACCCCCCACGCCACGTCGTCAAGAGATCGCAACACCGTTTCACCGCGGCGTGCACTACGCGCGCTCTAGACCGACATGACATGCGTCTAACAGACTCTAATAAGATAAGTCATGATCCCGCACGCCTGCGATCATGCCCATCCTCACCTGACCCTTACAGACTCTTGTGGACTAAGATTACATAATGACCAGCATCAATTTATCTAACAAAACACCCCCTAAACTTGATGCACTTCAACGACACCTAAAGCACTACGTTGCTCCACGAACTTGACTCTTCCTAGGGCCTTAGTGAAAAGATCGGCCAACTGTTCTTCAGTGCCAACATGATCAACTTCAATCTTGCCTTCTTCTATATACTGATGCAGAAAATGATATCTTGTATCAATATGTTTACTACGATCATGGTGTACGGGATTCTTTGCGAGTGCTATCGCGGATTGATTGTCCATCAGCAGCTTTACTGTCGTCTCCTTAGTCCCCAACATATCTGCAATCAGTCGGTTCAGCCATATGCCCTGGCATGCTGCTGCAGCGGCTGCTACATACTCGGCTTCACACGAAGACAAGGCAACTATTCTTTGCTTCTGCGATCCCCAGGTGACAAGGCTACTTCCAAGGAAATAACCAACTCCTGACGTGCTCTTCCTGTCTTCAATGTCACCAGCGAAGTCGCTATCACTGTAACCAACTAGAATTGGTTTCAGTTCACCACCTCTCTCATACTTGCAGCCATATCTGACAGTACCTTTGTTGATGCAAAACTGATCTGCAAACACAAAGGGCTAATACCCGATTCAAACGTTAAGGCGTGCCAGCCGATTTGACCTTGCTATCGGCAAAGGTGATAACTCGAATACTTTAGTCGTGACAACAGCGATGCGCCCGGATGTCACGGCTAAGAGGTACTCACGCGGAACTTGAGAACACGCCGAGCTTAAGTCGACGAATTCCTAAGAACTCGTAATAAAAGGAAAAAGTATGACGAAGTCGTCGAAAAGTAGATACTGGAATATGAGTAAAAACGTGTGTTTGATTGATTTCTTGATTGATGATCTATTACAAGGCCCTAGGGTCTACATTTATACCCTGCTCAAAGAGCTACAACCAGACACGATTAGAATTCGAATTCCAAATTACACGGAATCCGTATACAAAACGATGCAAATAATTAAGGAAATAACAAAACTATCCCTCGTGACAAACCGAAACTCCTCCACATAACGACCGGCAGCTTTCGGACTCCCTCTTTGCATCATCGGCAGACCCTTTGCCATAGTCATCGGCAGACTTTCTTATCTAGCCATCGGCACCATATTACTGCCTGTGGACTTAATCACGTTCAACCTCTCCCTCATCGGCAACCGTCCTCATCGGCAACCCACTTTGTAAACATCGTACTGCCACCTTATCCTGCCATCCCAGACACGTGCCCAAAAACGGTGTCAACACATGCCCCCCAGTTTCGGAGTATAAAACTATTAATGCTCCGAAATTCTCTGCAGTAATGATGCCTTTTCCCGCAATTAATGCTCCTAATCTGGTAACCGACAACCTCAATCTGAACAACTCTGATCCTATTCCTCCGCAGATTTCTCGAAATCCCCAACTTTCTAAACGGGCATTTTTTCTCAGCCGTACATCGGCAACAATACCGTTACAAAGATCTGTCGATGTTCTGACCAGGATATTCGCACAAACGGTTACTTCCCCTCTATCCGCCCATCGGCAATATGACCGTTGTAGAATATTGCCGATGGACCGACCAGGAGATCTCGCACAGTAAAATATCTTCAGATAATGACCGCTTCCTGTCAAATCACCTGCACAATCCCTGGATTACCGTGCGAATAGTTACCATATCCACCTGAGTACCCTCGGATTTCTCGGATGCGGCAAAGAGATAAGTCGGATTTGCCCTTGCCCATTTTGTCCTATAAATAGTTCCTTCTCGGGTACTCCTTCCCCATCACACCATTCTACTACCCAACTTTACTTTTCCAGCGGCGGCGCCACCAAAAACTCCCAAGGTCTCTGACAAGTACCCCTCTTCACCAACTCCGGCGCCTTCAAACGCTTCCTTCGCAGCAAGATGGCCGTCGGGTTTGTCGTCCCTGAGGTCAAATCTCCACCCCGTCTTCTGTATTTTTCTTCATATCCCTGTTCACTCGCAATCCATTTTACTGAACATCTTCCTTTTGTTTCCTCTTTGTATTTCTTTTTACGCCCAAAATCACTAGGAATTGTCCAACAAAATTGTCATCCCCACCGATCAACCACACCTTCAATGCCTCGGCCCTCTAGGGGACCCAGATCCAACTGACCTTATCAACGCAGAAACCAACAGGATCCCCTTCAGAGCCGAAAATTTTTCCTTAGATCTGTGGAAGGACACCTTCCGCTCTTGGCCCAGCCCAACTGTAGGGTGGAAAGACTGGTTCTTGAGGGTCAGCAACTCTAATGAAGTTCAGTGGGGTGAAAGGAATCTAGCCCAATGCATCAGATTGTTCATTGCCGATATGCATAGAAACGAGTCACTGCTGATAGCTGCATCCTACTTTTGGTCAGACACCCTCAATGCTTTTGCCTTTGGCCACGGCCCTGCTTCTCCTACTCTTGCCGATGTAGCCATGCTTACTGGTCTAGATATATCTTCTGCCGATAGCACCCACTTTTTTGATACTGCCCCTAGTGCCAAAGTGGAGACTCGCGCTATCGGCGGTTGGTCGGGGTACATTCAGAAGTACCGTGGGAAAGGATCTGTCACCATAAAGGAACAAACCACCTTTCTGAACATGTGGCTGGACAAGTTTGTATTCTGTGGTCGATCGGCAGGACCGACTTCTGTCTACCTATCGGCAGCAGAAAGACTGGCTAACGGTGGCCGATTCCCTCTCGGCCGATACTTGCTTGGCGCTGCTTACCACCTTCTCCATCAAGTAGCCCAGAAACTTCTGCTCGGCCAATCCACTGGCAACTTGGGAGGCCCCTGGTGGTTTGTCAACATGTGGCTCAATCTGCATCTGCACAAGCGTCTCAACTTCAACCTGTTCACACAGCGTTTCCCAAGAGATATAGCTGAAAACCATGTATTGGGTGAAGAGGAAACGGCAACACGTGCCCCCTTGAACTTTGGCGAAGCTGTCATAGTTCTGCCTGGTTCAGGGGGTAATCCAGATCAGATCGGCCGATTCTTCCAGACTCTGTATGAGGGTTTGACCAGAGACGAACGACCATGGTTGGCTTATGATGACCCAGATAGCATGCTCCCTCTGACCTTCAATCCATTTGATGAAGCTCTCGACAGGGACAATGAGGTGATGATGGCAATTGTGACTCCCAGAATCATTCCAGTGAATTTCTTTGGTAGCACAAAAACCTCCCCTCAAACTTACGAATTTTACAATCCATCGGCATTAGCTCGCCAGCTAGCTTTCGGCCAGTTGCCGATTGCACTTCCTTATGCCGATGTGATAAAACCCAGAGAAACTATCAACAACCTTCTTGAGTGGACTCGAGCAGCCCAACTACCACCAAACGCCGATATAGATGTAGATCTGTCAGAATGGGTCCCGGCTGCTTTTATCACTCAGGCATACAAGTTATGGTGGGCAGAATGGAAAGAGCATCTGTTCTGTAGATCGGCACTTTCATTCCGCGGCATGATTGACTCTGAATACGAAGTTCCCTTGTATTCCTTTTGCAGGTTGATAATATTCCTCCGTTGGTTAGCAGGAGTGGCAGGCCGATCGACTTGTTTCCATCAGGCCCGATTTCCTCAATCGGCCACAATGCTCCCACTCTAGCTTCCATCGTGCATTGGGGTGTACGCCTCAGGAAAGTCACCACCAGAAGAACCCAGACATCACCAACGGTAGCTGCTCCCACTCTCGCGCGGGCTTTCAAGGCAATTTGTCAAATCTTTTCCTTTATGCTGACTATCTTTATATCGGCTATATTTATGCTTATAAACTCTTGTTCATTATTGCAGCAAACCGGCCCATCGGCGAAAGCCAGGCGTGAGAGTACCGATGCCCCCCAGTCTAGCCAACCCAAGAGAAAGGGCACCACGGGTGCTAAGACTGGAACAAAGCGCCAGAAGGTAGCAATCCCCCCTCCTCCTCCGGTATCTCCAATTCCGGTGGAATCTTCTCCTTCTTCTCCAGAAGCCCAGCCACAGCAAGCACCATCTCCCCCACCTATGCAGGAAGCACCACAGATAGAAGAACCCCAACAGGAAGGATCTCAAACAGAAGATACATCAGTTGACATGGGTGAACAAACAACTGGCCCGGTGAGTCCAGTTATACCATCGGCAGTTCTCCCGGTTCAGACAACCGTTGTCCCTCCTCCAGGTAACATACTTTAACAATATCGCTACCGATGAACTTATTCTTATTTAGTCTCATAACTCCTTTTGTCTTCTTTCAGTTGATATTGTTCCATCGGCAATCTCAGCCGATCAACCTGTAGCTCCATCGGCATCTTTGGCCGATCAGCCTGTAGCTCCGTTAGTACTTCTCAGTCAAAGACAAGAGATCGCCTTGAAGCAAGTAAGTCACCGTTTACCGTTAGCATTATTTGCCGATTCTCTGAGTATGAGCTAATTTTGCCTTCCCTCCCAGGAACAAGATTCTCCCGATAGCCTGTTCTCCTTTGCCATCGATCTCTCTGAAGAAGAAGGTGAAGAAGCAAGCTCTTCTCAGACGGTCGGCATCAGATCGGCAGAGATCAGGGTCAGGTTGGAAGAATTGTCAGCTCTCCTTCACCAAGACACAGCGCAATTGGTTGATGATTCTGACCCTACCAAGACCCTGTTCAGAACTCTCAGAGGCCAAATCCCAGCCGATGTTGAAGAAATCCTGTTCCAAGCCGCTCATCTGGAGAGTCGCCAGCTGCAGTACCAGAGAGCTTCTCGGCGTCTTGCCGATAGAGCCGCTCAGACTCAACTCTCCGATGAAATGAGGAAAGAGAAGCTTTTGACCGATGAGAAGCACAAGGACATCGGTATCCTGAGATCTTCTGGAGACGCGCTGAAGCAGAAGATATCCGATCTATCGGCAAGAAAAGAATCCCTGTTGGCGGAACTCAAGGAAGTAGAGAACGCTCTGTCCCAAGCCCAACAGGAAGAGAGCCAATTGCCAGAGACCATCAGGCTTCTTGAGCACGAGCGAAATGTTCATGGTCGCAAGACACTTCAACTGAAGAAGAAGCTGAAGCCGATAGAAGGTTCTGCCGATGACGACATCAAGGAGATGGAAGCAGCCAACCAAATTCGGCTACGCGCTATATCGGCAATCCAGACGCTGCTTAACACATAGAGTTTCCATCGGCATTATATCTGCGCTTTCCTTCTTCCTCAGCTTTTAGTCTAGCCGATAGGACTGTTATCGGCACCTAAGCTTTTGAAACACCAAGTCTTGTCCCCAAGCATTTGGATCCAGCCGATAGGAGTGTTATCGGCACCTAAACTTCTATGCATCGACCCATATACTGGGGTAGTACTTCTTTAAATATTTGCCGTTTAATGCTCTGGGAAATTCAATTCCTTCGAGGGTTTCTAGAATGTAGGCATTACCAGGAGCCGATCGACTTATCCGATAAGGACCCTCCCAATTAGGAGACCACTTTCCAAACTTCGAACTTTTGGTCCCAATTGGTAAAATTAATTTCCATACCAAATCCCCATCGGCAAACTCTTTAGCCTTCACTTTCTTATCATACCATCTAGCAACTCTCTTCTTATTTTCTTCTATACTCATTAAAGTTTTTAACCGATGCCCTGCTAGATCGTCCAATTCATCGGTCATCAAAGTGGCATAACCATCGGAAGTTAATTGATCTTGAAAAGTTAATCGCCTAGATCCAGTCTTAATCTCCCAAGGCAACACTGCATCATGTCCATACACCAATTGATAGGGTGATACTTTGGTCGATCCATGACAAGCCATCCGATAAGACCACAATGCTTCACTCAATAATGTGTGCCACCGCTTAGGATTTTCTTCAATCTTTCGTTTAATAAGCTTGATAATTCCTTTGTTAGACGCTTCGGCCTGCCCATTGGCTTGAGCATAATAAGGAGAAGAATTCAACACTTTAATTCCCATACCGATTGCGAATTCATCGAACTCCCCCGATGTGAACATGGTGCCCTGATCGGTAGTAATCGTTTGGGGAATCCCGAATCGGTAAATAATATGCTCCTTCACAAAATCAATCATATTGGCCGATGTGACTTTCTTCAAAGGAATAGCTTCAACCCACTTAGTGAAATAGTCAGTGGCAACTAGAATGAACTTATGCCCTTTGCTAGATGGTGGATAAATCTGGCCGATCAGATCGATGGCCCATCCCCGGAACGGCCAAGGCTTTATTATAGGATTCATAGCCGATGCGGGTGCTCTCTGGATATTACCAAACTTTTGACAACCTTGACATCCCTTGAAATATTTAAAACAATCTTCAAGTATGGTTGGCCAAAAATATCCATTCCTTCGAATCATCCACTTCATCTTAAAAGCTGACTGATGCGCTCCACACACTCCTTCATGGATTTCCCCCATCAAACTTCTAGCCTCATCATCGCCCAAGCATCGGAGAAGAATTCCGTCGATAGTTCGATAATATAATTCATTTTCAAGGAACACATACTTGGTTGCTTGAAATCGAACCCGTCTTTCAACTTTTTTGGATGGATCTTTTAGATAATCAATAATTTCTTTCCTCCAATCACTGGCACCGACTGCCGATGTCGCATTAATCATTGGCTGATATCCCGAGGCATGCTGAGCTAACCGATTAGCGTCTTCATTATGCAATCGGGGAACATGCTCCAATCGGAAATCCTTGAATTCCTTTAACAGTTGCATACTTCTCTCGAAATAAGTTATGAGAACTTCACTTCGGCATTCATAGCTTCCGGCCAATTGATTTATAACCAACATAGAATCCCCGAATATTTCAACAGCATCAGCACGAACTTCTCTTAACAACTCCAATCCCTTGATCAGAGCCTCATACTCAGCCTGATTATTTGTTGATGTGGCAACAATCGGCAAGGAAAACTCATACTTCCTCCCCTTAGGGGAAACTAATACAATGCCGATTCCTGCCCCCCGGTCACAGGTAGATCCATCAAAGAAGAGCGTCCAGGGTACAATTTCCAAGGTTTCCACTAGACCGCAATGCTGAGTCACAAAATCGTCCATAATCTGCCCTTTGACTGCCTTAGCCGATTCGTAACGCAAATCGAACTCCGACAACGCTAAAATCCATTTACCGATCCTACCACTCATAATCGGCATAGATAGCATGTATCGGACCACGTCATCTTTGCAAACAACAGTGCATTCGGCCGATAACAGGTAATGTCTCAGCTTGATACATGAAAAATATAAGCATAAGCATAGTTTCTCAATGGCCGAATACCTGGTTTCAGCATCAATCAACCTCCTACTCAAATAATAAATTACCCTTTCTTTCCCTTCAAATTCTTGAACTAAAGCTGAACCGATAACCGATCCATCGGTAGATAAATACAATCTGAAGGGCTTCCCTTGTTGAGGTGGAACTAGAACTGGAGGATTCACTAGATACTTCTTGATTTCATCCAGAGCCAACTGCTGTTCTTCTCCCCAAATAAACTCTTGATCGGCTTTCAATTTAAGAAGAGGACTGAAAGCACGAATCCTACCAGATAAATTCGATATAAATCTCCTGATAAAATTTACCTTGCCGATCAAGGATTGGAGCTCGGTTTTGTTGGTAGGGGCCACTATTTTATTGATGGCATCAATAGATCTTCGACTAATTTCAATACCCCTCTGATGTACCATGAAACCAAGAAACTGCCCTGCCGATACACCAAATGCACACTTGTTGGGATTCATCTTCAATCCATGCTTCCTTGTGCACTCTAACACTTTTTGTAAATCGGCAAGATGCTTTGAGAAATCTTCAGACTTAACCACCACATCATCAATATAAATCTCCACGAGCTTGCCGATGAACTCATGAAATATAAAATTCATAGCCCTTTGATAAGTAGCACCAGCATTCTTCAACCCAAAAGTCATGACTATCCACTCAAATAGCCCAACATGACCAGGACACCTGAATGCGGTTTTTGGAATATCCTCCTCCGCCATGAATATTTGATTGTAACCTGCATTACCATCCATGAAGCTGATGACCTGATGACCAGCCGCAGCATCAACCAGTAGATCGGCGATAGGCATTGGGTATCCATCCATCGGCGTAGCTTTATTGAGATTCCTGAAATCAATGCACACCCGAAGCTTCCCGTTCTTCTTGTAAACCGGAACAACATTGGAAATCCACTCGGCATACCGACACTGCCGAATAAACTTAGCTTCAATAAGTTTGGTGATTTCGGCCTTAATATCAGGTAGAATGTTAGGATTACATCGGCGGGCTGGTTGCTGATGTGGCCGAAATCCAGACTTGATGGGTAACCGATGTTCAACAATTGATCGGTCTAAACCAGGCATCTCAGTATAATCCCAAGCAAAGCAATCTTTATATTCCTTTAACAAACTAGTCAATTGTTGCTTACTCTCAGGATCTAATTTAGCACTAATAAAAGTAGGCCTAGGCTTATCACCACTACCTATATCTACTTCTACCAAATCATCGGCCGATGTGAATCCCTGGCCTAATTTTCCATCATCGGCGAATCTATCCATTAAAAACCGTCGTCAGAACCGACTGCTTGGATCGGTGGAATCTCATAATCGACAACTTTGAGAAAATCTTTCTCCCAAACTTCTCCTGAAATGCACCTGGTCCTTTCGTAAGTATCTGCTTCTGCCGACGCGATAACATAAGAAGAATCTCCTGGGACAATCTCAATCTTGTCACCTACCCACTGAACCAAGCATTGATGCATTGTAGATGGGATACAACAATTGGCATGAATCCAATCTCTTCCCAACAATAAGTTGTAAGCACCTTTTCCGCTGATCACGAAAAAAGTTGTCGGCAAGGTTTTGCTGCCGATGGTCAACTCTGCACATATCGCCCCCTTGACTGGAGACACGTTTCCTTCAAAGTCTTTGAGCATCATATCGGTCTTGGTCAAATCTTGATCCCCTTTCCCAAGCTTTCGATATACTGCATACGGCATAATATTAATAGCAGCTCCACCATCAACTAGGATCTTGGTCATTGGCTGCCCATCAACCCTTCCTTTGAGGAACAGAGCTTTAAGATGCTGCCTCTCGTCATCGGCAGGTTTCTCAAAGATAGCCGTCATCGGATCCAGAGCCAACTGAGCTATCTGATCAGAAAATTCCAACTCATCATCACTGGCTGGTGCAAGAAACTCCATCGGCAACATGAAGACCATGTTGACGCCTGCCGATGGACCTTCCCTCTTAGTGTCTGACGGCTGCCGACTTCCAGAGTTCTCTCCCTTGTTTAGCTCTTCTTGCCTTTCACGTTGCAATCTCCTTTTCTGTGTCTTGGTTAATCCTCCAGGGCACCATGGAGGAAGTGGCCTTTGCCTTGCCGTCGGGCGTCGGTTCTCCCTTGACTCCATACGATGTGTGTTAGCATCCCTGCAAAATATGAATTCATCGGGAACCCGCGCATCAGCCATTCCCTCGAGCTCTTCTTGGTTCCTGGAAAAATACTGGACATGGTCACTAAGTCTGTCATGCCCGCTATATCTGCCCCCCAGCCGGTCATGAACTGACACCCTTCCTCTGATCGGCCCATTAAATCGCCGTTCATCATTATGATAATACCGATCGATCCTATCGTACCGATCATAACCGTTGCACTCAGGGCAGTCTCTGACAGTAGGAAGCTTGATATTCTCCTCCCAACAATGGATGAAGAATGGACAATTCCAATGATCCCTGTGCCGATTCCACTCCTGTCGGCGTCTTTCTTCTTCCCGTCGATAATCTTCCTGCTGGCGCCGATACCGATCTTCCCGTTGTTGCCATTTTTCTCGAGGCCTTCTATGAGTTATGACGATACCAGATCGAGGAAGCCTTCCTGAGCTAGTTCCTTCCTGGACCAAGCCCTTACTTCTTGCATCGGCAGTAGTAACTTGATGCTGAGGATCTACCGATGCACTCTTCTCAGCTGTCTCCGATGTTAAGACCTTAGCCTTCCCCTTAGCATCCAACATGTTTGTCGGGAAAGGATGTTGGTCTATCTTCATCGGCTTCTGGGCTTTGGAACTGTCAAACTTGATTCTCCCTGACTCTATAGCCGATTGCAGCTGCTGTCTGAATACTTTGCACTCGTTGGTGTCATGGGAAGTTGCATTATGCCACTTGCAATATCTCATCCTCTTCAACTCTTCTGCCGATGGGATCACATGGTTAGGTGACAGTTTGATCTGACCTTCCTGAAGTAGAAAGTCAAATATCCTATCAGCCTTAGCGGTGTCAAAAGCAAACTTCTCTGGTTCCTTCTGCCCAAAAGGACAAGACATCGGCTTCTTGTTTTTTACCCACTCTGCCAAACCGATTACTGGTTCTTCATCAGAATCTGAGCTTGTTGCTTCATCGACAAATGACACTTTCTTATTCCATGCTCTCTTAGGCTCAAAAGGCTTGATGTCTTGATCAGAAATCCTCTGCACCAAATGACTTAAACTTTCGAACTCCTGAGAGGCATACTTATCCCTGATATGTGGCAACAAACCCTGGAAAGCCAAATCGGCTAGCTGCCGATCATCCAGAACCAGGCTATAGCATTTATTCTTGACCTCTCGTATCCTCTGCACAAATCCCTCAACCGACTCATCATTACGTTGTCTCAACTTGACCAAGTCGGTGATCTTCTTCTCATGAACCCCCGAGAAGAAGTATTTGTGGAATTGCTTCTCTAGATCGGCCCAAGTAATTACTGAGTTGGGAGGTAACGATATGAACCAAGTAAAGGCCGATCCAGACAATGATGATGAAAATAGACGAACCCTCAATTCGTCCCTGTTACCAGCCTCTCCACATTGAATAATGAACCTGTTGACATGCTCCATGGTTGACGTGTCGTCCTGTCCGGAAAACTTTGTAAAATCCGGTACCTTGTACCGATGTGGAAGCGGGATCAAATCATACGCGGGAGGATACGGTGTCCGATAAGAGTAAGTGTTGACTTTGGGTTTTATCCCAAATTGTTCCCTCATTACTTCAGCAATCTTATCGGCCCAATATGCATCGGCATCTTGCCGATGAGGCGGCTGCGGATCTGGTACTTGGTGGCGAACCTCCATGTGTCTGTTGGGGACGTGATCTGCGTGGAACATTGTATTGATCACCTGTCCTCCAATCTGCGGACCACCAAACTGCTGTCCACCGATTGGCTGTCCTCCGAGTTGCTGTCCAAAATTCATTGGCTGGTTGGGAATCCCCTGACCTTGGAACCCGGGATAGACCTGCCCTTGCTGGAACCCTGTAGTCTGGTAACTCTGCTGGGGCGATTGTGGAAAGGCTTGCTGTCCAAGCCATCCATTATTAGCGTTCATCGGCATAGGTGCTGCCGATGATTGGTAATTGGGTACCGTCGTTGAATTGACATACCCCGACTGGGCCATAGGCCTCTGTTGCATCAGCATTGACTCTGCCGATGCGTTGGGCATCTGGAACATTGAATCTTGAGGATTTCCAGTGTGAGGCCTTGCAGTAGTAGTTGTGGTATACCGAGGACTCTGGTTCACCGGCGCATTGGGAGGTGCCGATGTCATAGGAGTTTTGCCCCTCATGTCAGTTATTTGTGATGTTCCCGGCGTCAACTCTGGAGGCATACCGTAACCCCACCAGTTGGGAGGAAGAGTCAACCCTGACATTGCCGATGCCAACATATCTGTTGTCAGTTTATGCTGCCCAACTGAAATTTGTGGGTTGGTTGCCATCGGCATAGATAGTGCACCAGTAGTCCCCGATGTACTTGGAGGGACGGCAGATTGTGCACTTGCATTCGTCAAGGCAGCCGATGGAGCCGTGACCTCTGGTGCCGTTGGCTGATGATGGGAGGGGCCCACATAATCTGGTGGGATTTGTCCTTCCTTGAAAGTTCTTGCCACGGCATTGAAAACCGTATTAGACAGTACACCAGCTTGGTTAATCAACGCTCGATTGATGGCATTGTCAATCATATCTTGAAGCTTGCTAGGATTGGCGTCAAAGGTGACCTGCCGTGGTGCCGGCAGTGCATCTTTCTGGACCACTTCGCCGCTCCTGTTTATGCTGAAAGACCTCAGGCATTGCTGCTTGAACTCTTCCATGGCTTGGGCAATAGCTTGCTTCTGCTCATCCTTGAGGTTGGCCTCCGTCACGGGGATGACGTTCTCTTGATCGAGGTCAGAGATCGACATGTTGATCTTGATCTTGAATCTTGTCCCACCGGGCGTGCCAAAAGATGTGTTGATGCAAAACTGATCTGCAAACACAAAGGGCTAATACCCGATTCAAACGTTAAGGCGTGCCAGCCGATTTGACCTTGCTATCGGCAAAGGTGATAACTCGAATACTTTAGTCCTAACAACAGCGATGCGCCCGGATGTCACGGCTAAGAGGTACTCACGCGGAACTCGAGAACACGCCGAGCTTAAGTCGACGAATTCCTAAGAACTCGTAATAAAAGGAAAAAGTATGACGAAGTCGTCGAAAAGTAGATACTGGAATATGAGTAAAAACATGTGTTTGATTGATTTCTTGATTGATGATCTATTACAAGGCCCTAGGGTCTACATTTATACCCTGCTCAAAGAGCTACAACCAGACACGATTAGAATTCGAATTCCAAATTACACGAAATCCGTATACAAAACGATGCAAATAATTAAGGAAATAACAAAACTATCCCTCGTGACAAACCGAAACTCCTCCACATAACGACCGGCAGCTTCCGGACTCCCTCTTTGCATCATCGGCAGACCCTTTGCCATAGTCATCGGCAGACTTTCTTATCTAGCCATCGGCACCATATTACTGCCTGTGGACTTAGTCACGTTCAACCTCTCCCTCATCGGCAACCCACTTTGTAAACATCGTACTGCCACCTTATCCTGCCATCCCACACGTGCCAAAAACGGTGTCAACAACCTTGGAGATACCTCAGAATATGTTCCACAGCAGCCCAGTGCTCCTTCCCAGATGCCTCTATGTACCTGCTCACCACACCTACGGCAAATGCTAGATCAGGCCTAGCGTCCTCGCCGGCCACGTCCACCGACTGCCCCGTCGGCGTGTCGAGGTAGGTGCACCTGACTTTGAACAGGCGCGTGGCCAGCTCGTCCATGGAATGGGCTCTTGGCACGGCCACGAAGAGCAGGAAGCGCCTCTCCTCGTCCGCGTAGAGCTCGCCGACGTCCACCGTGACGGCGCGGCCGCCCCAACCGATGCGGCTCTCGTAGCTGCCGGACTTGATCGCCAGGACGCGCACGCCGGGGTGGACGCACCGCACTCCAGCGAGATGCGCGCCTTCTGCACGGCCACCGAGAGGAGCCCGCCGATGCACCGCGCGAACGCGTCCTGGATGACGGCGTGGTTCTCGATGAAGGAGAAGGTGCTGCCCGTGACCTCCGAGATGTAGTGCATGGCCGCCGCGTCGTGGTCGATGCCGAACCCGAACGTGTGCACCGTCACGCACCGGTGGTCGCCGCCGGCGGTGCGCTGGAATGACGGTGGCACGAGGACGTCGTAGCCGCCCTTGCTGAATGCAGGTGAATGTTTCGGTACCCAGCTGGTGGGCAGATATTCATGATGCATGCTTTGGTTGTCTTGACCGTCGGAGAGAAGGATGACGCTGGCGACGGCGTTCTTGTGCCGGCGGCCGTCGAGCACCATAGCGGCGACGTCGAGGCCGCCGCGGATGTTGGTGCTGCCGGATGCAGCGAGAGACTCCACCGCGCGCTTGGCCGCGGCCTTCCCGTCGTCGGACATGCGCGTGAGCCGGATGATGCGGCGCGCGTCCGTCGAGAAGGCGACGACGCTGAGGCGGTCGTCTGAGCCGAGGTTGTCGATGAGGAAACCCATGGCGCGCTTCACCCGCTCCATCTTCTTGCCCGCCATGCTGCCGCTGACGTCGAGCACCGTGACAAGATCCAGCGGCGCGCGCGACGCCGCCGCTGCTGCCGACGACTCCGGCGCGGCCACCGAGGAGGGCGCCTTGGCGTGCACGAGAACCCCGAACCCGTCGCGCGCCGTGGCCTTGGCGAGCGCCGGGTACTCGCAGTGCGTCTTGAGGACCAGCAGCCCGGCGGCGCTGCGGCCTGTGCCGCCGAGCGGGGCGTGCGCCGGCGTCGGTTCCACCGGGTCGTCGTCGCCGTACATGGGTTCGATGGCGGCGGACGGCGCCTCCGACGACGGCGCGTGGTCGTGGCCCATGCCTCCGAAGCAGACGGCGGGGCACCGGCTGCCGACCTTGGTCATGCCCATTCCTATCCTCGTGGTCGCCATTCCCGTCGTCGTTCCCGCCATGGAGGAGAGCAACGAACGAATCTGCAAGCCCTTTCATTTGATGGAATATATATGCTTTTTTTTTCTCTCTCTCTCGGGATTACTTGGTGAAAATGAGTCAATCTGCTGGAGTAGTTGCCGTGCAGAGGAGGATACCAATCTTTCAGCTTGCGCGTAAAGCTAGCTAGGGAACGGAAGAACCTGCGAGGTCGTTGTGCAGTGCAGGGCATCCACGTCAGGGGATTCTGGGCCGACTCCTTGCGTATTTTTGGGTATTCCCCGGTTTGTACTTTGCAGTGACAACTCACAAGTCACAACTTAGGAGCAAGAAAGGCCAAGGGGTTCACGGCGCAATAGCAAAGGCCATTGGTTGGAGGACTCCCACCGAGGGTTTAAATTCTAGGTGCGGCACTTTAAGGTGCTCATAGAGATAGGGTTTGCGTACGTGTGTTCATAGGGGGTGAGTGTGCGTACGTGTTCAATGTCTGCGTTGTACTGTGTTATCTAAAAAAAACTTAGGAGCAAGAAAGTTGTTTCTAAAAAAAGCAAGAAAGTTTATTGTTTACAATTGCTAAACGTTTTTGTTTGAATAATGATAAACAACATTCGAGTGTTTTTCTACCTCTCTTCTTCTTCCTAACTTTGGGGGTGTTAGAAGTGGCTCAAAGGAAATAGGTAGGTGACACGACGGAGCTCCGGTGACACTCTACCGCACCGTGGCAGGGGCGGTAGGTGTCGGTGGCGCATCGAGAGGAGGGAATAGTGGTTGGATTTGGGATGAGAGTTATAAGCTGTACGATAACAAGATCAACAGGAGTGTTTTTATCTCAAAAACATCGAGTGTTCCTTTTTTTTTTTTTTTTTTTTTGCAAACTCGAAACAAATTGTTGCGACAATGACTTATGACACCACATATATCGTAGCTAATAACTATGTCGATAGACTAGCTAATAACACCATATATATTAAGAGATGCGTAGCCGGGCTTAGGTAGAACAAGGTGGCGGACTCGGCAGCCTCGTTGCTTCGGTCGTCGCGGGCGCCGCCGCAAGCTACTGGCCCGGTGGCGTCGACTCCTGCGGCAGTGTGTTCGGGCGGTGGTCGCCGTTGACCTCGACGAGCTGGACCGCCGGCGCGGGACGGAGGGTCACGGCAAGCGCCTGGCGCCACCGCGCGGCGCAGACCGGACAAGTGCCCGCGGAAGCGGCGGCCACGCAGCGGAAGTGGAAGACGTGGGAGCACTCCGCCACGAAGGTGGCCTCGCCGCAGCTCGCGGTGCCGGCGTCGCCGCCGCACACGCCGCAGCGGACGAGGTCGCCCGTCCTCGCCATGGAACCCCTGTCGTGCTTGCTACCGCCGCCGCCGGCTGCAATGCCTTGTTGCTTGCTGCTACTGGCCTGTGCCGGCGGCGAGAACTTATAGAGTTTGGACACCAGAAGAACTACTTTGGTAGTATGGCATTGCTGCTCATTTAGAAAAGATTCAATCTATGGATGGTATTAATTTTGTACTAACTATATACAGAAGTGTATTCGTGGATAAGCTGACAGGCTCAACTTTTCATTGATATGCAGGTTTCGAGATACATGATTTGAGATAGTATTAAATACATCACAATTTTTTCATATAGCATGTAGTATATACTTATTGTTTTTGAGCAAAACATAGAATATGTTTGAGGGGACATACAATGTACTTAGACCTTGTTTAGTTCACCCCAAACTCAAAAACTTTTTAAGATTCCTTATCACATTGAATCTTGTGGCACATAAAACATTAAATATAGATAAAAAATAACTAATTGCACAGTTTGTTTGTAATTTACGAGACGAATCTTTTGAGCCTGGTTAGTTTATGGTTGGACAATAATTGCCAAATAAAAACGAAAGTGCTATAGTACCCAAAAACTTTTCACCTCCTCAACTAAGATGGTATTTGGTTAGGGGTGTTAAAGTTTAGCAGGTATTGTAGCATTTTTGTTTTATTTGACAATTAGTATTTAATTATGGACTAATTAGGCTTAATAGATTCGTCTCACAAATTATTCTCGAACTGTGTTTTTAATTTCATAAATAGTCTCTATTTAATATTTTCTATATATGTTCAAACATTCGATACGATAAAAATTAAAGTTTAACAATAAGAACCAAATAGTGCCTAAACAAGGCCTTATTGGTTTATGCCATAGTAGAACCATTTGCTTTTGGCAGGGAGATGATTTTTGGGAAACAAACGCCTCCATTGTCTGTTTTCTGATTCTTTGTGGGCTAAATTCGTTCTCTATGGGCCTGTTCGTTTGCTTGCACGAAGGCCTAACCAGGCCTGTGAGCTGCAGGAGAGCATGTTTGATAGCTTGGACGGCTTTCTAGCTGGCTCACAGGAACCTCAAAGCAGCCTGTAGTCAGGCTCTCAAGAAACAAAAATGAATTTCATTTTTTTTTAAAAAAAAGCATATCACCATTCTCGAATGCCACGGTGAATACAGCAGCAAGTCTGATAAAAAAAACAGCTACATGCATAATCTATCAGGGCCAAGAAATGCAGCAAAAAGTGTGATAAAAAACAGTCGCTATATATGATCTCCAAGCTTTTGTCTCACACCCTTGCTTAGGCTGTAAGCTTGATTGAATATAATTATATATATATTATTATTATTTTCTTCCAGGAAATCGATCAGAGTCGAAACAGAGACGCAAACTCCGGCATGCAGATACAGAACGAAGCTTCCTGCTACCTTCGCGGCAGCCATGAAAGATAACTGTCGTCGTTTGCCAGGTGTTTGGTGAGATAGGCAAAGGTGACGACCACTGGCGACAAGAAACTGCCCGGCGATATGCTATGCGTGAAACCTTTGCTTGCTCACTAACCGTGAAGTGAGAACTAACTGAATTTGTATCCTCTTGCAGCAGGGAAAGCAAGATGCACATGTAGCTTCTGTGGTGAATAATGATGACTTGGTTTCTCGCTTGGATTTATGCACCGAGTTTTGGCAGTGATCTATCAGTTATTAAAGTAGGACACCATTTTTTTAAAGTATTGCAGATATACACGGCAATTAATTAAGTGGGTAACTGTCTAACTGAAGAAAATGCTTACACGCCAAGGAAAATGAAAATTTGAATCCACCTCTGAGAGGAGTGATTAGAAGTTCACAGAAATGGTTCCGTACTAAGCCAAAGCACTGCTATAAGCGCATGTATTGTTTAGCATATAACTTTTTCGTAAAAAAGAGAAATATTATTCTTATTTCTGTCAGAGTATTGCGCGCAACTAAAACATGTTGATTAGGTTGTTCGTTCTTAAGAAGAGCTATCGAAGAGAAAAACCAAACAAAGGTGCAACCATTTAAACGCTGAACCTCTTAAAAGACGACAACCATGCTTCGACGAAGATCTCTTCTGGACATGAACTCTAGTGTGCAATTTCCCAATAAAGCCCACTTTAAAAAGGGGCATTTTGCTAATATTCTGTGTAATCCTACAATATTTTTTTAGTACACAACTCTGGCAAATAATATACAAATAAGAGTAGTATTATTTTTCACTCAAAGCAAGGTCACATAATAATTTTAAGTAAGCCAAGTAGACAAAAAGTTTAGTATATGCAACTCTGGCAAATATTTAATGAGTAGAGGTGTAAATGTACTCTTGTTTGAAAAGAAATAGTACATTTACACCTCTACTCATCATCGTCATCACGTGAGGCAGTATCAATCATTGCTAATTATCTTTCACTGAGTGAGCATTTGGAGTTCAGGCGATCGAAGGACGAAGACGACTGTTTTGGTCCTTGATGTAACTATATCGAAGGAAGAAGGCGACTATTTTGATCTTTGATATAATTCTATTTTTTATAGATCATTTTGTGTCAAGTTATCCACCATTTTTTGTACTAACTTTTTTCCTTGATATATATCATATATTAGGCACTCTTTGAGTGTCTTTCTGAAAGAAAAAAGACATCAAATTAACGTGAATCAGCTAATCTCCGGGAGTCCGGAGACGTTACACATCCTTTCGAGTCCAGTTTTTCTTTTTTCTCTTCATGCATCTCTGACCAGTGAAAGATATTAAAAAGTTTCAGAGAAAAAACAAGTGGTAAATTTGCCATCCTTCCTAACAAATAAAGGCTGAAGAGGGGCATCCAAAATCCCTTTACACACCTCCCCTCTTGGTAGCCAAATCCTCCACCACCCTTCCTGCCATGGAGAACCACCACAGCTCTGCTGCACCACCGAACGCCAAGGATGGTTCTTCTGGCATCCCGGAGGAGAACAAGGATGTCGCCGTGCCAAATCTCAGCTCAGCACCGGAGGTGGCCGCCACCGTCGCCGCCAGCAACGACGACGACGTCTCCAAGGGCAAGAACGTCGTGGCTGCTGACAACGAAGAACTCAAGCCACACATCGTCTCAGAACGAAGTCGCCGGAATCGGCTGAGAGACTACTTCGGCGAGCTGAAGGCCTACATACCCCAGATCCCTGAGAAGGTAATAAAGCTCTCACAGTAATAAGCTAGGGCTTGAAAACAATCTGATTTTGTTATTGTTTTGACGACGACGACAGAGTGACAAGGCGACCATTGTGGAACATGCGATCGACTACATCAAGTACCTGGAGAAGATGAAGGCCATGCTGGAGAAGCGCAAGCAGGAGCTGGCGCTGGCGCGGCAAGTGGGCGTTGTGGCCGCGGCATCCTCCTCGTCGGCGCCACCACCACCACCACCACCACCACCACAGACCTCCCATGGCATGGCGGTGGCGGCCATGCCGTCGGACGTCCCAGCTGGTGCCTGCTCCTATGTGCCGCCGCCGCCGCCGCCGCAGCCAGCCGTTCCAGTGCCGGCGCCACAGCTGCTCCCGGCGACCATGTCTTCGGACGTCGTCCCGCAGCCGCAGCCGCTGCAGCCAGCGCCACCGCAGGCCCGCATCATTACAGCGACGCCAGTCGGATTCCAGACGTGGTCATGGCCGGACCTTGTGCTCAGCGTGTCGAACGACACTGCGCACATCAGCGTGTCCGCGCCGCGCCACCGTGGTATGTGGACCAAGGTGATGGTGCTGTCCGTGCTGAACAAGTACGGGATCGACGTGGTCACGGCGCAGGTGGATTCCGACGCCGTCCGCTCGGTGTTCAACATCTATGCCCGTGTAAGTAGCAGCCTGCTCTCTCGGCGATGGATCTTCCTCTTTGGTTTCATGGATGGCTGGGTCGTTGCAGCAGCTTAATTATTTGAATGGGAGCTTGCTCGATCGATTAGTATCTTCACAAACTCCACTCCAGTAATCGTTTTTTAGACCATGGGTTTATGCATCATTGCATCTGCGTACGGGTTCTAAAATTCTAGTTTTTCATACCATGGTTTTATGCATCTACACAGGTTCTAAAATTGAAAATTTTTCAGACCATGGTTTTTTAATGCTTCAGCAAACAAGACCATAACATGAAGGGGATCTGATTGATCTGATCAGCACTTGTTGGTAGGACTTACATGCTAGGTTGATCTAGAAGAGGGGTATACATGTCTGTTTTTCTAGTATTTGAATGTTAAAACAAATCTAGATACCGTTAAATTAGGGTTACCCGCCACGAGCGAATCTAGAAGCCTACAAAAGAGAATCTATAAATAATGACGACAAACTTGAATCTACCTAAACTATTTGACATATATGGTAACTTGAGTACCATAGTATGTTAGAGCTTTATTTTGTCAAACTTTAATGAGAAAAGGTGATCCAAATATAGTTAGGAAATTTATTTAAGACGAGGTTGCATTGTTCTAGTAACCGCAAGGAATATTACGTTAGAACCTCATTTTGTCGCGCTTTTATAGGAAAAAGGTGATTCTCAAACAACGACCATACTAAATCTAGCTAAACTATCGACAAATATGGTTACTTGTCCTTATTCGGTCTCATTCTTTTAAGCGGACATGTCGGTTGGCAAACGGCTTACAGAAGTTAGGGCTGCGTGGTTTGGTAACCGTAAGAAAATCGTATGTTATTAGCAGTCTATTCATTGCATTATGTATTTGTTTATAGAAAACATACTTTTGGAGTTGACATAACAAACAACTCAAGCCTACCACTAATGTTAGAAATAGAAATACGATCCAAGTTTCCATATCATTCACATCTCTTGAGTGCTCCTGTGGATTTGTACAACTCTATAGGGATCATTATGTGGCTAGCTCTATGATTAAATTCTTGTTATTATACTGAACTGCTACTAGTTGGTATATCTATTAATGGAGTCTAGCTAGTATTTTGTCAAGAGTTTTGATTTTCCATTACTGATTTGATTAGTGTAGCAGTACACAATTTGAATAATCACTCAGTAGTCAAGACTACTTGCTATATACTTGAATGATGTGTATACCATCTCACAGTTTCATATGTTCCACACCAAAGATGAGTTTGCATTTTCCTCAAAAAAAAGATGAGTTTGCATTCTGCACATGGTATTTTTCACCCAATCAGAATTCCTACTGTAGACATCGTGCACACTCTACATATCAGAATTCAGGCACTGATATGTACTTTAATATCTTTGTAGAACCTAAAAGCTAAGCAAGCTAAGGTATTACCTAACAAAGTATATGCATACTTTGAGATATCTCATGAGGGGTGAACTTGTCTGTGTGAGGTAAAACTTTACCCAATCTGACTAACATTCACGTCTTTCTACAAAAATAGGTGACTGCAATGGGTGGAGGGAATCCTTCGGCACTAGAAGTGTACCAGCTGGCTGTGTCGGAGATCCTGGTATGGCTCACCACCAGCTAGGCCAGAGCTGCCTTCAAGGCATCAAGGGCGTCTCAAACAGAGCCACTGCCCCTATGTTGTTGATTTGCTCACCTTCTTGCAGCCTCTGGACTGGAGCTATCAACTGGAACAAAACTTGTTTATTTATTACTTAATTTGCATTTGTCATTTGAAGGTTTGATAACTGTGTATGTGTTGTCTGAGTCAAGTCTGGACGAATTGAGTTCCCTGAGTCTGTGTGTTGATGTTGTCTCCTAAACCGAAATTTAACTATATTTTACTGTGGTCTTGTGAATTGCTATATATATATTGAACCATTTTAAATTCGGCATGATGGCTTGCTTAGATGGGTGTTGCTGTTCTGGTGGTGGGCACTGTACAGCAGCTCAGTGGATTATTCCGTCGATCCAGTTCTCCCATGTAACGTGTTAGGACTTAGGAGCACATAAATTCCAGGTCTGGTCAAGTTGATCTTGAGCTGTGGATGTGTCTCTGTGTGCGCGTGTGGAGGTTCCTTGACATGACAATGTTCGGTTGTGCCTGCATGTCATAATTAAGTATCCTACCATCATATTCTGAATTGCTGAACCGTTTGAACTTTTGGATTGTTTATTACTCGTCTAGATTAGATATTGGTAGTGCTTTCCTATAATGGTATGGAGATGCAGGTCAATCGATGTTTCTCTGGGCTTAGGCCTTAGGGTGGTGGAGTTTTCCTTTGCACTACTGTATTTTCAGTTGAAGTCCATGGGGATAGTGCAGACGGGCCAAGCCCTGCCAATTTAAGTAGTGCCTTCCCGTTGAATTGTCTAGCACAAAGAAATGCAGTCGCACTCAATTCAGGAGGCGACGCTGTTTATTGATAATCAAATTCTTGTTGATGCCATGCGTGTGGATCTGCACGCACACATCCTGGGCATTGGTCGTTGCGGCCGCTCATCTGTGAACTGCGGGCAATCACTCTAGCAAAAGACTATAGGTGTGCAAAAATTAGAAGAGACTCCTACAAGGTGTCCGATTCTCTTGCTAAGAAGGCACGACTATCGACTATCCCAGCCACTTGTTTTTTTTTTCTAATGTGAGGCTTGGCCCACATGCCGAGTTGTAATGTTAATAAACATGTGTTACAACTTTTCAAATGGGTTTCCGTAATCCCAGTTTCTGTAATGCGCCTATAAGTAATGGAAACGAAATTTCAAAAAAGAAAAAGAAAAGAAATGCAGGGTCCTGGCTCCAACTCCAAGTGCAAGACTGTTAAAAATAATTTGAGTTTATGATGGGCTGATATGATCCTCCTTGTCCGTCCCTCGGTCCGGTGGCCCACCTGCAAACTATGACCCTGGTTGTGCCTTTGATCGACTCATTTGGCGGCCACTTACACCTAATTTTAATAAGTTGAGACTTAGAAGGAGAAATAGTTTTAGATTAATAAGACGCAATTTCCTATATGGAAGGGGGAAGAACTAGAAAAGGTTGCTCATCATTGCGATGTCAAGTGGCTAGTCACTTGTTTGCCAAAAAATATATATGGTGGCCTATGTATTTCAGATCTTGAAAAAATTTGCTATGGCTAATAGGGGGAATGATGGATGTAGTTCAGATGGAAGAATAAACAAAGAGCTTGGACAAGGATGGAGAGATACCGTGTGATACAACCAATATATAGGGATCCTTTTCATGCATTAACGTTAACGGTGGTGACAAATAGCAAAGGTGACATGACTGAGTTTTGGACATCAAGTTGGCTACAAGGAGGACTAACAGAGAGCATTGCACCATTTCCATACAAAAAAAAAAGAAGAAACAAGATTCTTGCCCTTACATGACCACAAATGGGTTAGGCACATCTCCCCAATTTAGAAAAGAAAATATATTAATATCTTAAACTAATGCTTATGATTGTTTATTATTACAAACAAGCAAAACAGTTTCTAAGGAACCTCAAAAATGAAGTTTTGAGCCATCAAGACAGAAACATTTTCAAATACAAAAACTAAAGAGCAATCCTGTTGCTAAATCTCCAGCCGTGTGTTGCAAACACCTCCATCGTGGCCGTCTCAACAGTCCTACAACCCGCCTTCATAAACTGGAGATCCTCCACCTTTCTGAAGTAAGGTCCCATACCTGGTCGAATATGTCAAGATAATATGTAAATAAGACGGTGTTGTGATTTTATCAAACATAACACCATTTCGTACGTGTTAACCAAAGTGCCCAACAGATAGCACTTTCATCCACCGCCGCGAGGGAAGCACACACCTTGGGCCACGGACGCCGCCGCGATCATGAGAGAAGTGTGTGTCTAGGGCCACAGACACCACTGCGACCACAGGGAAGCACACGTGTCGACAGCCAAATGGATGCGAACACCGGTGTGACCACGATGGAACTGCGGGGGTGGATGGCTGGCCGTGGACGCCGTCGCGAGGGAGATGGCTGGCCATGGCCACCACGCGCACGGCTGGCTGCAATGACACGCCGTCCACGGGTGGCGTGCTCTAGACCACCTACAATGGCTGCCTGGTGGAGTTTGGATAGGCTTTCGCTAGCTTACAGCAGCTAGCTAGGTTTTCTTTTGCTTGCTTGCTTGCTTCTTCTAGCATAACAGCGGTTCAGCAATGGAAGATGGCGGCGGCAGCTTCCTTGGATGTGGCACCAGCGGCACGGTGTTGTCCAACTTTGCTAGCAGGACTGTGGCCGCCACGCAAGCCACAGACACAATGTGGCACAAAACGGGCTGTGTATCAAGAAAGAGAGAGTAAAAGTAGATTGTAAGTTTATAGCCGGCTCAGCTAAGAACTAAGAAAACTTATTAGAGAGATAAATGAAACCATGTATTAATAGTGATAATCTAACCACTATATGAGTGAGCTCTACAAAAAGATTGCAAAAAGAAACTTTACAACCAATGATCGGCTGTATTATTAGCTTTGTTCTTACCATGCAAGCGGCATGTGCGGACACGGGATGGGTTACCTGCAGCTGGGCCGTTTGCAACTTTACCGAGGAGGTGGCCTTTTTGATAAAAGATTTGAGAAAAAAGTCTACATAACCCCTAAAACTATCTAGGATGAAAATACTTCATCCCCAAACTTTAAAACCGGATATTCTACCCCCTGAACTTTCAAAACTGGTCAAATAACTCCCTAGAGTGGTTTTGTCTTTTTTATTTTTATTTATTTCCGCTGAATTTTTGAAAAATCATAATAAATCATAAAATAAAAAAATTAATTTTGTTGGACCCTTGATGAGTAGATCTACACGGTGAATATATAATATGGTATACTTTAGTACAAATATTTTGTTGTAGCTTTAAATCTATTTTTTCTCTAATTATTTTGAATAATTCATATATGTAGTTCCTATGGTCCAATTATAGTAAAATTTTATGGTGGCCTCATTATTATATGCTTGAACCATGGTAAAACATACTCATTGGATCACGTGTAACTTAGTTATAAGTGATCCAATGGGTACGAAACTTTTACTATAGTTCAAGCATACAATAATGAGCCCACCATAAAAATTTTACCACAACTGAACCATACAAATTACATATATGAATTATTCTTATTAATTATAGAAAAACATAGATTTAAAGCTACAACAAAAACTTTGTACTAAAGTATACCATATTATATATTCATTGTGTAGATCTACTTATCAGGAGTCCAATAAAATTAAATTTTTTTATTTTATGATTTTTCTGTGATTTATTATAATTTTTCAAAGATTTAGCGGAAATAAATAAAAAATAAAAAGACAAAACCACCATCTTTGACAGATTTTGAAAGTTCAGGGGGTAAGATATCTGGTTTTATAGTTTGGGGATGAAGTATTGCATTTGGTGGATTATATAGACTTTTTCAGCAAATCAAACTCAGTACTCTTTACGAGATGTCTAGAACTTCTATATATTGTGTGACTTCTTTTAGTTGTTTTTGGGTTGTCACCAATCCTCTTTCTTCTATGTCTATTTTATTGTTGGGCTCGTGCAGGCTTCAGTTCTTTTTTCTTAGCTGTCTTTTTTTCTTATAGGAAGTGCATACATAGTTTCCTCAATTGTCACGGGGCTTGCAGGAAGTCGTTTGTCCATCTCCTGTTTTCTCCTCCATAACTAAACATACGATACATGTTTTGTTGCGGGAATTGTAGATGGACTAGAATGAAATTAAATTAAATTACTTATATAAAGATATAAAATATTATAAATTAATAGTAGTGAAATGGTGTGGTATACTAATGATGTCACTTAAATGCATGTGATAGTGCTGCTTTGCATGTGAGATAAAATGGCTACTGAGGAGATATAGATATAGATATAGATATAGATATAGATATAGATATAGATATAGATATAGATATAGATATAGATATAGATATAGATATTAGATATAGATGTAGATATAGATATAAATATAAATGTAGATATATATATATAGATATAAATGAATCGCAAAAAAAAAGATATAGATATAGATATATTTTTTTGTGTCTTGAACTCCTTTTCTCCCCTTGCTACTTTTGTCTGTAACAAAACTTTGTTTTGTTTAGTTATATAAATTCCTAGAGGCCTGCCCCTTGATCTGTTTATCTAAAAAAAATGGTCCAATATGTTTTTTTTTTGCGCATAAATGGGTCCAGTATGTTGCCTTAGAAATAACCTGCATATAAGACTATAGTCTCTATTTTTTTTATAGGTCACACAGTTTATATAATTTCTTATAAGTGCCAAGTAGACAAATTTAGAGGTGGCTGCAAGTTATTCGGCTGCAGTTTATTGTGTTGGCTGCAGCCAGAAATAGTGCTATGATTTACTGTAGTGAATTAATGCTACAAGCTGGCAGCCGCAGATAACTCTGGCAAGTAATTATTGAGTAGAGTTTACCCTCCTTGTTTGAAAGGAAGTATAGTAGTAATTGAAAATATCTATGAATATTTTTGGAGGAACTTATCATTCTCAATTACTATCAATTATTATATTACTGAGTGCAGGACACAGCCAAATTCACAAGAAACGGCTAATCGCTGGCCGGTAGACCGTAGACGTTACACATCTTTGCATCTTTGACCAGTGAGAGAGCGTAATTCATAAAAAAAATGTGGTAATCTTGCCATCCTTTTTACAAATAAAGGCTCAAGAGCGGCATCCAAAATTCCATTCACCTCGCTCCCCTCCTCCAAAATCCTCCTCCACCCTTCCTGCCATGGCTTCTTCGACTACCATCCCGGCCCTGGAGGAGAACACCAACGCCGTCGTCGTCTCCGCCGGCAACGCTGCTGACAACAAAGAACCCCGCAAGTCACGCCGGAATCGGATGCGGAGGATCGCGGAGAGGAAGCGCCGTAGTCGGCTGAGGAATCACTTCAGCGAGCTAGAGTCGCTCGTGCCCAACGTCACTGAGAATGAGAAGGTAAGCCTCTCGATCAGATCGATATTCAGATGACGCGATCCATCGATGCGAATTGCAATTCTCTGATGCGATATATAGCTAGCTAGCTAGGGCTTTGGAAGATGCAGTCACTCACTCACTCACTCACTCACTGGTGAATTACTGGTGATACTGTGAATCTGTGATCTGATTTTTTTTGTTGTTGTTCTCACGACATACAGATCAATGACAAGGGGGACTTAGTGGAACAGACGATCGCCTACATCCAGTCCCTAGAGAGGACTAAGGCCATGCTGGAGAAGCGCAAGCAGCAGCTGGCGCTCGCGCGGCAGGTGGCGGCCTCCTCCTCGTCGGCGCCACCACAGACCGCCCGGGGAAAGATGGCGCCGGCACCGGTGGCGCCGCTGCTGCAGCCACTTGCTGCCGCCGTGCCAGTGTCTGCGGCTGCGGACGACGTCCCGCAGCCGCAGCCGCTGGTGCAGCAGCCACTTGCTGTTGCTGCAGCGGTGCCACCACCGCAGCCGCTCCCCGTGGCGGCCGCGGGGCAAGGTGGATTCCAGACGTGGTCATGGCCGAACCTTGTGCTCAACGTGTCGAACAACAACGCGTACATCAACGTGTGCGTTCCGCGCCACCTCGGCATGCAGAACATGGTGATGGTGCTGTCCGTGCTGAACAACCACGGGATCGACGTGGTCACCACACAGGTTGATGCCGACGCTGCCCGCTCCGTGCTCAACTTCTACACCCGTGTAAGTAGCTTCTCATCTCTCTCTCTCTCTCTCTCTCTCTCTCTCTCTCTCTCTCTCTCTCTTTTTGCGAAAGTAATTAAGTAGCTTCTAGTCGATGGAGCATCATATCCTCTGCTTTCATGGTTGGGTTGTTGTATTATAGTAGCTTGTTTGTGTACAGGAATGTGAACTCTAGCTTCATGATTAGTAACCATGACTGATTGATGTCGGGGAACTGCTTAGTATTCTTAATTTCTTATAGAGTGTTTGGTTTGAGAAATCAAACCATTTTGGATGAGGTGGTGCATCACAAGTCCATTGCTTAAATAAATTTACCTCATATTAGTATTGAACTGTTTGATTAGCTTGTGACGAATAAGGTGATGATAGATCAAACTATTTCATTTCACAAACCAAACAAAAAAGCATGAAGTGAGAAGATGATGGACCAGCTCGTTCCTCAAACCAAACACCCCCTATTAGAGGATTAGGGAAAGCCCTGATTTTAGCAGGTGGCTATCGCTGTTAACGAGAAGCCTGCCTGACCATTTACAAAAGTGACATGTGAAATTGTTTGTTATGTTGGTTTGTGTTCTAAAACCTTTTTGAAGCAGGGTGGGGCTTGTTTGCATACATAGGAGTTGACATGAAGGAATTGGATCTAATCTGTACCTGTGTGACTAAACCCATTGGTATTTTTTACTTGCCAGTGGGATTTATTTACTTGTATGACCTGGAATAGAAAAAGGATCCCCGGCCTCAATTTTTCTCTACTTGGAATTGAAAGTATGTTCTATAGTTGAATTAATTGGGAGTTTGCGCGGGTGAATATATCTAGAAGCCATATAAGAAAGATCAAAATACTGACCTGGAAACATTGATCCAAATACCGACAAGATTGACATAAGTTAAGGCTCCATACTTGTAGTAATCACAAAGAAATAGTATGCTAGGATTTTTTTGTAGCATTTTAATGGTAAAGGAGATCCAAATAACAATCATACTGAATCTAGCTAAACTAATCGGCAAATATGGTTACTCTTCCTTATTCGACTTATTTCATGCTTTTTAACTAGAGATGTTAGTTTGCAAAAGAACTGTAGAAGCTAAGACGTACTGCATGATTTGGTAACCATAACAAACAAAAAATCACTATTTGAATAATCACTTGGTAGTCAAGGCTACTTGTTACTTGAATGACGTTTGTATTTATACCATCTCTCAGTTCCATGTTCCACCAAAGACGAATTTGCATTCTGAGCATGATATTTTTCACCCTAGCAGTAATACAACATGAATGGCTAGACATTTTACTACACTCCATATATCAAAATTCAGGCACCAATATCTACTTTAATATACATCTTTGTTGAACCTAACAACGATACATTACCTGACAAAGTATACTCATGCTTTTAGATATATATATCTCATGCAGAGAACATCTTTATTTGCATGAAGTTACACCATCTCACTAACATTCACATCTTTTTACAAAACAGGTCACTAGAATGGGTGGAGGGAATCCTTCATCAGAGGAAGTGTACAAGCTGGCTACGTCGGAGATCCTGCTATTGCTCAACACCAACTAGGCCAGATGCACCGTCAAGGCCACAAAGGGTGTCTCAAGCAGCGCCAAGCCCATACATTTATCTGCTCACCTTGTAGCCTCTGGACTGGAGCGATCGATCAGAACAAATGAAGTTGTTTACTTAATTCACATTTTTCATTTTGAAGGTTTGAGAACTGTAAGTGCTGCATGGGTCTGGTCTGGTCGAACTGATTTAGTACCATGCATTGGTGTGTCGACGATCCTTCAGAGCGTCGCGTCGTGTCATAAATCTTAATCTAGCTATAATTATTATACTGTCGTCTTGGAATATTTGATGAACCATTTTAAATTCTGAATCATGGCTTGTCTAGATATGGGTGAGTGTTTCTGTTCTGGTGGTGTGCACCGTGCAGCAGCTTGATGTTTGTGATTCTGTGGATCCAATGACTCTAGTTAGAAAATGTGTTAGGAGCACATAAATCCCAGGTCAGAGAGATGTTTCCATGATGAATGCGTCATGGAGCTCCATACATGTGTCAATCAGTTCTGGTTAGATTGACCATGAACGGTGATGGTGTCAGTGCATGTAAGGAAGTTCCTTGACAGCGTGTGATCATGTTTGTAGGTTTTATGTTGTCGTCTTCTCAATTGTTGAACCGTTTAATTTTCTAGATCATTTGTTTGTCAAGATTAGATTGGTACTGCTGTCCTCATTAGTTTAGCATGGAACTTTCTTTGCGCCGATCGAGTTTTCAGTAGAAGCCCATGAGAAAACTGTAGAGACGAAGCCTTACCAATTTATGTAGTGCCTTCCTGTTGGATTGTCCAGTAGAAAAAAAATGCAGGGCCCTAGCTCCAAGTATGATACCGTACCGTTAAATGATTCGAGCTTGTGATGGGTCTGATGTGGTCCTCACTGTCCTTCAGTCCCTTAGCCCAGCTGCTAACTATGACCATGTCTATCCCCCTGAATTAGCTCATTTGATGGCCACTTTCATAAATTGTGTATAAGTTGAGGCTCATAAAGAAATAGTGTTTGTCACATTTTGTTGGGAGAGGGTGGTCTAACAACCTATCATATTGAATGTAGCTAATAAATTAATTGAAAATATGGTGTTTCTTCCTTATCTGATCTCATCCTTTTAGCTGGAGATGTCCATTTGCAAATAGCTTGCATAAGTTGATGCTAGCTGCGTAGTTTGGGAATCATATGAAAATTGTATGTTTGAGGTCCATTTTGTGATAGTGCGTATGCATGGCGAAACATGCTTTTGGTGTTGACGTAAGCAGTAGAACTACTCACACCTTGAAAAAAACAATGCACCTATATATATATTTCTGCTACTTAAATTTGAAAGGATCTTTAATATTGAATTAGGGGTACAGGCATGCAAATCAAGCCTACAGAATGGGATCAAAATACCGACAACTACTAACATAGTTACTCTGCCTTATTGCTATTGGTTGTCTAAATAAATGATATACATCAGTTGAGGCTGTATGATCCAGAGTATGTTAGATCTTTATTTTGTCGCAGGCAGTGCAGACCCTGCCTATCCCCAGCAGTCACGTTCAGGAGCTCCAGCTTCTCTGCTCACCGAGTCCCCAAGCAGGTAACCGATTCTGTGCATCTGTATTCGTTTTCTGTCTGCAGGTTGCCGTTTCTGCAGGGCCAGCATCGAGCAAACAAGCACAGCAGTGCTCGCCCTTGGTGGGCTGTTCGTGGAACGGAAGCCTAGCAAAGATTTGGTTTGGGTGTCATGCATTTTTGGTTCTTCTATGATGAACAATTTTTCAGGGGATTTTTTGTCTATTTTTTCTCAGTCTGATTTCTTGTTTCGCTCGTAGTTTGGTCGTTTGAGCCCCAATTCTTGTTTTGTCTGTTACGTTAGCTTCCTACAGTTTCAAAGAATTTATCTAGATACTCTCGTCACTAGTTGGCTTGAGTATTTTAGTTTTTGGAACGTGCTTGTGTTTGGCGGTGATTTTGGGACCGCGGCTAAATATTTCGAAAGAAATTTGAGGCTCCCATTCAACCCCCTTTTGGTCACCGTTTTTGGTCCTTCAACACTTTAGTGGAAAAATGAAAGGTTATCCAAATATGGACACAATCTACATAACTTGAGGCTGCATAGTTGTAGCTAGTAATAACCATATGGAAAATGTACAGAAATAGTGCATCAAAGCTTTATGTTCTTGTACTTGCGTGGCAAAAGGTGATCAAGATACCAATCATATAGTTCGTTGGAAGCAAGACACTGTAGCTAATATTCTTTAGACAATGCCTCTCAATATCTTGTTTAGGGAGGTTTGGTGGGGCAAAACTTGAGGGATTGCAACAGAATTGTGTCTTCTTTAATGGACTTAAATCTTCAGGATAGCCTTGATGTTTTTAGTTGCTCTCTACATTCAGCTGGACGATTCTCAGTTAAATCCATGTATGCTTTCTATAGTTACTTTCACAAGAAATTTGGTGTGCAAAGATGCCAACTAAGATCAAGATCTTTATGTGGTATTTGAAAAGAGGTGTAGTTTTTTCACACCTATTTTCAATGGAATTAGAATGGTAAAAAATTGTTCGTTCTGCCACACACTTCAATCTATTGAACACCTGTTTTTTGATTGTGCATATGCTAATTTCTTGTGGAGAGCTGTTCATTTGTTTGGTATTCCAAGACCAATTATCATATATGATTTATGTAATCTTTGGTGTAAATTAGGAGGGAACAAACAAATTTTCAATTAGAGGTGAAGCATAATATACTTTTACTAACTGTGGCAGAAGCATTGTGCTGGACCATTTGGGTTACAAGAAACGAAGTGGTGTTTGACAGATGTAGACCAAAAACTTTCTTGCAGATATTATTCGGAGGAACGCATTGGCTCCGGCAAATGGGCATAGTTACAGCGCCATGAGGACAGGCAAGAGGTGCTCCTACAAGCTTGCCATCTACTAGAGAAGGCTGCCTTGAGTTTCTTTGTGTCGTTTGGATGGTTATCTAATTGTCGGATTGGTCTTCATTAGTTAAACTTTGGTGATCTTTTAAATTAAGTGTGGAAGTAGCTTGGACCTTGGGTTCAAGTAGTTTGTAATAAGTGGTATGATTCTGTCCTGTGTAGATGAAGCTGGATGTTTATCAATAGTTATATGGTTATTCTTCCTTTTCTGCTCTCATCCTTTTAGCCAGAGATGTTTTGTTCGGCAATTTTAGCCAAAGATGTTGGTCCACAAATAGCATGCAAAAGTTGAGGTTATGTTTACATGGCTTGGTAATTGTACGAAGATAGTACCTGAAAGATTTATTTGTGATAGTGTATATATGTTTATGGAAAACATGCATTTGGACATGACGTAACAAGATTCTCAAGCCAACCACTAGGGTTAGAAGAAAAAACCTAGTGTTTAATTAGAGGTGCAGTTTTTTGCAATTTGTATTTTTGTGGACAACATCCTTTTAGAGCTGATGTAACGAAGTGCACAATCTACAACTAAGGTTAATCTGATCTGAATAAATAACAGGTGTACTCTGGTTATTGATAACATGCTAATCACTCAAAAAATCACTTCAGGATGGAACTTACCATCTTAATATATAATATCTCAAATCCTGAATAGTTATTGATAATCTAGATTATGTTTAATTAGTAGTAAATCAGAGTAGGATGGTTTAGAAGTTTGATAATAAGGGGCCGAAGAAGTGGCGTGCAGAGCAGGGTTTTTTTTTTGCTGTTCCTCCATTCTAGTACAAATTGTAAAGTGTTTTGCTCATGCTCCACCTATGGAGGAGGTGGTTCTTTTGCCCACAGCTCCTCTAGAAAATAAAGCAGGAGTAAGTTGAGGAGCTCAACAAAAAGGACCCAAAATAAGCCAAAAAAAATGCATGAAGGATTGAAATTAAAAGGTTGAGTTATGCCTATCTACTCCATTCAGCGCTTAAACAATTCAGAAAAAATACTGTTTAAATAGTACATATTGTACAGTCTTTGTCTTTCCTGTACAACCATTTAGCCTTAGTTGACAAAACAATGTGTGGCTGACTATTTAGCATTTATGTGAACATTATTTATGGAAGCAATGGGTGTACTCCAATGTGTTATTGCATTTTTACTACCTGGTATAGTGCTTTGTTGAAAACAAAGATTTTAAAGAATTGATAACTTTTCTTGCCAATTTGAATTTGCTTCACAAAATAATTTATTGTTTTGACTCTATTTCTCCTTGGATCTTGTTTGTTATTTTTTCATAGTAACTGTATATAAACATTTCTAACACATATTAGTATACATGTCAGTCCTATTGATTAATTTGTCATTACAATCATCAAAAACCATAATCATATTCAATAAGTGCATATGGCTTCTTCTTCATTCTTAGCACTGAAAATAGGACCAATAACATTGGCTCGACACATGTTTCATAAAAAACATTGGCTTGACACATGCTACTATGCCAGAACTAGATAATAGATAATGCCTCAACTTAGTAGAAGGATATATAGCAATAAGCATAATTTCTCACTAAAGGTATATATTGTCTCTGTTCAAAAGTCATCCATTGATATATTTGATAATATATTCCTTTTCTTAGGTATTTTGAGCCAAAACAACACCAACTACCTTCTCTTGCACAACCACATAAAGCTTAAAGGGTGCTCATGCCACCTATGCACCCAAAGCACAAGTGGTGAAAACAAACATTCCTCGTTTTCTTGAACCCCAAACAAATAAAAATAAATTAGTCCTCGTCTCTTAATAGTTGAAGAATAGGAATAATAAAAGCAAAAATCATTCCTGACAAATTTGATATGCTCAAATAATTCACCTTTCTTAGGAAAGGACATAGATTCTTGTTACATGTTTTTTGAGGAAACGATTCTTGTTACATGTAGGCACCTAGATTTTCATTATAGCATGGAGTTAGGATCCAATTAATTATATGACATTTTCATAAACCTAAAAACTTTATAGCAGATGCACCAAAAGCATATTTAATTAAGTGAGTTCAACTTCAAACTATACAAACATAACTTTTCATGCAATGGGATGTATATATCTTGTTGCATATTTGTTTGGATTTGACTTGTATCTTGGAGATTTTGGGCCTGTTTGGTTACCATCCACTATTGGCTACGCCAATGGTATGGCGGCACGCCACATTTGTGGAGTCAAATTTTAGCGCCACACTCCATGCCAACTTTCATACTACAATTTTCTGTGGAAGCCTTTGTTGCATCACCAACCAAGAAGGTGCTTTTGGTTTTTATGGCAAGCCACAGCTATGGTGTAGTGATGTGCGGTGAGCAAGCCAACCACTCTCTTTATTCAACGTCATGCATTCTAATCCTTCATCTATCAAATATGATCTTCCTCATGGAATGATTGACCATAGCTACGTACCTATACATGCACTATGTCGGTGTCCCTATCCTGGCTTGCATATACACGCATTACACTACTATAGAATTGACTTTTACTGCCGGTTCATCACGCATTACAATACTATAGAACTGTCAGTTTCTTACAGATCGGTAGCATAGTGGCTGACAGCAAACTACTAGCAGTAGTAGGACCAACCGGCAGTGATATTCAAGTCATCACCGCCAGTTCATATCATTGTTGGTTTTAGCTATAAAATAAGAGTGATACTGGATCATGACTACCGATTTTTTGCTAAAACTGTTAGTGATAATATCACTGCCAATTTGTGGCTTGAACCAGTAATGATTCATAACTTTCTCATATGATGTCCGGTGAAGACGATCTTCATACTAAAGTTGTAGTAGTTTTCAAGATCTATGACTTTGTAGTTCAAGAATTTTTTATATGAGGTCATTTTGGATATCCAAATATGTATTATAATATTTTATAGAGTTAAAACAAAAGGAGTACGTATGGAGTGTGTAGTGGTAGAAAAGGATCTCAGGTGGAGAAACAATCAGAATAAAAGTTATAGATCTCAAAAACTTCTGCAATTTTGTATTTCACAACTTTTTGACTCAAAGTCACTTCGATGATGAAATATTTGTTTCACAAGATTTTATAGAAGTTAATACCAAAGGAATAATCCATATGTTCTATAGTTATAAGTGAGTATGTAGTTGTAGTTAAGGATCTTGGATGGAGAATCAACCAAAATAAAATTTCTAGATCTCAAAAAGTTATGAAATATTATAGTTGACAACCATTTTTGTTTGAAATCATCTATCCAATAAAAACTACATTTAAAATTTGATTTTTTTAAACAACCTCGGATGGAGAAACAACCAAAACAAAACTTGTAGATCCTGAAAAGTTATGTAACTTTATAGTTGATAACTTTTTCATTTGAAATTATCTATCTAATAAAAATTATGGCTAAATTTTCTCACATTTGAAATTTAAAATTTTTAAATGACGTTAGACAGAGAAAGAACAAAGATCAAAGTTGTATTGTAGATCTTAAAAAGTTATGAAACTTTATAGTTAACAACTTTTTTATTTGAATTCATTTAAGGTCTCAGATACTCATTTCAAAACCAGATAATGATAGAATAAGGTGGACAAATATCTCATTTGGACATAAGTATCTTTATAAGTGGAGTGGTTAGGGAACAAATGCGTGAAGCCTAAGGCCATGGGTTCGGGCGCTGGTGGCCATGAAAGGCGCGCTCGTGTGGCTGCTCAATGCGCCCCTCCTAGTATTTGAATTTTTTTTCCTGTTTTAGTTTCCAATATGATTTTTTGGGTTTTTTGGAAACCTCATCACTGCTACTTTGGTTGTACCAGTTCAAAAAACTAGCATCGATCAATTCTGTAGTAGTGTTAGTTCTACAGAAATGGACTAGCTATTAGAAAATTTTAGCATGAAAGTATGCTTTAAAGAGGGTGCATGCTCTATCTTAGGGATACCCAGATATTTTGTAATATAGGACTTGTTATAGAAGTTAGCATCAAAATATGCTTGGAGAAGGTGCATGGTCTATCTTAGAGATGCCATGGTCTAATCTTCTCGCAGCTATTTTCATTTTTTTTTTAAAAGAGATATGTCGTCCCACAGATATGTTGTTTAGAGTATGTGCGAAACAAAATTAATATCTGAGTACAACATCTGCAAAAAAAGCTATTTATTTCATTGCTATTAATATAGAGAACACGTAAATCTAAAGAAGTAGCTAATATTTATGAATTTCTTATAATCATGATGAGTTGTGTAGAACCACCACAGTTCATTAACATAGCATACATATATTTTTGGTATAGAGAAAAAGATGGTCCATGTACATTTATTTCCACCATATTTAATTGCTGTAGATATATGGACATGCAAAATTCATTTTTTATTACACTGTACTCTAGTTTTGTAGAGCTGTGAGTAATATATATCGACATTACTGTACTCAATAGAAAGTTGATCTAAAGTAGTAGGAAAAATACAAGTTGAACTGTTGTGAGGCTCTACATATAGATGCTTACTTGTATGGCAGTGTCACTTATTTTCTCTAGCTAAGTATTATATAATAAGTCATGAAACGGTGGTCCCTTTTCTCCTTACCTAACTAGTGTGCTCTCCCTTGCCCTCTTCTGTCTCTAGTCTCTCTCACAACTTCCCTTCTCCTTTTCCCAAGGCAAACAACATCAGAATTTTTTTGGCAGTATGTGCATTCGCAATTTTACCAGACTGGTGTTACAGCCTGAGTTCTTTTTTGCTTGCTTCCTTTAGGAATTTTTAGAAATTTCGTACACTTCTCAAAAACATATGTATAGCATAGTAAAATTTATAACTTTATTAAATGAAGTCAACAACTTTGTAGTTGAACTTTTTTTTATTTGAATTCATTTGGATCTAGCAAATTCAGTTTAAAATTTTGAAAATTTGAAATTCAAAATCTGATATTTCCTAAAGATTTCCAATGGAGAAACAACTAAAACCGAAGTTATAGATCTCAGAAAGATACCTAAAAATATTACGGTTAAGAACATTTTCATTTAAAATAATATATGGTTCAAAAATTTGGTTTGAAGTCCTCACGTATTAAAATTCAATTTTTTCAAAAGACCTCGGATAGAGAAATGACAAAAAAAAACCAAAGTCGTAGATCTCGTAGAGTTATACAACTTTGTTCTTGATTTTCATTTGAAATTATTTAACCATATAAGATTATATTTAAATTTATCATATTTGAAATTTAAAATTTTTAAACGACCTCTCGAATGGTGAAAGAAAACCAAAATCATAGTAGTTGACTATATCTACGACGTTATGGTTGATAATTTTTTTATTTGAATTCATTTAAGGTCTCAAATACTTATTTTAAAATTAGGCAAAATATGAGGGAAATGAGTTTGCCCTATAAAGAAGTGACTTTGGAGTGGACTGGTTTGAGGAGCTATGCGTAAGGCTACAGGTCTCAGTTTTGAATGTGACTTATGATTTTTGAAGATTATGGAAAATAATTTGTAGAAGCGAGTAGGTTTACAACCCATTATAGAAACCATTATATAATAAGTTTTGATTGTTGTCAGCTTCCTCTACACAGATCACATTTGTAGGAGCGGCTGGGTAGCCATTTCTAGAAATAGCTTATTTCTATCAACACAAGAGAGTAGAGGCAGTTGTCCTAGTCACCTCTTTAGAGCATCTACAACCGTTTCTAAAAAGGTCTATCTAAATACAGTCAATGCACATAGGTCCTGACTTAATGCATTTTCGACTGCATATGCAGTAAAAAGGGGTGCATATCAACCAAAACTGTTTTGGTATATGCTCATTTTGCTGACGACACTTTGCAAAGAAAATGGTACCCAACCACTTACAATGTTGGACTAGCTATTAGAAAAAATTAGCTTGAAAATATGCTTTAAGAAATGGTCAATCTTAGGGATGTCTATGCATTTTGCAATATAGGACTTGCTATAAAATATTAGAACAAATATGCTTTGAAGAAGGTGCATGGTCTATCTTAGAGATGCCTTGGTCTAATCTTCTCACTGCTTGCCGTTTTCTTTTTTTATTAAAGAGGTGTAGAGAGAGAAGATCAGATATATCATCCCAAAGATAAGTTGTTTAGAATATTGTTTGCACTAAATTAATTATATGAGTATCATATCTACAAAAAGTATATATATATATATTTCGTTGCTATTAATATGCAAATCAAATAAATCTTAGAGAAATAGCAAATATTTATAGTAGCTTAGAACCGTGTTGAGTTGTGTAGAACCACCATATTTCATTATATCATACCATATACGCATATTTGTGGCATCCAGAAAAAGATGGTCCATGTACATTTATTGCCACCATATTTAATTGCTGTAGTATATGTGGAGATATACAAAATATTCATTTTTAATCTCACTATATACTATAGTTTGGTACAACTATCCCTTGTAATAAAGAAGTAACATATATATCTACAATATTCATGTCTATATACGTTACTATGCTCAACCGAAAGTTGAAAATGGTAGGAAAAATACAAATTTGAGCTATAGTGATTCCAACACGGCTCCACATCACATGTTTTGTAGTCTCACTCACTTCTCTCTTTGGCTATATATGTATTACATAATATAAGTCTCCTTATAGTGGTCCCCTTTCTCCTTTAACAAACCAGTGTGCTCTCTCTGGCCCTCTCCTGTCTCCAGCCTCTCTCGCACCCTCCCCGGCCTACTTCTCCCTCTCTTTCAAGGAAGACAACATCAGATTTTTCCGACAGTATGTGCTTCCGCTAATCTCGCCAGCCTGGTGTCTTAAACTGAGTATTTTCTTTGCTCGTTTCCGTCTGGAATTTTTAGGAATTTCGTTGGTCTTTGAGCTCTGTGTGCATCTATGGTTTCTTCAGTCTACTTTGATATTTTTTTGGTTGGAATGAGTTGTTTTCTGGGAAGGGGTGCGTGAGGAAGGAAACAAGGGAGGGTTTGATTCAGTGATGGTTGTGACCGGATCGCTGGGGACCGGATTTGTGCTACTTGTGCTGCGACCTTTGTAAATTTTGAGCATGTCAGGGACGACTATGTAGGAATCCGATTATTGCAGGTTAAGTTTGCACGACATACGAGATATATAGGAGCTGAAGGTATTTGATTGATGTTCACTTTCACAGTATTTTGGGCAAATCTGGTGGCTTAGTACTAGCCATTAAGTCGTCACAGCGAGGGTCCATAGATCTTGTGGATGATTAAAGAAGTAGTGCTGTTTCTCTTCGTTCTAATCAGCTGGCATTTTCCTAGCTTCGTTCCGTGGCCCTTGCGTTGCGTGTTATTTACTAGCAAATCTGGTTCAGCCATGGCTTCTTTTTATTTTTTTTGTATATACAAACGTGTGTCCTCTCTGTGATTCCTGGTAATACTGTCCCTGCAGGGGCCTGCCAGTATGCCACCAGGAGATCAAGGAAGGAGTACTCCTGGAAACATCGCTGATGGGGATGTACCAAGGAGACGCCGCCCTATATTCGTCAGCAGGCGTTGTCCAGAGAAGATCAGCCCTGAAAACTTGAAGTTTGTATGTGCAGTCTTGGGATTTGGTTTATGTTGTCATATTATAACACATAAACTTGTATAATTTATTTGTTTCTGTTTATTGGGATGTTGCAGGAACGTCGAGTAGCTGAAATCCAGGCTAGGCAGGAAGAGGAACAGAAACAGATGTAAGGACATATATTCTTTTCTATATTTATTTACTAGTCCTTTTCATGATGAAATTAAGTTGACTAACATATATATAAATTTTATCAATTACTAGCATTGGACTGGCATGTTTATTATTGCAGCCCCACTAAATGTAGAATTATGTCCTGATGCATATCCATAAAAGTTTGTTTGGATCGAAGTAAGATGCAAACCCTAATACATGATTGACCTTGTTTAAACTTTGTTTGTTTAGAGTTATCCACGTTCGATTAACAAAATAAAACACCCATCTCTTATCTAACAGAAAATCTCAGCCCTTGCACAATGCAGGCTGCGCTAATCCCATAAAGTCCCAAGCTCAGCCTGAGCACTTGTTTGGGAATATACTCGTGCATGGTTGATGACTGTCATTTGTCATCACGGTCGATCAGTTTAATGTTATTAACAATTCAGCGATGTGTAATGTGTTTTGTGATTTCATTCGGCCAATGATGGATCATGGAGTAGATATAGAGATTGTGTCATGATGTCGAATAGCAAGCAATTGTTTCCTTCTGTCAAAAGCAATGCACATGGTCCCTTTTCTGGGTTCTAATAGTTATTATTTCAAAACAAAATGACGCACCTGTTTTATGTTATTCTCTAGAATGTTTTTATAGTTGAGGCCAGAGAGTTATGCACTGAAATTTATTATATTTATTAAAATTCCCATGCAGTTCTACTTCGTCCTAAATATATTCAAAACGCGTTAACTTCTACTTGGCATGACACAGGGCAATGAGTTACAGAAAAATAACACATCCACAAAACATCAACAATGTCCAGTATGAAGCAAACTAACATAAGTGATTTCAGGACAAGCTACATCTATCCTGGTACTGTTTGGGACAGAAAGGCAACATTTTATACAAACCGTAGACCAGTAGTATATATATAAGTAGTGATTTAGAAATGAAATGATTTTTGAAAAATAGAAACGGGAAGGAATCCGTCATTCAATTAAATGTGAAAATATAACAAAGTTCAAGTCACCATCCACTCACCAGATCGAGGCAATATGTGAAAATAACACAGGGTACGGTACCAGAGGCAATAATCCCCATTCCCTCACCATCCCTAGCTGATGATTGTGTAGTCACTAGTTTAACCTCAATAGGTTACAAGCAAGCAGGTCCACTGGGAGACAAATTACTATAATGGGCAATAGAAGGGGGACTTCTCCCCCAATCCATTATGGCTGGAAGATTTGGCATTTCCCATTATATTGCAAAGTAAGGCACATTTCGACATATTAGAATACTGACTCCTTGGATGACAAATATTACTTCATCTCTATGTTTCCCTATGACTATACAAAGATATACTTTTGTTAAAAATGTGCAGTTAATCTGTATGAAACCTAACATATCATCTTATTAAAAAATGACTTATTAGGATAAATCAGGATGGATCTTTGTTTACGACTAGAGGAAGCACTAATTTGTGGAATTGCAGGATATCTCGCAACCCCATAGTTTTTTTAGTTGTCATCTAAGCATACCAAATGCCCCATGTCACCTAACCCTATTGGTCCAAACTTTCGATCTCCACACCTAAGAGCTCCTGAATTTCATAAAACCACCCTGGACCACGCACGCTGCCTAAGCATAATGCAAATATAAATTACTTAGAGGTCTGGTCATGCTAACTCTCTCCATAATACAGAGTTGCAAACTTTGTTGGGGCAATACTAATAAGTGAACAAAAGCCATGATGATCTATATCTTTTTCTAGTATTCTAGGAAGGCCGCAAATCGCTAGGGGAAAGGGCGCGGGAGAGTATGTATCACTCTCTGATAGTTGACCACCATGGATAGCATATGCGCGGCAGCACTATGCCAAAAATGGCAGATATATATTGTAATTGCACAACATTTCGATATGATGAAAAGCACATAATGTCACTCTCACAGAAGAAGTATGGATATTTTATTTATATTACTCATCAAATATTTTATTTAGTTTTTTTACTGCTTAATTATATTTGAGGATGGAGTCGACCAGTAAATTTAAATGGTGGTTTTCAAAGCACAATGATTTGGGTCATGATAATGTGCAATATTTAATCTTTTGAAATAGAGATAAAACATTTGTTTGTTTGAACAGTGTGTAATTGTGCGCTAATATTAGTTTTATAGAATAAACAAATTCATATTCGGTGTTTTAGTTGCTTTTATTATGTGTTTCAGTTCGTCATTACTTGATGACTTTTGTTTACTTCCTCTTCAGGACTGCTGCTTTCATGGGATCATTGAGTTTCACAGTATGTTATCCTTATTCCGAAACTTTGTCAGACGATCATGTGCAAGATGGAGAAAGCATAGCATGGAATGTTATCGATGATATTCATGTCACATCAACACCACTGTTACTTAAAGATAGCACTCAGCAGGGTGAAGGACAACTTCTAAAAGATTCAGCAAATAAGCCACCTGATGATACAGATTTCTTGGAAGGTACTTTTTACAAGATAAATTTGGATAAGCAGAAAGCTACCATTACAAGAAATAAGAAGAGCAGCAAAAAACCGAAGAAGAAAAAGGGCAAGGGCAAAGGTAAGGGCAGAAAGGAGTCATATGCTACAGAAATGCAGAGTGAGCCACCCACCCAACCTTGTTCCACATGCGCTGCTGCGACCGGTGGCGAAACCTTGGCATCCTCGTCCAGCCGTGTTGCCGTTCATGTACCACAGTTGGGATACAGTTCTTCATCCTCCAGCTCTCGGGTGACAGCAAAACTTATCAATACTCCGGCTGTCAACAGTCCATCTTCTGGTAATGAGAAGGAACCATCAGTTTCTAGCAGTACTGATGACTTCAAAAGTTTTAAAAGCACGACTTCATATGCCACAGCTGCTAGTTCATCTGTGAATGATTATGCTGGCAGCTTGTCAGATGCGAGAAGTGAGCGGTCATTGTCTGCATCAGATTCCACAGATTCACGAGGTTTTAAGAAGACAAGTGGTGAAGGAAACAAACCAAATGTTGACCAAAGCTTCAGTTTAGCAGTCAGTCGTGGTTGTAGTCAAGAAGCCTTGCTTTGCAGCGATTATGCCAGTAATGATGGTGATTTTCAGAAAGTAGTCTCCAGGAAATCAGCACAGAAAATGAAAAAGATGCAACGACTGGAAAGTTCTGCTCCTAGTTCTACCATGGCTGCTTCATCAGGACCTACTATAGCTCGTGAACTTGTCCCAAGAGCTCCATTCCGTGAGGTTATTACAATAGGACATTACATAAATGATGTTACCTTCTATGGCAGAAAACCAAATCAGAGAAAGGGTAAATACCAGAAGGCCCGCAGTTTGAGTAACCTGTCAAAGACTGGTTATACTGATGGAGATGTTTCTGGTAGCAACGACACAATGCTTGTTATAACGACAGTGCACCAAGCAAAACCCAGGAGTAGTCATCATGTCACCCTAGAGGCTATCGAGGAAACTAATTCTCCAAGATGTCGTCCCAAGGAAGGAGAGTTGAAAGCTATGGCTCCGCCAGTTGGTGATGGCATCAAAGGCACAGATTCCAAGGCACCATCTTCTGATAAATCTTGTTCACTGGGTAGTCTGGCTAATTCTTCATGTGCTAATAATAAGGGGGGACAGAAAAAAGATGTGGCTCTAGATGGCGGTGACTCCGGAGACACAATAGCACCATCTTCTGATAAAACTTCATCAAAAGGTCATCTGGATATTTCTTCATGTGTTGACAGGAAACAACAGAAAAAAGCTGTGGCTCTAGTTGATGGTGGCACTGAAGACATAGATTCCAGAGCACCAACTTCTCATAAAACTTCGTCACTGGGTCATCTAGTTAATTTTTCATGTGTTGATAGGGAAGAACAGAAGAAAAAAGCTACGGCTCTAGTAGGTGGTGCCACCCAAGATATAAATTCCAGAGCGCCAACTTCTGATAAAACTTCATCACTGCTGGGTCATCTGGTTAGTTCTTCTTGTGCTGATAGGGAAGAGCAGAAGAAAAAAGCTATGGCTCTAGTTGGTGGTGGTGGTGGCACCAAAGACAGAGATTCCAGAGCACCAACTTCTGATAAAACTTCATCACTGTGTCATCTGGTTAAGTCTTCATGTGTTGATAGGAAAGAACAGAAAAAAGCTATGTCTCCAGTTGGTGGGGACTCCAAAAACACAGATTCTAGAGCAGTACCTTCTGATATAACTTTGTCACTATGTCATCTTGCTATTTCTTCATGTGCTGATAGCGAAGAACAGAAGAAACAAGAGAACAGAATAGCATTTAGTACTCATGCATCATCTCAGTTGGATAAGATTATTAAGGCTGCTAATTATGTATATGAAATTCAAGCAGCATCTGATGTGTACATGATCAGTGGTATCCATGCCGATATTGAAACCTTTTTACATGCGGCCACCCCAGTCATTGGACAGATATCTTGCACAAAAAGTAAAATCAGCTTGCAAGACCAGCGTTTGTGGAGCGTCTGGCGCTGGTATGAACAACCCGAGTGCTATGGGATTGAGGTACAGAAGGAGGGAAAGATAAACTCTATTTGGCCAGAATTTTCTACATATTTTCGACCTCTTCTATCTGCGGTTCAGTTGTTTGGTCAGTCAGGGAAGTCACCAAATCATGGCGGACTCATCTTCGAGTACTTAGAAATGGAGAATCCCTTTTCACGGCCTCCAATTTTCACCAAGTATGTTGAGCCTATATTATTATTTAATTACACTTTGCTTTTTCTAATACATTTTTTATAACTTATTATATACATAGAGGCTAGGATCCAGAAACAGTGTTTCTGAGCCTTTTTGATCCCTACTTGATTTTGTTTTCATGTAATATAGGATCAAACAGCTTCGCGACGGCGTAAACCTTTCTGGTAATCCAATATTTGGGGATCCTAAGCAACTTGAAAGTGTCAAGCTATCTGATCTTCATCCAGCTTCCTGGTATATGTCTACTCTGATATTGGTTGTATCTCATCTGCCTTGACCTTTCCAATTTATAACAAGGTTCCTTTTCTGTTTATGCGCTAACCAAATGCTCCATTTTTAGGTTCTCTGTTGCTTGGTACCCTATTTGTCAGATACCAGCAGCTGCAGGGAGCTGCCAAGCTTCATTCCTGACATACCACTCCCTAGGAAAATTGGTTCCACAAACTTGCTCTACGGATAAGGCTGTTGGGCATGATCCTATAATTTGTCCGATTGTCGGTCTGCTTGGTTACAAAGAAGAGGTAGTGGTCCAACTAACATTTGAGTACTACTAGATAGAATTATGTATATTTTTATTTCTATTTCTCGTTTAAAAGAACTAAATGTGTGTTCCTTATTTATGTTAATTGTTGTGGAAGTTGTTTGAGTTCCTCCTCATACTCAGGCTATAACTATCAAATTTTCCTATTTACAGGGAGAGAAGTGGTTTCAACTTCGACGACAACTAAGGTTCAAATCAAGACCAAATGTTTCCTCTAAATCTAAAATCAACCATGCTGAACTTCTGAATAAGAGGCTGAGGGCACTGAAGCAAGGTGCATCAATCATGTCGAAGGCAGTGATGCCAAGGGCATCTGGAAACTATCATTCAGATTACACATTCTTTCAGTCAAGATTTCATTAGTTTGCATGCACATTATGTATGTATGTATGTATGGGGTGTATCGAATGGACTCTAGTCCATTCAGTACCTGCAGTGTCTCCATACTACTAATCTACCCTTGCATGACCAACTTAAGTTTCGCATTAATTGGGGCTGCTTCAAACAAGTTGATGAGTTTGAGTTTTTTTTCTAGTACTAGTACAATAATACCCAGATGACATGGAGTTTAAGTTGGATGTTTTATGTGTTCCAAATCCCTGATATATATATTGTTGTTGCTTTTGGACACCTAAGATGCATTTGATAAAGTTTTGGTTTGTGTTTGCTTGTTTGGGAATTTCCACTTTTGTCTAAAGTCAAAATTGTTAAACTTTTTAATCAATTTAAGAAAAAAATACACCAACACCTATAACTTCAATTAGTTATTCACTTAATCAAATGTACCAAAAAATAGTCAAAATTTTCACAAATTCATGAAGAACGAAGGGGGAGTGGGCCAAAGACTAAGGCTTCAAAGTCTGTGATGATATGACCTCAACAACAAAATTACAGCTAGCATATGTTGTGGTGGACCACAAGATACACGAGGGAGGATAGGGAAGGCAGAAGCTAAGGTTAGTAGTTGGACAACATAATAGTTGCCGCTCAGGTGTATATGCCATGGATCTTGTGCTTAGAATAGTAGTTGGACGACAAATATTTTAGGACAAAGGGAGTACAAGCCTAGCAGGTGGCAAAAGGTTAGTGGTAGGACAACATAGTGGTAGGGAACAAGGGGGAGAGAGAGATAGCGAGAGAAGAGTATGATAGATTATGCGATGGAGTCCACATAGAAGCATTCTCAAAAAGGAACATGGTCATTGTGATATGATGCATGTACATTCAATAGGAGTTCTAGAAAAGAAAGCATTGATTGTGCTATCATGCTTCTATTGTACCCATTAAAAAGGTCACCCTAGTTCACAAGTTGAACCTTACTTCACTTGTTTGAAACAAAAAGTAGCTAAGAAAACAAATGTATAAATGAAAATAGTAGGAAAACACCTAAACCATTTATTGTTTATGTTTTTTATGGAAACAAATTGAAAATAACATTACAAAAATGAATATGACACAAGTATTGTAGGAATATTGAATATGGTCAGTATTGGTAAGTAGTAGACAAATTGTAGCTAGAAGATGGTTACAAAGCACCATGTCATCATACATAGGAATGAGCACAACTCAAAAAGTAATTCATGCAAACCTATACATAGGTGATAGGTTTAAGGTCAAAATAGAACAAGTCAATGTTGACATAATTTAAAGCACACATAGGTTCAACATGGTGGAGGGCATGTGCGAGAGTGACATTTAGAAGAGTGTGGCGAGATGACGTGCGTCACAAGTCACGATTGTTGTCTATGGAGTAAAGTAGTGGAGAATTGGGATGGGGTGCAAAGTTTATTGGCTAACTTTTGCCAAAAAATGGTGAACTCCTTAAACACATAGAAATGGCAAATATTTCTACTATTCCATTAATATTTCCTTTTTTTACAAAATTCAATAAAACCGCATAAATGAGCTCATTAAATAATATCATCCATTTCCACTTTCATCCCCAAAATAAGTAACTCATTAAATGACACTTCTATTTCTTTACAAACTAATTAGCCAAGAACATCATTCTAGTAGGGCAAATGGGAATCCCTATATCCATGAATACTATAGAAGGAAACATATACACAGTGATGAGGAACAAAGATCAATGTTATGTTTTTTGGTTTAGGGAGTATGAAACTATTTTGAAGTTTGTTGAAAATTGTCTTTCATGTTGGAGAGAGATGTCAGATATAATTTCTCCATTAGCTTGTACAGATTTGAAAACACACTAGACAGTCGACAATGTGGTAAGTGTAGGTTCTCCATTAGATGGAGAAGTTGGTCACTCTATGTGACCAATAAAATTCTATTTCTACTAGAAAAATACATATAATGGAAACATAGTAATCATATGACGACAAACATGGGCAACAACATAAATTAAATCTATGAGGTTGGACCCACTAGTACATAGATGAATTTTTACTAACAGTAGAAATTAATCTTTAGTGGCAATATGTAGTTTCATCCGTTAATTAATGTGGAAGGCCAATAGAAATGATGCATTGCAGTTATGCTAATAGGGGCATTTGTACTAGCAGTTGCATCCTACTGGCCACCTGTGTAATAAAACATTTTCTACTCAAGATATCTATGTTTTGTCCATGCTATGATTATGAGAATGAAAAGCAATACTCAAGTTGATTGCAATGATCATCCGATGATTCATGGGTGATCTTAGAAAAAAACATAGAGGATAAGGTGTTGTTCAGGACTTGCATGCTGGTTGCTTGGATCATGGATTCTCTGGGTAGTCATATCATTTAGGATGAGGAAGGATTCTATGGGAATTTTGCAAGTTAGGATGGCAAGGAAAGATCATATCATTTGACAATCAAAATCTTAGTGATGATGACCTTGCTAATATTGGTGCCAACTATCTATGTCCATATGGCCAAGAAATCTAGAGAACATGGTGCATGATGCCATAGGGTTTAATTTGATGAGTACACTAATCTCAGTTTAGGGAGTTGAATAGGTTGGTTTTCAATGTGAGGACCCACTCTATTTGAGCTGCAAGGAGAAGTATTGTTTGCTTCTCTCAAGCTACTCCAGTTGAAGAAAACACATCATTGAAAATATTAGAGGTTCCATAAATTGCTACACTTTCTGAGATACATGCTTATAAAGAGGAATGTGATACCAAAGACCATATATTCTGCCAGGCAAATTGTTTGCCCTATGGGATTGATGGTTGAGAAAATCCATGCTTGTTGGACTGACTGTGTCTTGTCTGTTTTTTGATGATACAAACAAAAAAATGATGGGGTGGTGAGAAGAGGAGGAATGGACCTCCCCTATAGGAGGCACGGTATTTTGCTAGAGCTCCCAAGGGGTGATGAAAAGAGAAAGCAATCACAAAATATGCAAAACTATTTTTAATTGGCACAAGGAAGCACACAAGATTGGTATTTATCTATATAGCATCCATTTGATGTTGTTCAGTGGTGTGCCATTGATTTCAAGCATGCATTTTTTTATGAGCCAAGGAATATTCGTTTTTGCAATTACATGGATGGTATGGACCCACTCACATAGCATCTGGCTTGTGTTGTCGTCTATCTACAACCTTCCAACATATTTTTGTAACAAGATAAAATAAGTTTTGATCTCAGTTCTGCATCTAGGGAATGACATTGACATGTATGAGGATGCTCCTATGGATGATCTGAAGATACTCTGATTATACGGTGTTAAGATAAATAGTAGGTTCTAGTGAGAGTCATTCATTCTACGTGCCATTGCGGTAAGCACTGTCACTTATATTTTGGGACATTTTTTTGCTTGCGGCAGTTTAATGGAGACAAAGATTGCTTCCGGTGCTTAGATGACATCGAGAATCTTTGGTTGAATAACCAAGAAGAGGATGTACATAAGGCATCATTGTTTCCTTCTCCAATCTCATCTGTACCAGCACATGCAATCAGTTTGATGGCATGAAGGTGATAGCTCCACTCCGAGACATTTCACAGGGTGATATGTGTCTATGACCAGGTAAATGATGTTGATGTTAGACATGGGAAGAAAACACTTCCCTTGGAAAAAAAATCATGCAATAAAGAAGGTGATTATTGTCTGATGCTACTTTTGATGTGTGGTATAGTGTGAAAGGACGATAAAGAAGGTGCTGATAAGAATAGGTGAAAGAAAAAGGGAATTCAATGGAAAGTACCTTACTAGATACACTTAGTAGTTCTCTATAGCATTGATGCCGTGCACATAAAAAAATGTTCATATGAGTTTACTCCTGACACTCATGGAAAACAAGGGGAAAAGCAATGCAAAAAGCATGAGCCAATGGCCGACCTGGAAGATATATGAACATATGGTTCGAGCTGCATCTTGGGAGCACCACACTAGTATATTTTTTTACAGACGACACCCTTTCTAATAGAGGCGGTCCACTTAGGAAACTATCTCTAACCATTGCGGCATGCACTGTAGCTATAAAGATGTTGCTAGAAATCAATTTTCAGGGGCGCTTCCATTAATAAATTTCCCCACCATTTCTAGATGCGGTTTCGTTAAGAGAACTATCCCTTAAATGGGATTTTTAGGGATGGACGTCTTACCGAATCGGCTCTAGAAGAACCCAATTACCAAGACAATTGAGTTAACAAAACCATGTCTATTATATATTTACAAACATGCTTCTCTTAGTTAACTGGCCCTAAAAATAACACCCTACAAATACCTTCTTCCTCCTCACGATTGTATGGTCGGCTGGCTCTTCATGACATTTTTTGGCTCACTTGTTGGTGAGAAATAGCAACAATAGAGGGAGGGGGAGGTTTGCCCCTTTGAACCTTTGAAGGAGTTGAGATTGAGATGTGAGTTTGTGAGACATCCTTAAACTCTTTTCAAATTTTACCTATACATTTGATTCACTATTTTTTTTGTTCTCAAGACTTAGAGAGACATGCATGATGTTTTAATTTTTTTTTTATTTTTTCTAGCGATTTAGACTGATTTTTTGCCTAACTTACTTGGTGCACATGAACTCTGGTCAATTTGTATATTTACTTCGTCATTTTTGGTTCATAGCTTTTTTACATTGTTTTTATGCTCTAGGTCTAGAATAATATAATATTTATACAAAAACTTGGACAATTCTTTCAACATTTATATGCGAATATTATCTTAATGCAAATATATCTTTTCTTTTCAAAGACCACGTATGGACAGGTCACCGTATTATCAAATTATCACCGTCGGTTTTAATAGAACCAGCATTGTGAAAATAACATGGCCAACAACAGTTAATACCGGCTAGCAAATGGAGATTCCCATTAAAAAATCATGGTTATATATAGCATATGAAGGAACTCAAATTTAAAAGAATGTTGGCTAATCGCGGAGGCCGGTTCAAAAAGGATGTCGGATTCATTCCTCTTGCTGATCACTGGACTTAAAACTCACGCGACACGAAGTTATGAAGTACGTGTACGTAGAACGTGCAGTATAAGTGATCCCACCGCAGCAGTACATGTTATATATGGTCCCGGTCGGTCTTCAGTTGTCGTACGTCAAACAGCAGATGCATTGGAGGGTCTACATATATACTTCAGATTTATGCTGAAAGATTGAGGAGGGAGAAGATCTTTTGAGAGACGAATCTTTTGAGTTTAGTTAGTCTATGATTAGACAATATTTGTCAAATATAAATAAAAGTGTTACTATTTCTATTTTGCAAAAAACTTTGAAAGTAAACAAGGCCATAAACAAGCCCCCAGGCATAGACTCCAAAAAAATTCGTCACAGAATAGGGTGTGCTAACTTCTAATGGTCTCACTAGTGAGATACTTGATTGCTTGTAGGTGATATATCACTAGTAATAAATAGCTAGCAATTAATCAGACAATTTTTTAACCATGCCTGATCAGCCCCTGACGCAGCAGGGTCGCAGGGATCGGGCTGGAGCTTGCAGAAACAGCATCAGCATCCGAGGGAATTGAACAGAAACGACAAATGAGGAGCAGCATGATGATCACTAATTTAACCTTTCAAAAAAGAAAAAAAAAAACCAAACGGTTACTACATTGCTGACTACAGCAGTACACAGCACACAAAGGCACTACTCTCGTACGTAGATGCCTTGGGGCGGCTTGCATTGCCAACTCATGAATTACTTCAGTTCCTGGACGCCGATCGAGACCGACGGCCGCGGGGTGCAGACGATGCAAGCGAGGTAGAAGAAGACGGTGGAGTCGACGGCGGCGCCGCCGCAGCCGGCCGTGGCGAGGTAGCCGCGCTTGAACCGGCCATGGTCGGCCTTGGCGCCGCTGCACCGCAGCATCCGCGACTTGATCGCCGTCATCGCGTCGGGCCTCCTCTTGACCTTGCTCGTCTCCGCCATGGCCTGCCGCCGTTCGCCCGGAGCGGCGGAGTTGACGACGATGGGCCGCTGCACCATGGACGATCGATCGAGGTGTGACGATGGATCCCCTCCTAGCTCGATCGCTGGGTGTCTCGATGACTGGAGATGTGGAGTTGGTTACCGGACTTGGATGATGGGCTCCGAGACAAGACTGGAGTGGAAGACGCCTTTTTATAGCACGACGACACGCAGGGCCTCTTTTTTTTTTTTGAATTATTACGACGCAGCCTTAACAATCTATTTTTTATGGTAGTGTTTGTTGATATATTTTATGTGATCAAATCTATCAGATTTTTTTAATAAATGTAACCTAGTAGACAGCACAAATCTTAAAGCACAATAAAATATATAGAAATATGAAAAATCTATCAACAGATAAATGGCAAAATCTTTTTTTATCTATCTATATCTATATATTTATATATCTATATCATTTGTATCTGTATTTATATTTATATTTATATTTATATCTGTATTTGTATCTATATCTATATCTATATCTATCTATATCTAATATTAAATAGTGAAGTTAGAGTGAAAATTTTCTCAGGTCCGCAATCTGCTCTTGCACCGTCCATATTTCCATATTCATGATCCATACAGTGCTTATATAAATTAGAACAACTTGCTTCTAGTGATGATCTAGTATTTGATTTCAAGATATATTGTGTTTCGTTACACATATGTTTGCTATTCCCTTGGTTCCAAATTATGACTTTCTTTTAGACATAATTTTATATGTATCTAGACATATTGTATGTCTAGATGCATACACCCTGTGCCCACTAAAGAATACAGTTATGGGATTCATATTAGTCAACTAGTTCAAATTTGATCAAAATTATAATAAATAATATTAGTATTTATGTCTTCAAATAAATCTATGATAAAAAAATATATCCTATAACTAATCTAATGAAATTTATTTTGTATCATGAATGTTATATAATAGTTTCATCAAAATTCAAACCGTTTGACTTTTGAAATACGAAAATTGCATTATTTTATGAACAGAAGGAATAGCAAACTATATGTATAAAAAAGACATAACTTGGAATGGAGTGATAAAGGGCATGGATGATTGAGTACGGATCAGGATCAGTGCGGGTACTAGTATTAATTCTGCTGTTATGTTTGTCTCCAAGTCTTAATCTTGATGGGACAACAAGTACCCTCGGTGTGAGTTAACTAATGCTATTACGATCGATCTCATCTCCGTCCAGGTCTGCAGGAGCAAAATCAGGAATGGTCGGTGTTTTGCTGCAGATTATAGAATAAGAATGACGGTGCTGACGGCTAATTTGCAGGCGTCTGACGCCACATGCACGTGCAATCCCATCAGATTAAGCCGCAGCTTCAGTAAAACACCAGTGAATCACTTGCACCATGTCACGTGTCAGCATGGCATTGCTGCAACGGCGGAGCAATTTGCACGGTAACATTATATTCTCGGTGCAGGGCCCCCTTGGCTGCTCACTGACTCACTGTGTCACACAAGCTGTTGTGCCTTCCCGTCCGGCAGATCACTCGAGATACGTGCACCGAGCGTCCGGTGCCATGAATCTACACATGCATCATAGATGATCATACGGGGAGACACAGAATGGAGAACGCACAGACGCTTGTGCTTGTCCTATACCAAAGCATGGGTGCTGGATGGAACCATGCATGGGCATGGCAGCTAGCATGGGGAACTGTTGTTGGCGTATGTGGACGACGGTGATCACTTTTCACTGATCTCGTTAGTACAGGAAGCTATCCTATATATCCTAGAAGACTGCTGGATTATGGGCTTAAACCTCATTTTATTGATTAATTTGTGGGAAAAATCACACCTCACCCCAAATGTGCAAGACGATATTATTTGGGAGTTCAATGCCTGGGAGAACATGCATTCAGCAGTCCAATCAGCCAATTTGGCCCAATTCGTATGCTCAACAAACCAATTCGACGAACTTACTCCTACAATAATAGTCGTTTAGGAGAGGGGGGGGGGGGGTTTACCAAGGAAGTAAATAAATGACCATGTTTGGCCCTATACTTGCAATCATGCATTACATGAACAAAGGCTTATTCAAATGGAGCTATGGAGTAGATGTGTGCTGAGCGGATATTATTATGGGACGAGGATGGGAGTAAATTATACCTCACGGGGATTAGTTTAGTACAATTTCTATCCCCGTCAGCGATGGCGGGGACGGGGATGGTTACGTGATCTCCGACCATGTTCCCCGCTACCCGCACCGCTGTGCATTCAGGCACACGTGCGGGGAGACAACTAGCTAGGCGCTTAGGCCCATCTAAAGGCCCAGCAGCATTAGTAGTATATAATCGAGCCCTGCATCACTAACCCTAATTCCATAGACCTAACCGGGCGACTCTATTTGTTCCTCTTCTTCCAGTTCAGGCGGCTTCGACATTCAGTTCTACCCCTTGTTGTCGCCCGCCGCCTCTAGCACAACAACACTAGTGCACCACGCCCCCACTAGTTCCACCAACGTGATTGATCCGTCGACTCATCGGCTGGTCACTAGGCATCTGCGCTGCTCATGCGCCAGCAGCCTAGCATAAACATGCGGATGAGATCCCCATCTACCACCCCTCTCACTACTCTTCCCTTCCTCTTGCTGCAAGACCGAAGCACCAGACTCAACACAAAGCATTCAAGCCTCGTTAGTGGTTCATGGACTCACGGAAGATTGATCTGAAGATGGAATCTAGAAGCCTAGGTTCTGAACATTCATGGCCTTATGCCCTTTTGGATCTCTTCTTTATTTCTGCTTTGTAATTTCATTGGAATTTTTGTGATGCGAAATTGATGTCTCTTAGAAATCGACATGCAATGTGAAATCTTGCTTGATTATTCCTCGATCCTTGTTGATATCTCTAATACATTTATACGAGGATGAGGATCCCCATGGGGAATTTTTTTTCCCGCACGGGGACGAGGATGATGAAGAAGTTTCCTCCGACAACATTCATGGGAACGGGAACGGGGATGTGGAAATTCCTTCCCCATGGGGACGGGGGTGGTGGCCTGACACCCGACGACGAATTCTCCATTGCCATCTTTATGAGCGGATGGACCTGTGGAGGGAGCAAAGGCTAGGTAGTGGGAGTAGCACACGGATAGGTGTCAAAGGATTAGCAAATCCAGGGTCCACCTCTTGGCAACGTTCACCAAAATGCTATATGGTAAAAGGTCAGGCACCTGTCATTTAGTGTTTATTTGATTTACACAACCACTTAAACAGGATACACGATCAATAAATTGACAGTTAAATAGACATGACTAGTCACCGAGTAACATTTAACAGTGTGTCAACGGACTAATAATAAAATAGGGTCTCTTGAAGCACGTAGCCATGGCATAATTTTGCTTGGGTGTCTCAGTGATGTCGCATTGTAGTGGTTTCGAAAATTAGGATGCCCGTGAAGGCAGTGATCTTCTTGTTTCACACGAGCTATGGAAAAAAGCAAAAATGCAAGAATTCTTGCCTACACGGCGGGAGATGCACGGCGGCAGACGGGAAAACGAGTTGGGCTGCTGCGAGCGAGCTAAAGGTCCGGCCCAACTTGAGAACTGGGCAAAGCCCAAGACGAAAACTAACGGGCGTGCGGGCCAAGGCCTAGAAATAGAAGGATTGTGCCAAAAAGGGTTACGGCTCATCAAGATACAAAGGTAAATTTTTGGTCTACTATAGCACTTTCGTTTCTATGTGGTAATTATTGTCCAATGTAAGACTAGCTAGGTTTAAAAGATTCGTCTCGCAAATTATAGGTAAACTATATAATTAGTTATTTATTTTATCTATATTTAATGCTCTATATATATGCTGCAAGATTCGATGTACGTGGAATCTTAAAAAGTTTTTGGATTTTGGAGTGAACTAAACAAAGCCTAAGGCAGAACATTTTTTATACCTAGATATATATTGTCTTGAATGATTAAAATATATTCATCAGGAAATTAATACTATTATAAACAAAATTTTATCAAATTATACTCAAACAGAGTTTGTTTAAAGGGTTTATTATAAGAAATGCTCGGTTGATAACTAAGGACTTTTGTAATAACTTTTTTAAAATGTTCAGTACAAGAGCTTTTTTTTTAACTAGTACAAGTCAGCAAATTTTGGTTTATTTTCTTCTTCCCAAGTTGCATGCATCCATGTGGCCACTTGTACAGGTCATGCCGCGCCATGAATGATCAGGCCTTGTTTAGTTCACCCCAAAAAATAAAAACTTTTCAAGATTCCTCGTCATATCGAATCTTGCGGCACATATATGAAGCATTAAATATAGATGAAAATAAAAACTAATTACACAGTTTGCCTGTAAATCGCGAGACGAATCTTTTAAACCTAGTTACTCTATGATTGGACAATGTTTGTCAAATAAAAGCGAAAATACTAGTGTCAAAATCCAAAAAAAAAAATTGGATCTAAACAAGACCTAAGGAATAATATAATATTTTTAGTTTATATTGCTTTAGTCACTAATTGCGTTGGATCGATCAGCAACTTGCATGAAAGTATACGTAGTGTAGCTTCTGAAGGCGTCCAGTTGACAAAGGAAGTCGTCGCCGCATATACTCCATGCATGCATTGCTGTCACTAATTGTACTCAGATCAATCTCAAAATTTAATTTTATCGGCATATTTGTTGGTCTGAAACGGCTGATTTATTGTGAGAGAAAAACACTGCTAGCTGACACAAAAAATACGGCCCTTCGTGCATCCAAATAAAGACACATATCAATAATACTAGCAGTTAAAAACATGCATGCGCGCGATCCCTCTCTTGTTCATCAGCTGTTTCCATCCACGTCACGTTCGTCCATGGTCTGACGTGCCGATTTGGTAATGCACATGCGCTAGAGTCAGGGCAATACACATAGGTCATCAAGAAATCGAGGGATGACGTACACGGTACACATATGCCGAGTCAGAGAATTCTTAGCAATTATTGTGCGTACTTTTATTATGGAATGGAGGGAGTAGAATAGGTTCTTGATACATGCATGCGGAATTAGGTTGCGTGAGATACAGATCAGCTATCCGTACGTAATCGAACCAGTTGGAGATGTCGTTGTAGCTTACGCGGCGAGGTTTTCGTCGGTTAAGATTTCTTTTTTCGAGAACGTGCTTACCAAGTATTTCATATTAATACAGAGACGGGCCAAAAAAAAACTATGCACGGCTAGACTCAAGATCCAGTTGGCCGGATTTTTTCAAGGAATCTGGAGGGGCCATGGCCCCTACAGTAAAGATTTTATTAATAAAAAACGTGGATATGTCTGTTCGAAAATCAAATCTGACCGCGTTATTAAGCTTGGAGGGAAGACTTGGTTTAGCATAGCATGCTGGGTACCAACAAGCTAGTAATACATATATTTTCTTTGTGCCACTAGCTAGCTAGCGCAGCTGTGACCTTTATGCATGTTGGCAGGTTGTTTTTTTAGAGACCACGTCTAGGCGTGTTTTTCATTAAGTAGAAAGAGGGTTAACAACCGGTAAAAAATAGGTTACCAAGGCACAAAGCAGAACAAAACAGGCAGCTAAAAGCTGAAGAGAAGATTACATAGTGAACAAATTTTGCTTCCTAGTCACAGGTTAGCTCAGACCCGAGCAAGCAGAGCAGCAAGGCGCTACGTAGCAAGATCTGACGCAGACTCAGTTCTTCGATCGAAGGTGCGGGCGTTGCGCTCTTTCCAGAGCGATCCAGGCCGTCTCAAGAATTCCTAGGGCCCTTGGGCAAGCGAGCAGCAAGGGTCTAGCAAACTAACCTTTTACAATCAACTTCCTCCATTCTAAATTATAAGTCATTCCAGTCAAAGTATTTTTTTCAAGTTTGTCCAAAATTATAGAGAAAAATACTAAGATTTATAACATAATGAAAATATAAATAAGCAAGAATATAATGATACTTAATTGTTATCATAATAATTATTATTTTATGATATAAATTTGGTCAAACTTAGGATAGTTTGACTCTCCAAGATTCTTAGAATGACTTATAATTTAGGATGGAGAGAGTAATTGGCATGGCTTCGACTGCGGCATCAACTCTGAACCATAGGATCCTTACCGATCACTTTAGGAGGCTGATTTGTTTTCTGGTTAACACTAGAGGAGCTAAAGCCGTTTTTGAAACTAAATGACATGCTATAATTTGTGGCTTCTACAGTTCTACCCAAGTGCTCCGAAAGATGTGTCATTTCAAATAAAACCTTAATATGATAATTAAAGTATACAGTACTAGTAATAAAAAATTAACTTACAGCATGTATTGGAAGTGATTGGGAGTAGCTGAATATTAGAATAGAAAGTGATGCAAGCTAATTTTTGATTAAATACTTATGATTAGTATATGGATCTTTAAAATTTCATTTTGTTGGCCAAATATATTACTATATAAATATTATATACATACATCAACTTATAGGCCCCCTCTTGGTATGGGCCTGTGGCCATCCATACCCCTAAGACGGCCCTGAGAGTGACCATCGAACCAGGAAGAAGAACGAGTCAAAGCCACGTCGAACTATCGAAGTACCTTTGGACCAGCTTCCTGCTCCTAAGCCACCACTGCATTGTGTTTTCTTCAGCCACGAAGATGACGTCCTGCAGCTGAAGCTTGACCAGGCAAATATGCCACACCTGATCGACGGCTAAACACACAACCAGCATGTTGGCAAGTTGTTGAGTACGTGTTCAACGGGCTGTTTGGAACAAAGTCTAGTCAGCAGGCAAGCGATCCTGACCCAAAGCGCGTCCAAAATCGAATTAAGTTGGATGGGCCTGGCAGATGGTCGTCGCACGATATATATACAGAACGAACACAAGCTAAGATAAAGTAGCTAGCTCCCGATCATCACGAAAATTCAACAAAATGGAAGACTCCATCGTCATGCCGGGTTCCGCCGCCGCCGCAGCACCACCACCAGCTGAGCGCCCATGCAATGGCGCGGCGGACCAAGGCCAGCAGCAGCTGCAGGTCGAGGAGCAGCCTGGAGACGACGTCGAAGCAGGACTACGGCAAGCCCCTGGCGGTGACGTTTTGATTCCCAGGCAAGTTTTAAGTTTCTATTTATATAGTATATATATTCTTCTTGCACACGTATACGTCCTAAAATCGAGACGCCTAGCTCAGATTCTAATTAAGTTGAAAGCTTAATAACGCGGTGAGCCGGTGAGCATATGATCGACTTCCGCCGGCCGCCGGCGCTCTCCGTTCTGTTTGTTTCTGGGGTTAGAGTTGCTGATGATGAGACCTGCCAGTACCTCAGGCAGGTCCTTAATTAATTAAAGGGTATAGTGCTTTGGAAGGTCGTCGGTGGACGGGGAGAGGATCGGAGAAGGTGGCCTCACACGGCAGGCGTGCATTGATCAGCGAGAGGTGGCCGGGGTGGGGCGGGCATGGGGGCGTCGCCGACGACCGCATGCAGCCAGCGGCCGGATGAGATGGCCGGTTGGCGGCGGTGGAGCTCGTAAATGGACTGCTTAGCTTGATGGTCATGGAGGTGGGGCGGGGATGATGATGTCCAGTGGCGGAGCTCGCCAAAAAATCTAAGCATCGAAACTATTTGGTTCTTCTTAAGGCGGTTGATGATTCCAGGACTCGTGTGGTCTAGCACAAGCTCCAGCAGGTAGAATATATAGGCATAGGGCGTCAGTGAGGAGACGGCGACACTGTGCAGTGCAGTTAACACCAAGAGGCGTCGGTGGCTGGCAGGGAGCGGCGCCATGGTTCACCAGCGGGCGACGACAAGAAGCTTCGGCGTACTGCAGGCTGCAGCTAGGTCGGCGGCGATGATGACACGCTAGGGGCGCGCGGTGATGGCCTGAGTTCCTGATGGGAACACCATCGCCAATTGTCATTGGAGCTCGGAAAGTTAGGGGATTAGGGATTAAACCAGCTAGTGATTCCCTGATGTGGTGGAGAATTATTGGGCTGATGGGCTCTATACTATTGGGCCTTTAGCGTTCGCTTGCACAGCTCTTTCCTAAAAATAAGTTTCAGCTGCGCCGTCAGAGGCCGAACGCCGCCCTATGCAGCTCTGCTTATCATGACCATACCGTACCTGAGGAAGAAGAAAGGGTACTAGGGGCTTCGCACCAGAAGTAGCTGGGGCAGCCGCCCCACTGTGCCATATGGGGAGCTCCGCCTCTACATTGATATCGAGGATGAGATGAGATGGGATGGGATGGGATGCATGGGAGGAAGCCAGTACGTGCTTGGGGAAGCCTGTAGGATCCGTCACACACACAGTTGGGATGTGGGACGACCAAAGAGAAACGGAGGTAGAAAGACAGGAAGAAGTTTCCCACCTAAAATTTTTTCATCTATCCCATCGAATCTTTAGACACATGCATGAAACATTAAATATATATAAAAAAATAAACTAATTACACAGTTTGGTTGAAAATCGCGAGACGAATCTTTTAAGCCTAGTTACTCCATGATTAGCTTTAAGTGCTACAGTAACCCACATGTGCTAATGATAGATTAATTATGCTTAATAGATTTGTCTTGCAGTTTCCTGACGAGCTATGTAATTTGTTTTTTTATTAGTTTCTAAAACCTCCTCCCGACATCCTTCCGACACATTCGATGTGACACCCAGAAAATTTTTATCAGCGATCTAAACAGGGCCTATAGAATCAACTATCCGACCAATATAAAAACCTTATTATTTTTCCGAGTATTTTAACAACTTCAAATGTAAAAACTCAAAAGTAATATAAAAAATAAATGTATTTGACTCCATACAGAAAGATATTATTTTTCTAATGTGACGAGCACTAGTACGCGATTATTACGGTGCTAGGCTTTTATATTATATTTTTGAGCATCTTAATAGTTCCTTAAGTAAAAAACCTCAAAACTATAAAATTATAAATCTTATTGAGATCTATAATTTTTATATAAAAATCATCCTTTTCCGACGTCGTATCGAGGAGTTATGATTTTTTAAAAGTTTAGTCTTGTCATGTTACTTCCGATAGTGCGACAAGACAGTATTATCGCATCAACATGATACATTTTGTCAAGCCACGTGGATTGGTGCGATAGCATTATTTAGCTATGCTAGCCCTACTTACGCGACCCAAAAAGTCAGATCTATAAAAAAAGTTTTAAAGCGACTATTATTAAATATTAAATAAAAAATGATTGAAAAATCTGATGTCATGTAGGTCTCAAAGTCTTAAAATATAACTTTAGGTTCCCAAAGTTAGTTCGGCTCTTATTCAGATTTAAATGGGCATAGGCAAGCAGATTTGGTCCTGTTTAGATGCACCTAAAAACCTAAAACTTTACAAGATTCTCTATTACATCGAATCTTGCGGTACATGCATGGAACATTAAATATAGATAAAAAAGATAACTAATTATACAGTTCATCTGTAAATCACGAGACAAATCTTTTAAGCCTAATTACTCCATGATTGAACTATATTTATTAAATAAAAACGAAAGTGTTATAGCGTCGAAAACCAAAAATTTTGCTAACTGAGCTGTCGCTTCGCAGAGGCCAAGCAGGGGTCGAAACGGAAATTCAGAATGCAGGAGAAGAGGACCTGGAGACGCTCCTGCACGTAGCAGTGAGGAAACGTAATGACAATCCTGCAGAGTTTGAAATTTTGCGTAGATTTGCAAAAAGCCCGGACATCAACGGCATGACTCCGCTATATCTAGCTATCTTCTTGGGATACGGCGACATGGCTGAACTGCTGATTAGAACCTTTGGTAGGGATCTGTCATATGATGGACCAAATGGACAAAATGTGCTACACGTCGCAGCTCTTCGAAGTAGAGGTAAGAATGTAAGATACATGAGAGCCGCTGGTCGGCCCCACATAGTAGAAATAATTGCTTCATTCCTTTAAACCACTCTTTTATGTCTTAGTTATTATATAGTGTTATTTGTCTTAATTTTTAGGCATCAACTATTGTCACAATTTGATTTTGGCCATGTGATCTGAAAAACGAGAAATCTTTGATCTGAACTGTAAAATAATTTCTGCAGTAAAAAAATAAAAACGCTGGCAGCTTTGCCGACTGCCACCTAGGGCAGTCGGCAAAGAATTTCTGTACTAAAAAATAAAAAAAACGCTTTGCCGACTGCCACCTTTGGCAGTCGGCAAACGAAACGCGCAACGTCATCTCACGACGACGTACTTTCCTTTGCCGAATGCCACGTCGACAGGGTAAAGCCTTTGCCGACTGCTTTCCACGTGGTAGGCGGCAAAGGTTTCTTTGCCGACGAATTCTTTGCGACGTCTTCTTTGCCGACTGCCTCGTGGAAAGCAGTCGGCAATGCCTTTGCCGACTACTTTCGTGCCTTTGTCGGCTACCTCTGGCAGTCGGCAAAGAGAAGCATTCCGATAGTGGTACGTGGTTTTGCTGACGACGCATTGAAAGTGGGGCCCACATATCAGCTATTTGTTTTGTCTCTCCTCTTCCTCTTTCATTTTCTCTATTCCTCTTCTCAGTTCTCTATTCTCTCTTTCTCTATCCTACACACTATCTAAACTTTGCATTCCAAGCTGCATGTAGAGCTCAAGTATTAGCCAAGCTCCTCACATGTCACAGCCACTACATGCCACCACCTCTTCCTTCTATTGTTAGACTTTGTGGCCAAATCAATCTCTGCAAGCTCTATTGCCAACTTCCTTGCCGAATCATGCTCCACAACGGAGGGAGGATCCATGAAAAATAGCAAGGCGACACTTGGCATCAGGGAGGTCTATCTAGAAGAGGTAGACTGGTACTTCGAGCTACATGACACCACAAATGGCATCGACGCAAAAGGTTGTTGATGATGAGTGTGTGCATGGACATGAACGGGAGCACCAAGCAGAGGTAGTCACAACAACCATAGACGAGGAAGCCAATGGCTCAAAACGATGATGGTCATAGTGAGGACATTTTGCAGGAAGATCTTGCTTGGCTCCATCATTGCCTTTAGGTGGACTTTGGTTGGCAGAGTAGGGCTAGATAGGGATGGAGGGGGAGCAAGACGAGTTATGGGAGGAGAGGACACTACTACCAAAAAGATTTACCGTGACCTTTTAAAAACACCCTCTGAGGCGCACAAGAATTTCAACCGTTGTGGTTAATGTCTGAGATTAACTAAGGCGGTCGCTTTTCATTAACCGAGACGGTTACAATCAACCACCTTGTAAAATTGATTTGCGGAGGCCTAAAATCTATTAACAGAGGCGGGCCTTATAAGTGGCCTGGCTCCAAAAAAATGCCTCCATTTTTTTAGGCGGGCCACTTATAAGGCCCACCTCCGTTAATATACCGGGCCCAAAGCCCAAATCCAATCAACTATTGGGTTCATTTATTCAGAGATAGAAATCACTTCCCTCACTTCACCAAATCGAGCGCCGCACCCGAGCGCTCCCTCCCTTCTCCCTCCCACCGGAGCCCCCTCCGCACCCGAACGCCCCTGCCCTCTCCTACCAGCCGGTGCCCCCTCCCCTCCCATATCCTTTCTTCCACTCTCCTGTATGACTGTACCTCGTGGAGGAGCTCATGGGCGTGGTGACTAGGCAGCCAGGTGGCACGATGTCCTGGCAGCGGGTGGCACAGGCGACCTGGTGGATTGAGGAGCTCATGGATCTGGTGGATCCTGTGGCCTGGCGGTGCAGCGACCTCCCCCACGCTTCTCCACTGGCGGCGTCCTCCTCCTCGAGCCCCTCCACTTTCTGCGTTGGTTTCTTCTCCGGCGACGGTGCGCTCCTCCCCTGACGGCGGTGCACCCTCCTTCCCCGTATCATCCGGCTACCGTGGCCATCAATTCCATGACCGTTAGTGGCAAATCCAGTGAGCACGAGCCTGCCAGCGGCGGATCCGACGAACATGAGCGTAGTCAGACCACCATGCAACGAGCGGCGGTGGCGTAGCCCCAACGAGCGGCGGAGGATCTAGGCCCAGATCCAAACTGGTTTTGGGCTGTGGGCTTTTTATTTTTTTATCTATATTTATTTTTTTAGCCAAGACGGGCATCAAACCGTCTCGAAAAATGTCATTTACTGTGACCTTTGATGCGAGGTGTTTTGGCTGCCCGCCTCGGAATATCATTTTTGCCCACCTCAGTTAAGTTTATTGTAGTAGTGGGAGAAGCTGGTGTGCAACATCAATATCATGGGGAGGCGGAGTGGGCTCCAAGGGAAAGGGAGATGGAGAGAGAGAGAGAGAGATGAGTGAGAAGAGAAATTTGGTTAGCTGAAGTTGTCATGTAGGCCTCACTGTCATGTGTCTTCCACATGACCAAAGCCACCCACAAAATAGCTAGATGGCTAAATGAGAACATTTTCTATAGCTGGATGAATGAAGATTTCTAGTTTTTTTGAATTCCATGGATAAAATCAAACTAGTGTAATTTGATGGTTAAAATGGACTTCTCCCTTGATTAACTCGGTCTTATAAGCACACTTTGATCAATCGATCAATTATAATCACTCACAGTACATGTTATTATATGATTTAATTTTTTTTCTCATTAACTTCCTATCCTTCATCAATGTAGCCTCAACACCCAATCTCATTCTAGTAAAATTCACCAATCAATGGGGATGTAAGCCATCATGGATTGTGATGTATTGAATGACCGAAATCTTTCTCTCTTTAATCCTCCTTATTTTATGTGAGATACAAGGGAGAGTATTGGTTTGTTGTTCCTGCATAGGCTAAAATCTTCTTAATTAGGAGACAGTATCAAGTTCGTGCATTGTCCATATGACTAATCAAACTTACTTATCTATTCACTCTTTCCCTCTCTCTAATGCAATAACAATATCTACTTTGTAATCTCTACCCATTCTGTTAAACTTTGTTTATGTCATTTAGAAGCAGATTTAGAATGTTAGTTTGTGTTATTTTTTCACAAGATTATGTTGTTTATGTCAAGACAAGGGCCATAGGAAAGTACTTCTGATTAGGAATATTCCGGTGCCAATTAATTATTGGTGAACTAAAATAGGACATGTTATAAATTTTGAATATTGATACTCGTTCGTGCTTTATAAACTGGGAAAGAGAGAGGACACATTTTCAAGAGACTCTGATAATTAAGAAACACTTGATGGCAGATGTTACCCAAAAGATTCTAGAGGCGCAAAAAGTTCTTCTGAGTAGTAATGAAGTCAGTTGGGAGGATCTGAGGAATGTAGCTGATGCCTCTGGAAGTACACCTCTTCACTTTGCAGCATCAGTTGGAGTGAAGGGCGTAACAAGCCTTCTGGTCGATGGTGACACAACTGGCATGAGGAAGAAGGCGGTAGACAGCAATGGGATGTGCCCCATACACATAGCTGCTTCTGTTGGAGCAATGGACGCAGTACACGCTTTGGTCGGTGAAGAAGACACACATGCGGCCCTGCGTGAGAATCGTATGGGTAGGACGTTTCTTCATATCGCCGTTGAGAACAAGAAGACAGACGTAGTCAAGTTGGTATGTAGAAAATCGCGCCCAGCGTTCAGGAACATTCTTAATATGAAGGACAAGGACGGAAATACTGCATTGCACCTGGCCGTGCAGAACAGGGACGAGTCTAGTTTCAGCCATCTCGTTGGGAACAGGTATGTGGATCTCAACCATGTCAACAAGGATGGCTACACACCACTCGACCTTGCGAGCAAGATAAAGATAGAAAACAGTTTCGCCTCTCCCAAGGTATATACATGCATGCATATCCAACAAGTTTAACTTCTCGTGTTAAAATATTATTAAGAGTAAAGTTTATTGGTGATTCTAAAATTTGTTTTGTTGTGTTATCTGATCCCTAAATTCGTAAGTCACCTGCTTAGTTAGCTCATCAAATTTTGTTTGGTTGTGTTATTTTGGTCCATAAACTCGGAAATCATCAGTTTAGATCCTTAAACCTGTTCCCAAGCACCACCATGCATTGAGAGGCTGGTTGCACAGACCACGACCATGTCGGTCCTAGCCTGTAGCTATGCGTCACAAGCCGTGCCACCATCGAGCCGTGACCTCGTGAGAGAAGAGGAGAAAGGAGAGAGAGAGAGAGAGAGAGATAGAGAGAGAGAGGAGGGAGTAGGGAGATGTCAGCATGCATATACCACATTAGCATATGGGCCCGGCCAGGTTTAGAAACCTGTTTGGAATAGTTGTGATCGACCTAAACATAGATTGGGGGTCTAAACTGACGATTTGCAAATTTAGGGACATGATGAATAATAGCATAGTTGAAAAAGTTTGTAGACCTAAATCGGCAATTTGCATGTTTATGTACCAGGATGACAGTGGCAAATAAGATTGATAATCGAAATGAGTGATTTGCGAGTTTAAAAATCAGGATGATACAACCCAACAACTTTGAGAACCCAACTGTGTGTCTTTACTCTACTCAGCAAAAATTAACAATATGAACTAGCAGCTGTATGCCTGTGTATGCATGCATGCGGTTGCCAGAAGATGATAGTCAGTCGACAGCAGAGGCCCTGACACTTGGGATGCATGGATGCAGAACCCAACGGAATGGATGGTCAGAGTATTGGCTCACTCTGGAGCTTATTTCGGCGCCCACAGACGTGACATGAAATATGGAACAATAACGCAAAAGGACCAACGAGCAGATCACACAGCTCCGTCGACTGAAACAAGAACGCAAAAGAAGAAGAAAAAGAAGCAAGCAGCAGAGCTGGACGAAAGCGTCCTGGTTGCGTCGGCGCTGATTGCGACGGTGACCTTCGCCGCGGCGTTCACCATGCCGGGGTCGTACAAGACGGAAGGCCACCGGGCAGGCACGCCGGCGCTGGCCAGCCGCTACGGCTTCAAGGTCTTCGTCATCGCCGACATCCTGGCCTTCTACTGCTCCGTGGCGGCCACGTTCAGCCTCGCCGAGTACGGCAACCGGGGCGACGTGGACCCGCTCGTCCGCCGCGTCTACGCGCAGCGCGCCGTGCGCTTCTTCCACGTCGCCCTCAAGAGCGTCATCATCGCCTTCGCGCTGGGAGTCGGCGTGGTGATGTGGGACGTCTCTGTGGTCACCGTCGTCATCGTCGCCGTCGCCACCTCGGCCTTGGTGCTCTACGGGAACGAAGCGCTCGCCCACGACCTCAGGTTCATGCTGGTGATGTATCGAAGGTTTGGCTTCTCGCGTGCTTGGGGACTCTGCCCGTCCACGAGCTCTCATCTCCACTGGAACAGCTGGAGGCTCAGGAGCTTCTTCGCGACGCTTGCCTGGAACATAGCCAAGCTTTTCGGGACCTATATCTTAATATTTCTGGTTGCTTACATTGCCCAACTCAAGCAGAAATCTGGCATTTAATTAATATCCAAACACGTCTGCATGTGTCGTCCCTATGACATTATATATTGTGCATGTGTCGTCGCTTTAATATTTGCTTGTCTTGGATCAAGACAAGCAAATGAAACAAGCAACTCAGATGGTACGTGCCTCATTGAAGCGATGATCCATCTCCATGATTATAGTATCAAGTGCAGCAAGGAAAGTAGCAACATGGTATGCTCTTGAGTGATAAGTTGCCATCAAGTCTTGATCTGCCCCATCTTGGTATTGCCTCTTTCATATTTGGTATTGGAATTTCTTTTGCAACACAAAATGATTTGACCTCTTTCAATAATTGCTCCCAGCCTTCATTAATTTCTTAAACTGGTGTGCTTTCACATCAACAAGCAATGACATAGACTCAACAATGTTTTGGTCTTTTCTTTGAAAAAGAAGAGACAGCTCATTTGTAATATGGAACACTTTCAACATCAACTTCATATTTAAAACAAAGGAAAAGCTTTCCATGTATTTTGCGCACCAAACCACCGGCTTGGCTAGGATTACATTCATCTTCATGGATCATGGCTAACACCTTGACTATAGAATCCCCCATTGACTCAATACGAAGTAATGTTATGAATGAGAACCCCATCTTGTATCTCCTAGTCTATGCAAGTTTGTCATTTGATGCCTTCCCCTCCCTCTTAGAATCTCACCACTCTCTAACTTTGTTATAATGGTTTCGCAATGTTGTGCTTGTAATTTATCCTTCCTCTTACAAGATGCACTAGTACTGGTGATATTAAACCCACATAGTTGAAGAAATCATCAAAAGAGGAGCAACAACTTGCAATGGAAACAATAACCAACTGTAACTGATGAGCAAAGCAATGGACATAGAAAGCATAAGGGTTCTCAACATGGATCTGTTTAGGGAACTTGATGTTGTATCTTCGACATGCTGCAGACCCAAAAAATCTTTTCACGACCATTCCCTTTTTATTCACAAACCTGCATAATGCATTTAAAAATAATTACTAACACAAGTATATATCGTTATTTATATTTTTACACATGGGAAAGGAGCGCTAAGGATAATGAGCAATGAGCAAGTGTCACAAGATAAGATATATGACAAATAATAAATAATAAATGATAAGCACATAGCCGCATAATAAATGATAAACATCTCAATAGAGTACTCTAAGTCTATAACACTAGCATGGCATTAGGACGATCTATGAGGATAAATCCTAAGTTATTGTAACTATAAGTCAAAGCATACAATGATTAGTGCAAGTACACTTGGCAATCATGGCAAGACAAGGTTATATCTATGCATAGGGATATTACGAAGGAAGATGAAGAACATAGAAATCACTTCTCTGTAATAGTTGTGTTCTACCGGTCCTATACTCAGGAGGAGGACTACAAAGAACTTAACAGGACTGTCACTCCCGTGATCTACCTCACGATCCGGAATATAGGGTGCAATCGCATGAAAATACGATTTAGGCATCACGCCTCTACAATATTCACACACTCACCCATGGTAACAATGAGCAAGCACTATACGATCCTAAACTTGAATATAATTCTAATCCTCTATACCAAGCATATAGTCAAAGTAAACTAAGAACATTATAATTGAGAATATAAGCAAATAAAGCAAAGTCATATCCAATATAGTAGAATAGACCAAGAAACATATAGCACTTCAAAAAAATTACTAACCTCACAAGCACAGCCATTTGTTCTGCTATTGAGATATCACAGGATTTAACAATTACAACTGAGAAATAACTCTTCAAATGCAACCCTCACATCCTTATTCCTATTTTTGTACCAATCAATCATTTCTAGGAAATTGCCCTTGTTTACATAGGTGTTAGATTCGTTATTGCAACGAAAAGCATGACCCTGTGCAATGAGAAAGCTTGCAACACCCAAAGCAGCAGTCAAGTGAATTTATAGAGCAGTTCTACTATTTTGGTATTAGCATCAATCTATGGGTAATACTTGCTCTTTGATTCTTAAAATCTTTGGTGCATAATCTATCTTTATTGTGGCAATTAAAACTCCTCCAACATGACCTAGAAATCCTCTATATGCATGTTTAAAATCATTAAACTCTGTTTTTGTGAAAACCACGTGACAAATTTCTCATGGTCAGCTTCTTGCCTAAAAAGATAACAATAGAAACAAGATGCTTCATCCTTGGACACGCTATACTCTAACCAATCATGTTTCTTAAACCATTTTGAGAGAAATTGTCTCCAATCATTACCAACATGCTTGCGAGGAAAATTATGTCCAGTGGGTTGTGTCGGACCTCTCAATAAATAAGTCCTTCTAACATCTGATTGAACATTAGGATGAAATCTTTCAATTGACATTTTAAGATCTCTACAATATGAACATGCAGCTCAAATTCCATGATAAGGCTTATACCTTCATCTTCTTGTTGTTGTTCTTCTTCTTGTTGACGTTCTTCTTCTTCTTGTACAATATGAACATATGCTTCAGATTACCATAGTCACTTCAAAATCACATCATGGCTATAGCTTTGGTCATATGTCTATGTCCATGAATGCCATGAAGTAGGTTAAATACCAGACAACAAAATGAAAAAAACATATGACCCACTTGAATAAGGGCAGTTGGGCCCATAAGCCGTCATCGACAATAATGTTTAAAAGATAAAAAAATTATGACACTATCCTTGTCATATATATTTTTTTTGGTACACTATAATTTGTGACTACTACAATTGGTGTTTATGACAAGACAAATATTGTCACATGATGTCATTTGACTACCTTTAAGACATTTTTTGTGATGTTTTTCTAGTTCTATCACTAAATTGAAATGCTTCCATAGCAAACTTCATAAACAAGTAGATTTAGTGACCTTTTTTATCGAATGTCATGTGATAAATGTCATAAACCAACACATTTATTGTAGTGATAGCTGAAAATATTGTTCATTGATTTATTATGAGAGAAAAATACTATTGAATGACTGACAGATTTGATAGATAAGCTCAAGCGATCAAATTCCTAGTCTGTGATATAATCCTATTAGAATGGGCACCCTATGGGCTGGAATATTGAGTGTTGATTGCAACAATATTAAATAATATGTTGAACTAGGTTCCAAATAGGAGAGAGAGAGGGGAGGAGAGGTGGAGAGGGACACACTAGGGTTGAACAGGTGGAAATGAGTAGGAGATAAGGTTCTTTGTCCTCATGCCCCTGGGCACTTATATAGACAATGGTTATTTACAAGTCGCCCCTAGGTGGGATTGAATTTCACAGGACACTACTCTAAAGATGGTAACAGGCAAAATGCCCACGAATACTGGTATCCTGTGCCCGTGCTCGTGCCCATCGCCCGCTAGGGCACCATCCTATGCCCGCACCCGCTATCCACGGGAGGGCTGTGACTGGGAGGACAATTGTATTGTATCGAGGATGACAACAACAAGTTTTCAATCGAGAAGTAGAATTTCCTAGGTACAGATTGCCAAGAAACAATTGTAATTCCTATCTCAAAAAATCAAAATCAGAAAAAGAAATTGGAAGGCGGTCAGCAGTGATGTGCTTATTTCCTCCAAGGCTTCAATCATCGTCCTTTAGCCAATCACGGACAGAGAGTTGAAGAACCAGCAGTTCTACGCTTCTTTCCTCCTCCTTTAGCCAATCATAGACGAGTGTTCAAGGATGTACACATGCTACATGCGTACCCACAAGAGGGAGGGAGTGAGGCTCTCGATCTATAATGCATGTTGTATGAGTGAGCTTGACAAGAGGAGGGAGTGCAGCTCTCGAGTCTCGATCTGGAACTTGCAAGCAAGAGGGACCGTGGGCATGCTATGGGACCGTAGAAGTGTGATGCGCAGCCCGCGACTCGCTAAGCAAGCGGTGGCAGCGGCAAGAAGGGCGAGTGGGGAGTGGAGATATCTTGAGTAGTTAGGTTTAGTTGCTTTTGTATGTGACTTTTGAGCTAGGCTTTGATGGGCCAAGAAAATGTGGGCTATTAGTTGCTAGTGCGTTGGGGATAATGGGCATGGCGGGTTTGCGGGTGTAGGTAGAACATTTTCTTGCCCATCTATTAATATCCGCCGAGTTTGAGGACATACCCACATCCATGCCCATGGGTAGGCTCATGCACCTGTATCCTTGCCCATCGGGTCTCTTACCCGTGGGCACGTGGGTATTTTGTACCCGTTACCATCTTTACACTACTCTAGCTACTTGTTGGGCCCTTCTAGGGAAAGACTTGGCCCATATACCTCATGGGCTCTCCTAATACACTACTACAAAAAATAACATCCGAGACAGGCAAAAATTATTAAAGGAGACGGGCATCGGAAACGCCTCCGACCGAAGGTCACAGTGGAGGTATTTTTGGAGGCGTTTTGATGCCCACCTCAGTTAATTGAATAAAAAATATGGATGAGCTCGTGAGCCCATCCATAGGCCCACCAAGCTCATCCGTAGGCCGCTGCTGCTCACTGGATCCGCACCGTTGTTTGCCGGATCAGCCCGCTGCTCATCGTCGGAGGTAGTGGTGGAGGTGGTTGAGCCGCGTTGCAGCAACATCGGAGGAGGAAGAGGAGGCCTCCGAGCTGGATCTAGAGGTGAAGGAGGACACCATCGCGGAGGGCCCTCACCCGCGTCGATCACTGCCCTGGCTAGACCTCTCCCGCGATGGCTTCGGCTGCTGCCCACGGCACCTCGCCACCGAGCTCCGGACGCGCACCCAGATCCCGTGCCGCGCGCTAGGACCAACTCGGATCTGGCACGGGGCGGGGAGGGAGGGGACGCGCTGCCACCTCCTAGAGAAGCCGCATCTGCCTGAAGAAGATCCAGCCGTTGGAGGGAGAAAGAGGAGGGGGTGCGCCGCCACCTCTAGGAGATTCCACGGCCGCTCGAAGGAGATCCAACCGCCGGAGAGGACGAAGGGGTGGAGCCATGGAGGGAGGGAAGGATGCCGGCACTGCTAGAGATGAGTGAGGGAGGGAGAGGAGGAGGTCGACGCGAGGAGAGGGAGTCGTGGGGGTAACGGAGTTGCTGGGGTGAGGCCGACGCTTCTGGTGGCTGCGGGGGTGAGGGAGAGAGTGGAGTGACTTAGGGTTTGTGTTCGATTTTATATGCTGAAGTGGTAGTGGGCTGGTATGGGCTTGAAAATGTTAGCGGGCTAGACTAGATTATAGGAGGCAGGCCTTATAAAATAATCGTCTCGATTAATTATATACCGAGACGGTTGAGTTAGGATAACTGCCTTGGTTAATATATATTTACCGAGGCGGTTACGTTATAATGCCCACCTCGGTTAATGAATTTTCTAAGACGGTTTTTTATAACCGCCTCGGTTAAGAAAAAGTGCCCGCCTCGGTTAATACCAGGCAAACGAGGCGGTTCACATTCTTGCCCACCACGGAGGGGCTTTTGAAAAGGTCGCGGTAAAGATTTTTTATAGTAGTGATAATAGCCCAATATTGGGATATGGACGATACAACATAACTAAAAGATGCTCATAGTAGATAAGGCCCAAATTGAACTCAGGCCTGGTCATGAGGATCATCCCTCACAACCTATGTGTTTGTGTCTCACTAAAAACTCTATCTTAAAAACGTTGTAGGAAGAAAAGGGCATGGAGAAAAGAGCATGCACATTTTGCTCGACGTGCAAGTCTTTGCCTCTGGACCTTCTCAGTGTATAGATCTTTGCCTCCAGGACCTTCTCATTACGTAGATCTTCATCTCCAGAACCTACTTGATGTGTAGATCTTCACCTCCGGGATCTTCTCGTTTGAGGCTTCACTTGGAGACACACCTTCTCTTCACGAATTTCCATAATTGTTGTAGCTGATGTAGTCGAAGTAGTCATAGCTGAAGGTTGTCGTGAAACCTCCACATCTTCTCGCATGAGCGTCAGGCAAAAGACTTCACCCTCTGGAGAAGTGGGTTTCAGTGCTGGTCGAGATTGTATGAGTAGTGGCATTAGGAGCGCACACAATTTCAAGGACTTTCTAGGGAGACAGAGCTGTAGAACCGACTGATGATATGATCATGGACTAGTATGGGTCATGGCACTGAGCAGACATTGGCAAAGAGGCGAGGTGGGAGTCGAGTCCGAACTTGCTGATCACTTAGTTCAAGAAGCAACGCCACTGTGCGTGGTTCAGCTTGGTAACGTCGAGCAGGACGACGGCCGGCACACATGAGTGAATGTTGACCATGCATCTAGAGAGTAGTAATGGATGGTCTTGGCCTCTTGGGCAGAGTAGTAATGTCGAGGACGACGGCTGGCACACATGAGTTCCATCAAAGGAAGCAGTAGGGGAGTCAGCCTTCTGTGCGATGGGAGCTTCAAGAAGCCATAGCAGCAGATGAGTTGGTAGGCACGGATAAGGAGGGAGATACGCATGCCACAACTGAAGACACTAGCACCTAACCTGAGTGAGCAGCGCGGCTCAGGGACTATAGATATTAAGATTGCAGGTACCTACGCAAACGTCTAATTCGTCACAAAAAGGATCCAATGTTTGATGGCATGTACTGTTACTTAACACGTTATCTGCACCATTATTCAACTTGGGTAATGCCACAATTGACGTTGCCACAAACGACAGTGACAGTATGAGATTGCTTCTGCCTATGCCATCAAATGCGACTAAACCGAGAATGGTACCTCAACATAACCAGTGAATGGATTTGCACCAACACTTGCCATCACGTCACTAGGTCATGCCTAGCCAAAATGTCCTAAGCGCCTTTGATTCTTCTACACACACGAACAAATGTATAAATTATTTTCTAGTCCAATAGTTAAGCGCTTGTGATTTGCTAAGGCAAAATAAATATAGAATCCCATAATGTCATCATTTCACCATCAACAAGATTTTAAACTAGAAACTATCATTGCACCACACAAGCAACTGGAAAGTGGTTTCCACATTATATATTTTCAGGTTAAAAAAACATTACATATTTTCATTGAAAGTTTCTTGTCCAACAAGACTGGGTCATGATTCTGGAATATAAATAGAGATCACAAACAGGTCCACCTCGATCTGCGTGCAAGCTTACACAACCAGATTTTACAATTTCTCCTAGTGATGTGGGGTTCTCCTAGTGTTTTAGCATTCAAAATTTAGTATGAACTTTCCCTAGTAAATGCCTCCTAGTTAGGATTCCCTAGTGTTTTGACTAGTTGTAGTGTTTTATTACTAACTAAAAACACTAGGAGAACTCCACCATTTTGGTAGTGTTAGAACTACAATTCTCAATCAAGGCCTTGTTTAGTTCACCCTGAAAACCAAAAAGTTTTCAAGATTTCCCGTCACATCGAATCTTGTGGCACATGCATGAAACATTAAATATAGACGAAAACAAAAACTAATTACACAGTTTAGCTGTAAATCACAAGACGAATCTTTTGATCCTAGTTAGTCCATAATTGGATAATATTTGTCACAAACAAACGAAAGTGCTACAGTACCGAAAACTTTTCACTTTTCGAAACTAAACAAGGCCCAAATATTGATGGCTATGTATTGGTACTGGCACATGCGTCAGATTTGTCCTTGTGCGATCTCCTCATGGTTTCAAGTATTTCTGCTACATTTGTCATCTCTGGCCTTCTTTCCACTTCAAGCTTTAGACACTCTACAATTAGCCTGGCAAGTTTATGAACTACTTCAATATTAATTTTCCACTAAAACTTCACTCTCAAATAGCTCAATTCCTCCCTTCTCTGTATAGGCGTCAAGAAAAGCTTTAGCCAATCTGCCATGTCCACCAAAATCATCCTTTTGTTTTTGTCTAGTTAGGAGTTCCAAGAGCGTAAGTCCAAAACTGTACACATCGCTCTGCTTAGTTAACAAGCCAGATTGGAGATATATTGGGTCCATATAGCACATGTCCCCTACCACAAAGTTTGTGTGTGTTTTCTCTATTGCAATCAACCTCGAGATGCCAAAATCTGAGATTTTCGGATTAAAGTTGTCATCCAGAAGTATATTGCTGGGTTTAATATCACCATGCAATATAGTTGTTGATGTTTTTGAATGCATATAAGCCAATCCTTCTGCTGCTCCTGCAGCAATGTTTAGACGTTTTTCTAAGCTTAGGCTCACCTATTGTTGCCATGTAGAATATCATGGAGGCTTCCACATGGAACAAACTCATAGACTAACATTGGGACATCCACCTCGAGACAACAGCCAATAAGCCTGGTGATATTTTTGTGGATGACTCGTGATTGGATGATGATCTCATTTGCAAACTGCTTCTCTTGTGTCTTGTCCACATTGATAGATTTCTTAATTGCAACAACCTGGTTATCAAGAATTCCTTTGTAAACCTCCCCGAATCCTCCTTTTCCAATAACATTGGACATGTGTTGTATAATTGGCTTGAGCTCCTCTTTTTTGAATAATTTAATGTTGTTAACCTTTTCAAGTATGGGACCACCATTCTTTACGAAAAATTCTTTTGTCTTCCTTTTCTGATGCGAGAGAAGCATAAACAACACTACAATGATCACTATGAACGTTGTACCAATTACACCTACATAAACAATTGTCAAAATGTAATACATGTTAAAAATTTTGACATATCATTCACAACAGTTAAAATAATATGTGGTGCATGTGTTGTACAAGTTAGTTTAAAATAATATGTGGTAATATGATGCCGTTTTAAGATTTGAATGAAGCTTATTAACAAGTGGAGACAACGCACGAAAAAAGGTATCTAGGAGAGGCTGAATCAGAGACTCATTTGTGTGTAAAGTGGTAAGGCTATTCAAAGAGTTATCCAATTATTAGGAGCTTGACCCTTCCAAATTAAAGGACTTCAACAAGCAATGGTGGAAAACTTGAACTTTTCGATGTCGGTAAATGATTCCACACTAAGAGTTTGCATTTTTGTATATCTTAACTCTCCTCAACTCACCTTTCCTAGAATTTATTTACTCAGTTTTTAGGTTTGTACATAGGGTGCAAAATCCTTTTGTGAGATAGAAAGTAGCAAAAACATAGAAAAAAACAAGTACATATTTAGATAGATTATGTGTAAGTTTTTGTATGTGCAAGTTGAGACTTAGTTTGCAGAAACTCCTAATGCAACCCTCGTAGAGCATCATGGTCCCTTCAATTGATATCAGAATCAACAGCTAAATTTTGGAGCTTTGGCCGCAAAATGAGGGTGTAGTGAAAGGTTGGATATTACTAAGGCTCCACACTAATTAATGGCACAAACTACCCTTATTAGCATGTTCGTATGTGTTACTAACTATAAGACAATTGGCTAGGTGTTAGTAGAGCGAAAAATGAGAGTATTATAAACCGAAAAAGGGGCTAGACATCCTCACATAGCAGACGAGGAAAGAGTTGGAACTCAATGCTAGCTACAAACGTGATTTTTGAAGTTTTTAGCACTGATATTTTCAATATAGTTTACTATCTCAGTAGCGCCCAAAAACATTTGCCTCATGCTCGAAGAGCTTTATAGTGACAGAAATCATGTGCATGAGCAAAAGTGTAGTGTAAGCAAGCTTATGAATTAGCTAATGACGTCACGTTTAAATGTTGTTGTGTCATTAAGTTAAATTAAAATTCAATAGACTTGACCGAAACATAAAGGTTGAAGCTCCTTACCAAGTGTTGCAACAGCTACAAGAGGAAACACTGTCGTGCATGCTTCATTTTTGCCATCACCTTTGGTTCCAAATTTGCAGGGACAATCATAACCTCCTATATCTTGTTCTTGCATATCCCGTGGCAAGGATACAAATCTCGTAGCTCGGGATGTTTATCTCGAAGCAAACACTCATCAATATCTGTAAGTAGTTTAATTAGTTAATGATATGAAATGCGGATTCCAACTGAATCGCGTACACTCTTAAATCATTCATCAGTATACTAGTAGTTGTTATGGACGTGGGTGAGTAATAAAGCTAGTCAGTAAAACTTGTTAAACTTGATCAAGCAATATATGAAAAAGTTAAATAGATAGATAGATGATGCATATGGTTGATGTCATATAGTATATCATGGAAATACTTTTTCATATTACATAATTTTATGGGTTTATTAAAATAATTTACTATTAAAAAACTGCAAGTCCAAATGTCTCACTGAAAATGGTTTCAAAAATCCTAAGAGCAGTTCTACTCCTTGATTCTTGATGAATCTGGTAAGGGAGCAAGATAGAGAATAGTTGAGAAGAGATTATGATAGAGATTGAATGCAGAGTGTGTTTTTCTCCATGCTAGCATAAATGGAGAAGTAATCTTTTTCAGCTCTCCACTAGAATCCAATAATTATGTTTTAGCCTTTTGATATGAAATCTGTTTTGAAAAAGCTACTAGCGAAGCTCTACCAAACAAGCAGTAAACCAAGTAGGGAATACATATCTTACAAATTAGTTGAGATCCTATTTTCTCATGATGCACGATGGACAACTACGGGGAAATATGTCATGTGTATATTTGCAGTACTTTCGAACTCAGAAGTCAAACTTCTTAAAGTTTGACTAAATTTATACAAAAATACACTAATATTTATAATGTATACTAAGTATCATTAAATTATAGATAGAATATACTTTCATAATATACTTATTTAGAGATACAAATGTTAATAATGTTTTCTATATTTTTAGTCAAACTTAATAAAGTTTGACTCCTTGTAAAGTGAGACATGCATTTATTTTGGGAGGAAGGGAGTACATTACATACAATGGGGTTTGTACTTTGTACTGTCTCAGAAATTGAATTATTATAAGGAGTGTCCGGTTACTTGCATTGTCGACAAATTTTATGTGATCAAATCTGCTATGTTTTTTATAAATATGATGAATTATATTAGACTGCAATTATTTTGTGGCTCATGCATGTACATGTAGTTACCTTGGCATCCATCGGCTATGTATGGGTTACCATCGAAACCATCCTTGCACTTGCAGAGGTACCCGGGAGCGTTATTGGTAGCGCTAACACAGCGGCTGTTGTCACTCCGGCAAGTAACCGAGCACTATAGGAGTCGCCATGCTTTTTTCGATGATATATAGCAACATAAACATTGTCAAGCCACCTGAACTTCTGACCGTGGTTGTTGATGAGGCGCATCTCTGATCTGGCCATTCAACCTATGACTCATCATCGAAAAACTAATGTCTGCATCAGAAGTCAGCGCTTGCATGCATTGCCGCCAAACGGCTAGTAGGTGTGGCACTGGCAGTCAATTCCGCCGGTAATCGTGCATGCATGATCACCTTCCCCTCAACTCACTGCCGGTAGTTCAGTTAGTTTCTCTGTTGTTTGAAGCATACGTGTCTATGTCTTTGCTGGCCATCTGACCCTTTCTTGTTAATTAAGGAGAAGCATGCAGCTGGCGGCTCTGCTGCTGAACAGTAGGTGGTTGTATAGAATGGTCAAACGGGTGGTCCGGTCCTAACACGATTTGGCGCTATTAGACACGATGCTCTAACCATACATGTTGTGTCATGTCACTGCACAGCAGAGATGCTTGTCATGCATCCAATCGTGACCCTAGATGTCTTAGAGCACTTTCTAAGCCAGACAGCTCCGATAGAGAGCAAACCAATAACTAAACAGGCCCTCGTGTCATGATGGCACGATGAGCATGGCAGCCCAAGCACTATAGGAGTCGCCATGGTTGTTGTTGCTCGTGTCGTCATCGTCATAGTGCCACGCGTGCTTGCGTCATGTGGTCACGCCATACCACCATCGCTCGTCACTCCCACAACGCCACCCCCACTGCAAGAGGCCGAGAGTGGCGACCATCGACCTAAGGAGCGGAGAGGGCACTCGAGCAGAGAAAGTGGTGGTGGGTTGGCTAGGATGGAGGGGAAGGGCAGATGAGGTAGGACTGCAGTAGTCTAAGACTAGAGCAAGGTGGACCGAGTGGGAGGAGCGTTGGATTTAGAGTAGACTTAAGGAAGGGGTGTCCGGAGGAGTGTGTCCAACCATGGAAAGAGGTATCGAAAGGAAATGGCTGCAGGATTCATTGAACTCCAAGAAATTGTTGATTTTTGCTTTATACTTAGGGTTGAGGAGGGAGGAGGCCAGCATAGTGCCAACCCATTTAGTCGTCGGACTGTGGGCAGAGAACGTGGCCAAGCATGACACTACGACTATGCCATCCAAGCATAGGCACTAGAGGCTTAGTGAATTTTAGGCACATGTCGTGCTTTTTAAGGGTAGGCCTATGCTGGCCCATCAGGTCAGGGTCTGTCTTACCATCTTTGAGCAGTAGTGAAACACTACTCGGGCTTCATTTCTTTTTTTTTGGTCATGGGTGAGAGTTTTAGGTTATAGAATTAGGAGTTTAGTTTGGCTGGCATGTTGAATATTTCGGTACCGAATACTATGACTAAAGACTATTTAATTAAACCCTAAATTTATCACTTAGTCTAGAAAAAACCCTTAGATCCAAATATCTGAAATCATACGTCCTCCAACTTTCCAACTGCACCATAAAGGTGGTTTCTGACATGGTTTTGAACTTTTGATGTGTGACAGCAGGATCTATAAAAAATTCACAACATTTTTGTATGAAATCATATCAAAATTATATAGCTCAACATGATCTACATCTTTGCAATTGACAATTTTTTATTTGAGAACATTTTGATGTCCAAAAAATATTCTACTGCAACGTCACGAGAAAATTGTTGCAACAACGAAAAAATATTTGAAACGTCTCAAGAACTGCTCTGTGACATCAGAGAAACGTCTGTTGCAACACCAAAAAAAGGTACCGTTGCAACATTCCACATCATCTGTTGCAACATTGAAAATAAATCGTTGCAAAACAACGACGAGATCTGACTCGCCGGAACCTTAGCTACCACCAAACCCTTAGATCCAGAAGGGGAAGAGGAGGAGGAGGAGGAGGAGGAGGTGGTGCACGAGGTGGGAGCAGATCTAAGATCCAGTGGGAGGAAGGAGGGGAGAGAGTCCTTAGATCTAGATCCCTCCCCACCAACCTCGTCAGAGCCACACCGTCGTCCTCGTCTCCATATGCATGGAGGTCAGAGCGCGCGAGGATGAGAGAGCAGGGAGGGAGGGGAGGCGCGTGGGCTCACCGGAAGCTGCCCGCCATCGCCCCACTCCAGTGGTCATGGACGTCGCGGGGGAGGGAGGGAGGGAGGGAGTGAGGGGCAGCTCGCCGGCGACACGATAGAAGGGCAGACATGTGGGCGCTGGCAGCAAGAGCGGCGGGGCAGCAAGTGCGAGAGCGAACGAGTGGAGAGAACGAAGATGGAAAAGGAGAAGTAGAAGAGGATAAGACAAGTGGGGGAGTGGACGAGCGGAGCGAGAGAAAGAGTGGGCGCGGGGTCACAGGACAAGATGGGAACAGATAAAGAGCCAGGGGTGCGGCAAGTTATGCAGGTCCGTCCAGACGTCCTAGAAGGAGCATTACCGTTTTAGCTAATATATGAAAACATAACAAATGTTTACGCTTGCACCATGGCACTTAGGATCGCGTGGCGGTAAAGCTTGAAGTTAGGTGCTGTTTGTTTCGATAATGGCAACGCCAACGTAAAAGGAACAGGTACACGGTGGGAATGAGAGCACCAACTGGTGGGAATGAGGGCACCAACAAGCAAGTCTGTTTTGAAGTAGATGCAGTGTGTAAGCGATTACTGCCCAGGATCGGGTGTAATCAACGCGCTGAACAGCCGTATTTCCCAATAATCTATATATTTAGTACTCTATGCATGTGTCCAAAGATTCGATGTAATGTGTGATAACAAAAAAGTCAGTCCCAACCAAACAGGGCCTTGGTCTCCAAAAGCTCCTTAAAAACACTTAGTAAACCAATAATGGTAATACCAAGTTGATAAAATCAAATGGGAGCTCTAATTTTGTCTTTCTCCAATAGTTCCCTGTATAGCTTCCTAAAATTCGATAACCGGGCAGGAGTGCTTGGACAGATAGCAAGCACGGAGTGCAAGTGCATATCTGTGAGTTGAGGAGGAGATTTACCAATTGCATGAGAGAGCTCCTAGGTATGCAGGAATTGCATCAGTATTGAACACTTGAACTCTGCTTTTTGTCTGAATGGATGATGTCCTACACAAGACACATCCCGTTCCTCAAGTGAGAGCTCCTCCATGTTCGATTCTTTGTAAGCCATTGTGTAGCTAAAAGTGATTCTCTAGGGTAAACCACTTAGATGAAGTGATCGTGTGCAAAAAGGAAATAAGGAGAAACTAGTTCTAACTGATTGTTCCTAGTCTGCCAGAGCTCTGCCAAATAGGTACCCCAACTCTAGCACCCTAACAGCTCCAACAGATTCAAGGATCAGCACTACAATTGCAACTGATTGTTCCTAGTCTGATAATGCATTTGATTGTTCATTAAAATGGTGAAAATCAGCAGGATCATCTATCCCAATAGTTTGTAAAGGTATCTAGAAGGCTTGTGATAAGTACCAAGGTCAAAATATTTAAATCTACAAGAACCATGCGTAGAACCATCATCGCACCAGAAATACAACGTCATTTAGAACTGCTGACAGCCAAGTAGAACTTTGGCGCATCAAATTAGGGATGAATTAGAACTTTGCGGTGCTATTTGAACAGGTCGCCTTCTTCAGCCTTCATTACCGAGGTAGAGCAAAATCTATTGTATTGTTTGCAAACAAAAGAAGAAAGCTCGATCAGAAAATGTGCAAGATGTGGCGCCTTGGTCATAATCAGATATTGGCAAAGGATACTTTAGTTTCAAATATCTGAAACTATAAGCACATTGGTACAGCGGGCAAAAATGAAGCGCAAAAGGCAGTCACTGTTTGTTAAATGCCTCAACTTAAGAATACAGCAGGGCAGAACGTAATAAGCATTGGCATGATGGGAAGAAATACAGGAATTTAGGTTATAGACGAAAAAAAAACTCAACAGCAAATGACAATATCTGACATAAAGTATACATGTGCATCAGTTCATCTAAAATGCAGTTTGTCATATTTATTTGACAATAGATTTGGTACCAATAGCACAGTTAAGAACAATCCCAGATAAAAAAATCAATGACATAAGATTGCAACAAAGATAACCAATACATAACCAGAAAAAGTTTTAAGGATCTGAAACACATCTCTGTTACCCCATCGAATGATGGACCCATATTTAAATGCTGTCAGCTAATCCTTACAGGATAACATGAAGGTATTGAAAGACTAAATCATGATGCAGTAGCACATGAGCCATTCTCTTTAGAATTTTGTCCCTACCATGCTCAGATGCGCTTGGTCAAACCTACCAGGGTGATAGCAAAACAGTAATTAGAATGTTGTTGGTTTGTTGACAATACAAGATACCAACTACTCTGTATGTGATACAACATTTTTTCCACAGCAGTCCCCCTACATCAATTGTCCAACCTAAATATAGTCTATCGATGCAGGAACGCACTACCTAAAGTACAATTGAAGCAGTACAGCCGTAAGAATTTTTAGAATATGCACAGAGTTTTAAACGAAACAATGTCTTATAAAGAGAAAAACAATTAATACAATAAGGTAATTGCTATAGGCATCAGTACTATATATTTCATTCTTCAACTCCCTACTAGTAGATAAACACAAGTTGCTGTTGTTTCTTTGAGTAAGCTAGGTGTACAATCACACATAGATGAGCATAGGTTCTTTTAAACTTTTAATTTATTACTAGCCAACAAACAACATGATGCTCTTCAAGGCTAACAAAGTAAATTAGACGATTCACTAAATCCAGTGATTTCGTATACACGCCTCTGAGACCAGAGGAATGTGATGCCTAAATTATACATCCCTAGATACATGGAATAAATTCAATTTACAAAATCCGTTCAGAAATGCAATACCCCATCTCATGAACATGTCAGACAACAGATGCACCACATTTCAATTCTCATGCGAACAAAGTCGGACTACATCAGCATCGTTAATCATAGAACCAGCAACAGAAATACCACTAACTAACGAAGATTTTCCCATCCAATTGCAAAAATACAGAGAAAGAAGGACGTTAAAGGGTTCAGTGGTTCACCTTGTGAGAGGCAGCTCCAGCACGCGGAGTCGACGGCGATGCAGGACCGCAGCCGCGCGGCGGCCACCGCGCTGTGCAGCGGCATGAGCGACTCTAGACTCGCCAGCGCCGCTGCTATAAGGGGCCTGAGACAGGAAGGATGAACAAAAGCTCACATTTTCAGGCTTCCAGGGTCGCTTCGCTTGGAGCGAAGACACAGCTAAATGCGAGAACAGACAGGGGATTCAGGGGGGCGTTGTGCGCGACCTGCGGATGCGTGGCGGAGAGACAGGAGACGTCGCGGCCAGGAACGGCCTCGCCATCGAGGATCTCGACCGGACCGCCGCTGACCTCGCGGCGGCGGCGGCGGAGCGGCACAAGGACGCCATGGTTTCTTGCGATGGAGGACAGGACGGTGACGGCCGAAAGGGAGCTGACGGCTGAGGCTCTGCTGTAGTTTGGAGGAAGTCTGGGCTGAACCCAATTTGTCAGCGGCCCATATAACACTTTTGTCCAACTCTATCAAGCCCATGGTGAAAGATTAACCAAGATTTTAGCCAAAAATATTTAGAAAAAAGTCTATATATTAGATCCCTCATTTTTACAAAAGTCTATTTTTCCTCTATGCACTCTACAACTGAATAAACCGCCTCTCTAAACTTTTAAAATCGTTCGTTTTACCTCCCTGATCAGTTATAAGTGGGTTTCAAAGACAGTTTTATTCTTTTCTTTTTTACTTATTTCAGCTGAATATTTAAAAAATTATATTAAATTATAGAAAAATCATAAAATGGGAAATTCAAAATTGTTGGACTCCAATGAGTAGTGAACATATAATATAGTATGCTTTAGTATAATTTTTTGTTGTAACTTTAGATCTATGTTTTTCTATAACTAATTCATAGTTGCAGTTCCTATGGTCCAATTGTAGTGAATTTTTTATGTTGGGCTAATTATTGTATGCTTGTTAAAAAGAATGGTTTTGCTAAAAACAAACCATTCTCCTTGTGATGCATAGGAGAAAAACTTGTTTACAATTAAATATGTAGAGACTAAATCACACATGTTCAGAATAAAACATGACAACAATTTTCCATTCTTGACTTCCCTACATGGTAATGATGAAATACTAGCTCTTGAAGGCTATGCGTCATCTTGGGAATCCTGTTCGCTGGTCTAAAAAACCATGACTGAAAAAATTGTTCGCTGATTTATTGTGAGAGAAAAAACATTGTTGGCTAAACATTGTCAGACACTATCGGTTTTGCAAGTAGAAATCGTACATAGAGCGACAGACATGTTATTCCAGATTCCTAACTTACTGCCAGCAAGTAATAGATCGAATGCTACTTGAAATCCAAGAAAGGTCATCACACTTACTTTTGTTCGTTTAGGCTTATCAGCCGAATCTGCCAGCTATTCAGCAATTTTTTTCTCTCACAATAAATTAGTCAACAGTACTTTCTGTCATGGCTTATCAGTCAAATGAACTATTAGATAATTAGTTGTGAAAAGTTTTTGGATTTTGACACTGTAGCACTTTCGTTTGTATTTAATAATTATTATACAACTATAGACTAACTAGGCTCAAAAGATTTATCTCGTAAATTACAGACAAACTGTGTAATTAATTTTTATTTTTATCTATATTTAATACTCTATGTATGTGTCATAAAATTTAATGTGACGGAAAATCTTGAAAAGTTTTTGAGGTCTTCGAGTGGGTTTCGGTCAAAGGCCCATCGGTCAGGAAAAAGCGAAACCATAAGAAAAAAACGAAGACCAAGTTCTCAAAGGCCCATGATACTTCAGCCCAACTCGACTAAGCCCAGGGTTACTGGTAACGCGTCCAAAAAGCATTTCGTTCTCAAAGTTTCCTTCTTTTTTTTGTCTGTTCTCAACTTTGCATAAGTCTCTATGTGATGAAATCAGTAACATGATAAGTAGATTTTGGTGGGCTCAGCAGGATAAGGAAAATAAAATGCATTGGTTATCTTGGGAATTACTATGTTGCAGGAAGGAAAAAGGTGGTTTGGGTTATAGGGACCTGCACCTTTTCAATTTAGCTATGCTCGCAAGACAAGGGTGGCGCCTTCTTCTAAATCCTGATTCTCTATGTGCTCGGGTTCTGAGATCTAAATATTTTTCAGATGGTGATCTCTTGTCAGTAGTGGAGAAGCCGGGAATTTCTTATGCATGGAGAAGCATTGTTCGGGGGGTACAAGCACTAAAAGATGGACTTATTTGGAGGGTTGGTGATGGCACTCAAATCAATATTTGGACAGATCCTTGGATCCCACAGGGTGTTACTAGAAGACCTTGTACGCCTAGGGGACAAACAATTTTAAATAAGGTCTCTGAACTAATTGATCCAATTTCTGGTGAATGGGACAGAAATCTGGTAACTGATATTTTCTGGGAAGCAGATGTAAAAAACATTCTTTCTATACCGCTGAAAAATGAAATGGAGGATACTTTGGCCTGGCATTATGATCCTAAGGGAGACTTCTCAGTCAAATCTGCATATCATGTTCTTACAGATATGAAAGAACTATCAAAAAGAAGGCAAATTGGAGAAGCTAGTGCTAGCTTGATTTCTCCCTGTAACAACAATTGGCACAAGATCTGGAAGCTTCATTGTCCACCGAAGGTGAAACTTTTTTTCTGGAGGTTTACACATAATAGCTTGCCCCTTCGCATGAATATTCTTCGTCGGGGAATGGATATTGATACACGTTGTCCTGTCTGTTGGAGGCTAAATGAGGATGGTGGACATTGTTTTCTTAGATGCAAATTTGTCAAGAAATGTTGGAGAGCTTTAAACTTAGAGGAGCTTCGTCTAACTTTGATTGATCTTAACTCTGCAAAACAGGTTGCCACCAAAATTCTTTCTCTCGAGGAGGATAAAACATTGTTAGTGATTGGTTTTCTTTGGCTTTGGTGGGATGCTCGTAATAAGGCGAATGCTGGGGATAAAACCATATCTACTGAGGAGATGGTTCACAAGGTGCTTTCTATGAAATATGTTGATACTCTTCATACACAGGACAGACCAATTAAGAGGAAAAGTGGGATTTCTTGTTAGGTTCCCCCTACAACTGATGTTCTAAAGATTAATTTTGATGGAGCCTTTTTAAAGGCTGAGAAGAAAGGTGCTTGGGGTTTTATTGTGAGGGATCACACAGGTGCTTCAGTGGTGGCTGGAGCAGGTAGAATCAATGTGGTACATGATGCATTGAGTGCTGAGTCCCAGGCTTGTCTTGCTGCCTTGTATGTAGCAATAGATCATGGTTTGTCCCAGATCTTCTTGGAGACTGATTCGACAACTCTTGTTGATGCTCTACAATCCCGCTCTTATGATTTCTCAGCTTGTGGCGTGTTGTTTAGAGAAGCAAAGTTTCTGATGTCTATGAATTTTATTCGAGCTGATGTTGTTCATGTGCCACGCTCTAGCAATAGGTGTGCACATGAGCTTGCTCGAATTGGGTTGAATTGGGACCCGGATCGGTCGCATGTTTGGATTGATCCCCTCCCAGAGTTTGTACAAGAACTGGTGTCTTATGATGTAAATGATTCTCTCCAGATATAATAAAGTGCAGACTTTTCAAAAAAAAAAACTTTGCATAGGTAGACATATAGACACCCTTCATGGAAACTCATCGAGCCAAAACAAATACAAAGTTCTGAACAAACATCTACGACAAAAAAAACAACTTTTGTAAGAGAGAGAAAACAAACACGCTTTGCAAGAACTCCGATGCGTGCTCACTAACTTTCCCTGTCGTTTCATTTTCGACAGCACCTTTGTTTCAGTTCGCAGCGACCAAGTTCGATTGAAATTTGCTAGTAGTAGTAGAGATAGAGTAAAGCGAGATGGATTAGGTAAGTGTTGCTTGCACAAGCAGTTGGACACAGCAGCCTACTAGTACGCCTTTGCTTTAGCCTTTTAGAGCACTCGCAGAAACCATCGTGGTTTTTATAGATATTAATTACAGTGCTACCTAAGCATTTTGCTGATGTGGCAAAATAATTATTGAAGAGAGAGAGCAAAAATTATAGAAATTGGATCTAAGTTAGAAACCATGTCTACACAAAATCCAAGACATGAAGTGATATGATTGGTTAAGAATGGAGAGATAATGAATATGATTGGATAAAAAAAATATTCTATAGAAACTATTCATTGGGACCATAGTTTCTATATATAGTGTCTATAAAAATTAATAAGTATTGGGAGCGCCCTTATGGCCCCGTTTGATTCACCGTGCTAAATGTTAGACAGCTAAAATTATTTTAGCTACTTTTAGGTGACTAGTAAAACTAAATTATTTTAGCACCTTTTTAGTCAGTATGTTTAGAAGTTTAATTACTAAAATAATTAAAGTTTAGTTGGCTAAAATTTAGCGAGAGCAAGACCCAGAGCTGAAGCTGAACCCGACGTCTGTTCCTCCATCCCATTTGTAATTGGTTGGCTGGAGGCCTGGAGTACTCGCTTGATCGTTTCTGGGCTCTCAAGTCAACAATGACAGCTAGGTGGCAACGGGTACAAATTTGTTGGGTTTTGTTAGTCTAAACTTATTTCTATGAACATAAAATTTGTCCACTAAAAAAACTCATGACTCGTGACGCCAGATCTGTGTCCATCGGGTCATGAGTAACTCATCGAATTGCCCATGGGCACATCCACATAGCAAGAAAGAAAAAAAAAACAAAATATAAAAATTATGTTTCAGAACATGAAATTGTATTCATTTTTCTCATTTTTCACTTAAATGGACATATAATCTTATATATGTCTCTGAATATAGTAGTTTAGTAGAAAAATTTATGATATTATGGACTGATATGATTGCTTCACTACGATGGATCGGGTTTTAAAAAGAGTTCATAAGTTTATGGGTTTGGGTATTACATCCCTAGACCCACGCCCATAAACCCGTTGGGTCTGGGATTTTTTCTATTAACAAATTCATAGGTAAAAAAATTGATCCATATCTTTGATCTAATAGAGTGAAAACCTATCGGGTTTTGGATTTGGAGTACCCGTTGTTATCTCGAGACATGCAGCAAAGGCAGCTCAGCTCAGCCGGCAGGGGCGGCCTCAGGGCCGTGCGGCCCGTGCGACGGAACTGGGCCCCCAAAATTTATAGGCCTCAAATTTTACTAAATGTCCTAAATATATATAATAATTTTTGGCTTGTTTTAATTAATATTCAGTCATAGGCTCAATAAACATGGCCTGCTACTTCGGGAGAAAAGCACCGCACATTTAGCCCATGATAGTGAGTTAGAAAAATTTGTGATCAACCATTCTTCTTCATGTAAGGGGTGTTTGGTTGGAGTTGTTAAAGTTTAACACTGTAATATTTTTGTTTTATTTAACAATTAGTGTCCAATCATGAACTAATTAGGCTCAAAAGATTCGTCTCGCAAATTGCTCTCTAACTGTGTTTTCAATTTCACAAATAATCTTTATATATTGTCTTTGTAATATATTGATAATTCTATTATTTATTTAATTTTAATAATAAATGCTAGAACTACATTTGTTGTTTTGAATTGGGACTCATATTTTTTCCGGAACGCGCCTGCAGCTGGGGCTAACCCCTTTCACCCACCTTTTTCACAATTTCCCGCACTCGCTGTCTGTCTCGCTGTGCTAACCACTGCCCGTTCGCCACCCGTCCATTATTATCCACTACATTTTCCTTTTGTGTCCTGTTCTTGTTTTTTTGATGAACTGATGATGATGATGATGAATGAATTATGTCAAATAAAGCATGCCTGACTGACTGGCTGACAAATCTTCAGGAACTAACAGACAGTGTTCGTTCCTTTGACCGACCGGGAGAGAATTCTCGTGACCGAATTTTTTTCGTAAGAATTGTTGCTCATCATTTGGTGGTCTCGAGCTCGTGGCGAAGACCACGGATTTTGATTTGAGGATTTGACAAATCCTGAGACGAACGAACGGGTGAGGGGTGACTGACCGGACCAGTACGCGTGACTGCCTTCGCCTGCCGGTCAATTCCGTGCTGCACTGGTGCGAGTTGGACCTGCCACGAGTCCACCGCCCGCGTGACCGCGTCGGCTCGGTTGGTCTCAGTGGGGCACCACTATTGGTTTCTTTCTTTTGTCTCTTTTTTTTTTAATTTATTAATCCAACTATGATTCTCTACGTTTCCATTAGGCCTTGTTTAGATGCAACAAAAAACCCAAAACTTTACAAGATTCCCCATCACATCGAATCTTGCGTCACATGCATGGAGTATTAAATATAGATAAAAATAAAAACTAATTACACAGTTTGTCTGTAAATCGCGAGACGAATCTTTTAAGCCTAGTTATTCCATGATTGGACAATGTTTGTCAAATAAAAACGAAAGTGTTACAGTGCCAAAATCCAAAAAGTTTTTGCATCTAAACAAGCCACTGAGGGTACCACAATCAAAGACACATGGTATTATTTCTTTATGCAACCCCATCTCGGTTTTAGATCATAGTAGGTATGATTCGATGAATGAGTCTCTCCCTCTCTTTTTTTAATCATAAGAGACTATGTACCAGCCCTGACTACTGGTTTAGTTTAATTTTACAAGTGTCTGTTGGTAAAATTAAGCTTGTCTTTGAATGCAAGTTTTTACATGCTAAAAAGTTCACCAAATTAAGGTCTGGTTTAGTTCTAAAACTTTTTAAAGATTCTCCATCACATTGAATTTTGCGGCACATGCATGAAACATTAAATATAAATAAAAAGTAAATAATTACACAATTCGTCTGTAATTTGTGAGACGAATCTTTTGAGTATAGTTAGTCCATGATTGAACGATAATTATCAAATACAAACGAAAATGTTACAGTAGCCAGAACCAAAAAATTTTGCTAACTAAACAAGGCCTAAGGCATGTATGTTGAACAAGATCTTGCCATCTTATCATGTAAAAAAACATTACTCCCTCTATCCACAAATTAATAGTGGAGTTTTAGATATGAACCATCAATGTTTTCTTAAGTTTGACTACATTTGTAGAAAAAAATATTAATATTTATAACTACAAATAAAGTTGCCATACAAACATATTATATGGTAATCTAATGATATAATAAATGTCAATAGTCTTTATATATTTTTAGTTAATTTTAAAATTGTTTGACTCGAACGTGAGAATTATGTTCTTTTTAGAACACCAGGAATACGATGATATGCTCTGGGTATTATGAGCATTTTTTTTGAAAGAATATTATAGGCATCTTTTGATCGATAGTTAGCTGCTAAAATTAGTTGTCATTTGTATCCTAAAGCTGATGTTTTACCTACCTCCGAGCTAACAATTAGCTTATACAACTAATAGTTAATAAGCTAGTTAATATCTTATCTGGCACCAAGCTAAAAATCCGCTGTTAGCTGATTAACACATATGATAGTTAACTAAGCCCGCTGTAGGTAGGACCTAAGCATCTATGTCAGAATAAATCTCGGTAGATTAATACTCGTAATAAAACATCTTTAAGGCCTTGTTTGGATGTAGTCGTATTCACATCAATCTACATGTGTTGAGGTGGATTGGAGTGGAACTTGAACTAAATTCCACTTCAATCCACACCAACACATGGATTGAAGTAAATACGACAACATCCAAACAAGGCGTAAAGGGCGTATAAACTCTGCTGCCACCTCGTATCGATACTTTGATTTGATTAAGAAGAAGACTGCAACAATAAAAACAAGAACAAAAAAAAAGAAGAAGATACGAACAATGATACAGGAGAATAAATTTCGTGGCACCAATGAACGTGGCGGCGGAATTCTTCAGCGCGGGGCGCATCGCAAACACACGTACGCCAAGAATATTTACGGCCGGGGCCGACGGAGCCTATCCGCTCTCACGACACGAAAATTTGTTGTTGGATTTGGTCCAAAAAGGACCTCGCCGTCGTCTTTAATTTCCTCGCCCGATTTGGCTCTCGCCCACCACCTACTGTGTCTCCTCCCCCTTCCTCCACTGCGCCTGCACCGGCGGCTGCCGGGAACAGAGACCCGCCGCACCAGCGCGCCTCCGCGAGTATCCGCCCCACAGCTTCTTCCCGCACCAACAAATCCGCCCAATTCGCGGGCGCCCCCGGGCCACTTCCGGCGGAAATTCGTGCCAAAGCTGCGATTTTTTTTCTTTTTCGCCCTTTTGCTTTCGCTCCCCCGGCCGCCCCCCCCCCCTTTTTCCTTTTTGACTCCGCCGCGGTCTGCCCCCCTTTTATTGCTGCGTCTGATCGTGTTTTCTCATCGGAAGGCGCGGGTTTTCGACGGCGGCGATCGCGGATTCGCCTCCGGAGGCGTCGATTTGGTCCCCAGGTGCGGTTTTTTTTTTCTTCCCCCCAATTTTGCTTGTGTGTGTGTGTGTGTGCGGGCAGATTTTCGGTTCGGTTTCTCACGGTGTTCGATTTGTTCAGGTGGCGAAGGGATTATGGATTTGGGGAGATTTCTTTAGCGCGGTTTTGATCGGGGACGCTTATTGCAATCCGTCATGATTAAGCAAATCCTCGGCCGGCTTCCCAAGAAGGAGAAGTCGGCCAAGTCCGGCGAGAAGGAGCTGGCCGGAGCGGGCCCGTCGGTGCCCAGCCCGACGTCCGATGCAAGGACCACCACCGATTTGACCATGTCCAGCAGGCTCGTTAATCCCAGCAATTACGCCTCCGCGGCGCCAAATCCAGGCCAGAGCTACGGGGCCAGGGGCGCCGGCCTCGGTGCCGGCGGCGTCAGCAACGGGTTCGCGGCCTTGTCAGCAGGGTACGAGGCGCTGCCGAGCTTCAGGGACGTGCCGGCGTCCGAGAAGCCCGGCCTGTTCCTCAGGAAGCTGGCCATGTGCTGCGTGGTGTTTGACTTCGCGGACCCGACCAAGGACGTGCGGGAGAAAGAGGTCAAGAGGCAGACGCTGCTTGAGCTGGTGGATTACATCACCTCCGCCACAGGCAAGTTCCCGGAGCACGTCGTGCAGGAGGTCATCAGGATGGTGTCTGTGAATCTGTTCAGGGTGCCGGCCCCTGCCGCGAGAGAGAACAAGGCACTTGAGTCGTTCGATATGGAAGAGGAAGAGCCCGTCATGGACCCGGCGTGGCCGCACCTGCAGATTGTGTATGAGCTGTTCTTGAGGTTTATCCAGTCTCCTGAGACGGATGCGAAGCTGGCCAAGAGATACATTGACCACGGCTTCATTGTCAGGCTTCTTGATCTCTTTGACTCGGAGGATCCTAGGGAGAGGGAGTACCTGAAGACGATCCTTCACAGAATATATGGCAAGTTCATGGTGCACCGTCCGTTCATCAGGAAGGCGATTAATAATATCTTCTACAGGTTTATATTTGAGACAGAGAAGCATAATGGTATCGCAGAGCTGTTAGAGATCTTGGGGAGTATAATTAATGGCTTTGCTTTGCCGCTCAAGGAAGAGCACAAATTGTTTTTGGTCCGAGCACTGATTCCGCTCCACAAACCAAAATGTGTTGCCATGTACCATCAGCAACTGTCATACTGTGTCACCCAGTTTGTTGAGAAAGATTGCAAGCTTGCTGATACCGTCATAAGGGGTTTACTCAAGTATTGGCCCATCACAAATAGCTCAAAGGAGGTGATGTTTTTGGGTGAGTTAGAGGAGGTGCTGGAAGCTACACAGCCAGCAGAGTTCCAGAGGTGTATGGTGCAACTTTTTCGTCAGATCGCCCGCTGCTTAAGCAGTTCTCACTTTCAGGTAAGAAGGGATAGCAGACTGCCAATTATACACCATAAACATAGAATATGCACTTGTTAATAGCTCATGGAAGCTCTCATCTTCAAATTATCATTCATTTCTGGCATATTGCTTGGGACATGACTCTATCACCTATTCATTTATAGTGTAAGTCAACTAAGCTGTAGCAAGTGATACGTGTAAAGTGCATACTATTTTGATGATGTTGATACATAAATAGTCATATTGACCTTGAGCCTCTTAGTAGCTGCTACTTCCACATGATGGAATGTTAGTAGTATGGGAACTTTGTCCAGTGCCCATTTCATTTATTTTTTTATTTCCACTCCAGAAACTGGACAATTTTTTTTATATATAATTCTAACCAACTCATAATTGGACCTATTTATTCTTCTATCTGTTCCTTCTTCCTTGTTGCCTTAGCGTGTTAATTCTAACTGGTATTTGAAACTGCTTTTGTATTTATTTGGATTCCATACCATAATCACAAAATTAGTCTCTCTTCAAGTATCTTGAGAATTATAGTTATTAGAAGAAGCATGGGAAATGTTAGTGATAAGAAAATACTGTAAAAAATGCGTCCTGCTGAACTAAGTCCAGTTTGCTATATGAAAGCCAATACTATTGTTATGTCATAATTCAATTTCGTACCATTATATCGCATCTCTGTAAGACCCTGTTAGTGTCAAACAATTTGCTCAGCCTATTTTAAATGATGGCTTACGTGCTTCTCATTTTTACTGTTCGGTAGCATTATATGGTTTCCAAGTTGGATTCCAAACACAGCACATCAAACTTCATTTCATTCCATATCATCTCAGTGCACCCAATTGTTAGGTTGATGATACCGCATGGCTGTTATGGAGCATGCCAATTCACGTCTTCCAAATAAATGACTTTTGTTTCCTGAGTGACAGTGAGGCAGTTGAGGAAATAAGTAGTCATGGCCTAGTTTCCTTGTTTCAAGAGTTTCCAGAAGGCATGAACAGTTGATTCTTTGACCGCAGAAAATCATGTTCAACTCATGGAGCGTTTTCTCACGGTTGAAAACGACCATATGTCCGATGGTATTTTACCTGATGACATATTTGGTGCTTTCCCAGAATCAGTCATAAAACAAGATATGTCTTGTGATTCCGTCCAACTGTTTTCCACAGAAGCTAACATTATATAATTTCTTCTTTTGTTCCACAGGTGGCAGAGAGGGCTCTGTTTCTATGGAACAACGATCATATTGAGAGTTTGATCAAACAGAACAGTAAGGTTATACTGCCCATAATCTTTCCAGCATTAGAACGAAATACGAAAGGCCACTGGAATCAGGCAGTTCAAAGCTTGAGTCTAAATGTTCGGAAAATATTCATGGACCATGACCCCACACTGTTTGAGGAGTGTCGCAAGAAGTTTGAGGAAGAGGAAGCTCAAGAAGCTGGCGTGAGGTCAAAACGTGAGGCTAGATGGAAGCGCCTAGAAGAAATTGCCTTGTCAAAGTCTCCTCAGTGAAGTAGCATGTCTTCTTGAGGCTGTAGTTCATCAGCAGAGTTCCTCTAGCTATCTAGCCTTGGTGACTACATATGAGCAGCTCTTTTGGGCAGGATCAAGTAAATGCTGATGTAGGTGCCCCATGAATGGCTGCTTGCCTCGAGTTACTTGTTACCAAACATTTTACAGGCTGACATGTAAATACGGGGTACATGATGGGCTGTGAAGCTTCAACAGAGCCTCGGGTTTTCTCTGCTGTGTGATCCACTGATGACAGTATCGGATTCATCATCAGAGGACAGAAGGAAAGGAGGTAAAATGGTCTTTTTCTGCTTTCCTGAGATGAGCATGCCACATCTTAACATGTAGTCTGTGGGTCAATGTCTTGATCCAAGGACTGTTAGGAGCACTTGAAAGACGAGCAGGGAGTCGGGTAGCACTTGCTCTTGCTTGCTGATGGTGATTTTGCTGAAATGTAATATGCTTTATGTATGATGAATGGTAACTTGAAGCCATGTCTTGTGATAATATGTAATCCTGGTGTACATGTCTTTTCCTTCGATGTATACAGAAATTTGGAATGAAGCGGCTGATTGAAGACTGTTTTATGGAAGTTTGGTATCATTTTTTTAGGGTCACCGGGGGCAGGGGCTGCAGAATAGATGCAAGACCATGGATGCGTATGCGAAGTTCGGTATCATGAACTGAATGTTGAGCTTGCATCATGATGGGTTTCGTTTGGGAGAACTGTAATGTTAGCTAAAAATACAAGAATAAAAGAGTGATATATTTGCAAACTGCAGTGTTGCCTAAAAATGCAAATGAATAGTGATATATTTTCATTGGTACGTTTCAATTGGCCTATACGTTTTATTACCATAACTTTTACCTATAAATATGCTCATCTTTTTTTTAGAAAGATTAATATGCTTATCTAAAACTCTAAAATCGGATGGAATACATGTCTCAACTTTAAAACCATGCACATTATATCCTGAGCTAGTTATGAGCGGTTTTGTCCTTTTCTTTTTATTTATTTCGATAGAATTTTTGAGAAATCATAGTAAATCACATAAAAATCATAAAAAAGGACAATCTAATTTTGTTGGACTTCATATGAGTAGATCTTTTTCATCTGAACTCTAAAATCAGATAGAATACATGTCTCAACTTTTAAAACCATGCACATTACATCCTGACCTGGTTATGAGCGGTTTTCGTTTCTATGGACACAATATTTGTATTTCGGTACTGTAGCATTTTCGTTTTTATTTGACAAATATTGTCCAATCATGGACTAACTAGGCTCAAAATATTCATCTCATGATTTACAGGCAAACTGTGCAATTAGTTTCTGTTTTTGTCTATATTTAATACTCCATGCATATACAGCAAGATTTGATGTGATAGGGAATCCTGAAAAGTTTTTATTTTTTGGGTGAACTAAACAAGTCCTCAAAACATATCACACATGTTCGGCGAATACTTACTGACGACAGTGTTGCCATCTCCAAGAGACACTTTACTAAAATGAAAAAAACAGTTCTTCCATTTGCAGCTTCTCTCGAAGAGCTGTTTTATAAGAGCAACTCCAGCAGGGCCCCTACTCAAGCCCCAATAGCTAAATATGGGTGCCCATGCTAAAAACATTACTCCAGCAGGGCCCCTACTCCAGACCCCATATTTGGCTGGGCACCCATATTTCTCTCCCAGACCTCATTCCTGTTGGCCCAACAGGGCAGCCCCCATCCTCCATCGTGTGTTCTAGCCCCAGCGCATGCTCCCTCTCTCTTTACCCTTGCATGTGCATGACACCCTACGGTAACCGGCTCGATGCTCTAGTTGTGTCCATGTCCAAAGGAAGAAGAAAGAGGAAGAAGAAAAAGACACTGACGAGTGGGTCCCTTCTGTCATTCTCTCTGGAATAGGTTTGGGGGCTCAAATTTGGGTGCTACTGTTGGAGCTGAAGCAAAAAAGTAGAGCCCCAAGAAGTAGGGGGAGCACCCAAATTAAAAATAGGAGCTTAGTTTTGGGGGCTACTGCTGGAGTTGCTCTAAGCTACTCCTTTCGTTTCAAGATACAAGACATTTGACTTTTCTATATAGATTGTTTTAAATTTTTTATTATGTATCTAGACATAACATAAAACTAAGTGTATAGAAAAAACTACATATCTAGAAAATCCAAAATATTTTATAATTTCAAATGGATGTAATAGTATTTAATTTGGTAGGACGTTACCTAAAAAACAGAAAAAATCAAAGCTCAAACTTCTTAAGAAGCTCTGCCAAAGAGAGCTTGTACGTGGTTGCATTACTCTAAACTTGGATGCATACTTTAGTTTTTAGGCACAATTATGAAGAAACCTTGAATATCACAAATCTAAAAAGAAATGTGAAGATGAGATATGAAAAATATGAAAAGTATATTTTCGTCAATGGAGCTATCAATTACATGCTTATTTATATTCAATTATAAGAAATAGATATCAATGAAATGGATATTATGTACCTGAGAAAAACAATAAGCAAGAGGCTTATAAAAGAAAAACATGAAATAAAATAAAATAAGAGAAATGAAAAAAAAAGAAGAAAAAGGAAAGAGAAAACAAAATAGGGATATGGGCCACATGGTCACAACTTGACGTATACTTACAGAAAAAAAAGGATGACGCACAATTTGGTTGGACAATGCATGTAGTTGGGTCTCATGGATTATCCAGGTTCGGTTGGACTCAAATTGATTACTAATGTTGTTGGGCCTGCGTAGCCTGGTTAGTCTCTCTGTGTATTTTTGTCGGCGACGACGGTGAAGCTGAGGGAGAGAACCACGAAAATCGGTACTAAGAGAGACATTGTGATCATAGCTAGGCTCTCTGCGAAATGCTTTGTATATACAACTATTTGAGCTACATGTGAATTCTTTCATTGGTACTATATTCATGTCATGAATGATCTTGAAATGATCCCAGCAGTCACATTCAGATGTTGGGTTCTACTGTAAGCATCCTTGTAGATAATTGCACTTTTATACCAAGTTTATTGCACAGTTTCAAATTACAAAATAAATGATGGCCCCTTGACTGAACCTTCACTGTGAGAAGTAGGTTTTGGTAGAGGACACGTTTTCTGTGTAGTATTTTAGCAGGCTAGGGAAAATAAGAGCGACACTGATCAAATTGGTTTCAGTTTCAGAGGGTTCAGTCCAATCTGAAACCACACATATAACATGTCAGTAATGATTTTGGAAATGTTCAGATTTTCAGTCCAACCTGAAATCCCTTCCCCAAGATCCCAAATAAATGCAAAGAGCTGACTATTTGGTTAACTGGAAATGTTGATTATGGTCACTCATGAAGGATATATAAATAATCCTGAAAGCGTCTCCAAAGTTGCATTTGGGACAGTTGAAGATGAGACATTGGAGGAAACCAAATCTTGTGCTGTGCATGCAGCTGGAGATTTGGTTCCCGCCAACACTCACCTTCAGCTTCCAAATTCTTCAGACAAGTCTCGTCTAGCTGTACTGCACCAGTGCACCTACACATGATTTGATCAACTGAACATGAGATATTGGAGGAAACCAAGTCATGTCTTGCTTCCGCAATCAGATTTGGTTCCATCCAATTCTCAAATTCAGTTGCCAAAGTTTCAGCTCAGAGTTGTCACCCTACACAAGCAAACTCATCACACACATGTACTTAATTTTGCAATGGCTACTGATAGAGGCGCTGGAGATAAGATGTTGGAGAAAACTGAACTCCTGAAACTGTCAGTCAAGGGACTGAAGACAGCAGGCAGAGTTCAGTTTCCTACAACTCTTACCTTCAGAGCTATCTAATGAAATGTTTGGGCTAAGATGCTTCGAGCGTATGCTGCTGCTGCCCTTTTATACACACAGCTCAACCGGAAGATAATGTGCTGCTCTGCTCTGATATTCTCTATCATGATTCATGAGTAGTGCATGTCCAGAAAAAAGGGTTTTGAAGAACAGTTATGCTTTCTAACAAACTCTGACTAGAAATATCCTTGCCGTCCCTTTTGTATTTCAGGCATTCTGCTTCCTGCAACTCAGGCCCTTAGATAAACTTTTCAGCTACACGGCATGATCCATTTAAATGGTGTCAATGCTGAAGGTAAACATAAACCAAATCTTAAACTGCTGCTATCTAATCTGTATTTTTTTTCCTTCGTGAGATGTTAATGCCAATAGTCCATACGGACAACCACTTTTACAGAACTGGTGGTAGCCGTAGCATCAATAGCCAACCAAATGACCGGATTCTCTGAAACCTTTTTTAGTTGTTATGTGCTGCTTCATAGTAGCTGAAGAAGAAAATTGCACAGAAAGGCAAAGGCAGGAACAGCAGGACAGTCAATAAAGTACTTACCAGGACAAGTGTCTATCATCATGATAGCTTTTCTGTATGTCCTCCAGATTGGTTGGATGCAGGTTTTCTACTCTCTCTCATACTAGTTGTTAACCGGGATTAAGCCAGAGATCAGTATCACAGTATGTAACCTTTTAGCGGACCACATTTGACGTCCCTTCCCTTTGAAGTAGGGTATGTATTTCTGTCTTTGATGTACGAGTAGGGACGTAGGATGATTTGCTTATTCAATTCCTTTAAAACAGGTAGAAATATTTATATTTTAAATTGTAATTATAAAATATTAAAGAGTGCAATGCTGGTGTGGATTTAGAATAAAAATGCATTGATGCCATTAGTGTTGTAATAAGTATGATCATTTGTCTTGTTCCCTCTTGGAGTAAGAATACTGAACTCTTGGATGTGAAAATTCCATTGTTGTCAGATAGCCCAGCTCCACCCCTTAGCTATGAGATGTGAATTACAATTAGATAGCTTTTAGCATGTAGAGGAAAAAAGGTACCAAGGTTTCACGTGCATATGAAAAATGCCAAAACATCTCAATCAAGTTGGGTCATAATATGGTTCGAATGAAGAATTCTTGTGACCACAAATCTAACACGTAGCAAGTTTCTTCGTCGAGATGCTGCTCCGATTTAGTAGCAAATAAAAAGTTTAAAACATGACAAAATCATGCATATGTATATGCATATATATCGAAAATATATAATGAAAGCGAATTAGCCATCAACTGATACAGAAGTAGGACACTGCTACAAAACTAAACCTGACATTCTCAAATTAAATGGTAAAATAGGTGTCAGGTAAGTTTGTGAGTATCTAAATAAAGTTCAAAACATGCTGTGAAGCTAGGACATGCTGCATATAATAATTCAGATGCATAAATGAGATATATAATATAATACATATTCATGCTCTGCTAAATCTGGTGTTCATGGCCTTCTCTTTCCATGCTCTGCCAAATCTGCCTTTTTTAAATTATTCCATTATTGTTTCTTGTCTCTACACTCTAATAGCATTAAAGCAAAGCAACAAAGTGAATGGGAATGAAAAGAAAATCTTCCTGTTATTATACATGATAAATATAAATATATTATAGTTATATTCAGGTAGATAAATTCCCCCAATGGACAGGCAGAATTTACAGAATAACACCTTTCCCCCATGTGCACACCAATTATTGCTGTTCCATCCAAATCACAAGACACCAACACCTCTCCCCATCTCAGCAACTGACATGTTGGGCCCGCACATGCTGACCCCACTGTCATACAGCACGTCTCCATGAAATAACCACCCCAGCGAACCCGCCGCCTCCATTGGCTCGACGTGCCCGTGCCGTTAGAACCGACCCCACCTGTCACTGGCTTACTGTCCCAACGGGCCCACACGTCATTCCCAGCCACGCGCCGCACGACCCCGCGCTTCGCGGCCGGCCTCTCCCTACTGACGCGTGGGCCCAGGAGGCACGCGCTGGCCCACCCGTCAGAGGCGTGGCCGCGGGTATAAACGCGCCGGTTGCCCAGCAGACACTGCTGCAGCAGGAAGCAGCCGTGCGAACGCAACCACCGCTTCGGATTCGCCGGCCGCCGCTTCGCCTCGCTTCGCCTTCTTCCTCGTCCACGGCAACTACACGTGGAGATATTGGCGGGGCGCCGATGCTCCACGACTCCCCGTAGCGCGTTTGCGGATGGTGTGGCCTGTGAGGCACGCTGCCGCCGCCGCTTGGGGATCTGGGGTGCTGCTGCCGGACAGTTTCCGGCGGTTGTGACCGGCGCCGGCGATGGCGATGTCGGCGAAGGAGAGGAAGCTGAGCAGGCTCGGGAGTTGTAAGGTTACTTCAGCGGCAGGAAGTGGTGGCGGCGGCGGGGGTTCCCCTGCCGCAAGGGGCCACCGGTCACCGGCGGCGCCGCAGCGGCGTGTCTTCGCGGCGCTCTTCGCGTTCCTGTGCGCCGGCGTAGTCGTCCTCGGCGGCGTGCACGTCATTGGAGGTGAGCTTTCCTTCCCCATTTGCCTCTGTGCCTTCTCCTGGCGTGAATTATTGGATCTTAGGTGGGGTTTAGGTGGGTCGCCGGAATTGTGTTGTCACGAGAACCGTGTGCTTGGAGCGTGGTGGGATTAACAATGATTTGGGCGAGAAAGTTCTCATTTTTAGATACGATTTTGGTATGTGTTTGGTGTTCGTTGTTGGGGAGGTGAGGAAAAAGTCGGTTTCTTTTTTTTTTTTTTTTTGTGGGGGCGTTGCGGTAGATCTGATGTGGTCTTACCACTCCCGGGAAAATTGCAATTTATCTCGCTGGATTCTGTCCGTTTGTTAATGATTTCATTGGAAACGCACCAGTGGCACCTGGGTTTCCGGGTTGGAACGTTAGCAAGTGAATACTGCATTATGCTAGTGATGGCGTTTGCTTTTGACTGATTTTTACTAGAACAGGAAAAGCTCACGCCATCACATGAAGAATGTGTGTGTTGGTGTTTCTGAATTCAAGCATGCTAAATCCGCTTGGTTTGTTTCTTCTCCACACGAGGTGCTGATGTTCTTGTCTCTGATGCAGCGTCGTTCCGGCCGGTGCTCAGGACGGCGTGGCCGTCGGCGACCCTGAACGCCATTTCCTCTGATGCCAGAGCGCAGCAAGCTGGCAGCACTGCCGATGCCGTGTTGCCGTCAGTCCAAATCCAGCACGCGGTTGCCTTCCCGGACCGTGTTCTCCTGATCCTCAAGGACGGGTCGTCGCTGCCAGCTCCTCAGCGGTTTGAGTGCTTATACTCCCCTGCCAACTCCTCGGAGCTGCGCCGGCAGCCCCTGTTGGCCGCCTCCTTGCCGGATGGACCCAGCCTCGTCCATTGCCCTGCCGAACCATCTGGTGTGGATGTCTCTCTGTCACTGTCCCTGTCACCTCCGGTGGCGCCGCTACAGTGGGACAGGCTTGTGTACACTGCTCTTGTTGACAGCAGGGACAACTCCACCATTGTGTTCGCCAAGGGGATGAACCTCCGGCCAGGCCGTTTGGGTGTGGCGTCGAGGTATCAGTGTGTCTTTGGCCGTGACCTGTCAAAGCCAAAGCATGTGCTCACATCCCCTGTGATTTCTGCTGCACAAGAGATTTTCCGGTGTGTGACACCAGTTCGCATTCGCCGGTATCTCAGGATGACAACTAATCCCAATGGCAATGGAGACAGTGATGACAAGCCTATGTTGGTCTCCATCAGGACGAAAGGCCAGAGGGACTCTACGCTGCCATCAATAGCTGAGCCTGAGCCACTTCCTCGGTATAACAGACATCGGCGGCAAAAGGCACATTCAATGTGTGTATGCACCATGCTTCGCAACCAGGCAAGGTTCCTCCGAGAATGGATCATCTACCACTCGCATATCGGTGTGGAGCGGTGGTTCATCTATGACAACAACAGTGATGATGACATTGAGCAGGCCCTCGGTACCATGGATCCATCAAGGTACAATGTGACACGCCATCTGTGGCCATGGATGAAGTCTCAAGAGGCTGGTTTCGCACATTGTGCTCTCAGGGCCCGAGAGAGCTGTGAGTGGGTGGGGTTCATCGACATCGACGAGTTCTTGCACTTCCCTGGCAACAAGACTCTACAAGATATTCTCCGGAACTACTCAAACAGGCCACGGATTGGGGAGCTCAGGACTGCATGCCACAGCTTTGGTCCCTCAGGTCGGACAAAAATTCCCAAGAAAGGCGTTACAACAGGTTACACCTGCCGACTCGCTGCACCGGAGCGACACAAGTCAATTGTCAGGCCAGACGCACTAAACCCATCACTCATCAATGTGGTGCACCACTTCCATCTGAAAGAAGGGGTGAGGTATGTGAACCTTGGTCAGGGTGTGATGCTCATCAACCATTACAAGTATCAAGTTTGGGAGGTGTTCAAGGATAAGTTTTCTGGCCGTGTCGCGACCTATGTTGCCGATTGGCAGGACGAGGAGAATGTTGGATCCAGGGACAGGGCACCAGGATTGGGGACTAAGCCGGTGGAACCAGAGGATTGGCCGCGTCGGTTCTGTGAAGTATTTGATACCGGTCTTAAAGATTTTGTGCATAAAGCGTTCACAGATCCAGCCACTGGAAGTCTTCCATGGTAGATGATGGGGTATACACAGACAGGGAAAGAAACACAAAAAAGAGTTAGGTAGAAGAGTGATTTGCTCTTTGGTAAATTTAGTCTCTTTTCCTGTTCTTAGTTCTTATAGAACCATCGATTTTTTTACATATCTAAGGGAAATGATTCTTTGTAGATACAGATAGGTAGCGCGTTCACTGTAAGTTTTCTTGATGAAAGAGGGAATGAATAGGATGACTACTTGACTTTCTTTCTTCTCTGATATTTTATTACATTGCAGTATGCTCATACCTCGATAGATATGGTCACCAACACTGCGATTGTGTACATTTTTTTTGCCTGGATAAGAATACACTATAAATTCTGTAAGCACAAGCTTTGGTTAACTGGTAGATTGTGTTGAAGAAAAGGATGGTGCACCTTCCTTGCACCTTGCTGTAGTAGTGGTCCTGATCCTGAAAGAACATTTGTCCCCTCAGTGAAAAACCACACAGAACATTGTGCTTTTGCTGTTTTTTCACTTTAGATTTTACATAATGGCAACTTTATGTGTTGAGCATCTTTATCTGAAACTTGTAGCACTGGGAAAGCATCCTCTTGCATCAAATCAGCATGTTTCCAAGGAAAAGGAAAGAACCAGACCAACCTCCAGATCACTCTCATAACCATTGTTTTCTTCCCCATCTTTGGTTACTGAGCTTTCAACCGTTAGCCCACAAAACCTGACACATAGATATTAGATAAGCACAGGCTATGAGGCTAGATAAAACCTATTTTGCTGCATCATTGATCTTTACTTTGTCATCTAAAGTCCGGTGACAGGGTGGCATTGCCTGGAGGACTGGATGAAGGTCCCAGTTCCTTTTTTACAGAAATATTCCTAGGTTTATCAGGGACAGGATTCTCATGCTGAAGTCAAAAGCAAGGGGAAGCAAAGAGGCACAGCCTTTGCATGCAGTATCCTATTCTGAGACCCACACATGTTCCTAATGTTAGTTTATCTGTAGTAATCAAGGAAAACTATGTATGGGCCACAATACAAAGGCTGGCACAAGTGTGTGCAGTGCACCGGGTTGGTGGTGCCTTCTCGTGAGGTTGCTGTCTGAAGATAGCTCCGAAACAGGTGAGCGTGGCTTGTAGAGTAAACTACAAATCTGAGCTGCAATTTGGTACCACGTCAGAACAGTATTTATATATATATACTAGGGCTGAAAATAAAATAACGTCCACATGCATGGATGAAAAATAATGGTGAATGATACGATACAATAAAATGCATGTATATGTAGAGGTAGACATATGAGCTGCCATGAAACCTGGGTACTTTTGCCTGGAGGCTTGGAAGGTTCTTGCGTTGGACAGGTAGCCTGAATTTCTGGCAGGTTCGTAGGCTGGCACACCTTTCTTTGTCCCTCAGCCTCTGGCACATCATGCTATAACAACTTCTGAAAATGCTCCTCCACTATGCAAACCTTAATCTTTCAACTGTGCTTGATTAGCTTAGCTACTGTGAAGAAAAGTCTGTTGCCCTGTGCCACCATTGATCTCTGAAAATGCTCCTCCACTATGCAAACCTTAATCTTTCAACTGTGCTTGATTAGCTTAGCTACTGTGAAGAAAAGTCTGTTGCCCTGTGCCACCATTGATCTCTGAAAATGCTCCTCCACTATAATGCACCCTTTAATCTTGCAACTGCATGACTGCATGTTGGAGGGATCATCATGAGGCATTGTACAACTGGACAGACCTGTTGTGTTCATGATACAGGGCAGGCAGGCAGAACTGCTGCAGATCCGTGTGTCCTTACACTGGCTGAATGGACTTCAGATCTGCAGCGTGGATTCTTCTGTCTGACAAAACTAGTCGACCGAATCCTTTGCATTTTGGTACTCTGTCTAGAAAGAATATATAACTGCAAGTTACCAGCCACCAAAATTAATTCACATTTGATCAAATTTCTCATGAAAAATATTTATATTTATGGTTTCAAATTATTTTATTATAAAAATACATTTCATAATAAATCTAATATATTTATTTTGTATCATAATTTTTGAACTATGATACTATGCTAGATTTGTATTTTTTTCCGTGGACATCGATTTCGGTCTTGTTTAGTTCACCCCGAAATTCAAAAACTTTTCAAGATTCCCAGTCACATCGAATCTTGCGGCACATACATGGAGCACTAAATATAGTCAAAAATAAAAACTAATTACACATAAATCGTGAAATGAATCATTTGAGTCTAATTAGTCCACATTTAGACAATATTTACCACAAACAAACGAAAATACTACAGTGGCCGAAAACTTTTCATTTCGCCAAACAAGGCCTTCTGTACCATCGATTGACGATTGCTGCCAACCTGCGAGGCCTGCGAGTCGCTGACAACCTCGTGGCCTGAATCTTCTAAAGGCTTGTTTAGTTCGCAAAAATTTTTAGGTTTTTTTTATTGTAGCATTTTTTGTTTTTATTTGACAAATATTGTCCAATTATAGACTAACTAGGCTCAAAAGTTTCGTCTCGTAAATTACAGTTAAACTGTGCAATTAGTTATTTTTTATCTATATTTAATACTACATGCATGTGCTCCAAGATCTGATATGACAGAGAATCTTGAAAAATTTTGGAAACTAAACAAGACCTAAAAATAATTCTTTTTTATACATACGGAAAAGAAAAAAAAATAAAAAGTTTAGTTTACCTTGGCATCGTAAGTTCCAAACGATACCGCAAATTGCATTTCTGTGTCAGTGTGGGTTAGTTGGGTCACACCATAGGCCCATAGCACACCACCGAGGACCAGCTGATCGAGCAGCACGCGCACGCCGAGTCGCCGATGGCATGCAAGTCGTGCCGAGGCCCGAGGCACACGTTCGATCCAGAGAGTAATGACCTGTGTTGTACAACTTGGTCTAAATAGCTATTTTAGAAGAAAAGAGATGTGACACATGTGTTCTTGTATGCGGAATCCTAGCTTCTAGACATTAAAATACTATTACGCCCATCTCTTTGTTGCATGGAAAAAGCATAGGGTGAGGGCATTGTGGTAATTTACTCGAAAAAAATTGGCAACCTCAGCTTTTACGATGAGGTCATCCACAATGCTTATCAAATAGCTAGTTAGGAAAAATTCTATTGGCTCTCAATAGTACTTTACAAATAGCTAGCGAGATGATGTATAAAAATAATAAAAAAGTAGCACTCTCATTGGCTATCGAGGAGAGAGATCAAATAGCTAGCGACTCCTAATCTAACATAATCTTCTAAAAATAACTCTCTCATAATACTCTCCACAATAGCTAGTGACTTCCTAATAGCTAGCGACTTCTTAAGTTAGCTATTTACAAATTGCCATTGGGAACCAATAACATATATTATTCCTAGAGATCAAATAGCTAGCGGACGCCCTTACAACTCAATTTCTCTAAATCTAGTTTCTAACAATCCATGACAAAAGCATAAATGTTACTAGTCGGTTGACACGCAAGGTATTCATTTTGGACATTGATTATGCCACCTAATCATTTTGCACTCCCAATAGCGTATTGATAATAGTTTCTATCTCTATTTAATAACTTGCCAGCTAAACAAAATGCTGATGTGGCAGTAAGATTAACGAGGAAAGAGAAGTAAAAAAAGAAGAAATCGTTTGTTAGAGAAGAAATCGCGTCACCAAGAAACGCTCTTTTCGCCATTGGGAAGACACCTCGCGTGTGCTCCTCCAGAAGCACCTGTCTACGCCCGCCGACTGCCGTGCGCGCTTGCCCGCCATGCTCGCTGGCTGCCGCGGCTCTTGCCTGCATCGCGAGTGCTAGCCCACCATGTCCGCTCAACGCGCTGGCCCGTTGGACGCAGTGTGTGAGCTCAACTGGGCATGCATGTCGCTGGTGCTGTCCGCTCTCTCGCGTCGCCATGCTCGCTCGCCGGAGCCGCGTACGCTCTTGCCAGCTTCACCACGCTCGCCCACCGGAGCCGCGCGCGTGCGCACGTCGGCGTTGCCGCGCTCACCCGCCATGTCTGCTCGCCGGAGCCGCATTCGCTTGCCCCTGCTGCAGCATTTTGCGTGCCAGATGCCGCGCTCGCTCGTTCGCTCGTGTGCTAACTCCGGTGTTCCTGTGTTGCTTGTCTCCTGCTTTTGGTTGGAACGGACGGATTGAGCATCGGAGGGATGGAGAGGATAAGGGAGAGAGAGAGAGAAAATAGATCAATATTTATTACTTTGAACACATCTCTATTGTGTGGGATAGTTTCCATAGATTAATTTTTGCTGACATAGTCACTATGGAAACTGTGCGTAATTTCTACCATTGAGACTGCCCTAATATGGCAGGAGAGTTATTGAAGAGAGAGAGAGAGCAAAATCATAGAAACCGGGTCTAAGTTAGAAACTATGTCTACACAAAATCCAAGACATAAAGTGATATAATTGGCTAGAAATGGAGAGACAATGAATGTGATTGGATATAAAAATATTCTATAAAAACTATCCATTGAGACTAAGTGTCTATAAATTTTATTTAATGGATATAGAAACTATATGTAGTTTCTAGCATTGAGAGTACCCTTATGGCCTCTAGACTTTGTTTTTCTTTATCATTATTTATACTTATATTTGGATGTAGTTACAATATCAAATAAATACGACACTGACTCACCCCCGCACCTTTGAGGACACAACCGTTGCCACCTTTTAGGCTCTTCTTGCCGTCGCTTAGACCATTCTCAATGGAAGCATGACTCAGTTTTCAACCAATATTTTTTAAAAACAGTGAAGATGAGTTTCATCCCCATGAAATTCTCTCTACTCCCATGAAACTCTTATCATATCTTTCTTCATTAATATGATGCCATATCAGTATGTTTAATGTCCATAAAACTCTAATAAAACTACATTGAGACTAGCCTTAGGACCTCTCATCTTCCTCTCTGGCAGATGGTGACAAAGAGAGAGCACCTATGACCTATCCCTTGTTTACTGGATCTAGTTTGCTTAGATTTGGTCAATAAATCTACATGTAACAGATGATTTTGGTCAGGAGCTTGCTACCTACTATGACTTCAAGGATGGGTATGGCAACATTATTGTTGTAGACGTCAATTTCATCGGCAAAAGGTCAATTTATTTTACGGGGAAGGGTGCTTCTTGTAATCTTATGAGGATAGTAACTCCAGGTCATCAATCTCATTGTTGATGGTTGCAAAGAGAAAATCAGACATGCAACAAGATAAATCAAAGGGTTGGAAGTGATGATATACTGTACCCAACCATTTAATTGCTGATGTTCTTTTATTGCTTCAGATGCGTTTTGAATTGGTTCTAGAATGTTAGATCTTGTCACATGTCCAATCTGATTGTTGAATCTGGCATAAGGATTTCACTCTGTCTTCAGTATTAAGCCACTAAGAAAGAGGTCGATGGAAGTATCTGAATCAAATATTTTATCTTTATTATGTCACGTGTAATTTGGAAAGGTACATGTCGATATTTTTATATAATTCCCCTTCTTTGCAAAAAGAATGCAACATTATGCAAGTAGCTTTCAAGATAAAACCACACATGTTTTTTTAAAAAAAATAAATATAATTATTTTGAAACTAATATTCCCTTCGTCCGAAATAAGTCTTCATGTAGCAGTACAAGGAATCAATTAATCTCAACTTTAACTAGATTTTTTAAAAACAACTCGGTGGGACGGTGGGTCTAGAGTTCTAGACTCTAGAGACAGCCGATGCTGCGTTGCTTCCAGAGGGAACACATTGCGCTTTCTGTTGCTGTGCTGTATAGCTCGTCTCTCTGAAAAAAAAAGAGAGAAAAAAGAGACGAGCAAGCCCCAATCATCATACGCCGAATAACGCCGGAACCCGGAATATAACGTGGCAAATTAAATGGGGCATGCAGACACGGAGGGTGACACGACAGGAGCTTTTCCTCCGTTCTTCTCCTTTCTTCGTCTGAAATCCATGCCCTCATCGTTTTCTCATAATAATATAATAGTAATTCAGTATAAAGCTTGATGAACTTTCCCACAATGGGGTATTTGATTAGGCATTTCCTTGCACTTGGACACGCCAGGGATGCACACTCATGTATTCATGATCAAGGATAATACCCCGCTTTTCAAAAAAGCAATCAAAGAATTATACAGATGACCACAATATTATGATGATGGTCTGTCAAAGCGACTATATATGGCCTTGTTTTGATCTAATTTTTTTTTTGGATTTTGACACCGTAGCACTTTCGTTTTTATTTGACAAACATTGTCCAATCATGAAGTAAGTAGACTTAAAAGATTCATCTCGCGATTTACAGAAAACTGTACAATTAGTTTTTGTTTTTATCTATATTTAATGCTCCATGTATTGCTACAAGATTCAATGTGACGGGAATCTTGAAAAGTTTTTGGTTAAGAAAAAAAAAATAGTACCATTTCACATGCGCACGTACTTCCATTCAGAAATGATCTGTGGTGATATAATCTAGCTGTCCCACCTTCAGGATCATGACTATTAGTAGTAGACTGGTTGGCATCCTAATGAATTTGGCAATCAAACTACTATTTTTGTCAGATGTATGATCACATAGCATCTTAATGTACAACAACTCGCGCACACACATGGTGGTCAAATCAGTCGCTAACACTTTCAATTTGGCCTACAACTACAATTAAGCAAAACGGCCATAAATCAGCAATCATGTCATTTGAAGCACCTCAAATTCGAAGCAACAATCCAAGCAACTAATATACGCACATAGCGCAAGAACATGTCGATCAAGTTTACTAATCAGGAGAGCGATTGATAGTGCAGTGGGGGGACGCACCTCCGGCGGTACCGCCGCGCCGCCGACCGAGCCTTGCGCTTGCGCTTGTCCCGGGCGTCCTCGTGCCTGCGCCGCCGCCTGACCTCTTCCGTGACGCCCGCGCGGGACACCTGCCAATTGAACCGCCGCAGGAGCTCCTCACCGGCCACGTCCTCGTCTCCCGCGTCCACCTTCGCGTTGTGGTACTTCGGGTTTGCCGCCGGCGCCGGCGCCAGCGGCAAGCCCCGCAACGACAGCTGGGAGGGCAAGGGCAGGGCAAGGGAGAGGGAGGTAGCTGGAAGCTGTCGCCGCGGGAAGGAAACGAAGGTGCGATTGGAGGTGGGTTGGAGGAGAGGATACGGATGCGACGTGGAGACAGCTGCTGCCGCGGAGGTGGCGGCGGCCATGGCCATGGTGGTGGTCATGGTGCCCGCCGGCGAAGAGGGATGGGATGTTTGTAAAAGGCCCTAGTTGGTGGGCCGTATGGGCTTGAGGTTCCACAGGGCTGAGAAGCTAGAATTAGGCCTGGTTTAGCACGAGAGATTTTTTTTCCTTCTAAATCCAAATATTTTCATGTGAAATTAAACTGATTTATGTGAAATTCTGAACAATTCATGTATTCCGAACAAGCCCATTAGGATATCACTTTGTGTACCGAAATGGGCTGTGATAGATGTCAACTGTAATTCTCACGAAAAGTCAAACATTTTATATCAAAATATATATAAGAAAATATTAATATCTACAGTGCATAATTACTATTCTTAGATGAATTGTTGAATATATAATAAACTCACTTTAATATACAAATAGTGGTAGTATTTTCTATAAACCTAGTTAAAATTGAGTATTTTCTCTAAATTTAGTTAAGATTGAGAAAGTTTGATCAACACGTATCTTATGCACGTCAGTTACTTCGGGACGAAGGAAGTAATATGGGCAGATTACATTGTGATTAGTGGGTGTGGCTGCACCCACACAAAAATGTAAAATAGTGATTATGACTAAATTTTTACCATATTCACATTCTCATAATTAAAATCTACACACTCACAAGGCAAGCACACCCCTCTCGAATTTGTTCTAGCTTTGCCACTAGGAGCATGTTCGCTTGACTAAAGTCATGACTGAAAGTACTATTTGTTGATTTGTTACGAGAGAAAAAAAACTGCTAAATAACTAGCAGATTCAGCCGAAAAGCTCAAGCGAACAAGGCGAGCTTAGCTCCAAATAATTTGGCTAATCCACTGCTATCACCAAATTTGTGCGTCACCAAGCATCTCCAAGAGATTAGCTAAATCATTTTCTAAAGGTAAATTTAGTTATTGTTGAAGAAAAAACGATTCCAACAGACTCTATAAATGACTCTTCAAATTTATAAGCTCTCTATCTAACCTTAGAGCATCTCAAAGAGACTAGCCAAATCATTTTCTAAAGATATATTTGGCTATTATTGAAGGAAAAACGTCTCCAACAGACTCTGTAAATGACTCTTCAAATTTAGTAGCTCTTCATCCCACCATATTTGCTCTCTACTTTTGGATAGTCTACCTCACTAGCCATCCTTTTGCAGAGTCTGTTGGAATACTCTAATATCTTTTTGTCAAATCTATTTTAGAGAGTAGCTAAATCAGTAAATTTGGCTAGTATTTTTGGCTAATCTCTTGGAGATGCTCTTATTCGCTCTCTAATTTTGGATAGCCTACCTCACTAGCCATCATTTATAGAGTATGTTGGAGCACTCTAATATTTTTTTTATCAAATCTATTTTAGAGAGTAGTTAAATTAGTAAATTTGACTAATGTTTTTGGCTAATCTCTTGGAGATCTAACGTTTGCAAACAATTTGGCCAATCCACTGTTTGGCCGGATTGGAAGGGCGTCAGGCAAGCGGCAAGCCCTTGCGCACTGCGCCTGACGATTTCATCCGCTTGTTTTTTTTTTTCCTCAATCGGACTTTGAGCCCGTATTTTTTCACCCGCTTGGCAAATGAGATAATAGAAGACGATGGAGGGGAACATGTTTTTACCCCTTCTAGATCAATGGTCCAGGCTATTTTAGAGGGGAGGAAACAAAAGTGCCTTTGAAAAAAAAAACAAACCTCCCAAAGAGGTTAGCAGATTGCGGTTAGCGGACGCTTAAGTTCTAATAACATTATCTGCTAATACATGTATATTTTGAAAAATAACATATATCTTAAATAGTATAAATAGATATTTAATTGTATTCCAAGAGTGATTCTCATCAAATATATCTTAAATTAAGAATTAGACTGCTATAACAGATTGCTATGTCAAATAATGGCCACTATAGCGACTTGCTCCGCCAAATAGCTAGCGGACGCTAAGTTTTAATCAGCTATATCCAAGCCGCTACGTCGTACTGGTAGCGACAAGAGCAGTAACTGTTATTGTGGTCGCTACGAACGCTATTTAGTACAATGCCTTGCTTGAACCACTGGTAAGAAGGCATCCGTCTTTGCTGAATTCCCAAGTTGGCATAACGAGAACCCGTAGTGTGGCTATCGATGGAAGCCAGGAATAAAGGATTGCCGAGGTTCTGTTGTTTAGGAAGCTTGCATAGGTGATGTTACGTACGTAGCTCTTTTACACGCCTTGTTTAATTATTTTACCTGACTCGGTTATAAATATGGATGTGTCGCTACCTATCTCGCAACCATGCTTGCCACGATAAACCACACGCCAAATCATCTCCAAATTCAACAAAAATGATCTGCATGACTGCATCATCAAACCTCTCTAAGCTAATTCGGTGACTCAGGTGCGTTCGGTCTCTCTTGCTCATATATACTGATAGAGGAAGATAATTTAAAGCAAATTGATGTTATTTTCAATTATCATTCATAATGGCAAGGTTGGTAATTACTCCCTCGGTCCTAAATTAAAAGATATCGTCCTAGAAGTTGTCAAGAAGACTAACGTGGACGCTAAAAGACTCTAACATCACTATGAGAATCTTGCATCTAATCACGCGCGACATGCACCAAATCAATTGAAACCAAAGTTTAAGTTACATAATCTCTTATATTCCTTTCTGACATCGTAAATCTATATTTGGGTTTTTTAAACTTTAATTGTATTAGTTATTGCATCACTTTTATCCACGTCGTATCAAGTTGAAACTTTAGTGTCTATTGTATATTTTATTTAAAGTTTTCCTTTTAGATTTTATTTAAAGCATTTTTAGGCCGTAAGGTACAATCTTAATTACTACAATAGCAAAAAAACAGTATTTTGGCCTGTTCCATGACACTAAAGATGTTGAATTTATTATATCAAAAAGTTATGTGTATTGTTGTTGTTAACATAGAGTGGTTAGATTTTGTGTTTGAGGAAACACGAGGGGCTCCACCCCTACTGAAAATTTATTAATAAAAAACAAGCAAAGTCTTACACAAGTAACCTCAAGACACAAAATGGTAAGGAAAAAATAGCTAAGATTACACAAAGCTGTCTAGCCATTAAACAATGAAGGGGTGATTGCGTGCCTTTGCTCTTATAATAACTAGAGCAAACTCATTCCTGAAAACCGCCATGCATCCCTGAACTAAATGCACCAAGTCTCTGGAAATAATATCATTCCACATCATCAAAATAGCCTAGCACGTCGTGATGATGACTTCCATAAAAAAGGTACCCTTAGTCGAGCCCTGAGGCTTTCCAAGATGGTTTGGAATATCTTCTAAATTTGGTATAAAGAGTTGCAAACTGTACCAACAAGCCATCGTGAAAGGACAGTGAAAATGCATATGGAGAAGATCTTCTTCATGTCGAGTGAATAGAAAACACAATTATAATCTTCAAGATGGATTCCTTTTCTTTTAATCAAAGCTCTAGTGCTCAACCTGTCACTTAAGATTAACCAGATTTTTTTTTCCTTTTGTTCTGACAAGAAGATGTCCAAAGCCACATGTAAGAAGTATCAATCCGACGATGCCCAATAAGTTGTTTATAAGCCTGCTTGGAAGAGAATATGTTTTCAATCAAAATATATAAACTTACCTAAAGTAACAACTTACAAAATTTATCGACAGAGTACCAATATAACTTAAAATTAGTTGTTAGTGTCATTGGTATGTGATTTGCTTGTTAAGGAATTTTATAGATTGATATATCTATTCCTAACATGAATGTATAGTACTTCCTCTATTCCAAATTATCATTTGTTTTGACTTTTCTAGGTACATAGATTTTGCTATGTACTTAGTTATACCCTATGTCTAAATACATTGCTGAAGCAATGTGTCTTGAAATGTTAAAACAACTTACAATTTAGAAGAAGGGACTATTACATAACATTTATGCTTACTTTCAATCCAATGGTGGTAAGTGTTTAATTTTAAAAAAATAACTTTATGCTTATGGAGTTAGTTTTCATATCATCTTATATTGGTATTTAAACATAGATTGGAGGGATATTTTAGTTTATTCTTTTGGGTGGTAGATTTAGGCAATTTAGTTACAATTAAAGGGGGTTACTTTATCATATATCTTTCATAATAGTAGATATAGGCAACTTAAAAGAAACTTCGATGTTACCTTCCATTACCTTTAGTAATCGTAGAAGGGTAAATTGCATGGAAATTATTTTTAAATTATCTTTTATAATGGCATAGTTGGGTATTTAGATGCAAATTGAGTTCATTTTAAATTATCATTCATAATCATAGAGTAGGTAAATTAGATGCAAATTTAAAGAGGTTTTTTATGCATTTTACATAACAATAGCGGAGGTGGGTGGTTTTTTAGGAAAAGAGAGTAGATAAGAACGTGGAGCCTTTCTCTATGAGGCCTCTTCTCTTTTTTCTTCAAAAAAAGAATGGACTTTACTCTGCAGAGCATCTTTAAGAGTTTTTTTTGTAAAGCTTACTCTCTAAACAATGATTTAGACAGTTATTTGCATAAAAACCCTTTTTTATATTCTTTCATGTAATAGTTTTTCTGTATCTTGTATGTTTTCTATCTTGTGCCAGCGAAAATTCAGAATATAAGATACTTATATTTAAATAAACAAATAAAGAAGCTATTGGAGTGTATTTTTTGAATTATCAAATCTCTATTTCTAGCAATTACGAAGGATATATAGAGAGATGAGATCCGTCGTATCTATCTACTCCCTCCATCCCAAATTGTAAGTCATTCCAAAAATCTTGGAGAGTCAAACTTTTCTAAGTTTGACTAAATTTATATTATAAAATAATAATTATTATGGTACTAACTAAGTATGATTAGATTCTTTCTTAATTATATTTGCATAGTATACTTATTTTACGTTACAAATCTTAGTATTTTTTTCTATAATTTTAATCAAACTTAAAAATGCTTTAACTCTCCAAGGTTCTTGGAATGACTTATAATTTGGGATGGAGCGAGTAAAATTCAGCACTCGACATAATGCAGCGTGCAAGAAGAGAAGCGCTGAAGCAGCAAACGCCGTGATCTCCACACCACAGACCGTGGTACCCATGCCGATCATCGGTGGCGGCAGGGGCGAGCGCGAGCCGTCGCGGTCCGCGTCAGCCATCGTCGCCGCCAGCACCGAGAGCGGGCAGCACCTGCTGAAGATCGACGGCTACTCCGGCACCAAGGATGTCCCGACCGGCAGCCACATCAAGTCCCGATCGTTCCGCGTCGGCGGCCACCGCTGGCACATCTGCTATTACCCCAACGGCTGCAACTCCACTTGCTCCGACTTCATATCCATCTTCCTCAAGCTCGACCTCGACGACCACAATGTCAATGTCGCCCATGGCCATGGCGTCAGAGCACGGTTCACCTTCAGCTTGCTTGACTATGGAGAGAAGAAGCCAGTGCCACACTACACCTTCAGTGCCGAGCATACCTTCCGTGACGACGACCGTGGATTCCGGACTTTCATCAGGAGGGACGAGCTGGAGAAATCCGAGCATCTCAAGCACGACCGCTTCACGATCAGGTGTGATTTGACGGTCGCCGCCACGGGGGAGATTCAGACGATGGACCTTAGCAGCCAAGTTCCCGGAACATAGGGTACGTGGTACGGGAACGTGGTACGCGGTACGACATTCTCATAAACTATGGAACGTAGGGGGTATATAGCTTCGTCTCGTTCCTTTAAGTTGCGGAACGCGTTCCACTTTCTAAAGGAACGTGTTTTGTGACGTAGTGGTTGGCTCAGGTAGTTTTACGTGTTGCTTTGAACCAAATGAGTTCGATTCCTAGCGTGATATAATTTACTATTGTATTTTTGTTTCATTTAGGGCTGTCCAACTCCAACCTTAAGGCTCATTGCAGGTCTAGGCCAATGAGTCAATCACCATCTAGATTTTTCACCGACCGCTCACGGACGGGCACGGCGCAGTATGCACACACACCACGAAGTTCCATAGTCGCTTGGGACTGACGTTCCTATGATTGCTCTTATATATGATTCGTGTTCCACCGCATTTGGGAACGATGTTCCATGATGTTCCCGTTCCACGTTTCGGGACGAAGTTCCCGGAACGGGGAACGTGCCCATGTTCCCGTACCCCGGCTGCTAAGCGATGGACATCGTCGACGTCCCACACCCGTCGTCACCTCTAGTAGATGCAGCGGTGGTGGTGGTGCCACCGCCGTCGGACCTGCACCGTCACCTCGGCGGCCTCCTCGCGACCGGGGACGGCGCGGACGTGACGTTCATGGTGGACAACAGGACTTTCGCCGCGCACAGGTGTGTGCTCATGGCCCGGTCACCGGTGTTCCACGCCGAGCTCTCCCTCTCCACCTGCCCGACGACGACGACGACCAACGACAGCGGCGGCGCAGCCGTCGTCGTACAGATTGAAGACATGGAAGCGCAGGACTTCGAGGCGTTTCTCCATTACGTGTACACCGACTCGCTGCCGCCGGAGTCGAAGGGATCAGCGGCGGCGGCGATGCTCCCGGACCTGGTCGCAGCGGCGAATAGGTATCAGATGGAGAGGCTGAGGCTGGTTTGTGAAGAGAAGCTGTGTGAGTTTGTGGATGTGACAACCGTGGCGGTCATCCTGGCGTTCGCCGTCGACCACCATTGCCTAGGGCTTAAGGAGGCGTGCCTGAGATTCCTCGAGGATCCAGAAAATCTCAGAGAGGTCGTCAAGACCGACGGCTTGGAGCATCTGAGCAAGAGCTGCCCGTCTGTTTTAAAGGACATGATTGCCAAGCTTGCTGCAGCCCAGTAGCTAGCCGTGTATGTGTTGCTACCGTAGCGACGACGACGACTGTCTAGGCTAGCTTCTCATCCAATTGATGGCCATACATATATGTCCATGTCTCCAGATACTATATGATAGTTAACAAATGTTATTAACATAATAAATTATTAGTAAATGGGTGATCAGATAAGGTAATAAAGCATTAACGTAGTATCAATCCATCCCAAATTATTAGTCGTTTGACTTTTTTGACACCAAATTTGACCACTGTCGTATTCAAAAATTTGTGCAAAACATCACTTTTTATTGTCGTGGCTTGGTTTATTAGTAAAAGTTCTTCAAGAATGACTTAAATTTGACTACGTTTGTACAAATATTTTGAATAAGACGAGTGGTTAAATTTGAGGTCAGAAAAGCCAAACGTCTTATAATTTAGGATGGAAGGAGTACATGTTAACTTTAAGCCAAATATCAGCAGTTGAATCAAACTTGATCAATTTCTACAAGTTATTATTAGTGGTAACTTTTTGTCTCAATCTTGTTGATTTCATGTTTTTTAGAGTTATACTTTCGACGGCCATATGATAGTTTTAGCCACTGCCACGGTTCATTTGAGAGGGCTCCCAGCAGTTCTGCCTCGTCCAGCTTCTGCACTGTATACATTAGCTCTTTTTCTCTATCTTTTCCTCAAACAACCAAAAGCCGATAAAGCCATTTTTCCCCCACCGGCTTTGGTTCCATCCAAAGTAGTTTTATCATTACTGCCTTTGGGTGTTTGATTTTTATCATTATTTATTTCTTATTTCAATGTAGTTATAATATCAAATAAACATGATATTATGCAAGTAGCTTTCAAAATAAATCTACACCCATTTCTTTTGTAAAACAAATATTTGAAAACTAGTAGACACTAATGCTCAAAGTTTGAGAAGTTTTATCAGATTTTCATTAAAACGTATTTCCTACGTTCCAAATTATAAGTCACTTTGATTTTTTTGATATATCCATTTTGTTTACATAGTAAAATAGATGAACCAAACAAGTCAAAGCGACTTATGATTTGAAATGGAGGAAGTAGTATTTACTCTTTCGTATTGCAAGTCGTTCAGGTTATTTTTTTTAGATACATACCTTTTATTTTTATATCTAGATATAATACATATTTAGGTGTGTAATATGTATCTTACAATTTGACATAGAGGAAACAAAAGAGAAAAACTCAGGTAGGCAGGTTGGTCCAGAGATAGCCGGATCCTGCGTCGCTTCCGGAAACACCTTGCACTTTCCGTTGCTGTGCTTTTTAGCTTTCGAGCTCTCTCTGAAAAACAAAACGCAGAGGAAAGCAAAGCCCCAATCAGGCAATCGCACGACGCATAAAGCCGGAGCCCAGGAATCCTTGGCTACAGCTGATGCTGATGCTAATGCTAATGCTAATGCTAATGCTAATGCTGATTTGTTATGAAAAAAAAAACATTGTTTTATGACTGAAAAATAGTGCTGATGCAAATTAATATGCGGACAAGGAAAGGTGACATGAGCTTTCCTCGCTCTTGTCCTTTTTTCCCCTGAAATCTCGTCAATCCTCATCGTTTTCTTCACATCGTTTTTGGTCACTTCTGGGACATGTTGATTAATTCCTCATAGCAACGTATCCAAAACTAAATTCGCAACATGATTGGACCAGGACCAGCATGGCAATTTTGTAGCTGCAAAAGAACAATTTTACTGAGTACTAGGTCACCAAAGCAAGTGTCTACTGCATCAGATTTCATCTTTTTCCCACCAGAAAAAAGTTAGCATTAGAATTCTTGTGAGAACACACCAGCCATTGTAAATCCATCCACAAGAACTCAATACAGATGACGTATTTGCAGCACAGCCAGGAGGGTCTGCTGTCGAGACATAACTGGCATTTCCACAAAATGCTTTACATCAGTTTACTGTGCTTTGGCCGCTAATCAGCTAGAATCGATTGGGCAACACCTACTCAATTTCCTCCAACTGACAGGAAGAACTGAAGCTGGAGGAGTTGAAACTCTTCTGCAGACAACATCAGTTTACCGTGCATTGGCCGCCAATCCGCTAGAATCGATTTGTCAACACCTACTCAATTTCCTCCGACTGACAGGAATAACTGAAGCTGGAGGTGTTGAAACTCTTCTGCAGATAAAATCATGCTTCAACTTCTCGACTATCTCTACCTGTAAGAAGGCAACTCTCCTGCAGGGAGCTCCCAGTTGTCATTCTCCTCGTCATCAGTAGCCTGCTCCTTCGCCCCCTGATCATCACTGAAAGGGTATGGGCCCTTGAATCGCCTGTACCAGAGTGACTGGACTCAGTTAGGAGGAATCAGGAGTTTCTTATATTGTTACTACAACTCAAATGAACTAAATGAGGTTTGGAGATGCCCTTGAAGCTAGATTTTGCAAAATTCAACATAAAACATGCTGAAACTTTGGAATGGCCAAAAACAAACATGTCTTCAGAAAGGGGGAGATGCCCTTGATGGTAGATTTTGGAAAATTCAGCATAAAACTTGCTGAAACTTTGGAATGGCAAAAAACAAACGTGTCATCAGAAAGGGGAGATGCCCTTGATGTTAGATTTTGCAAAATTCAGCATGAAGCTTGCTGAATGTTGCAAACAATGGGTATTTGATTAGGCATTTAACTTGCACTTGAAAATGGCAGGGAATGCACACTCATGTATTCATGATGAAGAATAACACCTCACTTTTCAAAAGGTGAACAAGAATTATACCGCCGGTGTAAAATATGATGATGATGCTGGTACACAAAACAGCATAAATACTAAAGACGAAAACAGGATCTTGAATGGACCATTCCACATGCACAGCTATTTCCATTCAGGAAATGATCTGTGTTAACATGCTAATGTCTGTAAAACTAGCTGTCCAACCTTCAGGATCATGAATGTCAGCAGTAGAATGGTTGGCAACTTGGCATGCTAATTGTCTAATGAAATTGGCAATCAAACTATTGCTGTCAGATATACAACAACTTGAACATAGGACATGCACACGGAATCAGTCGCTAACACTTGCAGTTTGGTCTAAAATTAAGCTCAACTGTCATAGAACCAGCAATCATATCATTTATTATAGCAGCAAATGAGAGAACATATATCATTCATTCATCCCAACTATCGAAGCAACGTTTTTTGAAACTACTAACCAAGCAACTATACTATTCGCAAAAATAGACAAAATATATCGATCAAGAACGCACCTCCGGCGGAACCTCCGCGCCGCCGATCGCGCCTTGCGCTTGCGCTTGTCCCGAGCGTCCTCGTGCCTCCGCCGCCGCCTGATCTCCTCCATGACGCCCGCGCGGGACACCTGCCAGTTGAACCGCCGCAGGAGCTCCTCCCCTTCCACGTCCTCGTCGCCCGCGTCCACCTTCGCGTTGTGGTACTTGGGGTTGGCCGCCGGCACCAGCGACAGCTGGGAGGGGGCGGAGAGGGCGAGGGTGGTGGCGGGGAGCGTCCGCCTCGGGAAGGAAACGAAGGTGGCGTTGGAGGTGGATTGGAGAAGGAGAGGCGGACGCGACGACGAGACGGCTACGGCGGCGGCGGCGGCGGCGGCCATGGTGGTGGTGGTGCCGGCGGCCGGCCTGTGAAGACGGATCGAAATAGAGGCCTCTGCAGTCTGCACTGCACGAGAGAAGTCCTTGGTTGATGGGCCTAATGGGCCTGAGGTTCATTAGGCCATGTGCTTTCTCTTTCTTTAGCCCACACAGATCGGCCCATGGATCCAAACCAGTTTGCAAAGGCTTCATTATCTTCTCATTATGGTTTGGTGATAATGCAATGCAAAGTAGTAGAATCTATGTTTAAAATAGCGGGTAAGGTGTTTAGCGGTTTATGTTTAGAATGGCTAATAGCGGAGTTAAATTAGGCTATAGCGAAATATAGCGGCTAAATTGTACATGCAAACTAGTAGAATGCCATTATTAGCCATGGAATTGCAAATAAAGATATCATCTTTGTTGAAATTAATGCTATATATTCTTAAATCTCGGAGGATTAGTCACAAGCCTAAAAGTTATTAATTATTGCTTTGACTTTTTTTAGTATATCCATTTTGCTATTTAAGTTATTAATTATTGCTTTGACTTTTTTTTAGTATATCCATTTTGCTATTTTCATCATCTATAAATAGAACATTGTGCGGGATGTGTATGTTTGTCGGACATACACTGTGATTGCTGTGATGGAGGGAAGAATGGCTACTATAGTTGTGATGCTTATGCTTACCCTTGGATGTTTCGCAGTTCTCTCACAATGTGAGTAATAGTATTGTACAACATATAGGAGCGCGAGGAGACCCCTTGTGCTCTTCTAAAACTTACACTTATGCGTTATTCAAGCATCTTATATACTATAACAATTAATTAATTAACTAATGTGCAGGTCAACACACAAATCCAGTTGGGAGCGACAGGAGGGTAGATTGCGGTTGCATCAAGCTGCTACCCAATACGGTGTGGTGCAAGTTCAGTACTTGCTTCTGCTGTTGGTACCATGGTGGCAACCGTAAGACGCTATGCTTCGAGACAATGACTGGGTGCAAAAATTATTGCTGCTGAGCATGAGAAGGGCACGCCGGCCTCTTGTTATGTGCAAGGACGATTAGCTAGTAATATTAGGGATGGATATGAGCAGTAAATCGTCCATTGCCTAGTATTCTAGTAATAATAAAAAAATAAAGGATCACCAACAGGTTGAATAATTTATGCTTCTCTGCTCTGTGAGCTATTTGGGACTCGTCTCAGCTCCACCAAATTCAGCTTCAAAATCCACGCAGTAGAAACTCTCTAGACCTGTGAAACCTGCAAATTCAGTGGCCAAATCCATAGATTGGTGGAGCTCTTCAAGCTGAGCATCATATCTATATTATACTCCATACGAGTAGACAAAACATATCCATCAAGAATGCACCTCTCTGGGCACCCCCTCGCCGCTGACCGCACCTTGCGCTTTATCCAGCGCATCCTTGTGCATCTCTGTTTTCTCAATAATTCTGAGCTGTGTTTTTTTTAAAAAAAACATGTTTAGCAAAAATAACTTTACCAACAACTTTATGCATGACTGAGAGAGAGAAATGAGAAAGAGAGATATGAAAAGCTACTTTTCTCAACTTCACCTCTATCCGTTCTTTTGTGGGAGCATTAAAAAAAAGAGATTCACCTATCTTCTTTTGAAGAAGGATGTTTAGCAGAAAATAAATAGCTTACAACAGCCTATAAAATCATTGGTGAAGTTATTGCCAAATAAGGCCTAAATCAGTCGCTAAAACTTAATTTGATCTGAAACTAAGTTTATTTTTTTGCGAGACACCGTTAAATCATGGAATAAATCTAGGAAAATATGAGCACTCACGTGAAGTCGGGAATTTGATCCCGGATGAGTAAGTTTCACTATAAGGAACCCAACCAGCTAATCTATGACCAGTTCGTGGTCTAAATCTAAGCTAAACTATCATAAAATAAAGAGCTTTGTTATGGTGCTTGGGAGGAACCACCTGTTCCTCGCTGGAAAACTATTTACCGTAGCTATTTAACTATGAAAATTAATTAATTATGCTTAAGGGTAGTTTAGTACTTATCCTCTCCTATTAATAGAATCTCTAAGGCCAGTCTCAGTGGCCCGTTTCAATGCATTGTTTCCAAAACAAATCCGCTGACAGGGCATCAATGAAACGAATAATGAAACAACCTCCACAATGCATGAGTTTCATCTTGACGTTTCCTAGGCTGGGCAAAACATTTAATTACTGTAAAATGATTGGATCACATGCAAGATGGTGAAACGATTTAGCCCTCAGTGGGGATTTCATCCCGTTTCACCGCGTGGGAAACAAAGTCCGCGGGGTTTCACTATGGTGAAACTATTTCCTTCTCTTTCCTCTTTGTTTCATGCAAAAAGTGCAATTTTACTGACATGATGCTCTAATAAAATGTGCATGACATCCTGGTAAAACCCCCCACTCAGACTGGCCTAACTCGCCGAAACATCCACGAACGGGAGTCGCTCACTGCCTGCGTCTTCTTGAATGATTAAGTTTCTGGAGAGGACAAAAGAATTTGCTCATCGCCCGATTGAGCCTCGACGTCGCCACGGTGGCTGCAAGCTTCTCGTCCTTCTTCACGGCGTTCACTACGCCGCCGTCCTCCATTTCCTCGCGCATAGGCATGACACAAACGACGGTCATCTTCGTGCTGCCACTATGGGCACCTCGGCTTGTTGCTAGCTGGACGCGAGCGTCGTGGTCGCCGGCCGCACGGTCAACGTGGCCATGTCGGCGGTCGAGACCGGCCTGTTGAGCATGGCCGCTGGGAGCACTAAGTATATCTGCCCCGACCACAGCACCTCGCCGAGGGCCAAGCACGCCCGGAGATGTCAAAATACTATTATACTCTCCAAATTTATTTAGATACTAGTTCTAGGTCCACGTATTTTTTAGTTCCAAGTCTACGTATTTTCTTTTAGTTCCGGCCCACAATTTAAGTTCCTCAACTCCTATTTTTAAACCATCCGATCTAAAAAAAACGGAGGGCTCCCACTACTTCCAAACATCATAAAATTTCACATAAATAAAATAAGTAAAATTCTAAGACAAAGAACACAGAATGAGAGACCACATCATTCATCCCAAGTTCCCAACTACAGTATACGCATGGTTCCTCTCAACACAAAAACTATATTTTTTAGATAAATGATAGAAAGTCTATCCTGCTTTATTCACCCTAAACCGGATGAACTCAGATCAAATTATTACAAAGTTTTAACCAAGATATGGCAAGTGCCATGAATCAACATGATTGTAGTCGTGAACAAATCAAAGACACAAAGACTAACTGCAGAAAAATTCTCTCAAATATCAATATAAAGAAACTCTAAAAGCAGATGACCATCCAAAGAATGAAAATAGCTGAAGACATAAAGTTTCGAGAACACGACACGCGTCGACTAACTCCTGCTGGTGGTCTTCATGACGCTATAACAAGACCCATTGACGGAGCTAGTGAGTCCCTCTGAATAGTACTCGAAAAAAAGTTTTAGGTCTACGATTATCAAAAACAATTTCATTTCTTGATACCCACAGTGACCAACATAATGCGGCGGCTGCCATCAATAAGTTCAAATTGTGATTGGTTCCCCCCCTTTTGACCAATGATTAAAAAGATCATTAACATCAGTGGGTTGAGCAATGCTCAGAAACCATATGTATTGCTGTCCACACAAACTTAGCAAAGACACAACTAAAAAAATAAGTGTTGAATTGATTCTGGAGTATTACAAAAGGGACAACCTTTATTACCCTCCCAATTTCTTTTTGCTAAGTTGTCCTTTGTTAAGATAACTTCCTTTTTTAAGTACCACATAAAAAATTTATTTTCATGGGTAACTTAGCACGCCAAATTTCTTGTGAGACCCGTACACCACTATTGACTAAATATGCATACATTGATCATATTGTAAACAAATCATTCCAGTTCAGAGACCAAACAAAGACATCTCTTTCATCATGTAGCTGTAAATTCGCTACTGATGGGACAATCCTATTCCAGTCCCTCAAGTTGTTTCCCACTAATGCTCTTTGAAATGAAACATTAAGTGGAATAGACGACAACACATTTGACACAATATCCTTTTTCCTGCGTGCTATATTGTACAGTCTTGGGAATTTTGTTTGGAGAGACCAATTCCCAATCCAAATATCTTCCCAGAACCTCGTTTGTTTTCCACTTTGTACCTTAAACTTTCCAAGTTGCATAACTTGATGTTTGACATTTAAAATACCTTTCCAAAAGTATTTTGTTTCTTAAGTATTTATTTCTAATCAACTGTTGTCATAAGCCATCTTCATTACACAATTTAACCAACCATTTACTAAGTAGGCATTTATTCTATATTTCTAAATTGGTGACTCCCAAACCACCCTGTTCTTTCGGTTGGCATATCACAGTCCACTTTACTAATCAATATTTTCTCTTTTGTTGGTCATTCTGCCAGAAGAATCTCGATCTAAAGAACTCAATTCTCTATAATACACCCTTAGGTACCTCAAAGAAGGACATCATGAACATCGGTAAGCTTCAAAGCACCAAATTAATTAAGACTAGATGTCCTCCTACTGAGAGTAATTTTCCTTTCGAATCACTCTGTTTCTTTTCAAAACGTTCTTCTACATATTGCCAATCTTTGTTCCCTAATTTTCTTGTGTGCATTGGAATTCCCAAGTATCTAAAGGGGTACATGCCTATACCGCACCCAAACAGCTGTGCATATTGTTGTTCACACTGCTTAGCCACTTCAAAACAGAATAATTCACTCTTGTGGAAATTAATTTTAAGACCGGACAATTGTTCAAAGACACAAAGAATAAGTTTCATATTTGTAGCCTTTTGAAAGTGTTTCATATTTGTAGCCTTTTGAAAGTCGTGGTCCATAAAAATGACAGTATCATCTGCGTATTGTAAAATTACAACTCGTCTTCCACTAAATGAGGTACAACCCCTATAACCTGGTCAATATCCTTGGCTCTAGTAATCATTACTACTAACATGTCCACAACTAGATTAAATAAAATTGGAGATAGAGGATCCCCTTGTCTTAACCCTTTTCTAGTTTGAAAATAATCTTCCAGTTGATCATTAACTTTTTATTCCCACATTTCCACCCTTTGTGATCATCGAAATCTATTGTTGCCACTTTTCAAAGAAACCTTTCATTCTCAGAGTTTGCTGTAAAAAAGACCATCTCACCTTATCATATGCTTTTTCAAAGTCAATTTTAAAAATAATACCATTTTGTTTTTTTGGTATGCAGTTCATGGATTGTCTCATGGAGAATGACTGCCCCCTCCATTATATTTCTATTTGGTATAAAAGCTGATTGAGTAGGGCCGACAATTGTATTGGCCATTTTTGTAATTCTATTTGTGAGAGCCTTAGTAAAAATTTTGAAACTAACATTTAGTAAGCAAATGGGCCTGTATTGTTGTATTCTCTTTGCATCATTTGTTTTTGGTAGAAGGATGATATTCCCAAAATTAAGACTATTGGCAAGGTCCCTGTATGAAATCCTCGAACAGAGCCATCAAGTCATATTTTAAAAGAAACCAAAATATTTGGTAAAACTCTAGAGGAAACCCATCTGGACCTGGAGTCTTATTATGCTCCATTTGAAAAATTGCCTCCTTCACCTCAGTTTCAGAGAATATGTCAGTTAACATATCATTTTCTAATAAAGAGACCTGAGGAATATCATTTATGGTGGACTCATCCATAGATACCGTCGACCTCTCTGATGGCCCAAAGAGAGTCTTGTAATACTTAGTAATGTATTTTTTTAGTTTCACTTCCCCACAAATCGTCCCCTCCTGCTCTAACTGGAAAATACGAGTCTTTCTATGTTTTCTATTTGCAACTAAATGATAATATTTTGTATTGGCATCTTCTTCTAACAAATGTTTTAATTTTGCTCTTTGGTACCATTTCAATTCTTCTTCTCTTAACAGTTCAGCTAGTCGATCATTTAGAACGTGTTTCGAATATATTTCGGCTTGCTCAAGGTTTTGCTTTTCTGCTTTTTTATCTAGCACATCAAGTTTATCCAATAATTGTTGTTTCTCTTTCTTGTAAGTTCCGCTTGTGTTTTTGGCCCAACCCCAGAGGAATTGTTGCAGACGCCTTATTTTCTTTTGCCAGGTTTCTAAAGGGTTGGAGCCTTGTTGCACACTCTGCCAAATATCACAAATCATCTCCTGAAAACCATCACAAAGTAACCAACCGAGTTCAAATTTGAACTGGTAATGGCAGTTCGTAAATCGCTGGCCAGTGCCCAAAAGCAAGGGAGTATGATCCAAGATTTCCCTGGAGAGTAGTTGGACCGACATATGTGGGTATTTATCTTCTAATTCTGTGCACACCAATATTCTATCCAACTTCTCAAAAGTTTGATTTGGCAAATTATTGGCCCCATGTCTACCTGAAGAATCTAATTCTCTTAAATTAAACGCATCTATGATTGCATTAAATAAAAACAGCCATCTATCATTATAATTGTTATTATTCTTTTCCCCGGTCCCCGTATTATGTTGAAGTCCCCACCTATCATGATAGGTATAGTTTCTTTTGAACATAACTAGGTCAACTCAGTGAGAAAATTTGCTTTGAATTCCTCTTGTGCAGCCCCATATACAGAAACTAGGTTCCAAATAAAATCATCCTCTTTGTTCCTAATTTTAAAACACACAAAGAAATCTCCTTCGATCTCGCCTATATCAAAAACTAAAAGATTCACAAAAAATCTTTACGAGCGCCGAGGTTTTACATGCCAGAAAAAAATCTTTACGAGCGCAAAAAATATTGAGTGATGATTGTGTAAATGAATCCCTCCCTGTCTCGGATAAGGCAATAAAATCAAGGTCATGCTCCTTTGTCAGGTCAGCCGTCAGACAAAAAACGATGTTTCTTTAAGTCCTCTAGTCCATTACAATTCTAGAAAATTCCTTCCATTGATTACTTAATTAATTATTATTTTTCTTCCTTCTACCCCTAGACCCCTTTTTCTTTGTCGGTGATGTGGGGAACAGTAGATCATTAAAATCACACTCCCCATCACCAACACAATCCATGAGATCATTACAAAGAGAACTCAGAGCATGCAAATCGATGTCTCCATCGGCACTAGCCTCATCCTCTTGAGTAATTTGCTGCTCCAACTGTACCCTTTCAAGCAACCTACCCTTTTCTATGGTTTTAAGCCTTTTTACAGCCTCACTAACTTGTTCACCTGAGCTATACCTAGAGAAACTCCTAAGCTAACAACTTTAGAAGCTAAATCTGGATCCTCCAAATCAATAAAGAAAGAGGTTGTCAAGTTGTTACCTTTGTTAGGAGTACCATCCAGATTTTTCTTTGCCTTTAGCAAAGTCGCCTTCTCCAGAGAATCCTGATCAGAAACCACCAATCTCTTGCTAGCCCTTAAAGGAGTGGCAAGAGTGTTTGCCGGCGCAGACTGGCTCCCTTTGGGATTTCCTTCTGTCATCAAATCAGCTCGCCACTAAACTGTAGGTGCTGCTGCACCAGTAGGTGTTAAGGCAATGGTCGGTCTTGTTGTTTCCCCTTTCTGACCCAACGGTGCTTAAAACTTAGTGTTGCTATGCGGGGCTGCAGCCTTCGTTTTATTTGTGCCTGAGCCATCCACAGCTAGATCCTCGTCTAGATGATTATCTATGTTCTTATTAGCCGGATCATCATCCATAATCACATCACCCCCTTTGTTTTCATCCTTAGGATCTACAGGTGTATCCATATCAATTGGTTTGGGGTCATCATTATTTTCCTAATCTTCCACTCTAAATTGTAGCTCGTAAACAAAATCCCCAATAAACCACATCCACAAGGTCAGGGATAAGGTCTGGGTCCAGCACGACCACTTTAAGTCTCGAACGGTCAAATTCTCTTGTAAACTTCATATCAACCATTTTAGTAACACCCAAAATGGACCCAATTGCCCAGATAATGGCAAAGTTTCTCAACTCCTTTGGGAGACCCCTAAACTCCACCCATGATTTTGGGATCTCATACTTGTAAATCTCATTGTCAGTAGCTTTTTTGAAATTCGATCTTGCCCTTTATAGTTTTTGTTTCCATGTGACCCCACAACACCATCCTCTGTAACTCTATAGCCGATGGGAATGTGGTGGTAAACATATCCTTTCCTTTCTCCTCAATTTCCCACTTAGATCCTGGAATAAGACGTTCGAGTTCCACCACAAGCTGAGCTGTGGTAATGGATCCCTCGAGCACCCTAACCAAAGCCCCTTTATTTTCAGTTCTTGCTTTCCGAACCCCCGTGTGCGGAATGTAATAGAAGCCAAGGTTCTCAACAGCATAACCACATGGTATAGCCATTGGTTTATCACCTTTCAAAAGCGGGCAAATCTTACTAACATGTGCATCAAATTCACAGATATCACAACTAATAACAGCAGTACACATTGCATAAACATGACCCATTGTGTGACATCTATAGCAGTAAGGTATGTTTTTACTTTTGTTTGCACCCTGTAAAGATGTTTCAGGCTCTTGGGTTGCAGCACCCACTTCTAAGCTGCCACCATAGAGAGTTCCAGCAGTCGACTCCACACCTTGCATGGGTTGGGCTTCGACATGACCGTGTGCCTCCAAAGCCAATGGACCTCCTATCACCGGACCACCAATAGGAGTCATTGCTGACCGTATGGTGGTAGAAGTCCCGAAGTTGCTGGGTTTGGGAGCCTCCAGCATAGCCCCTACATTCACTGTCGCAGCAGTGGCAATGACCGCTAAAGATTTGCCCATCTCCATTGTCGTAGCAGGAGCTACAGGCACAGCGCTAGTCCCTACTTGCGGCAAGCCCCCAGTTGTGGACTGGGCTTGCTGGCCTTGGTTGGCAGGGTGAAACACCCTTGCCTCCAAGTGACGGCCACCGAAAGCATGGCCCCTGGAATTGCCATGGCTACCATAGTTGCCACAACCATAGCCGCCATAGCCATGGAACTAGTTATTATAGTAGCCCCTTCCGTGGCCACCATTAAAACCACCATGACCACCACGATGACCTTGGTCGCGACCCCAGGGATGATCCCATCCATAGTAACCTCCATCCCTATCGACATACCCTGGATTGTATCCCGGCTGAAACCCAGGATTGAACCTAGGACCCCCTTGTCCACCGGCACCACAAGCCATCCCCATCCGGGTCATGCCCTCACCAAGTTGGCCTCTGAGAGGTTGACTAGCGGCAACAGGGTTGCCCCCGTTTGGCGTTGCCATGGCTAGAGGTTAGCGTAGAACCTGTGGTAGCTGTGGCGTAACAAAAGGAGGAAGTCGATTCGATACACACACGAATTAACAAAACATATTGATCAAGAATGCCTGTAGCAGTACATCCTCGACACTTGTTCTTGTGTTTGTCCCACGCCTCCACTACCGCTTGATCTCCTCCATGACGCCCGCACAGGGACACTTGCCAATTGAACCACCGCTAGAGCTCCTCCCTATTCACGTCATCGTCGTTGTCTGTGTCCACCTTCATGTTGTGGTACTTCAAACCGGTGGTGCCAGCTAGTGAAGATGAGTAGAAATAGAGTAGTCTATAGACATGACAGAACAAACCCACATCAATTATTGTGCGATGGGTTGTGCGCCTTGTGAAAAAAGCTTTGCCAAAAATTAAGTAATATCCTTACAAGAGAGAGATATATCCACTCTGAAAAACAAGAAAAAAAAACGTCTTAAAAAAACTAATAGAAAACTACGCTAATTCATGCATCAAATTTTTCTGATCCATATTGATCTTAATTGTCTCTAGCTTGGATAACTAGCCACTCATAGCACATGTCTCATCGATGACATGCCACACGATGGAATGATCACAGCCCGTGGCATGGAGCTTGGAAATTACCATTTGGTAATCTGACTCAAGGATCATCTGGTTGGGGAACACTCGAGCACAACCTATCTTACCATAGCGCGCTCACTCACCATGTCTTCTTCTCTGTTGATGATAGTGCTCTTCCCTCCCCTCGCTGTTGATGGCAGATAACCATCATATTTATATCAACAATCAATAGAAGTATATGCTTTTATCTCACAAATTTCCATGAGTTTTGGTAAATATCTATTTCTACAAGGGGTTATCATAAATTGATCCAAGGAGGCCCACATGTCATGATTACATAAAGAGAAAATGAAATATTGAGGCCAGGTATGAAAAAGAAGCATCTAAAAGGATTAGGAATCCACCAGAACGAAGGAGAAGCCGAGGGAGCCTAGGGTCAGGGTGGCCAATGAGGGCGCCTGCCCCCTCTGCTAGCCCAATCAAGAGCAACCTCGTGGATTCTGTCCCAATCGCCTTTGAGGAGCAAAGATCTTCGTCCATTAAGTCGGTTTGATCCAAGGGTCGCGGTTCATCCCACCAGCCTATATAAGGAGAGGTAGACCTTAGGGTTTGGAGAGAGAGAGAGGGGGGAGAAGAGAAGAAGAATGAAGCCTTAGCCGCCTCTTCCACCAGAGAGTTAGACTATATACTCTAATTCCTTGATTTCATATAGGATTAGCAAGTAGATTTAAGAAGAGTTCGGGCGCTACACTCAGGATTCTGGATCGTTCGTCTCAAGAGTCGGGTATTATCTTGTATCTTTCTCTAAGACTTTATTCTAATTGATTATGTTGTTATTTATTATGTTTCTAGTTTGCTCTAGTTATATATTTGATATAGTCATGATTGATAATGAGTGCATTTATCTGTTCCCAAAGCGTTTAGTTCTCATCGTGAGGGAATTACGTGGTAGACTAAGTTTAAGCGTGGTGCTTAGATGACATTTACCTATGAATGCATCCTATTGGGCGGGCCTTGTGGTAGATCACGGATGTGACATTACTGTTGAGTCTTGTATAGTTCACACCCCGTCAATAACGATAATAGAACAATATTACAAGGATTGTCTTACTCTATTCGTGATCTTCCTTGCTAATGTTCCTTATGCATGAATTTAGAGTCATTATGCTATACATGATTGTATATATGCTAGAGTAGATGAAAAGACTTAGCAACTTAGTTGCTACCTAGGAGTTCAATCTCCTGACTAGTCTCTTGTTTGCTTACCAATATGATGACTAGTCTATCTCTAATCTTTGGATTATCATTATTATCATTATCATTATTATCTGTAGATTATTGGCTTACCCCTGCCTTAGCAAGTGACTGGGTGATTGATTTCCTCATTAGTAATCATATTTGACAAATCCATCTCTGAGCCTACTAGTTAGCTCCTCTCTAAGCTAAAATATAAATATGATACATGGAATACTCCCGATGAAGTGCTGCAATGGTATTTGATCTATGCGCTTGCAGATTACCTTTTATAGTATATATCATCATTCAAGAGTTCAGTTTATTAAATACCACCCTCGTGTGTTTTTAACATTACATGGATGACAACCTAGTATCTAAGGTGATGTTAGAAATACCAATACTCACCTACTCCCTGCTGTCCCCAGCCACTAGGTACCACGCCACGGGCCGAGCCATCCACCTCTCTCGCCCCTACGCCTCTAAGTCACCCTCCTTGTCCTCTGCCCCGTCGCTGTCCATCACTCCGCCGTGGCATCCTAAGGTTTCACCAGAGCACTACGGTCATGGTGGAGGTCCGTCAAAACCCTAGAGCGCTTGTGGCGGCCACCTTCTTCCCCACCCCCTTCTGTGGCAAGGTCTGGCCATGCATGGGTGCCCCCGCCCAACTTGGCTCGGCCGCATGCGCCGCCTCCAGGACCTGAAGGCTGCCGTCCTATCGTCCCCACTGTTTGGCCGGTCCACCTCCCGTCGAACCCCCTTCTGTGCCATCAGAGATGGAAAAGAAGAGAAGGCGCGATCACCAATGATGGAGCAGAAGAGAAGGTGTGATCACCAACGATGGAGTAGAAGAAAGGAAGAGGCTAGAGAGAGAGAGGCTGACGTTGTCTTCTTCATCTCTGGTCGCCAGAACAGTCGCTGGAACTAGTCCACGGGGACGTGCGTGCATGGACCAGCTGAAAGCCCTAGTTTGGTTTTGGATAATTGATGAAACCCTAGTACTAACCTCTATGCTAAGTATGTGTAGACTTAATGAGGTTGGTACATGCCAAGTGTTGGAGCAAGTGATGATCATGGTGATGATGGTGATGACCACAAGATGATCAAGTGCTCAACTTGGAAAAGAAGAAAGAGAAAAACAAAACCCTATGGAGATCAAGGCAAAGGTATTGCTTAGGGTTTTGGTTTTGGTGATCAAGACACCATAGAGGGTGTGATCACATTTAGGATAGATAGCCGTACTATAAAGAGGGGAATTCTTTGGCTAAGCGGTTATCAAGTGCCACTAGGTGTCATTATTCTTGTGCATGCATTTAGAACCTAGTGAGCTAACTTAACTCCTTCGAAGAAAATGGTTGTGAAAATGCTAACACATGTGCACTTGTTGGTACACACTTTGTGGTGTTGGCACACTTTGAGAAGGAGGTGGACTTTGAAAGGTAGAGAGAGGATGGGTTCCTCTCTCCCTCCCACCTCACAAGCTTGGCGGGATTCGGCGTTTTTCGAGAAAATGAAGTGCATATTTTCTATTGCGCCGGTGGGAAAGTTGGACAAGTCGCGGGAGTGTTTCTCGCTAAGGAACACTCACCGGACGCTGACTCAGAAGCACCGGACGCTGTTCCTGTGCGTCCGGTGAGCAGGCAGCCTGACTCGGTTAGGGTTAGGCACCGGACGATAGGCACTGGACGCAGCTTGGAGCGTCCGGTGGTGTGCGTCCGGTGTGAGGAGGTTTTGCAAACCTCTCTGCGCATGAGTCCGGTGAGCACCGGACGCTCAGGGTGCGTCTGGTGGCTCGCGTCCGGTGACCCTGCAAGTTTGCGGAGCTCTCTGCGCATGAGTCCGGTGTGCACCGGACGCGTCCGGTGCTAACTTGCTCAGCGTCCGGTGCTCTGCAGGTTACCGTTAGACTCTGACACGCGGCTGACGTTGGAGCACCGGACGCTGGTGTTGAGCGTCCGGTGCCCCTTTAAGAGCGTCCGGTGACCCCGTATTTCGCCCAGTGAAAGAGCCAACGGCTCTATTTGTTTGAGGGGCTATAAATACGTGTTTGGCCGGCTTAGGGCTTACACTCTTGGCATTCTAACATACTTGACATCCTTGTGAGCCTAAGCAAACTCCTCCCACTCATCTCCTTCATAGATTATACATCTTTGTGAGATTGGGAGTGATTCCAAGTGCATTTGCTTGAGTGATTGCATCTAGTGGCGCTTGGGGATCGATTTGGCTGTGGTTTTCTTGTTACTCTTGGTGGTTGCCGCCACCTAGACGGCTTGGAGCAGCGGAGGAGGATTGGCACGAGTTGGTGATTGTTCATGGCCATCTCTCGGTGATTGTGAGGGGTCTTGTACCTTCCCCGGCGGAGAGCCAAAAGGTAACTCTAGTAAAGTGCTCGTGTCATTGAGCTATCTCACTTGTGGGTAGGTTCTTGTGGTGTCCTAGAGAGGATGAGGTTCATGCTACACCTCTTAGCCACCGAACCACCAAGTGTTGGTCGACACAACGGGGACGTAGCGTGCCGGCAAGCACGTGAACCTTGGGAGAAAAATTGGTGTCTCAATTGTGTTTGATTGGCATTCTCCCGGTGCTTGATTGTGTTATATTGGTGATTGGTTCATCCCCTACACGGCGGTATAATTATCTCATCCACTCTTTTACATTCCCGCAAACTAGAGTAGCTTACTTACTTGTATAGAAACTTTAGGTAGCTTTCTAGTGTAAGTAGTGACATAGCTCTTGTGTGCCTAGTGATTATATCAACTAGAATTGTTGGATAGGTGGCTTGCAAACACCCCATTAGAGCTAGAGCAAAAAGCTTCGTTTTATTATTTACCAACCTCTTGCTCTAGTGAGTTTGTAGAATTTTTAAATAGGCTATTCACCCCCCCCTCTAGCCATATTAGGACCTTTCACCAGCCCACATCACTCGATCCTAACAAAGTGTGACCTAGCATGCACTAGAGTTTGTGAACTTGTCATGTTTATAGAAGGCCCTAGTTGGTGGGCCTAATGGGCTTGAGGTTTCTTCATCAGGCTATGCACTATCTCTTTCTTTAGCCCACGGATTAGCCCATCGCAACATAAATCTGCAGCTCTACAGCTCGGGTTATCGCAGTATACAGAGACATTATTTATGATATAAATTTATACTACTTGGTAATGTGGTTGTCATTGACTCGTTATAAGTAGATGCCATAATTATTATTGGATATAAAATTTGGAAAATATATATGGAAGTCATCAATGGCCATCAACATAAAATTGATTAGGACTAAACTCGTAGCATCTACTAGATGTAGTCATTTATATTCCACTAGAAATATCTATATCAAAATTAATGTGGACTATTTTGTAATTTTGGTGCATTATTAATCACAAACCTAGGAGTTATTAATTATTGCTAATATATGGAATATCTTCACCATCTATATATTGATTAGGACTAAACCTATAGCATCTACTAGATGTAGTCATTTATATTCCACTAGAGATATCTGCATCAAAATTAATGCGAACTATATTTTGTTGTAACTTTGGAGGATTATTAATCACAAGCCTAGGAGTTATTAATTATTTCTATGTATAGAATATCTTCACCATCTATATATAGAACATTGTGTAGGATCTGTATGCTATTGTAGGACAGGCATACCTATACACAGAAGCTCCACCAGATATACACCGTGATTGCTGTGACGATGGAGGGAAGAATGGCTACTGTAGTTGTGGTGCTTATCCTGGGATGTTTCGTGGTTCTCTCACAATGTAAGTGCACATCATAAAATATGTTGAACTATACCAATTTTCTTGATTTTTGAAAGATATATTTTTCTAGTATATATATAAAGAGATCCTTGTGCTAGCTCTTCTAAATATTTATAACCCTCTCTACGCTTGATGTGTTATTCATCTTATAACAATTAACTAAACTGTGCAGCTCAACTCACAAATCAAGACGAATCTCCGTGCTATTGCATGCGCTACGCCCGCTATTTTACCAATAAGTACTTCTGCTGTGTAGGCCTTAAAGCCCCGACCCCAAGCCAATGCTATAGCTCAGACTATCAATGTAACAGAAATTGCTGCACGGCAACAGCACCGGCACCGGCAACCGGCACCAATACCGGCACCAACACCAGCAATAACTCATAAGTCCTTTTAGCTAATGGAAAGTATGATCGACTGCATCCTCCAAAAAAACAAAAAAAGGAGGAAGCAGACGAAAAGTTGTTACATTTCAACATCGGAGAGGGCAATCAATAATTAATTAGCATTATGGATGAATGTAACCAGTAAATGTCCATTTGTCTAGTGATAATAAATATGAGATTGCCTACATGTTCTTATCTTTATGGGATGATTTATGGAATCATAACATGTACACATATTGAGACATCTCGGAATGCTAAAAAATCATGTTATCCTATAAATGTGCTCACAAAAGGAGGTCAACCACGGGTCACCACAAGTATCCAGTGGAATATTAATCAACAACATAATTACATATTTTCATCGAAATATAACTTTCTAGTAGACATAGAGCCCTCGTTCCCCACGTCATCCCTCTCGGGGTGGCACAGGCGGAACCACCGCCTCATGCCGCCACCACCTCCCCCCGGCTTCCTCTACCTTGCTGCTGCCAGAGCGCAACGCAAGAAGCTCGTGTGGGTGCAAGGAGCCAAGCAATGCAGCGGTGAGGCTTATTCCCAAGCTCTAGTCTGCTGTGGCTGCTCGAGCATCACGAGGCTCGTCGAAGGCAGCAGCCTCAGCGCGGTTTTGGCGTCCCGACGATCGGATCCTGCACTCTTGGGGGTGGATCTGCGTGGAGCTGAAAGGTCCGAATGGCTAGAGGGGGGTGAATAGCCTATTTAAAATTTCTACAAACTTCACTAAGCAAGTGAGTTAGTAAAACAAATGGCGAAGCAATTCTAGCACTAGCTCAACTAAGCTATGCAAGCCACCTATACAAACTAGTACAAGGCTAAACACTAAAGCACAACAACAAGAGAAGGCTAGTTACACTTCTAAACAAGAAGACTAAACTAAACAAGCTAAACAACTAGCAAGGTATACAAGTAAGTAAGGAGTGGAGAGTGATTGTTATACCAACGTTGTAGAGTAGAGATATATCCAACCAATCACTCACAATCACAAGAGAATCCTTGGCAAGAGATGACACAAGATTTTTTACCGAGGTTCACTTGCTTCCCGGCAAGTTAGTCCTCGTTGTGGCGATACACCCACTTGATGGATCACGAGCTAATTGGCAATCCAAAGCCAAACCCTCAGCGGATGCCGCACATCCACTCACAAGATGGGGATCCTCCAAGCCACGAGCAATCCACTAGAGTAGTCAATTGCGATCTCCCGCGGGGAAGGCTCAAGAACCCCTCACAAAACACTTGGTGAGGCTCGAAACAATCTCCAATCACGAGCTCAACACCACCGCTGCTCCAAGCCGTCTAGGGCGTCGAGAAACACCCAAGAGTAACAAGAAATCCGCAGCAAACTTAAGAATCAAGTGCCACTAGATGCAACTCTCAAAGCATTGCACTTGAATCTCACTCAATCTTACTAGGATTAGCAATCAAGCGAGGAGATGAGTGGAGGGAGTGTTCTCTAGCTCAATGTATGAGTGGAGGGAGTGTTCTCTTGCTCAATGTATGGAGTGGAGATGAGTGGAGGTCCATCGATCGGCCCCCTTCCCTTGCATGGTGCAACCTTCCTAAGTGTAAAAACCGTGACTTTCTTCTTAGGCAGCGGCCGTGCTGATGACATCTCACCCCTCCTAAGAGGCATCACTTTGGAAGTTCATGCTATACCAGTCTGTAGAGGCAGATGTTGTTGGGAATATGCTCTAGAGGTAATCATAGCGATGATGATATTGTGATTGTATCCATGACATATATTATATGTTCATAAATATCCATTAAAGATAAACTTGTATCGATTGACAATTATGTGAATTATTTGTGAAACTCTTTAACTTGTATGGTTATTCTTAAATTGTCCTTGTTCGGAGTTCGTGTGAGGAAACACATGAATATTAGATCAGCACATGTATTAGTTGATGACTATGTTTCACAAGTCATAGACATAGAGATGTCGAACTAATAATGTGGGCACATGTATAACATAGGGCTAGACTGACATGACATGAGATGTTATTATTATCTTTATTCATATCGTGTATGTTATATCCTTAGACCTGAGATTGTTGTATGTATTCAAGATGTGAAACAACCTACTCAGGGACTATCAAACGCTACTCCATAATTGGGTAGTTATAAAGGTGCTTTTTAGGTTTATCAGGAAATATGCTGTGAGACATAGACAATCAAGATGGAACTTGCCCCTCTCTATGTGAGAGAGATATCACTGGATCACTCTAATGATTAGATCAAGAAATGCACGACCGTGCTTAGATTAAGTGTTAACCTATGAGTGGGACCAAATATTGTGTGGCAAGCGAATAATGAGTATATGGTTTGTGGTGGTTCGTCTGATATGATCTTTGCATATGCATAGGAGTTGACATGCCTTGCTAGAGGCCGCTATCAACTAATGGTCGAGTAGGAGTACTCAGGCCATGTCTATATGTGCGTGAACCCATAGGGTCGCATGCTTAAGGGGGCTAGAAGACTAATTCGAATTGGACCCAAATTAGACAGGGCTTAGGGTTACTAATGGACCTCCAACTTGGAAGCACAATAGGGATGCCTATATAAAGAGAGGTTGGGGTGTGGCTAGAATTAATCCCATGCCTTTTGGCAGCCACCGCCGCTCACTCACGCCCGCGCCTGTTGCTCCTCGTGGACCTAGCAGTCCAGAGGCATGACACTTCCTCTCTGTATGTGTGGATACCTCAGAGGTGCTGCATCTGGAGCACAAGGACGAACCGCACGAGATGGATGTATGGACGGACGACCCCACAACTACACAACACTGCTGCGATGTGCACGACTACATTGAGTCACTTCCGGCTACACTTACGAGTCTAGTGGTAATCTCGTGATCTATAACTAGCGGTAGATACTATTTTATGAGGATGAAAATTTTGTTTTCTGGCTAGCGTAGCAACCTCATAGTCCTACAAGTGTGAAGGTAGAGACCTAGTCGAGGAGTTGGGTAACGGTGTCAACAACGTGAGAAGGTGGCTATGAAGACAATGTTGGTGCAGCAATTGGAGCACTTTCCATTTGCTTGGGAAATGAGAGTGATGGTTTTTGTGGTGCAATGCGCCAGTTGTGCCCATGAAGTTGGTGAGGAGCCCGACATGGGAGGCGCCCATGAAGTTGGAAAGTTGGCCAACATGGGAGGTGGTGGCTGGCAATTTTGCAATGCAGATGGGACCTACATGGTTTGGTGGCAGGTGGTCTCGCTTAGTGGCGACCGCTCCGATGCTAGGAGGCATTTTTCCTAGCCTAGAGGACGCTAGACACACTTTTACCTTTGACAAGGCGGCTAGGCTGCTGGAAGCTATGGTGTGCTTGGATGGATCCTAGTCGACGGGTTCAACATGGTGAGCACCAGAGGCTGCTCATGCTTTTGGTTTGGCTGCTTGCAGCAAACTATGGCGGCTACTCTAGTGTGGGATAATGTCTTTAAGAGGAGTCACAAGCAGATCCAATTGCGGGAGGTCTATATGGCTTGTAGCGGAGTATAGCGCTAGCACCACATGTCAATAGGCTTGCTCAGTGTGGGACATTGTCGGCAATGACAGTGCAGCAGCGACGATGATGCTTTCGTCCTGATGTCTTTATTGTCTAGGGGGTTTGCGAGGCAGTGTGGTGACCGGCTGGTGATGATTTGGAGGCAGTGTGGCTCGTGTCAATGTCCCATTCTGACCGACTAGAGTTGTTTCTTTATTTTTCTTGAGTGTGAGTTTGGTGCATGTTGATGTCCTAATCCAACTGGCTAGAGTGGTACTTGTTTGTTTTGCCTAGTCTGGGCTTCACATGCTTTTTAATATAATCGATAACTCTCCTCCAGTCCTCCTGCCTAATTCGTTTTTTTCAAAAAACTTTCTAGCAGACAACGACATTGTAGCATCTTGTTGAACTCAAAGTAAAAGATCTATAAATCCTCCTTGGATATAAGGTGCAGATATGACAAAAGATTGCTGAATCAAAGGATTTGTAATGTTTGGCATTGTGGTAGAAGCATATCCATCTAGTGCGAAAGTCATGGTTGAAGCATTTGTAAAGTTTGACATAGCACTAGTTCCACCACTATCACTAGCATCACATACCTGTGTCATATATAAATACTTCTTCATAAAAATTCCTCTAAGTAAATTGAAAGGATCAAGATGCACAAGAGGGGGGGTGAATTGGGCTTCTCTAAAAATTTAAGCAACCTATAAGCTCCAATTCAACCCCTTGTGCCTAGTGTGTTCTAGATAGCTACCGGATAAAAGTTTTGCAACCTAATTCCAATCCTATTCTATCATGGCAATTCTAGGAATGTAAATGCTCAAAGGAAATGCTAGAAAGTAAAGGAGGAGAGCAAGAAGAACGCGGCGATGTTTTGCCGAGGTATCGGAGAGTCGCCACTCCCCACTAGTCCTCATTGAAGCACCCATGCAAGGGTCTTGCTCCCCTACGGGCTGATTCTTTGACACTCCGTCGCGGTGAATCGCCCAAAAACACTCACAAGCTTGACACAAGCCACCCACAAGAACTCTAGGTGGTCTTCGTGCCTCCAATCACCACCGAACCGTCTAGGTGATAGCGATCACCAAGAGTAACAAGCGAAGAACTCTCACTTGACCCAAACAAAGCTCTAGAGAGTAGTGAATGCACACTTGAACTCTTGGAACTCAACTAGAGAAGGATTCACTCAAGAAATCACTCAATTCTCAATCCTCTCTAGGCTCTTGCTTCTCTCTTGCACCACAAGGTGTTTCTCAGCTGATCAAATGGGCAAGAGACCTCCCATGGACGAGGTGGAGGAGTATAAATACTCCCCATCAAGTCCAAGGGCCGGCCACCCGAATTTCACAGAAAATGGGAGCATCGAACGCGCTTGATGTTGCACCGGATGTGCTGCACAGAGCATTCGGTGCCCCATTCATGGCTAACTATACTTCTTCTGACAATACACCGGACAGTGGGTCCGGTGACCGCGTCCGGTGTGAGGGTGAACCGCAACCCTCTCTGGGTACGGGACCGGACGCACCCTAGTGGGTCCGGTGCGTGCATCCGGTGCCCAGTCAATTTGCAGACCTCCCTAGGTAAGTTACCGGACGCACCCCGGCGAGTCCAGTGCGTGTGTCCGGTGCCTAACCCTAGGCACCTAGGCACGCTGACCCAAGTCAGCACCACCGGACGCGCTCACAGAGCATCCGGTGCAGCGTCCGGTGCCTATTTAGGCACCCAAACTTCGTCGAAAGGCGATCTTTCTAAAACGAAGTTTGTTCCTGTCGATTTAAGGACTTTCTCAGAGCTAACTAGTGCTAGGTTTACCAAGTGTGCACCACACCTAAACCTAAAGCCTTACCTAGGTCAAGCTACCCACTCAATGCCCCCCTTAATAGTACGGTCAAAGGAAAAACAAAGTCCTATACTACTCTAAGTGCCCTTCTTCACCATATGGCACTTAGACCTAGTCTAGTCCCAACGATGTCCAACCATCCTTTGAAAACCGAAACGATTTCCACCATTAAGTCGACATGAGTGATCTAGTCCATCGATCACCATTACCATGACCTAACATAAATGACTTTGCCTCTACAAAAACACACGTTAGTCATAGTAATCAACATTATCATTAATCACCGAAACTCATTAGGAGCCTAGATGCTTTCATAAATAAAATAGGAAAAAAGAATAATGAGTCAAATTGATGACTTATGATTATTAGTTCGGATAGGCACTTTCATCTTTATTTTCTATAGCATTTTTTTTGAAACTCTGTAGCATTATTTGGACTAGCATCAACTGATGACACGCCGTTGTGGCTTCAGCTTGTGCAGCTTTATTTGGGCTTGCAAGATAATAATTATAATCAAGTATAACCTTCTACTTTTTCCAAATTCTGATAAATAGTTTTGTCTTCTTGGAGGTTTGAATGATTCTTCCTAATACTGAATCCAATCTTACCGGCATAAGAATCAAAAGCCATACCAACTTCAGGAACGATCAAAGCTTGTCCAATTTTATCAACCACCTATTGTACAATGCAATATATATTAAAGTTACGTAACACTGAATTCATAATGTGATTCTTTTCATGCCTATAATACTGAATTCATAATGCAATTTTTTTTAATGCCCATCAAATAAAGTCGCATCCCATACCTCAGCTGCTTGTTGGGCCACTGGTTTCGGTAACTCCAGAGCAGATGTAGTGGATGGCGATTCAATCACAGTGGACGGCAACATGGTATGGCAATTTCATTGATGTTTCCCTCAAAAAAAAAATATCTTGTTACACGTTCTGACAACTGTACCAATGAAAAAAAAATCTGACACAAAGCAATATGACTGTTCATATGCATACAGATTTATAGATTTAGGCCTTATTTAGTTCCTTTCAGAAAACCAAATTTTTTCAAGATTCTTTGTCACATCGAATCTTTGGACACATGTATGAAGCATTAAATATAGATGAAAATAAAAACTAATTATACAGTTGATTTGTAATTTGCGAAACGAATCTTTTAAGCCTAATTAGTCTATAATTAGACAATATTTATCACATACAAACGAAAGTGCTACAGTGACCATTTCCTAAAAATTTTTGGAACTAAACGAGGCCTACATAGCCGCAGCGTGTCTGAGGAATTCACTTCGGTTTTGGGGTTGTCACTGTTTGGAGCATCGACAATAGCATCACCATTGAGGGCAGGGTTAACCCTCCATGGTGCCTGATAGTGCAATTGATGGCCGCACAGTTGGAAACCTACCTGCAGGCTGCCGTGTGATGATGCTTCTCGATCTCCTCTTCGTGATAGGCGCCTCCGGTCGTGCTCCCACGTTGATGTGTGACAGCGGCGCCATGATACCCTAGTTGTTGTGTGATGGCGAAGTTCGTGACCCAAATCTCTCCAATCCAAAAGAACCGTGATGAAGGCCCAGCTTGCATGAGAGCTTGGAGCCGAGTGTGCACATGCTCAGCCATGACAAGTCGAGCCAATTAGCTAGCAGATAGAGAAACCGGAGTAGGGATGGCAATTGGCACCGTTGCGATTTGGATCGGGTGGAGTCTTTGTACACCCAAACATGTAACCTGAAACCCAAAACCAAAACGCAAAACAGCACCGAATCCATCCTAAAACCAAACCCGCAAATACCCAAAACCCGAATGGATACCCGAAACTCGCTTTGTATGGCAACATAGTAAGAGTAACAAGGACTTCCTATAAACATATGCATGATATATATACACATATTCACATGTATAAACAAGAGATAACAAATAATAAATGTTTTTATGAGTCAACTTAAAATAAATTTGATAATCTAAGTAAAAATAGTTATTATTAGCATTTATAAAACATGAGTTTTAATTTCAAATGATTTTTTTGGATATCCATGGGTGGAAAAACCCAAACCTAAAACCAAACTTGATAGGTTTTGGGCTTTGAACCTGAAAACTATGGGTAAGAAATCATCCCCAAACTCAAACTCGGCCCGCGGATATCCAACCCGAAACCGCCCATTGCCATCCTTGGCTAGGAGGCCGAGCCAGTTGGTTGAATACTTGTCCATGTGTCTTTCTCTGGTTGGGCATCCACACAGCGCTGGGTGAGGACCATCCACATCCAATTTTTTTCCACAAAATAATGTTCTTAGGTCTGCATCTAGTTTTTTTGTGTGTATATAATGCTTGCATTTATTTTTACACAAAGGTTACCACTGTATGCAAAGACATTATTTATGTATACTAGGAGGATTCCCCGCACGTTACCGCGAGTATGAAGAAGGAATATAAATAAGTTAGAATGTGTATTGGCTAGTCGGACAACTTGCATGTTCATAGAAATAGGTGACTTGCTGATGTGGACGATTGCATGAGCTAGTAAAATTTAATTGTGTGTGATAGTGGATTGACTTGTTGGATAGCTTGCATGTTGAGAGAAATAGGTAGTGAGGTTTTGCTTTATAAGAGTATAAGATAAGTTTGTCACTCGGTAATGTGGCTGTTATTAACTCGCTATAGATAGAATGCAATTATTAGCCATGGGAGTGGAAATAAAATATGGTAGTCATCAAAATGGACATCACCGTAAAATTGATCAGGACTAAACTCATAGCATCTACTGTAGTCATTTATATTCCACTAGAGATATCTCCATCGAATTTAATACGAACTATTTTGTAATTTTGGAGGATTATTAATCACAAGCCTACTCCCTTCGTCCTATAATATAGTGCATTCTAGGAATTTTAAGATAAAATAAAAGAGAACATAAAAGACACAGATACCCTCATTTATTTCCTAATTAGAGGTTACCATCGATGTGATTGATTGATAAATGGAAAGTATTTAATGTAAAATTGGTTTTATCTTCTAGAATGTATTATATCTGAGGATGTATTATACACTGTAAAATTTTGAGTACGAGTTATTAATTGTTGCTAATATATAGAGTATCCTCACCATCTATATATAGTACATTGTGATTGCTGTATGACACACAGAAACTCCACCATACCATGATTGCTGTGACGATGCAGGAAAGAATGGGTACTGTAGTTGTGATGCTTATCCTTGGATGTTTCGTGGTTCTCTCACAATGTAAGTGTGCACATCATAAAATCTGTTAAACTATACAAATTTTCTGGACTTTTGAAAGATATTTTCTACTAGTACATATATAAAGAGACCCCTACCCTCTTGTAAAAATTTACTGCCCCTCTTCGCTTGATACGTTATTCATCTTATAACTGTTAAATATTATTTAAGCTTTTGGCCCATATACTATTTTATAATAATTAATTCTAGAGCCCGTAATAAATGCTATAATACAAACGGTTTAATACCAGATTGATTATTGACTCTGTGTTAACTCAACTTAAATAGGCGGCTTGTAATAGCTTCTATAGAGACGTTTAGGAAGGTAAAAAGGGTGCCACACGCGCACGCCGCCGCCGCCGAGCCGTGCCGAGGCGAGTGTGTCGGACGCCTATATCTTCCATCCATGTATCCCCTTTCCCTGAGCTTTGCCTCTCTGTCGAGTATCTTCCATCCCCGCATCCCCTTTCCCTAGGCGCACAAACAGATCAGTCCTCTCAGTTGCTCTCCTCCATCCCCGTCCGGAATCAACACCTTGCATCGAGACACCTGCTTGGGTGTGCGGGCAATCAGGTTTTTGGGGAGCGTCTTCCACGACTGCTCGCTTCCTCGGATTGGCGAGATCGACTACTTCCTGGCGGACATCTTCTTCCTGATGACGCGATCGACTACTTCCTGGTGACTGCTCGGATTCGCGGATCGTCTTCTTCCTAGTGAACGTTCGTGGGACTACACTGCGAACATCTTCCTGCATCGACTGTGGTCCGCTACTTTAAACAACGCACTATGTCGACTAGTGCGAATGGAGCCGCTGCTTCGGCACCGGTCCCTCCTCTGGATATAATCCTAAACGATTATATTTCATTTTTAGTATGTCTACAACAACTGCAATGTTTATCACTAATCTGAGTAACGATAATTAAAACTGCACACGTGTACATATATGCCACCACTTTGTTATATGTATTTTTCTGGATTAAATCAAACATTAAAATATCTAAATTTCTAACAATAACAATTACTAACTACCGTACGTGCAGCCCAGCACACAATAAATCCAGTTGAGAGCGACAGGATCCAACCTTGCGAATGCCAAAGAAGACCCCTGTGTAGAGACAATATGTGCTTCTGCTGTCGAGAAAATCAGTGCTACAACGAAGTAAATGAGTGCCATGCCCATTGCTGCCGAGGACCAGAAACCGCGCCGGCACCGTCACCGGCACCAGCACCGGCAATAATTAATAAGTCCTTTTAGATAATGGAAGTATGATCGCACTTATCCTCCAAAATAAAAGGAAGCAGACAAAGCTGTTACATTTTAACATCAGAGAGAATAATAAATAATTAGCGTTATGGATGAATGTCATCAGTACATGTCTATTTGCCAAGTGATAATAAATATGAGGTTGCCAACATGTTCTTACCTTAATGGGTCAATTTAGCCTCCCCCCCCCCCCCCCCCCTCTATATGTACTGTCGGTTTCTTTGGAACTAATAGTCTTCACCAAATTCAGCCCCGGAGTAAGGATCCCAAACGCCCTAAATTCATATAGTAGAAACTTATTTTGCACGAATCTCTAGTGGCCAAATTTCGTGTATTTGGTAGTCCCATAGAGCTCCTTGAGGAGTGCTTTTTTTAAGAAGAAATCATATATGTCAAGGAATTCTCCGGCAATCAACCATTTTGCCAATGTGTGACTTGTTACACTTGACGCATGTGTGGTACTAACATGGGCGCTGCATCTAAATGGCTTTTCTATGAGACATATCTGTCGCTCACAATAAATCAGCGAACGGTACTTTTAGTCATGACTTTTCTATCAAGCTAGCAGACTCATGCTCCTTGCTTCTACTTGAGAAGCTTTGCAAAGAGCCAAATAGCAGTGCAATGCAAGAAGAAGATGCAAGCTACCCAAGATTGCTCTTTGCCGTGCGCATGTGACCTATACACCCTCGGACAGAGAGTCCTTGTGTCAGGCCTCTTCTTTTAGGTCTACTATATACATCACGTATCAGTTTCTAAATCACTAGTTGATACGTGCAAATTCAACAAGATTCATACTAAAACATAACATAAAAACACACTTACAGAGTTGGAGCGAACATAACAACTGATAAAAATACATTGACCATTTATATAAATGAAAGTCAAGAATTTAATAGTCATGGAACTAAAATCATCATACACTAAGAGAGGAGATATTACAACATTTGCCCCTCTAGACCATGTACAAAATCTTATTTATAATATATATAAGCTAATTTTACTTGCAAAACAAAAAAAATCCAATGCTATGTACATGCACAACACTGCTTAAGCAGAAAAAAACTTATATATAGCACCTTTTTGTGATCGAACAAATTAATTTTCTTATCTTTTTGTTTTCTTTTCTCAGCCCCCAACAAATGTTTCTTAGGTAGCATTCTAAAATCCTAACACCTAAATTAGATGAAAAACACAACTATTTGAATGCAGAGTACTAGAAGTCTGAAACACAATACATATAATGAATTTGGATTAAAGAAGGAAAAGTTACATAGGAAGGTTGATGTTTGCTAATGGACTTTGGACTATATATAGGTTTTGGGGATTATTTTGCATATACCTAGGCTTGGACCCCTCATTCACTTGGGTCCTCGGCCATCACATGAACCGGACGAAAGACTTGCTAAGTTTCTACTTGGTAGACAATGATTATGTCTATACGTCATTCACCTCCCTAGAGACATCGTCAAAGGGTTTCTATGCCTTGGTATAGTATCTTTCTCCCTTTTTGTGTAATTGTGGTTGTACCACAGTTTGACCTTGTGATGAGACGTACACAAATGCCTTGTAAACATTATAACAGGTTGTTTTGGACCAATATATAAAATTCAGGTGGAGAACGCCTCCTCCCCCTGACCATAAAAAAATTGATTTACTTCCAGTCATTAGCTGTGATTGTTTCTTATAATTCCCATTTGAAAACTGCTTCGTTTGTTACTACGGTTCATATGCCTTTAAATTAAACTTGAAATAGTTGGTTCTGATGAACTTCGTCTACAGTTTGTGACTTCGGCGGCTACAGTTTTTTATTTTGGAATTTGTCACCAACTATTGAGCATGTCATTCTGTCCATGTCATGGCAATTACATGGTAACTGAAGAGGGAAAACCAGGACTTATCAGCACTGAGCCGCTGTTAATGCCTAATATATAGGTGGGTAATCGATCTCCATGGGTTTTTTAATTTTTTAAGGGGGTTCTTTGAACTGCAAAGAGTGTACCCAAAATAATCCAATGTGTTTATTGTTTAGACTAAATATAAATTTTGCTCTGGAGAAAGTTACATGATATATAGGTACATTTCAGAAAAATAAGCAGAAGCTGCCCAAATATGAGTTATATATGGCATAAGTAAGTATAAGCATATACTAACAGGCGAAGCAAGGGGGCAGGCTAGGTAGCTAGCTAAGTCTTATAGGGTTTCTTGAGCGAATACAGTGCGTTCAAGATGCTGCACAACACACCGGCAATGGACAGGACAGCGGCAATAGCCCTGTAGTTTTTGTATATGAACCTGTATATGGTGATCAACAGTTGGCGCCGGTACGACCAGATTTCTATCAAGGTGAACAAGTAGGGATCACCGAAGCGGAGGTGGTCGGCGAGGTCCTTGAAGAAGCTCAGCGCCTGCTTGTTGCTCAATGTGCTGTAGAGGATATATTTTGAGCGCATCTGCTGCACTTCCTCCTCCCTATCCATGAGCATCGCCAGCATGAACAGGTAGGAGCTCACGACGTATTTATCATAGTACTCTCCGGTCGCGCCTGAGCCAGCTGAGGTGTTGGCCTCCTCCAGCGCGGCGAGGTTCACGAGCCAGCACGCGGTGGTGTCGTTCAGGAGCACCGGCGACAGGGACACAGCTCGCCGAACAGGCGGCCCCGGCGGAAGCTCATGTCCCAGAACCATGGCTTCGTGCTGGGTGCCAACCTGATGCCGATCTCCGCGAGCTCCACGGCGTTGCTGGACTTCAACGGCCGCGGCCTGTAGCTGTAGTTCTGCACGCGCTCTGGCATGCTATGGATCTGAAGAATGTACCATAGCAGGCCAAGGAGATGCGGCGGCTTGTAGTCGCCGCGGCCGCCGACGCCGCGGTCGTCGTCGTCAGGCAACGGCCGGACCTTCTTCTCCTTGGCCTTTCCGGGGTGAAACTTCTCCTGCACTCCGCGGACAAACCTTAGCACATCGACGGGCATGAACTCTATGAGCACCTCAAGCACCAACCAGGGGATCTGGTTCTCGAGCAAGAAGATGTCCCTCTCGATGCTGGGTGTCATCCAGTTCTGCAGCACAGGCACGTCCCCGCCGCCGATCATGTACTGGAGTAGGAAGCAGCCGTCGAGGAACATCATGGCCGCGAACTCGTGGTTGCTCAGGCCAAAAACCGACGGGTCTTTGACGTCGTAGGAGCCGCGGGCGTCGTCTACGACAGACAAGATCTTCTCGTAGACCTCCATGGACGACGAGGAGCGACCCGAGTGTCTGCAAAGGTGGTAGGCCGCGGCGAGCTTGACCTCCTCCATCTTCTGCAGGTGCGGCGAGCCATGGTGGTACGGGCCGATGGCCACCACGCTGGGCACGATGTAGCGGTCGTTGTCGCCGCCAATCCCCTGGAGGCTGCGGGGGAACCGGTGGATCTTGGTGTCCACCTTGTAAAATTCGGCCTTGAGCCTCTCGTTCGCCAAAGCTGTCCTCTCGTCGATGGCTAGTACTACTTCATGGGTTGAGTTTTCACGGATGAGGATTGTTCTGCTTGTGTCCATGGCGCCAAACATTTGCTCAGCTGGTAGTGGTGATTTCAATTTCACATGACGATGTCATGCATGCTCGTAGAGCTTATATATATATATATATATATATATATGGATGCATGCTTAATTGGGCTGTCATGATCGATCCTTTATGCAGAAAGATTCCTTGCTCAAACCGTTGCCAACATCTAGTTCCAAGCTCTTCATGTTCACGCGTCATCTACATGCATGCCCCACTAGCTAGTGACTAGTCTTTGTTTTAAGGCTATTGTTCCAAGCTTCATGATTGGCAATTGTCAGATCAACTGTGAGTCAGATGTCACAAAGCTTGTTTAAAAAGTTATGGTTAAAAGTATTGTCTGTTGATTTATTATGACAGAAAAATATTGTTGAATATCTGACAGATTCGGCTTGGCGAACAGAACCTAAGCTAGGGGAAAACAACCTGGAGAACAAACAAAACTGCATTAAGGCCTTGTTTAGTTCACTCCAAAAACCAAAAACTTTTCAAGATTTCCCATCATCACATCGGATCTTGCGGCATATGCATGGAGCATTAAATATAAATGAAAATAAAAATCAATTACACAGTTTGCATGTAAATCGCGAGACGAATGTTTTAAGCCTAGTTACTCCATAATTAGACAATGTTTGTCAAATAAAAACAAAAGTGTTACAGTGTCAAAATCCAAAAAAAATTGAATCTAAACACAAGCCACATACAAAAGGACTAGGGGCTGGGACCATCTATGTTTGATGTGAGTACATGTGAAGGCCTAGCATGAAGCTTGGAATCAAATGCTATATCAGAGATTGGGCAAGGAATAAGGCTTAGAATCAATACTTGTTCCAACTTCCAACGGATGTGTCTTCTTCAGGAGGGGCGGAGCGTTTGCTTGCTTTTCTCTGTCTTTTGTCGCAAAGCCCAGGACGCTACGGCAACAGAAGCGGGCGTTCGTGGGTTTTGTGGATATATTCAGTGTTCACCTGGTTAGCTGCTGCTAGTCAAACACAATTAAGGAAATGATTGACGTTAAAAGCTCTAACCAAACAAATAATTCCGCTTTCTCTTACCATGCATGGAACAGATCACGCTGCTACTGATTACATTTCCATTATTGCCTTTTGCCCCTGAACGAACCAAACAGCACCTAATTAGGGTGAACTGCAATTTTAGTCATGCATGCTTGTGTAACAACCTCTTATGACGAATCCAGAAAATATGAATCAACTTTTTTTCGAAAGGCGATAAAAAGTTTTGCCGAATTTTTATTAGAGGGGAAAAAGGAGAAAAAGTAAACGTGAGGGTGAACTGCAATTTTAGTCATGCATGTTTGTGTAACAACCTCTTATGACGAATCCAGAAAATATGAATCAACTTTTTTTCGAAAGGCGATAAAAAGTTTTGCCGAATTTTTATTAGAGGGAAAAAGGAGAAAAAGTAAACGTGATATTACAAAAAACAATTATAGCCAACTAAAAAACACCACTCTCCCAGCATGCAGGCCGGCAATGAATCAATTTTTAGCCGGCGACAAAAATCGATTTCTAGCTAGGTGTGGAGTTCACAAGTTAAGCATAAGTCATCTGTAGAGATGGGTATTCAACCGTGTCTAGTGGTTGACCTAACACATGCACTGCTCCTTTTGAAAATAAATTTACAGGACTGTAAACAACATGCAAGGCAAATTGTCCGCAAACCCATAAATAGGATGAATTTTTGTGGGTTTCCGGGTAACCTGCAAAATTTTAGCCTGTTTGCAGGTTTGCAGGAAACCCGCCTGCATCCATAGCTAAACAACTAGAACTGTTTTGTTGCAAGGAGGCGAGGCCATTGCTTTTCCGATTATTGAGTCAGAGAATTCTTTTACTGATCCAAATATTTTGGTAACGGCAGCTCAATGAAACCTGATGTGAAACATTAATGTTCCAACTACATTGACTTGACCCATGCATGAGCAAATGATGGCTTTACTACAGCAAAGGGGCTATATCTGAGAACTCTGCTTCAAAGCCGAGGATGGCTTTGTCTCAAGAAAGAGAGGATGATGAGCCCATGGTTCATCAAAATATATTTCGTCGGCTGGCATTTCACTGAACCTATACAAGGATTCAATTATCTCAATAAGGATCCTGATTTTATTAAGCTCGGTGCATTTTCTTTTGATGCCAAGCAAAATTTTTTGCGGCTGGAAATTATAGATTTTATTGCTACTATGCCAACCTCGATTATATCTCATGTAACTAATTTATCCAAAGAGAACCAACGGGTCTTTGACATCATAATACGCTACGACCGACAAGATCCTCTCATAGACCTCCACCATGGACTGACCCAACAAGAGTCTGCAAAGGTGGTAGGCCACGGCCGTGCTTGACCTCCATCTTCTGCAGGTGCGGCGAGTCATGGTGTGGTACAGGCCGATGGCCACCACGCTTGGCACGATGTAGCGGTCGTTGTCACCCCCGGCCCAATCCCTTGGAGGCTAGGGGGAACCGGTGGATCATGCATGTTGTGTTTTTTGTGAGACCCGGTTATAGACGTAGATGTCACCTTGAAATGTTCGTCTTTGAACCTCCCAAATGCTGCCGTGCGGTCCTCTCCACGATGCCTAGTACTATTTCTTGCGTTGGTTTAATTTGCTGCTTGGGCCAACATGGTCACAGTCATGGATGAGGATTGTTTTCTTTGTCTGCGTTGCTACCGGCGTCCATGTTGCCAAACACTGCATAGAGAGACGACCGAGAGTGGATGTGGACGTCAGAACGTGTGGTACGTAGAGTACGTACGTGGTCATTTCCATGTTTCACATGTCATTGCACATTGAGCTTATTATATATACTTGGGCCGTTCGCCGGCGCTAGTTAAATGTTGCTTGGGTATTATTGCAATTAGGCTATGCATGGTTCACGTAAGAGATCAACCACTTTGCAAAACTCCAGCTAATACGTCGTCAGATACTAAGAGTACGCGATGGCCGATCGATACTTATTTCTTGCTTCCAGTGGCCTTGATCAGAGCACAACTGATCAACCTTTTATCCAGATCCTTTGCCCAAATCGTTGACAAACATCCAGTTCCTAGCTTCATTCATGTAAATCCGTCGCATTTTTTTGGCTGATGGCGTGCGCGTTTTTTTTCCTGTTGGCGTGATTTGCAGGCCAGTGTCTGTCCGTCTACCAGAGCACGCTCTATTTAACATGCAACAGCGGTGACTTCTTTATTTTTCTTCCAGTGTTCCAAACGTCATCCACTCTTTCCTTTTCTACTTCTATTTTCTTGCTATGGCTGCATTTGATTTAAACTTGCCATTAGAGAACAATGACTTGGGATTTGATCTAAACGTTGGCTTACAAGAAGATGGCAATATTGGTAAGAAGATGACAGTATTTTCTTGTTTGCTTTTTTTTATTCATCCTCCATCGGTTCTTATTTTTTTCCTTTTTTTTGCACAGGTTTTGACTTGAACTTGCCATTAGATGAGTATGGTGCGGTGGATCTCAACTTCTTACAAGAAAACATTCATGGTAAGCATATTTTTTTCCCTATATTTAGATCATGGCGTGGAGTAGCATGCAGTCCCAAATGGTTTTTATTTCCTATTTTAGAACATGGCGTGGAGTAGCATGCAGTCCTAAATGTTTTTTTATTTCCTATATTTGGAACATGTCGTGATCACCGGGCAAAGACAATGGCGGTGGAGGAACCGAGCTGGCATTCATAACCAACTGATTCATCTCGTGCTCGTCAGGGTTTGACGACGGAGCACAGGATGGAGAGGGTAGTGGTACTAGGGCTGCCGCTGCCGCTGCCCTGCAGGGCCCGCTCGCCATCTGAAGCTGATAGCATGTATATGTACCGTATAGTTTTCCAGATGGGCCAAGCCCGATGGGCTGACACGGGCACGGCCCGAGAAAGCACGGCCCAAGGACAGCACGGCCCGGCTACATCCGTGCCCGTGCCTGGCACGGCCCGACCTCGTGCCGTGCCTGGGCTGCATATTCGGCCCATGGGCCAGCACGAGGCACGGCACGAAAATGGACTTGGCCCGCTACAGGCACGATCTTTTGCCAGCAGCCGTCGGATCCAAAGCCTAGATCATTTCCACCCGTTGGATTCAGAGTTGGGGACGAGGTGTATATAAGCCGATGCCGGCTTCACTCCCCTCTCCCATCCGAACCCTAGCTCATTTGCTCTCGGCCGCCGTGACTCGCCCTCTCGGTCTCTCCTCTCTCAGTCTCTCTGCTTCTCCATCTTCGACTCTCCGTCCATCAGCCATGGCGAAAGGGGAAGGACAGGGGCGACGGCGACGGCGGCTCGCCGTCATCCCCACAGCAGCTCCAGTAGAGGCAGCGGTAGCGACCTCATAGTCGCGGTCGCCGGAGCTCCGAAGAAGCACATAAGATCCCCACCTCTTCTTCTTCTCGTCCTCTGTCCATGGCGTTTTCTTATTCTTGTTTCATTTTGTGCAGATCTGCTAATCCACTGCTGCTTGGAGCTATTGCTACTAATCCGTCGGCGGCGAGGTAAGAAACCCTAACCCTAGCTTTGAGCCTGACTTGTTCTTCTTTTGATCTCCTCTACCTGTGGCCTCTGACTTCTTCTGGTTGTTTTTTGTTTTGCTTTTGGCGGTCGTTTGAGGCTACGGCTAGAGCCAGTGACGAGCGACCTCTCTGGAGATGAAGAGGATGACCGAGCCAACACTAGCCATTTGTATTTTTCAGTCTTCCATCTATTGTTAAGATGTTAATTGCTATGTTTGGTGTAATAATATTGTATACTTGTGCTGATAAAAAAATGTTTTAGTGCCTGGACCGACACGGGCACTGGTGTGCCACCGTGCCTGCTGGCACGACACGGCACGATTTCTACTCCATAGTGCCGTGCCTGGGCTGCCACTTAGGCACGGTGGCACTAACAGGCACGGCACGACGTGCTGCCGTGCCGCATAGTGCCGTGCCTTGGCGTGCCATGCCGATGCCGTGCCCGTGCCGTGTCTTAGCAGTGTTCTTGTGCCGTTTGTTTTAGTGTCCGCAGCCAACACCCGATTGCACTTCTTGCATCTCGCTTTTCTCCTACCATCGCCTGCTGTGAATTGGGTGAAATACTCCCACGCGGCACTGGACGACGGCCGTGGCCTTACGTTACGGGCCTCGGGAATCTGCTCTTGTCCTCAGCCCCCTCCGGTGCTAGCCTCTGCTGTCACCATGTTCGTCGCCTGGGAATGAATGAACTGGCCAAAAACATGTATATATATGGTTGTCAGTCGAGTCTCGAAGGAAGAAAAGTTGCGTGCATAGCTAGCCTAGCCTGCATCCATTCAGATGTATACTCTCTCCATTCTAAATTACAAGATGTTTTAATTAAACTTTAGCTTTTTTTAAGATACATACATATAAATTTTACTACGTAGCTAGACACAACAAATATCTGCATATGTATAGCAAAATTTATGTACCAAGAAAAACAACAGAACGTCTTATAGTTTGTAATGGAGGGAGCATAAGTAAAACATGTGATGATCCATCATATCTTTATATGTTCACTAGATCTTTCATCAGTGTCCGTATAAATATATATTTATATGACTATATAGGACTATGTTTCTCTTTTTCGGATCTGGTTTCTTATTATTTTTAACTTATTTTTTGTTTATGGCATAAGAACTCCTTGTCTCATAGGGTAGCGTGAAAAAAAGAAAGTTATGGACTGAATCTAACTCGGAAGCCTAACACGAGTTTAAACCAATTTTAAACCGAAACAAGCGAATAGTTAGACTCAACTAAAATCCAAAACAAAGCTCGACCAAAATTATCTTTATTCTTATAAGAAAAGATATAGTTACTTCAAAGAAAAAAAGTCCGGACACCACGGGAGAAGGGGGAGCGACTCTTTTAGACCCAAGTACGCAACACCTATGAGCCGGAGAGAAAAAATAATGTAAAGACGAAAACAAAAATAAAGATCCAATCCAAACTAAGGTAATCATGCTGAACTCGGACAGAACACTGGTGATTGGCAAAAAAAGTAAAGACAAAAAAAGATCCAATCTAAACTCAGGCAATCATGGTGAACTCGGACAGAACACTGGTGATTGGCCGCACGAAGAAAAAAATGGGTGCCACAAATTTTGGCTTTCTATTATTAAGGAGGAATAGATTACGAATCTAGAGTTCAGTTCCTGATCCAATATGTTTTGGAATCGAACTCTATATCATGCTAGACAAAAGCTATTCTAACTTGTCGAAGTATGGGATATATATATAAGTCTGGATAGAAGAAACTCTTCATTATCCGGTAGCTAAAGAGAGACGAGCCAAAAAAAGATGGACGAAAAAAAACTTGAAATTTTGCTTCTTTATTATTAGGTATAGATATAAGAAGAAGAAGGAACTACAGATTAGGACTTTGATTTTTTTTCCTCCGATTGACATCTAACTAAATAAAGAAAGCGGAGCAAAATAAAAAACGCAATTCTTATCCTTTTCTATTTAACTATTAAGAGTTTTTTTAAATACTTAGGATATGAGGAATCTATTTATATTAAGACTCCTACTCCATATTGATTTAGACGCAAGTTATTATAAGTTGTATGAGCACGAGTTATCAGGTAGTTAGTGACCGGGCTCAACAGGAAGAGTCACTGATATGTATAAATAGGAGTGACGTGTCTGGACACTACATGTCACTTTTAATACTAGTGACGCGTTTTGTTGGGACGAGTCACTAATATCTCTCCATATCAGTGACGTGTCTACGTAAAATGCGTCACGACTATTAATAGTGACGCGTTTTGTTGGGAAGAGTCACTAATATGTATCTATAACAGTGACGTGCCTAGTTAAAACGTGTCACTTTTATTATCAGTGACGTGTTTTCTTAGAACGAGTCACTAATACCTTGCCATTAGTGACGCGTCTTGTTCTTGGGGCATGGTCAACACCTTAGCAGCGACGCGTGTTGTTTACCTGCGTCACTAATGTGCTTATTAGTGACGCATTTCAGTTTCGAGTCACTAGTTGAGGTGTCTCCTTTGTGCTGTTTTGGCATAGTGCAGTGACCTTGATCAGAGCACAACTGATCAACCTTTTATCCAGATCCTTTGCCCAAATCGTTGACAAACATCCAGTTCCTAGCTTCATTCATGTAAACCTGTCGCACCTATATGTCCCACCCGTAGACCTTCTGTAACATATACACACCCTTCTGCGCCCTTCGCCGGCATCTCACGCCATCATATCCCTCCTGCTTTTCATTATTCTCACCCATATGTGTACTACTTTGCTCTCTCTTGACTGTGTAGTTTGGCTAGTTATGGCACTCCAATACTAAAAACCACAGAGTTTCCAATGGATAATTTCTATAAAATGATCTTTTGTCTAACCACATGTCTTCTCTCTCACTCATCTACCTATCATATCCTTTCATGTCTTGGTTCGTGTGTAGACATTGTGTCTTATTAGGGCACTCACAATGCAGACTCTATCATAGAGTCTAAAGTTATTTATTACCTCGAACAATGTGGACTTAGAGTCTAAATAAGATTTAGAGTCTTATTTTTTTCTACCTTTTTCTTCAATAAATATGCCGCCACATCAACAAAATACCATAAATAATATATAATTAATTGTCTTGGACTCTATGATAGAGTCTTGCATTGTGAGTGCTCTTAAAAAACCATTTCCTCCTCTCTCTCTCTCTCTCTCTCTCTCTCTCTTCTTTAATTGTAGTGCCACATCATCATTTATACTTAGTTAATACCTTAATTAATTAACATAAAAACTATGTGGTTTCTGGTTTGGGACTTGGGAGTGCCCTTAGATTATATACATATTGTTGGCCAAATGAATTTAATTTCTAATAGTTAAACTAACTAGTAGTTCATCAACCCATGATCCGACGACACGCGCTAAAACATTAAGAGATATATAAGTATTATTAATGTTACTATTTAATATTTATGGCTAATAAAATTACTTTTATTGATTTGCATGTTTTTTTCTCTTTGTTCATTTTTTAACACAATAGACATAATAGATACTATGTAGCCTCTATACATCTAGTTGTAACGAACTTATAAATAACTAATCGATATATTCGTCATCTATATCCATATGGTTTTTTTCCTTTGCATGACACATATGTGTATCACTGTATATTGAATATGCATTGAACCCTTAGCTTAAACTAATTGTAGCTTTTGTTGTTGCTAGCTTATATCTTGTGATGCCATGAATCCATATTTTGATTTTTCAAGTTTTATATTATAGCTGTGATAGACTTTTATCCTCAAGTTAAGTTGGAACCCTAGTGCTTATTGTATCTTTAATTAAGTTTCATTTTATATTTATTAAGATAAGGATTTTATGTTGTACATTGCAATCTTAACACAACAATGGCATAATATAAGGTTATTTAAAACCTACACCATGTCGCTTAAGATCTATGGTAGAACATCAAATGAGATCTACGATGCGATAGAGGTAGTAACCTTAAGAAATATTAATATTTATTAAGCCATATAATCACTATTTTACATGAATGAATTTTTAAAAACTGGGTAGATAGGTCTGCACTAACCTTGGTTATACTATCAATATAGATACATCAGTTTTAGTTAAAATATATTTTTTCTTAAATAAAAAAAATACATAAATTATATGTCATGGTTAATAAAATAAATAATTTTTTAGGATCATTAGTACATGAGTCGCTAAGGAATAATTTTCTTGATTGCTGAAACATAACTTATTTATTTACCACTTATGCATATGCATATGTACTTGACCTTTGGTACAACATTATATTTTCTTTAAATAGATTTTAATAAACTGATATTAATATATGTTTGCGAATAACGTAGAAACATGTACTGTGTAATTATGGCTATTTAAATACTTTTAAATAGAAGACATTGCTAATTTATATGCAGATTTCATGAGGAATTTGAGTTTTTTTTAAAATAATGGTAGTAGTGATAATTTTGATGCAAATTTAAAGGGTTGCATACATTATACCTCATAATGGTATGTGGATAATTAGATCCAAAAGTTGAGTAACCAGTTTTTTTAAACAATGTGATGTGACTTGTGAAGGTTGGAATCGAACCAGGTAGCAATGACCTTAGGGCGTGTTTGGTTGGAGGTACTAAAGTTTAATAGGTACCGTTGCACATTTGTAATTATTGCAATCAGTATCTAATCATGGACTAATTATACTTAAAAAATTGTCTCGCAAATTATTCTCTAACTGTGTTTTAAATTTCGTAAATAGTCTATATTTAATATGTTATGCATGTGTCCAAACATTTGATATGATAGGAGTTAAAATTTACCGGTTGAAACTAAACAAGGCCTTAGACAACGAATACGGATAATAAAGTCATAAATATAAATTTTGTCGATCAAGTTTACATGAGGCACTACTTGCAAAACCAAATTTCGGAGTCGGCTAAATCTCATTTACAACAGCGCCTCTTAATAAAGTCATTATTATTATTTTCAGAAGCATACTACTGGTCTCAAAAATAGATTAAAATTAGAAAAAAAAATCACAGGCCCACTACTGGATAGCCCGTTTCTAAGCCCACCGCCAAGCCCATTCTCAAGGTCCACCACTCTCCACGAGCTCACTCTAGGCATGCCACCATTGCTGTTGTCACCGAATCCACAAAGTTGAACACTTCACCCTGTAGCTAAGCTCGCTTCAATTCCATAGACTGATTCAGATCAAAGAGATAGAGGAGTAGCCGACGTGGTGTGTGTGTGTTGTGGGGGGGGGGGGGGGGGGGGGGGGGACACAGTGGGGAGCGCGACACCCCACATGCTGCCGAGAGGGGAGGGGAAACACTCATGAAAAAGAGCTCAGGTCTTGTTTAGTTCTCAAAATTTTTCAAGATTTCCAGTCGCATCGAATCTTGCGGCACATGTATAAATCATTAAATATAGATAAAAAAATAACTAATTACACAGTTTATCTGTATACAGTTTATTAGTAATTTGTGAGACGAATCTTTTGAGCCTAGTTAGTCTAGAATTGGACAATAATTATCAAATTAAAACGAAAGTGCTACAGTAGCGAAATCCAAAAATTTTCGTGAACTAAACAAGGCCTCAGCCTCCACCCTACTAAAAACCGATGCTCTAGAAACTTCAATGTGGGCAATGATATAAAGTTTCTCCTATGCCATGCTCTAGTTTAATGATTGGGTTCAAAATACAATGATATAAGCAAATGCTTTTCATGCCTAGTTGTAGGCTTATTCAAATCACTTAGAAGAATAACTAACAAAAAGTTCTAGTAAATCTAAACATTATAAACTAATAGATAGATTAATTTAAGTCCATATAACCTAAGGCTTTGTTTACTTTCCAAAAATTTTCAAAATTCCCCATCACATCGAATCTTACGGCACATGTATGGTGCATTTAATATATATGAAAATGAAAACTAATTGCACAGTTCATCTGTAAATCGCGAGATGAATCTTTTAAGCCTAGTTACTCTATGATTGGACAATGTTTGTCAAATAGAAACGAAAGTGCTTAAGCGTCGAAATCCAAAACTTTTTGCGAACTGAAGCCTAAATAATGACTGGTGAATTATCGGCAAAACCAACCAACAGGTGTCTACAGAATTTTTACTCGAAGGATTCGTTTTTTTAAGCTCTGCTTCCCCGGTATGAAAGCAGGTTCCAACGAGCTTGAGAAACTATTCTATTTTAACCCGTGTGATTAAAAAAATAGCTTTATACCTACTCTCTCTATTCCAAATTGTAAGTCATTCCAAAAATCATGAAGAGTCAAAGCATTTTCATGTTTGATCAAATTTATATAGAAAAATACTAAGATTTGTAACGTAAAGTGAGTATATTATGAAAATATAATTAAGGAAGAATCTAATGATACTTAATTAGTATCATAATAATTATTATTTTATCATATAAATTTGGTCAAACTTAGAAAAGTTTGACTCACTAAGATTCTTACAATTTGGGATGAGGGAGTACATTAGATATGAGCAACAGGCTGGCCCGGCCCGCCCCGGCACGGGCCCGTGCTAGGCACGGCCCGATAGGGCACGGGCCCGTATGGCCCGCGGGCCACCGGGCCGTGCCTCCACAGGCCACCGTGCCTGCCTGACGGCCCAGGCACGGCCCGTGGGCCAATTTCGGGCCGGGCCGGCCCAAAAATGCACGAGGCCCAATAGTCCTTCGGGCCGGCCCGTGGCCCGTTATATGAAAAATACCAAATTTAATACAGAATTTAACAAAGCATAAGTACATTACATTCAAGTCACAGTTATTAATACTTCACGATTCACATAACACAATATACTTTGAGATCATATTTTACTTGCCAAAAGTCACAAGTTTCACAAGTCATAGAACGTGATACTTCAAATTTCACAAATTTCCTAATATCAGGCCATTACCGTGCCTACTGTTAAAAGCGGGCCGTGCCGTGCCGGCCAGCGGGCCGAGAGGTCGACCCAAGCACAGTCCGCTACGTGCTTCGGGCCTGCCCGGGCCCAGTTAAGATCGGGCCGGGCCAAATCATCGTGCTTGCTCAACTTTAGAGTACATAAGAAGAAAAAATGATCTTCTGCTAATAAATCGTGAAACAAAAATCACCGTCTCCAAACTCCGGAACACGTCAGACCGGCGCCTGGGGTTTCGCTTCCCGAAACTTCCGACCGCCGTCGACACCATGGTCTCCGGCGATGATAACGACCGTGACCGGGACCGGGACCGGGACCGGAACCGCGACCGCGACCGCGACCGCTCCTCCTCCCGCCACCACCGCGACAGGCACCACGAGCGCTCCTCCTCCCACCACCGTCGCGATGACAGGGACTTCGATTGGGACCGGGGCCGGGATCGCCGCCACAGGGGGGAGAAGGATAGGGACCGCGACGAGCAGGAGAGGGAGTGGGCGCCGCGGCGCGAGGAGAGGAGAGATAGGGAGAGGTCGAGGCGGCGGGATGCGGACGAGGAGTACGACGACAGCGGCCGCGACCGCAAGCGCCACCGCGTATCCTCGCACCACCACCGCCGGGACACAGAGCCGGAGGCGGCGCCCGCTACCAAGGATCAAGAGGGGGGCATGAGGGACGAGCAGCAGCGGCTGGACGACGAGATGGAGCGCCGCCGCATCCGCGTCAAGGACTGGCAGGAGAAACGCCGCAAGCAGCAGGGTGCCAGCGGGGCCGGGCCCGAGGCGGGCGGCGGTGCCGTGGCGGGGAAGAAGTGGACCTTGGAGGGCGAGGACTCTGACGAGGAAGCGGATGGCACAGATTTGGGCGGAAGCAGTGTCATGGATGTTGATTTCAACAATGGGGGTAATGCTACCAGTGGCCCTACTGATGCGGATGAGGAAGAGATTGATCCACTTGACGCATTCATGAACACCATGGTGCTGCCGGAGGTTGCAATGCTGGAGCGGAATGCAGCATCAGTGGACAGTGTACCAGCTTCCAATGCAGTTGCTAAGAAAGGGTTGAAGAAGGGGACTGGGAGAATCATGCAAGGGGATGACTCAGACTCAGATTATGAAGATGTCGGGGATGATGTTGGTGCTGGATTGGAGGACGAGGATGACGAGGAGTTCATGAAGCGTGTCAAGAAGACAAAGATGGAGAAGCTGGGGGTTGTGGACCATTCCAAGATTGATTACCAACCGTTCCAGAAGAATTTCTACATCGAGGCAAAGGACATCAGGGAGATGACATCCGAGGAAGTGGCCGTGTACAGGAAGGAATTGGAGCTCAAGGTGCATGGGAAAGATGTGCCCAAGCCAATTAAGACATGGTTACAGAGTGGGCAGACTAGCAAGCTCCTTGACACCATCAAGAAGCTTGGTTTTGAGAAACCCATGCCTATACAGGCGCAAGCGTTGCCGGTCATCATGAGTGGCCGTGATTGTATTGGTGTTGCAAAAACTGGATCTGGCAAAACACTTGCGTTTCTCCTTCCGATGCTCAGGCATGTCAAAGACCAGCCACCTGTTGCTCCTGGAGATGGTCCTGTTGGGCTCATTGTGGCTCCTACAAGGGAGCTTGTGGTGCAGATATACTTGGACATTAAGAAGTTCTCTAAGGTGCTTGGCATTAGTTGTGTTGCTGTCTATGGAGGTTCAGGGGTTGCCCAGCAGATCAGTGAACTGAAACGAGGTGCTGAAATTGTCGTTTGCACACCAGGAAGGATGATCGATATCCTCTGTACTAGCAATGGGAAAATCACTAACCTTCGGAGAGTGACATTCTTGGTGATGGATGAAGCTGATAGGATGTTCGACATGGGTTTTGAGCCTCAGATTACTAGGATAATTCAAAACATCCGGCGAGATAGACAAACGGTGCTTTTCTCAGCCACTTTTCCACGGCAGGTAGAGATGCTGGCGCGCAAGGTGCTGATCAAGCCCGTTGAGATTCAGGTGGGTGGGAGGAGTGTCGTGAACAAAGACATCACACAAGTAGTCGAGGTGCGGCCAGAAAGTGAGAGGTTCTTAAGGCTGTTAGAGTTGCTTGGGAAGTGGTGTGATAAGGGGAAGATTCTTGTGTTTGTCCACACTCAAGATAAATGTGATTCTCTGCTTAAAAACTTGTTCCAGCATGGATATCAGTGCTTGTCTCTACATGGTGGTAAAGATCAAGCCGATCGTGAATCAACAGTTGCTGATTTCAAGAGTAATATCTGCAGCTTGCTGATTGCTACTAGTGTTGCTGCTAGGGGTTTAGATGTGAAAGAACTTGAGTTGGTTGTCAATTACGATGTCCCTAACCACTATGAGGACTATGTTCATCGTGTTGGGCGAACAGGCCGTGCTGGTAGGAAGGGCTCTGCTGTGACTTTTATTTCTGAGGAAGAGGAGCGATATGCGCCAGATCTTGTGAAGGCACTGGAGCTCTCTGAACAGACTGTTCCAGATGACCTGAAAGCCTTAGCTGATCGGTTTATGGCAAAGGTGAAGCAGGGAACAGAGCGGACCCATGGTACTGGTTATGGTGGAAGCGGTTTCAAGTTCAATGAGGAAGAGGATGAAGCGCGGAAGTTCACAAAGAAAGCTCAGGCAATGGAATATGGATATGAGGAGGAAAAGTCAGATTCAGATTTTGACGAGGAAGAGGTACATAAGGCAGGAGATGACCTTGATGTGCAGGCGGTGGGTGAACCGAGCACAAATGATGAAGCTAGGCTTCATGCTCTTGAGGCTTTGGCACGGATACAGCGCCATGCGGTTCCTGACCACTACGAGGCTGAGCTTGAGATTAATGATTTCCCACAGCATGCTCGCTGGAGAATCACTCACAAAGACACATTAGGTCCTATTCAGGAAGGTGGTGTTGCTATCACTATAAGGGGAACATATATTGCTCAAGGAAAAATTGTTGGTGCTAATGAGCGCAAACTGTACCTGTTTATCGAGGGCCACTCAGAGTCTTGTGTGAAGAAGGCAAAAGCGGAGTTGAAACGTGTCCTTGAGGATTGTGTCAACCAGGTTCCCAATCTACCTAAATCTGCTCCAACTAAAAAATACTCAGTTATTTGAAGCAGGTATGGATGATATCGTTTACATATTCATAGGTTAACTTTAGCTGCTGGTGTATGGGCATAAGAGGCAAAAAGGTATCTGACATTTCATTTTGTTACTGTTAGCTGTGCTCACCATACATCTTACCCAATTGATGTATTCTGATTCCTCTATCTTATATTTTGACTGTCACATCATTAGTTCTATGATATTCTGCCTTTTGTATGTTATTCACTGACAATTCTATACTATTTTGTGTTGCAGCTTACAATGGTTTGCATGCCCACTATGGTGTCGATGGCCTGCTACTTCCAATATTCAGATTGTCCACGGCTGTGGCGCTGTGCAACTCTTTTTCCTAACAGAGTCATTATAAGGCAGCTAATGTTTACTTAGTGTCACATGGTTATTAGGGAAACTGTGTAATTACATTGAATCGAGATGTTTCTACAATTTCTATTGACAAGTTCTGGTTGCCTTTGGACAGAAGTCTTATAAACTCATACTGGTGGTTGCTGGCCTGTTATAGCCGAAGAAAGACATGCCTTTCTGGTTCGCTTTTGGAATTGTTGATTGGGTTATGGCACCTTGAAAACGTATTTTACTTTATGTTTAATTATGGATATTTTACTCTTATATGATATAGACAGTTCGAAGATTGTGTGACCATGGTCTATTTAATCCAGGTATCTTTACTTATTTGCCCTCCCAGGAGCTAATAATTGAAGGAGTGATAGTTTTATCTTTTGGTTTGATTCCATTTACCCTTCATTACTTCTGCTCTCTGATTCTAGTCTTCTAATAATATGTTAAAAAGGTACCGTGATGATGTTGTTTTCATATTGAGATGCAGTTCTTAGTTTGCAAAGAGGATCATCATTCAGCAGCATAGATAATTTTTGTGAGGTGGTCTTCTGGTGTGTGTTCTAATGAGGCTGGACTACTGGGCAGTATATTGGTTCCATCTTTCACTATATATTTTTGTCCTTTGGATTTTCATAGTATCTTCTAATGAGATGTTCTCCTCCTTTTTCCTTTTTGACCCGAGAAAAGAAACAACCCGGTAAGATTGGGTGCTATTCTTGCTTGTTTGAGATGGTGACAATGACTGATGAGTGTTTTCAGTGATCAGCAGGGACCTGGTGATCAGGACTCAGCAAAAGATGGTGTAACTAGCTTCATATATGGAGTAATGTTTTTTCTTGCTTATATTTCTAATAGTAAATAAAACAGTGCTTGAATAGGGCGAGAACAGAAGCGCAGAAGATCATGGAGAAACTAAAAAAATCAGGCGGGTGCTCTGGACTGGAGCAGCATGCCCACACGATACCAAGTGGAGCCGTGCAGCCCATGCCGAGGACTGGGCTGCTGCTTTTGTCTTTCTTTTGAATTTTTGCACATTACACACACATGTTCTCAGGATTTTGTTTAGCTACTAGATTTTTGGAGAAATACAGAGTCATTTATTCAAGGCATTGGGTTGAGTCCGGTTACTACCGATTTGGCTAACCATTTTTTCTTAATCGAATGTGTGTTCCGATCACTTTTTTTTTGGCATTTTGTGTAAAGTTGGCCTGGTTGTAGCCTTTATCTAGGTTGAAAGCAGAGCAGCCCCTGTTTTTGGATTAGGCAAGGTTAACAAAGAAACCACCACCATATATCTCCCTTCACGTGCCGGATCAGCTACTGTTAACACTATCACCAGTCAAACAAAATAACTAATTGCATAGTTTACCCGTAAATCGCGAGACTAATCTTTTAAGTCTAATTAATTCATGATCGGATAATATTTGTAAAATAAAAATAAAAATACTACAGTGTCAAAATCTAACAACTTTTTGAATTTAAACAAAGCCTTACTTTGGTATTTGAATGCGAAGCGCCGATGTTATGCAATAGTCAGTCATGCGATGAAGTTGCACCGTTCTTTCAGCTATGGCCTATGGCGAGAATTTCACGATGAACCTGACTCGTCATGCGCCAATGCCTTTGGCTCTTAACAAACACTAGAATTCCAAGTTTTTATCTTCTCTCTTGCTATGTAGTAGCTCATTCGCCGAGATGTAATGTCACTCAAGCACCAAAACATTTTTGAATTGGGACAGTTTTCGTTTCTTGTTCGCTTGAGCTTATAAGTCGAACTTGACACTCATTTAACAGTGCTTTTCTCTTACAACAAATCAGCTAACAGTAGCTTATCAGCCAAACGAATAAAGTGGACGAGAGGTCCACCTCAAAAGTAATTAGAGATAAACCAACTTAATTATACTTATTAGAACATAACGGAGCAGCCTATAAAGCGATATATATACGTTTTGGGTCGAGGCCGCAAACTGCTGATCGAAAAGAGAGCGGCCGAGAAATGCCTTGTTCATGAAACGAAACGCTAGCGCTTTCAGCTGCCGACAAGCGACCCCCTAGTTTTGGATAAGTTCAGGCAAGCGTAACAAACAAACCTCAAATGAGCCACCGTCAACACTCTCTAATATTAATAGTTTCAAAAAATTTTGCAAAATATAAATAGTAGCACTTTCGTTTGTATTTGACAAATATTGTCCAATTATGGACTAACTAGACTCAAAAGATTCGTCTCGTCAATTCCGACCAAACTGTGCAATTAGTTTTTATTTTCATTTATATTTAATACTCCATGTATACGTCTAAAGATTCGATATGACGGGGAATCTGAAAAATTTTGCAAAATTTTTTGGAAACTAAACAAGGCCTAAGTCCAAAATAACGCAGCCTTTTTTTTGTTTGTTTGTTTTTTTATTTATTCAGAATAACACTTGCTACCTACTACTCTCTCCATGCCAAAGAAAAATTACAATAAAAGTTAAGTTATTTTTTTCTCTTTCTAGCAGATTTCAGCATTTATATATCTTCATCAAATAGTATGTCTACAATAAAAAAAAAACTATTCGTAATTAGTCACACTTATTTACTACTACAAATGTTAGTAGTAATTTCTTCTGTACAAATTTTAGTTAAATTGATAACTATTTAACTACTACAAAATGATATTTTAAATCAATCGTCATCCTTATTAAAAAAACGACAACTGTCACCAGAATCGATCCTTTCTGTGTGCTGAAAAGCACGAAACGTTTTCTACCGCAACAAAAAACTGTGTGCCCGAAAAAAAGGGGCGGGCTCCTCTCAGGCCCTGTTTAGTCCCCACCTAAAAATTTTTCATCCATCTTATCGAATCTTTGGACACATGCATGGAACATTAAATGTAGATAAAAAAATAAACTAATTATACAGTTTAGTTGAGAATCCTGAGACGAATCTTTTAAGCCTAGTTACTCTATGATTAGCCTTAAGTGCTACAGTAACCCACATATGCTAATGACAGATTAATTATGCTTAATAGATTTGTCTTACAGTTTCCTGATGAGCTATATAATTTGTTTTTTTATTAGTTTCTAAAAACCTCTTACGACATCCTTCCGACACATCCGATGTGACACCCAAAAAATTTTTATCTCCAATCTAAACAGACCCTCAGCCCAAGGAAATCCGTGAGTTTCTGACACGTGGGTTTGTCAGCTCTAGGTAATCCATGAGGCTTTGTTTAGGTCGGAAAAAATTTAGGTTTCACTATTGTAGTATTTTTTTGGCTTTATTTGATAATTATTATTCAATTATAGACTAATTAGGTTTAAAAGATTCGTCTAACAAATTATACGTAAACTATACAATTAGTTATGTTTTATGTATATGCCGTAAGATTCGATATGATATGAAATCTTAAAAAATTTTGGCAACTAAACAAAAGCCCCCAATAGTATTTTGGCGTGAGCGATACTGATGATGATGATGATGACTGAACCTTGACTTAAATCCTACGCGTCATTCTCATCCCGTCATCCGCCACTCTGCTTTGCCTTATCCACAGCACCACCGCCAATCACAGCCCGCCAAGTGTCCCCCAGCCAGCCAGCCAGCGCCTGTCCACACCACACACCACACCACCCGTTCCGTTCCGTTCCGTTGGCCACAGAGGATCCAACACCCCTCCCACCCGAGCAGCAAAACCCTAACTCCCACGCCGCCCCGGCCCGGTCCAAACGCCTGCACGACCCGAGGCAGCTGCGGCCCAAACAAAACCCTTCCTCCGTCACCGACTCGCGGGGCCCAGAGCCAGACCCACCCACGTGTCAGTGAGCCGTTGGCGTCCCGTGCTGACCCGAGCCGGCCGCTCGGACACCGCCAGGTGGACGAGACCCCGGATAGGGATCCGCGACGGCCGGCCGGCTGGCCCGGACCAGACTAGCGGGCCGCTCGGGCCCACAAGGCAGGCTCAATGACGTGCGGGCCCGTGACGAGCAACGTGTCCGCTGAGCGGAGGGCCCACGCACGCCGCCCGCCTCCGTATAAAGCCACGCCACGCCTCACCTCCCTATCCTTCCCGTCACACTCGCGTCGCCGTCCCCCGTTTCTCTCTCTCTCTCTTCGCGGAGAAAAAACGAGACCAGCAGCAGGAGAGTGGGGAGAGAGAAAGGAGGAAAAAAAATTATCCGAACTCACTCGCTCGCACACAAATCTCGCGCACGGGTTCGGGGGCCGCCGGCTCGATCCGCGGCCGAAACCCTAGGTACGGACGGGAGGAAACCCTCACCTCACCTCCTTCTCTTCCTCTCCCCCTCCTCCATTCCGGCTTCGCTGACGCGCGCGCGGTGCCGCTGCTGCTTCGTTGTTGTTGTTGTTGTTGCTGCTGCTGCTGCAGGTGGTGACGAAGGTGACGGTGGTGCTGGAGGAGGAGAAGGAGGAGGGCTGGGAGGGATGACGTCGCCGAGGAAGGACGGGGGGTTCCTGACGCAGGACCAGCGGGAGAAGCTGCGGATCGCGGTGCAGAACGCGGAGACGCAGTCGCTCGCCTCCCCGCGCTCGCCCACGGGAGGGACCACCTCCGCGCTGCTGCAGCAGTACGAGCAGCAGATGCTGGAGCAGAAGCGCGCCGCCGCCGCCGCAGCAGCGGCTGCCGCGGCTGCTGGTGGTGGCGGGAGGGGCGGCGGAGGAGGATGTGGGGGTGGGGGTGGTGGGCCCAGGCACGTGCGCCGGTCGCATTCCGGGAAGACTATCAAGGTGAAGAAAGGTGAGGTAGCGCTGGCTGCTCGATCTATTCCACGCCTGCTATGTTTAGTACCTTGCTTGTTTGTTTAGAATAGGATAGGATTGCATAGGATAGGCTGGTGCTGGTTTGTGTGAGTGATTTGCTGCCTGGCTTGCGTTTTTATTAGGGTGTAATGGTAATTGTGGCGTCATGATGTTTCTGCTTACATATGCTCCTACGAATGTAGGTTCGGCAGCTCTGCTTCATATAGCTCTCCTTGTTTATTAGGGATATACTTTTTTTGTGGGGTCTCCTTCTTGTTGCCATAGCTCTGGATTTCTAGTGTCCTGCTAGTCTGTAGCTCATGAAATTGGACCACCATGGATGATGGGCTCTTGTTGTGTTGAGACTGCATAGCTTGGGTTTGGAAATGGTAATTAAAAAGGAAATGTAGCATTGATGCAAATTATTATGTAGGAACATGGATGCTTTTTTTAGCTGCTTATATCTGTCTGCCCAACTGAAATTGTTGTTGTAGGTTGGTTAAGTATAGAAGCAGTTCGTTTTAAACATTCTGTGCTATATCTGCATGCTTGTTATGTAGATGGTTAGGTTTAAATACATGGTGCATGATGGTTGTTCCGTGTGCGGGTTAATTTCTAGTCTGAGCTGTCAATATGGGATTCGCTGGTGGTTGAGCCACCCATAAGGGAATGATTTAGTTGGACCATGACATTTGTATATTTGGCTGTGTAGTGATTTCTGTCGAAAGGTCGGTTCATTTAGGTATGTGCATTCTATCTTCATTCGCCAGATTTTTAGCTATTTTTGTCGCCACCGTACTCTTTTTGTCGCTACCGTACTCTTTTGTCGTGTATCTGTGTAACTGTACAAACTGTTCTTATCAAAACATGGTAACGTAAAATTGACATTGCACATTGTGCCTTTGGTTCTGATAACCAGCGTTCAGTTGATTGAAACACCAAATTGTCCTGTTGGTGGGTATGATGTGAACCATATTGGAACACTTCAAGTAGCTCTGATGTTCCAGATCTACTTCATTTGTTTATTATTTATATCAATCACTTATCGTCCTGTGTGGCAAATTGTGTCCTGAGCTCCTGATTGGGGTTCAGTAGAACATCCTTTAGCTTGATTGCTTGAACCTATTAAGTTAGAATTGTTCCATTCCTTTCAGTTGGCAATTTTAGCTGATAATATTTGGACTTCGTCTGTGCATGTGTGTGCAACCTGCTTGTTGGAAAGTGGGAACGTGTGCTTCTATTGTCTTTATTTAATTGTCAATTCTTTGTTTTCACCTGATCACAGTATTGCATTGCTTTGCAATAGCTGCATCCTTGATGCTGCCAACTATCTATGCACGTCAAAACATGGTCTGTGGTGCTGTTATGGCCTTACTTTCAACAGTTTCCTTTTTTTGTTTAGAAACTTTGGTTAGAATGTGATCTAATCTTTTTTGTCTTTCTCTAATGGTTTCCTTAATTTGTTTTGTATTCACATGGTGTATTAGGGATATGTTTAGAAGCATGTTTGCTTCCAGATCTACCCTGAAATAATGCATATCGTTATATCTCTTATGTGAAAGCAGGATATGTATTGACACAATTTACTGTTATTAAATACCAGTTGTCAGGTGTACTTTGGAGGTTCATGTTCCTTTAGCTTTATTCTTCTTATTGCAGCCCTTGCAACTTAAGAAACAAGAAAAGGATCCATCTACGTGTTAGATCTAGTTTATCATATTAGGGATGGCCAAATGTTATGCAGCCTGTGTAGCATTTATAGCATGTGGCCGACTATCTTTTGAGAACATGTGATTGCCATGTGTGTTGTGCAAAGATATCAAATGCAAGTGTGCAGTGTGTACTTTTGACTATACTATTGTGGAAATCTAATTGTCTTCTGATACTGTTGCATGATATGGAGTGTCGATTCTTTAGTTGTTGTGATGCATGAGATTGCTGACTAAACTACCTATGATCTAAGCGCAACACATAGTTGGGCTTAGGCCCCATGTGATTACAATAGCTTAGTAAATACTATTGTGAGTTATGCCTCTGATTGTTACTACCATGTTTCAAACTTCCCAAGATAAAAAATGTGAAATATATCTATGTTCCACTGTATCCTAATTAACGCTGAGGTTTCTATTGCAGATGGAGCTGGTGGCAAAGGGACTTGGGGCAAACTAATTGATACTGATGCAGAGGCATGCCTTGACCGAAATGATCCAAATTATGACAGTGGCGAGGTAATGACTATTGATGATCTTGACCTGTTTATTCTTTCACTCTGCTACAAACAATTAAGTGTCAAATGTTCAATCTCAGAAACTATTGTAGTTCACCTTTTATTTAGCTCTAAGTGGTTACTATCCAACCATACATGTACATCGATGTTGATCTTTTTTTGCTACTCAGGAGCCATATGAGTTAGTTGAAGCCCCTGTTTCAACCCCACTAGAAGACTACAAGAAAGCTGTTATCCCATTAATTGAGGAATATTTCAGCAATGGTGATGTAAAATTAGCTGCTTCTGATCTTAAAGAATTGGGTTATGATGATTTCCACCGTTACTTTGTCAAGAAGCTTGTTTCCACAGCAATGGACAGGCATGACAAGGAGAAAGAGATGGCATCAGTGCTTCTATCATATCTTTATGGCAACGTGGTCAGTTCAACTCAAATCAGACTGGGCTTCGTGCTGCTATTGGAGGCTGTTGATGACCTGGCTGTTGACATACCTGATGTGGTTGATGTGCTCGCACTTTTCGTTGCACGTGCAGTTGTTGATGACATTCTGCCACCTGCTTTCCTCAGCAAGGCAAAAGTGAGTCTCTCAGGATCGTCAAAGGGTATGCAGGTTGTACAAATTGCAGAGAAAAGCTATCTTTCAGCACCCCACCATGCAGAGTTAATTGAGCGACGATGGGGTGGTTCAACTCACATCACAGTAGAAGAGGTGAAGAAGAGGATTGCTGATCTTCTAAAGGAATACATCAGAAATGGTGATACAGCTGAGGCTTGTAGGTGCATTAGGGAGCTGGCAGTGCCCTTTTTTCATCATGAGGTGGTGAAGCGAGCTCTTACTCTTGGAATGGAGAGTCCAGCTGCTGAAGCACTTATTGCCAAACTTCTGAAGGAGGCATCTGAAGAATGTTTAATAAGCTCTAGTCAGATGATGAAAGGATTCTATCGGGTTGCTGAGAGTCTTGATGATCTCATTCTTGATATACCGTCTGCAAAGTCTGAATTCCAGCTGTTGGTATCAAAAGCCATTTCTGAGGGATGGCTAGATTCTTCATATGTGAAGTCAGGTGTCAACGGAAGCGTTGAAGATGATGAACATGAGAAGCTGGCAAGGTACAAGAGGGAGGCTGTATCTATAATACACGAATACTTTCTATCTGATGATACAACAGAGGTTATTCGTAGTGTCAAAGAGCTCGGTTATCCAGAATATAATCCAATCTTCATCAAGAAGCTCATAACAACTGCTATGGACCGCAAGAACAGGGAGAAAGAGATGACATCAGTTCTTCTATCCTCATTAAGCATGGAGCTGTTCTCGTCTGAAGACATCGCCAAGGGATTCATAATGCTCCTTGAATCTGCAGAAGACACTGCACTTGATATATTGGATGCCTCAGATGAGTTGGGACTGTTCCTAGCCAGGGCTGTGATTGATGATGTTCTTGCACCTCTAAACTTGGATGAGATTAGCAGCAAGCTTCCACCAAACTGCAGCGGGGCTGAAACATTGAACATGGCACGCTCCCTTGTGTCTGCCCGGCATGCTGGTGAGAGGCTTCTGAGGTGCTGGGGTGGTGGAACCGGATGGGCTGTGGAGGATGCAAAGGACAAGATAACAAAGCTCCTGGAAGAGTATGAGAGTGGAGGTGATTTAGGAGAAGCATGCAACTGTATCCGTGAACTGGGTATGTCTTTCTTCAACCATGAAGTTGTCAAGAAGGCGCTCGTGATGGCAATGGAGAAGAAGAATGAGAGGACCCTGAGCCTGCTGCAGGAGTGCTTTGGTGAAGGGATCATAACCATCAACCAGATGACCAAGGGGTTCTCAAGGGTCAGGGATGGACTCGACGACCTGGCTCTGGACATTCCTGATGCCAGGGAGAAGTTCATTTCCTATGTGGAGCACGCAAAGAAGAGTGGATGGCTCCTGCCCGGGTTTGGTGTTGCATCTTCAGTTTGAACAGCTGGTCAGAGAAGTACGAAGCTGAAGCAGAAGGCAGGCGTAGGCCGTAAAATGTGGCTCAGCAAACCCAGTTTGGCTGTGTTTTCATCGTTTGTCGTTGCTCTTGCGCATAGGTAGCGGAGCGAGCCCCTCCTGGTTGCGGTGGTGGTGGCTTGTGTGTCTAGATCTTGCATCTGATGACATGCTCATGCTGTTCTTGTTTCATTTCATTTTAACTCCCCATAGACCCTTTTTACATCAAGCGAAAACAGAGAAGAGAAAAAAAAAGACCATGTTGTAAAAGATCTGGCGCCATGCTCCGCCTGCATTATGGCTGTTTCTTTCTTATTTAGCTGCAATGGTGCTTTCCTGCCCTTCAACTCTAATAATCTGCAGGGGAGGACAATGTCGCCAGTGGGATGAAGCGTCGCCTCCGGATCGCTACAATTTTGTGCTGCCTCATAGGCCGTAGCGGCTTTCCTGTGCCATTGGATGGTTGGATTGTGATTGCTACTCTTATTCTTGTGGAAATGGTGTGGTCTGGTGAATGCCTGGATTGCTGAGTATGCGCCGCCGGCCTCCCTGTCTGGACTGGCACTGTATCTCCGATGTTTTCTTTGTTTTATGATGCGAGACGAGTGCTCATGGATTTGGAATTCAGATGCGGTATCATGAGCTTTTAAAACTCCATCCTGGTGTGGTTTTAAATTTCTTGATCCAGCTCAAAATTTTGAAGGACTTTTAGGAAAATTTTGAATTAAGCTTGTGAAAAATGAATCTGACTCTTCCAGAATGCCCGTGCTCCAAACGGCGCAACAAGCAGGGTTGTTAGAGCAACTTCAAGAGACTGGCTAAAATTAGTAGCCAAATTTTATTGTTTAGCCATTTTGTAAAGTAGAAAACTTCTTAAAAAAAAGATCCACAACAGTCTTGCTATTTTACAAAATCATATAGCTTGTGTCAGTGGTTGGCTATATATGACCAACGAAAATCATGAAATAGCTAATTTTCTATTTTACAAAACTAGGAAATCATGGAATAGCTAATTTTCTATTTTACAAAACTAGGTAGCACATTTGTTGGAGTCTATCTTTTGTTATGCAAATTCTAAAATAGCATCTATAATAAAAATAACCAAGCTGTTGGAGTTGCTCTTAGAGCATGAAAACATATTCCGACAACTCTTTATTCTAGCTCGGAATCTATCGTGCATCTAATCCTTAAACTCCCAGTCTATTGCGCTTGTGTATTCTAACTCCCAATCTATCGTGCTAGCGCATGTACATATTCCATCAGTGGTGGTGGTGGCCTTGGCGCTTTTTGTTTTCTTTTTCCTTTGCACTTCCTTTTATCATCAACTGCTTGCTACTGCCACGACCTAGAGGTTCACCGAAATTGGATATCCAACCACTATTTTCAGATATGAGTAGGCAATGGAGATTCCATTTGGGAGTTTATGGGGTGTGTGTGAGTTATGATGGTGGAGATGTTCACCCATGGCTTGGCACACGGCCATCGCCGCATAGGAGGTTTGTCAGAACTAGGTCACTATGTTTAGATCTAAGAATACTTGGATGTAGAGTAGGTGATGAAAATTCGGTTTTTAAGGTTTTCTGTATGAAGTAGGGTGTTAGGGATGGCTGGCCAAGGCGATAAGTTGTGGGAAGTTGGCATGTACGACGACAACGACAGTGTATGTTTTTCAGAAAGAAAAAAAACTGTTGGAGTATATTTTTTTCATGCCTCATACTTTTTGGAAAGGCTCTAATATTTAGACTCATTTTTTAAGATATTGTTAGAGATGCTCTTATCAGGCAACGAGTGATGAATTATTCATTTCATCGAGATGATGAATTAATCATTTCATCTTGCTCCCTTGATTGGGATAATGATTTCATGAAAAGGTTAGGCCCAGTGCTGGCAAGTCCCACATGAGTGAGGTCTGGAGAAAGAATAACTGAGGCAAGCCTTGCCCCTACATTGTGCAGAGAGGTTGTGTTAAACCTAAGACCTTTGGCTTAGTGGAAAGGCTTCTCACCACTGCGTCGGTTCTGTCCTTCGTAATGATTTCATAAAGGTAGTAGAGTATATTATAAATAAAAGGAGCAAACCACACCGCACCTGCTTCATCTCTCACCCAACCCCGCTCCACCTCCGCCCTCCCATAATCGGAATCAAAGGAGAAATTTCTAGGCCACTCACCATCACGCCGCCCACCACAGCCACTCCATCCCTCCCCTTCCCTATTGCCAATCGAAGGAGGAAAGCCGACCCCTCACCTCCACCACGGATTTGGCTAAATGTCACTTGCCGCCTCGCTCATCGCCACTTCAGTCACCACCACTAATCCGACCACCTCCCTTTCCAACCTCAGCCAAAATAACCTTCCTTAACCGAAAAACTCCTAACCCTAACCCTAACCCTAACCCACAAAACCCTAATATGGATCAAAGCTCATCAAAGGTTGAGGAGGTCAACAAAGATGGAGATCGAGGAGGTTCAGCAGAGATAGAGATCACCGGAGAAGAGGAGGTAACCATCATATTTGACTTTTTATTTCCTCCTTGATCTCTTTTGTTCTAAGTCTATGTTACTTATTTCCTTTTATGTTTTAGTTGATTTAGACGGTGAATTTATTTCTATTTCTTCTAGGGTGGGGGTTAAAATAAAAGCACACCATCTAACAAACTATAAATATGGTTATGCAATCAGGAAAGTTTAATCATCCATCTATAAATATGGTTATACTACAAGAAAAGTTTAAGCAAATAGGCGAGGTTTTGTTTGTCTTGGCTCTTCTGGTTCCTTGGTTCTTATGTTTCTTTACCACTAGTTTAATTCAAAAGTAGCTCTTTTTGCTCTAAGTATTTTATTTGGAATTATCATCTATCTCTAGATTTTTTTCCCTGAAATTTTTAAGAGTTCAGAGATATTTTGTGATTTAAAAACCTTGCAAGTATACTACCAGAATTTTTTTTAACTAAAGAAGAACAAAATTGTCTTCAAAACCACTCCAAAACCAGTCAGTTGAATATAAACCACTCCAAAACCAGGTAACCTAACGGTTTTGCGAGTTTATGGAGTAAGATGTCTGATTTTTAAAGTTGATGATTCATTGAGGTAAAACAGATCCTTTTTTTCCCAAAGAAATCAAGAAACTCCATGGCCCAATGCAGCTGCCCTAGCCTTTGCAGCCGTAGCGTATATGCCCTGGCCTTCGCGTCCGCAGTGGCCAGTGGCCACACTCGCCGCCTCGATCATCCGACGCGTTGGCGGCGAGAGCCATCTGCCCATCTCGCGGAGGCAGGCGAGGAGATCAGCAGAGGCGGGCGGGACTCGGCAGCATCGCCGGCAGTGGCCGCCGTCCTGAGCCCGGCGATGCACATCAAGATTTCACGAAAACAGTAGAGACCGACATAAAACAAAATCCAACGCACAACTACAAACACGGTTATGCTACCAGGAAAGTTTAAGCATCCGACTATAAAATCTCTTTATGTTAGCGATGCACATCTGCTGTGTCTTCAACCAGTATCTCCCCCCATCGGAGGCAAGCTACAGTCTAGAGATGGACACACTTTTGACAGTCTGATGAAGTCTGAACTGATTTGACCACCAGAGCCAAACCAGAAAACATGATAGAAGACTAGCAAGAATGGACAACCACAATGTCAGGTTCAGCCAAATGGCAATCAGCATACCCCAGCCTCCAGCTTGAACTGCAGAGGGCTGCTCTGTTCCTGGCCTGCTGCAAACTACCCTGCTTCTGCCTTCGTTTTGCAGTCTGGTCCGATCTTGCAGAAGCAGCAGCTGAACAGCTTGGCTCGGCGTTTCTCCCGCGTCCGGGACTTCCGAAGGGGGGCACAAACACTGCAGGGTAGAAGGAGCGAGCAGCAGCCACGACGAACTCTGCCTTCATCAACCTTTGATGTGTCTCCAGCGGTGGCTTTGAGGGGAGCGTTTCCTGGTGTGGATGCTGCAGGGACGACAGAGATTTTCTGGTAGCTCAGGATCCTCGGCTCGGTATCCACTGTGTCACCATCTGCGCCGCCATGGAGACACCCCAGGATGTGAGGCGGCTTCTCCTTGGCTTGCCCCACGAGTGGGGAAGGGCAGTCTCTTCTCGATGACACGACGGTTCTGCAGTTTGAGGTGACTGGGTCCTGCGCCTGACGGTCTTCTCTTGATTCCATGACAAGGCTGACGGATGAGTCCTTGGATCCAGCCCTGCTGCCAGAGATAGGAGAAAGGTTGATTCGGATGTCGACGTTGCACCTCAGCAAATTCTGCAGAGATGCACATAGTGGCTTCCAGAAGCTCTCTGATGTTGGGACAACCTCAGGATGGCAGAACTGTAGCTCAGCAACTGCGACACCTACAATTCAGAGCAAAAAAGAATGAAATCTGACGTGTAGAATATCCATGGTCAGGAACACAGTGATGCTAACTGAATGTATGCAGTCCAAATTGGCAGGCAATATTTGATGCCTAGTAATGCAAGATGCACCCCCATTAGGAGACAACAACACTAGCTTATCAACAAGCATACCTATTGCTATATCATGCATATGTCCAGACAAACATGTCCTTTCTGAAATGCAGCACTGAGCAACTGTCTGGAAAGGTGTATTAAGGTGGACCACAGCAAATACAGGAAGTAGGGATGCGCTATTCAGTGACAAACAGATCTGTCTCCCCAAAAAAAAAGAAGAAAGAGGTCCCACACACAGAGCAAATTACCTTGGGTTGTATACAGAGACGACAACTTCCCATCCTTCCGCAGTAAATTTTGAAGTGGAGGGGATGAACAGTTTTCAAGAGCTTTCATCCATATCGTCTCCAATACATCTGGATCTCCTAAATTCATGTCTAGAGAACTAACTTTGTTCTGGGAACAAAGATGGGAACTTGTATCTAAGCTCTCATCTTTCAGTACTGCAGTCCCATCATCTGCACAAAGTGCAGCTCACTTATCAGTAAACAGACAGTGACATAATGATAAAGTGACATTGACATAGTTCCACTTCACAGTGCTTCTTACTCTCAAATATTTCAACATTCAGGAGAAATTAAATTAAGAGGATATTAATTACCTGTCTGACTTTCAGTAAACATGCTTGAAACTGCAGTATCATCTAGACAGTAGGGTTCCCTCATATTAAACTGTAACAATGCAGCAGTAAGCCATGTAGACTGATTTTTTGTGGTCTTTAATTGCTTTTCAGTTTCAGAGAGTATTTCCAAAGCATTCCTAAGTTTGTGTACATCCACGTCAGCAGCTGCGAAATTAATATTAAGTTAGAAAGAGATGGAAACAGTAAACAGGTATACACTGTGAGTGTAAATACTAAATACTCCCTCCGCCCTCTAAAATTTGTACTGAAATATAAGGCATTCTATATGGCACCCATGCTCAGATTAACAAAGTTTGCTAAACAGAAAACCATAATTTGAAAAGAAACTCCTTAGTTGGGTTTAATCCATGGATACATGCATCATATTTGAGTATTCCCTTAAGTTATCTAAAAAATTTTGGAATGCATTTATAGGACACAATATTATGCGGGTAACTCATCAGCGAAAAACATAATCTTATCTCCAGCAAGACTGCAAGAGTATTCAGTAGAAATGATACTGCAAAGCTTATCAACAACAGCAGACAAGATCTGAGGACATTTAATATGTAGGTACATGATTTTCAAGCTTAAGAAGAAAGAGAGCATACATGTATGTTTTCCATTAACTCTTCTAACTTCTGAAGAATCTGAAGGGTGCTTCCCAGCTAAAATATCCATGATAAGATTTGCAAGCTGAGCTAATAACTGCAGAGGGTCGACTTTTGAGCTCAAAAGCTCCCTGGCCCTCCTCACAATTGTAGCAGCATCTGATGACATGGCCAGATTGAGAAGATCAAGCAATTCCTCGTCTGAGACATCACCTATCTGGGAAAAGGGAAGGAAAAACAAAGAAAGTTCAGGTGCCGACAAATTTACGGTTTCCAATGGATAAGGGTTAAAACTGTAGATTGTGGTAACAAAAAGGGAAGGAAAACAAAGAAGTTCAGGTGCCGACAAATTGACCGTTTCCAAAGGAAAACGGTTAAAATCGTAGGTTGTCGCAACTCCTTTTCAGGAAAGAAAACCGGAGTAATCAACCTACCAGCTCATGTGTAACTGATTTGCTGATCCTCTTTCCAAGTAGAGTTAGTTGGTCAAGCATTTGAATTGCATCTCGAATGGAACCGTTAGCCTTGCGAGCAAGAAGGTCCAGTGCCTCAGCTTCGAATTCCATGCCTTCTTTAGTACAAATCTTGATCAACCTGCGGGCAATCTCTGCATCATCTATCTTGCAAAACCTGTAGCTCTGGCACCACCCTATGGAATTGCTTGGTAGCTTATCAATATCAGATGTGATCATAACAAAGATCGTGCTCTCAGGAATCCCTTCAAGGCTATTGTAGATAGAGTACCATCCCTCCTTGTCCATGTGCTGGCAATCATCAACGATCATAACCTTGAAGTGTGAAGAGGCAGGAACTTCACAGGCATTCCTGAGCAAGGCCGCGACCCTAGATTTGCAATCAAGTTTGGAAGCATCAATCTCTACCACACTGCTACTGCTTCCCGAGAATATGGCCACGCACTCGTCACAGCGGCCACACGGCTGGTTCCCACCAGGGGAACGGCAATTGAGCGCAGCTGCAAATGTTCTAGCCATGGACGTCTTGCCCACGCCGTGCGGACCATGGAAAAGATAGATAGGAGCAAGCTTCCCTTTCAGAACAGCACCCGAAAGAGACTGAGCAATAACACCGTGCCCAACAAGCTCGGAGAAAGATTTGGGCCGGTACTTCTGAAGCAAACTCCTGGAGCTCTCCTGGAACGTGCTGGCCTCCCCCCTCCGGCCAAGCTCCTCCCCATCACCCACCAAACCAAAACTCCTGTCCTTTGCGCCCCTCGATGACATCCCGGAGATGGCGGAGCAACAGCTCTGGTTATGGAGCACCGCCTTGGCCATGGCATTGGCCTTGATGATGTTGATGGGCGAGTCGGCGAGCCGGCCGGACCTGAGGCTGTCCCCAAACTCCTCCCTCCTCCGCTGGAGGTGATCGTACGCGTTGTAGCTGAAGCTGTGCCTGCCGTAGGTGGTCTTGTTGTTGCTCGCCCCCTCCTGCTGCTCGTCCTCGTCGATGGAGCAGCCCTCCCAGATGGTCTTCTTGGCGGAGAACTTGGCCAGCGAGTTGGTGTCCGGGTCCCTCAGGGATCTGGACCGCATGATGGCCACCAGGGCCCTCGAGACGGGGATGTCCACCGAATGCCGCCTCCCATCCATCATCTTGCTGCCGACTGCTACTACCTCCACTGGCGAACCCTGCGACGCAAACCAAACCACCAGCGTGTCATGGAATGGAACAAAACAAAAAGCCTACCACGGAACAAGAAAATTTCAGGCATTGCGCGGTGAACACACACACACACGGTCGAAGCGACAGGCAATCCGTCCTCCCGGTGGACGGAGCACCGGCCGGGTCGGGGGCACCGAAATGCAAACTGGGAAAGAAAATCTCGAGAAAGGAATCTCCTTTACGATCTTCCCCCCGCAGGCAGCATTGCCATGCGAACGGCCTCCCGAGGAAACCGAGCGGAAAAGAGACGAGAATCTCGCGCCTTGCTTGGTTCCGAGCAATCCCGGGACTTTTATTTTACACCAAAAACCCGTACGGGGACTGGGAGGAACAACGCAAGCGCGAAATGCATCCACGAGCGGTAAATAAAAAAAAAAGTCGCCACAACCAAAATCAAGCGGGAGAATTTCGCTCCGCATTCCAGAATCGCCGCACGAGAAGAGAAGGTTTTTGGGATAATAAAAAAAGGAAAAAGAAAAAGAAGAATCCGGCGACCGGGACGAGGCCAAGCATTTCTCCAGAACCGCGGAGCGAGAATCCAGCCGAGAAAAAAAAATGAAGAACAAAAACCCAAGCAGCAACATCGCTAAGAGATGGAAAGAGCTAAGAGATGGAAAGAGATAGAGAGATGGGGAGGGATTAGAGCAGCTGCAGAATCCTACCGCCTTCCACGACGAACGACGGATGCCCGAGCCCGGAGCGGCGGAGCGCCTTGTCCTCCACTCCTCCTCCTCCTCACGCGCCGTCTCGTCGTGGCACCGCCGCGCCGAACTCGACTCCCTGTCGCCGCCGCTACATTAATAGCGGGAGACACGCTCGCGAGGAGGAAGAGGGAGGAAGAGGTGGGGCAGGCGAGCGAGCGAGGAGTAGGAGGAGGAGGAGGAGACGGGGAGTGGCAGAGTGCCGTAAATCTCTGGGCCGGCCGGGGGGTGGAAACGGAAGCGGTGGCGTGCGGTGCGGTGCTTGCTCGGCCTGGCGGGAGCGGAGCGGGGGAGAAACCTCGTGCGCCGTGCCGCTCGGGGGCGGGGGGTATTTTGGTCTTTTTCTCTGCTTGGGTTCTGTACAGTTCCGTTGCGGTGGGAGGCGATGGTTCGCGGCGGGGGTGCGTGGGGGAGTGGATGACAGGTGGGCCACGGAGGTGGGGCTCGGTTGTCAGCGACGGCGGTGGGAGGCGGGCGGCGTGAGGGGGTTACTGTGACGGGGTGGTGTCACTGTGGGGCGGTGGGCCCGGGAGGAGGGGGTGGAGCTCGTGACCCCACCGCTGGGAGCTTGACCGTGGTCTCGTCTCTCTGGTCACTCCTCACCCCTTGTTTCTCTCTCTCCTACTGTTTCTCTTTTTTTTTTTTGCTAGTCATTCATCTTGGCTGGTTGTTTTGAGATTTGCCGAATTTTGGCTGCACTTTTGCAGTTGGTGTTTTGAATCAATGCAGATGAGAACGTTGGGGGGAAGGCATTAGGTTTTTAGATTAGATTACGCCTTGGTTTTTTTCATATACATCAATGACAGTCTTTGAAATTTTGTCAATGGTGTGAATTGTATTTTCCGAATGGACGCGACGGTTACATTCCGTATATAGGGCGAGTTATTCGGTCGATATTTGTAGTAGATCGTGTGAAATCTTTTTTATATGTATGCGACAGTAACGGTCTCTATCTTGGGAGATTATCAACGATGTGAATTGTATTTTTCGAACGGATGTGGTAGTTACCTTCCGTTTATAGAGCAACTCATTCGGTGGACATTTGTGGTAGATCGTGTGCAACTTTTTAAATATATATACGACAATAACGGTCTATATATTAGGAATATTAATGATGTGAATTGTATTTTTCGAACGGACTTGGCGGTTATCTTCCATTTCAGAGCGAGTCAATCGTGTCAATCTTTTGTAACGAACTGTGTGGATCTGTTGAAAGACGGTCTTTCCTTCTTTTTTTTTTTGTACGTGGTCCTTGTTTAAACATGATACCACGTACGTTATCTTCCGTTTATAAAGTGAGTCAATCCGTGTGTGCTTTTTTAACGAACCATTTGACGTGGCGGTTGTCTTCTGTTTCTAGAGCAAGTCAATCGGTACAAACCACACAAACATGTTGAAAATGACGATCTTGCCATTCGCATGTGCTATATATTTAAACACGGCACAATGTACGTTTTTTCTGCATGGACGCTGGTAGAAAAAACCGAAAACTCTGTGGAAATCATTTGTTTTCTCTCTAGAGAGTGAGAGGACACAGCACAAGTAATTAGTGGTTGCTTATTTCCTCCTGCCTCGTGTCCCTCACCAGAACTAATATATTTTTTTCTTGACAGTCTCCTGATGATGATGAATGATTAAGAAATCAGTAGCAACGGTATCCCGTGCTCCCTTTTCCGTTTCAGCCTATCATCTCCTGCCCCTGTCACAAGAATCAAGGTGGTGGTTTAGGTTAACACTCCTACTACTCCTAGCATTGCTTCAAGCAAGTGTGTTCTTTGCTTTTGTGCTGATTATGCTTTTCTCCCTTTTTTTCCCTCCAAAAAATTGTTTCTTGTGCACAAATGGATGGATAGATATTCCATGCTCGGGACCTTCTCCTCTTCTCTGCCATTCTTTTTTAGTAACCCCTCGCTTCTTTTAACGAGGATCCGGTGGAAACCGACAGCAACCGGCGGGGACCAGACCAACGCTAGTTGGCGTCCGGCGACCTGTTTTTTATAATTATTTTATGTTAAAACTTTAAATATACTACACTGCTCCCTAATCTTCTAGATTTATATACTAATCACCGTTAGTGTAAATTATTAGTACTCGTAGAGTGATTATGATTTCATCTTTTGCAGCCATCTCTTTTTTTTTTTTTTTTTGAGAAACTTGAAGCCATCATGTGGGATGGTCTTTCGCTGGTCAACTCTACCGCTGAAACCAGTGTGGTACTTTATCGGCGGCCCATGCCGACCCAGCCCATGAGCAAAGAAAGAGAGAAACAGGGGAATGATCGCATCATCATGCATGTTCATTCCAATCAAATCAAATCGCCGCCGTCCGTAACTGGCGCTGCTGCGCTCCTGTACATGTGATTTGCTCTAATCAGCATCATTGGTGGATTTGCCCTTAGTCATGATTGAACTCTAGGATTTTGTCATGGATACTAACCAAACGAACTGATTCTCATTGAGAGATCATATGTGATGAAAAATCTCAACGCGCGTTTAATCTGTTGGTACATACGTTATTTGAGTATTCCCTTAAATTAACTTAAAACTTTTTGGAATGCATTCATTACAGATCGAAGAGAGTAGTCACCAAATCAAACTAGTTCTAATAAAGTTTCTATTTGCACAAGAAAATTAGTTATTTCCCAAGAAAATTAGTTATTTGCCATTTTCAAGAGTGCATTTTGCAAATCTGTTATTGTCAAGATTAACTTCGCAAAACTACCATTTAGATCACACACACACCTTGATTAACATGCCATTTTGCCTCTTTTATTTTTTTCCAATTGTTTCTCTTCGAGTACTCCTATCTAGCACCAAAATTGACTAAATGGCAATTATGTGAAGCCCATTTTATAAAGATGACATTTTTTGCGATACGTTGACAAATCTGCAAAGCCCAATCTTAAACATTGAAATAGCTGGTTTCTCTTGTTTACACAATACTCTTATTCAATTTAGAGATGTTTCTTTCGAGTGAGCGTGTAAGATGGAGCACCATGTTTAAATATTGACCTTAAACAACTTTTTATGACCTTCAGTAAACCATCTCAAAACGGTATAGCTATTATACAACTTTACTAAACTAGGCAAATATCTGTTTCAGTAGCAGAATTTAACATTTTAGACATGTCCAATCCTGGTCCCGTGCGTCCATGTGACACAGACGGTACAGCTTGAATACTGATGTAAAAATTACAGTAGCAGCTACTCTCTCCATGTAAAAAAAAATGAAAAAAAGAATATCTCATTTACCGAGAAGTTAAGTATTTTCAAGCTTAATATAGTATCAACATATGTACCTTCAAATTCTTTTACTGTAAAAATATATTCTATGGTTAATCTAGTGATATTTATTATGTATTATAAATATTAATATTTCATTTATTTTTTATATATATTTAGTTAGACTTGACTGTTTGACTTCTTGTAAAGCAAGATTTTCATTCTTTGTTAGACGGAGAGAATATATAGTAGCCAAAGTACTGCGTGCAATGTGCTGGCTACCGTATCAGTGCCTATAACCACACTCTTCTAATGACTGTATTTTACATGTATTTTTTTACTGTATAAGCCATCAGCAGGCCGTGTCATTATCTTATCTTGTGCCCTTCAACCGGACCGGGAGTCTGCCCTACACTGCTGGGGTAGCTTGTAGTGATCATAGATCATTGTAGGGGCCTCCCTCTCTAAAAAGATCCAAGATCCGGCCTTGGGGCGTCCGAATTGACCCTTCGTCGTTTAACTTGCGTCCTTGGAGCTACAAAGATAGGGACAGGGAGACCCTAGCATATGACAGTGTAGTTAAACTAAATCACAAGTCGCGTCGTCCAATCCTGTCCGAGAAAAAAAAATCGAGGTCCATCCAACTGTTTCCATGGATAAGACATACTCCTATATACATATATGCTGGTCTACTTTACAAACCTCTTCCAATAGTTTGCCACTTACATGATTGTTATTACAAGTATAGTTCCATTGGCCCTTTTGTACTTTGGAATGATGCAAGTTTTGCCTTGCCCCATCTGTCCTTGTGTCATTTGCATGAGCAGGGAGTACACAGTACTAGTGGTACCCAAAAACAATATTTAGGTAGACGTGCTCACTAGTCAAGTGTGATCCAAATATGGCCTCAAGCCCTAACTTGAGATTATATGTTATGTTACTGCTAATAAGCATGCTAGCAGGGTGAACAATAATTCTTTTTTAAATAAAAAAAAAAGTTTCACAGACGATGCCCCAGTCCACATGATTGCAAGACAAGTAGAGTTCAGATGGTTTTAATTCAGTCCACACAACATGGTGAACAAATAAGAGCTCCGACCCGGCTGATTATTATGCTAATAATTTGAGCTAGTAAACACACAAACAAAGTTACAAAATTATAGGATCCAATGTTCTGAGAGTTACATGAGAAACAGAACAAAAACAATAATTGGGGGAATATCAGAATCCAAAGAAGAGCAATAGTTTTAGTGTCGCCTTGTCCTCTTCTCTTTCTGTTTTTTGGGTTTTCTTGCTGTGAGAAAAGAGCACTGGATTGGATTAGGTGTGCACAGGGGAAGGCTCTGCATGCAGTGACTGCCACTGGAGTCTGCAAGGCAAGCAGACAAGAGCCACAGGACAAGAGCTGCTGAGCCGTGCATTTGAGATTCTCCTGAAGGTCTGAAAAGTGATGGCTGAATTATTGTGAGAGAAAAATATTACTGACTGACAGAAAAAATATCGACTGATAAGAGCATTTCATCACACCTGGAAAGCTAGAGAAAAGCAGGTAAAAAGCTTCATCACATACTCCTACATGTTGTTACTGAATTCTGACGGAGTCTTGCTCCTTCCTGCTGCTGTTGTTACTGAACGCTGCTGCTGTGCATCTGCAAGGTCCATGTTGAGGATCTCACACTTGACTCTTTGGTCCAGCTTTACCGTGCATCGTGCAATAACTGGAGTGAGGTAGGGCCAGCCAATGAACAGTAGCGGCGGCAGTAGACAATGGACAAATGCGTGCATGCTTAGCTGGGGCCTTGGGGAAGGAGGGTACGTGTACAGTGCCCCCCATTACATGGGCAGCAGGACAGGATCTCCATGGCGGCAGGACAAGCTGCAAGGACCAAGGTCTCTTCATGGCGGTAAGGCCCGTAGCCGTAGGTAGGGTAGGGCAAGCAGAGTTAAAAAACGTCCCCCACTTCAATGGATGCGGCGGGTGGTACTTGGCTGCATGCGTTGTGCCTGTGCAGATCGTCAAGGATGTGATGATCATGCCATCATGGGTGGTAAAACTGCAAGCACAACAGTCTTCGATTTAACAACCAACCAGAAGAAAGTCATGTTTTGGTCTTTCCAGAAGCAGAAACATGCCAGTACAGATCCCTATTTCTAGATGCAGAAATAGTGGTCTATATCCTCATTTCTATGTGCATCAATGCAATATATACAAATGTAATTACTGGACTAGGAGCAAAAATGAAAATCATAGGCCATGAAACTATATTGATAGGCACTGCATCTAATCAAATGGGCTTAAAGTGTACTGTAAACACTATCTGCACTAAAAGGAAGACACCAAACTAAACAGATTGTAGAGCAGGGTACTACAGATGTAACTGATATTTACATAAATAGAAGAATAGACATCAGCAAATTATCCTTTGAAAAATGAAACAGCAACATGTGCAAGGGTAAGCCACACATGCTATATATGAAACCACAAAAAAAAAAAATCCAAAACCTAATTGAGCACCTACATGTGCTCATTCCTAGGATTTTTTAGCAGTTCATCCTAGAACTTTAGAGTACAAATAGGTTTGACAGTCAATAAGCACAAGAAGCTAGTTCTAGAGCTTAAAGGGACACTTACCTGGATATTCTCACAAGCTATTGAAAATTGTCGACCAAAATCGTAAAACAATCTTCAGATAATATCAACATCTAGACCCTGCATCACCAAGTATATGGATCATGCAGAATACAACTCAATTCATACACCTCTTTATGCATAATGATACAAAACACATACATGGCATGGCACAGAAAGGCAAATGCACCAAAGAAGCGACATGTTGATGTTAACTTTTGCAGCAGCCGACATGGAGTGTCCATGCTGAGCACAAGCACCTTCAATCTAACCATCCATAGGAAGGTAAAATACCAGGACAGTTACTGTCATTGATGCTGCCTGAAGACATACCATATCCCAGCAACCCCAACATGCACAGCTTATATAGACTGTCCAATTATGCAGAAGGTAGTCAGGTACTGCGCTAGTTATTTTTTAGCACATGAGCAAGGTTTCTATATATAGCTCGAGATTGATGTCATTCAGTGGCTACAATCTACATGGTTTTTTCCCCAGCTGCAAGGACACAATTTAGTCATGTAAATGACTTTCTGTATACAACGTGAATGATAATTGATCTCCACATCTACATGGCAATGAATTACTGTAAGAGGAACATACTGTCCTTGCTAGGATTCAGCATGAAAGAAAAAAGAAATAGTGAAGACCAAAGCAAAGAAGGCAATGATAAATGAACTACTAATATCACCAACCTATCCATAACCGCTGAGTAGAGCATTCCAAATAAAAGTTGTTGGTAATTCGATCTGCTCAAATACATTATGAGTAAAAACCAAATCTAATATCTAAAGAGCATCAGATCTGATAACCTTGGACACTGCATATTGACAGATGTGCAGGCCAGGAATAATGAGATGAGCATGGAGCTTCTTTACAGCTTCCATATTACAAGACAATTTAGTTAAAGAGGAGCAAGAACTAGACATGAGGTTCACTTCACCTGCTTCCTGCAAGGAAATGTAAAATAGGTAAAAGCTCTAACAAACAGCTGTACTGGGCAAAGCAGTAATTTTTTAGGAGGAAACAAGTGAACAAATGCAGCATGCCTTTGAGGCTTATTATGAGGGCACAAAAGGAAAACAAAGTGAAATGGCACAATGATAGCGCTGAGTTAACAAATATTGGGCTGCAGGCATATCAATTATGACAATCTATTTAGCAACCAAGAAACAATTAAATTTAATTTTGTTTCTTTACATGGGAGAAAAAAAATGGTAAAATATCTGGAGATTTATTGAAGTTGGTATAGTACAGGGAGCTTAAAGTGGTAAGGTTGCAATAAAATTTGAGAGAGCTTCTTCCTCTCATCAGACTGGACAATCAGCAACTACTGAATCTCATTAACCAAAGCAATCCCAAGAACCTTAATAGATCTCCTTTTCCTCTCATCCAATAAATTCCGTGCTTGTTCAGCATCACTGAACCTACCAAGCTCATTAAGCAAATCAGATAGCACCGCAAAATCACCTTCGCATTCTCTAAGTCTAGTATCTTCTTCATCGCCCGCTCCCCCATCTCAACTTCTCCACACTTACTGCAAACACCCAACATTATCCTCCATAGGACTGCAACTTGTCTATTGTTTGCTCGGCCTCACACAACCATCCAAGCCCTAGCTAGCAACTAGCATGTCTATGATGCACCCAAAATGTTCGACCCCTGGATCTATATTGTACTATAAAACCATGCTTTTTTGAAAAAACGCTAGCCCTTGCTTTACCAGCCCCCCATGACTGCAAGCATCGACGACGCTCAAGAAGGTGACTCTGTTGGGCCTAATCCCTGCTCTTCTCATCTCTGCAAACAACTCAAGTGCCTCAACTGACAGCCCATGCATTGCAAAACCAGAAACTATCGATGTCCATGGCACTAGGTTTCTTCTACCCATGCGGCATCTCACCCATAATGATCCATCCAAGACTAGATTTGCAGGAATATCTAGTAAACCAGTTACCTCACTCAGGCTAATGCCTCCAGCCATCATCTAGCAGAAAAGAGCAACAGCCTCCTCTTAGAGGCAGTATACCTATCAATCATCCTGGTCCATGAGACAACATTGCTGCAGGGTATTTGATCAAACATACGCCTCACATACTCAACCTCACCCCATCCGGCGAAGCCATTGATCATCGCGTTAAACCACATTCCTCACCAACATTTCATCCAACACCTTCCGTGCTCTGCTTCCATCAAACGCCTCGAAACAACATACACGTGGGGAAAGGAGGCGTGCACCTAATCCTGGAACTCCACCACCTTGGCACCTTGCAGACCACGAATGCAGCTGCGCACCGGCTCGAGGACATTGCGCAAAGCCTTGAACACGAACGCGAAGGCAAATGTGGTCATCAGCAGCTGCGGAGGAGGCAGGTGGACTGGTGGTGGTGCGCGTGCCTGAAGAAGCGCAGAGCTTCTTGGGGGTAAAGGGCCGTGGCCCGTGGGACGGTGGGAGTAGCCGTGTAGGCCTTGACTCTTTCTCGTAGAACACGGGTCTTTATTGGGCTAGGTGGGAGCCTGATTTTTTTTTTCCGAAGATTTACCTGCGAGTGGCACCCGTGATCTGATGTTTCTCCCTCTCTTCTACAGGTGTTTATTAAGAGGTTAAGTATTATGCATCACAAACCTAACTAACCGGGTTCATTTTTCTTCCTTTCATCAGCAATTAAATTCCAGTTACGTCTTGATAAGCTCATTTGTCTATATGATTTTTAAAATTGTTTTTAAATCCGAAACATGTCGACCACAACGCCTTGATAAGCTATCTATTTATATGGATCATACATCTACAACGGATGTAATATATTAAAAAAATCAAGTTTCCCTTCCTAAGATATTTATTATATGTGAATAACCGAATTAATTAGTGTCCTACAGTCAATTAGCATATAATCAGTCTTTTCGGACTTGGTCCCAAAGATGTTATAACCAAAGGACTTTCAGTTACAACAACTTTCCACAGCTCACATGTCAACCAAACACACCCCTAAACACTAGGGTACGTTTGGATAGGAGAATCGTTTTGGATTCTCATGTGGAACCCAATAATCTGTGCCAAATGATCAAATGTTGAAACGTTTCACCTCAGAAACGCTTCTCCTTCTGTCTAGGAACAGGAATCTTTTTTTTTGCGAGGAAACTGGAATCTTATTTGTTTGTTTTGCCTCCCTTCTCTTCTAACAATTGGATCTTATTTGTTTGTAATTTTTTTGGTGCAACAAATTAAAAATGTGTTGTATTTAAGTTTTTTCTCCCTCACAAAAGATTTAAGATTTTTAGAGCATGTCTATATATATATAAAATTCCCGTGAATCAGAATCTAGGCTACCAGCCAACGATCTCAAGAAGAGATTACCTTTGACAAAATCTAAAACCGGAAGGTTTCTACGAGAATCTGAACCCCTACCGAACCCTAAGTCTAAGGTGAATATGTTTCGCTCCCATTATAAGAAACATAATTAAATAAATAAGCTATTTTTTCCATTCATCGTAAATTAAATTGTAACTACTTTCTTATGACCATTTTCATATAATTCCCCAGTGATTCCAAAAAAAATATATGTCAACCATGACATCAACGCAAACAGAAAGCGAAGAAAAAGAGGGAAAATATTCAAGACTCATCACCAAAGTGACCTAAAACCGCACTACAAACTCAGCAACTTTGTTTTGTCATCTTGCGAGCGGCCCACGAGTCCTCCACATCTCCACGCTCCCACCCACAAACCAGGGCCCAAACCAAACCCATCATGGCCCCACATGTCATCCTCCCACCCCCAACCCTAGCACCGGCATTCCGATCGCTCCCTCCCCCGACCCCACATGTCATCCACCCACCAACGACCTCACATATAAATACCCTTCCGTTCACAAGCCCACCACGCGCCTCCCAACCTTCCAGGGAAAAAAAAAAGGAGACCCCCCCAAATCGGAATCCGCACCCATCCATGGCCGCCGCCGCCCTGCTCCGCCGCTCGTCGGCGGCGCGCACGCTCCTCTCTCCGGCCCTCTCGTCCCGCCTCGTCGCGTCCAAGCCCCACTCCTCCTCCCCCGCGCCGCCTCCGCCTCCGCCGGCGGCGAAGGCAGCGGCCAACACGAAGACGTTCTCGATCTACCGGTGGGACCCGGACTCGCCGTCGACGAAGCCGCACCTCAAGGACTACCAGGTGGACCTGTCCGACTGCGGGCCGATGGTGCTGGACGCGCTGCTCAAGATCAAGAACGAGCAGGACCCGTCGCTCACTTTCCGCCGCAGCTGCCGGGAGGGCATCTGCGGGAGCTGCGCCATGAACATCGACGGCGACAACGGCCTCGCCTGCCTCACCAAGATCTCCTCCGCGTCATCTGCGTCCACGGTCTCGCCGCTGCCCCACATGTTCGTCATCAAGGACCTGGTGGTGGACATGACCAACTTCTACAGCCAGTACAAGAGCGTCGAGCCGTGGCTCAAGCGCAAGGACCCGCCGCCGCAGCAGGGCAAGGAGATCCCGCAGACCAAGGCCGATCGTGCCAAGCTCGATGGCATGTACGAGTGCATCCTCTGCGCCTGCTGCTCCACATCCTGCCCATCCTACTGGTGGAACCCCGAGGAGTACCTCGGCCCTGCCGCGCTGCTCCACGCCAACAGGTATACCACCGCCACCCCCTTTGATACTGTGATGGATGACTGCTGAGTGATGCATGCTGGATCTGTTTGATGATTGCTGAATGATGTGTGATTGATCGGTTGTTAGTCATGCTCTTCTGATCATGAAGTAATTCCATTTGAACTGTTTGATAATTGCTGAGTGATGTGTGATTGATCGGTTGCAAGTCATGCTCTTCTGGTCATGAAGTAATTCGAGTTGAAGTGATGTGTGTAGATTGTTTGATATAGTTGATAGCTTAGCTACGGCCTGAAAATAATTGTGATCCAAGTAGATTGCCAATTGAAGTGATGTGTGTACACTGATATAGTTGATAGCTTAGCTACACGAGCCTGGAAACGGGTTGTGATCCAGGTAGATTGGTTATTTGGTCTGATGTCTTGATGAATTGTTTGTTCCTTAGATGTGATGGATCCTATGTTGTTTATATTGGTGGCAGTAACACCAATGAGAATTGGTTTCATGATCATGATTGAGTGGCTGCTGTGACTATGATCTTATGATTATTAGTATGACTAGTGAAGGAAACATGTTGAATGCACTTCTACAGAAGATTGCTTCGGCAGCTTTAAAGGCATTGTGGTACCAGTATTCTTCTAGCATTTACCTTATGAGTTGTAAACACGTCACACCGCCCAACTTAAATTAACATATGGTGGATGTTTTGGTGAATCTAATTCCTCTGATAAGTTGTTGGGCAGTGGCGTGCTAAACTGCTAACCTCTCTTCCAGTATAGAGAGTGCGAGTTCCTCGCTTCATCACCGTTAAACTACACTGATGATCAAACATCTTGTGGATTTGTCTGCACTTGTTTCCCTTGAATGATAGTTGTCTAATATGATAAATTTTCTTTGCTCTAAGTTTTAGGATGTTGCTAAGTCCATGACACGTTCACCCTTTTTAGGCTTCCGCTGTGGGGGACGCTTATCAAACCAAAACCCAACATGTTCATGCACCTTCAAGCTCGAGGATATCATGGGGTGTCAGAGAAGAGAAACCTGCGGGACCACAAACGTAGATTGCTTGCAGAAAAATATGAGCTGAGGGGAAAGCTGTATAAGGCTGTCTGTAGGGACCCTGATCTTCCATTGGATATGCGGGAGAAGTTCCGCTATAAGTTGTCCAAGTTGCCAAGAAATAGCTCCATGACACGCCTTAGAAACCGCTGCATTTTCACAGGCCGGTCTCGCGCTGTGTACAAGAAATTCCGCATGTCCCGTATTGTGTTCCGCACATTGGCAAACAAGGGTGAACTGACGGGCGTAAAGAAAGCATCATGGTAGATGCTAATGAGCCAGTAGAAAAAACCGCTAGCTCTGCAGTAGTCCAGGAAAATAAGGTTGTTTACATGCAACCTTTCAGTGTGTGATCCCTGAAACAAGCTTTAAAGTTTCTGACCAGCAGCCAGTTTTATTTAAATGTTTTAGCTGAATCAGTGTACTGCACTGTTTTTTTGGATATTATGCACTTATTATGAAGTTAAAGGATTGGAACATGTTTCTGAATGCAGAAATGTTTCTTTTTCTGTTATCTTCCCACTGGGTTGTGAATATGTTTTGCTTGTTTCTGTTATCAGTTACTCTGTACTTTATATTGTTAAGTAGTTACCGTCTCACTCCAAAGGTTACATCATGTGCTCAAAATTATTATGAATATTGTATGTTAGAGTAATCCGACTTCCTAAGTTGTTTGTTTTAGTGTTTGTTTGGCTACTTTTTGTTCTACCTTTCTGGACTTCTTTCTCACTTCTCAGAAGTCTGTTCTGCATTGCATATTTGTGATCCTCTGATATGTTGAGTCATTTGTTATTCTAGTGTTTTATTTGATTGTATGATCCATACATCAGCTGTTTGATTCATCTTACCTCTGTTTAATTTATTTGATGTGCACATGGGGTTTCTGTTAGATCATAGGAACTAAGATATAGCAGTTAACTTTCATCAAATAATATGATAACCAACTTTGTTTGCAGTTTGTGTAATTAATTAACATTATTGTTTTTTTGGTATGCAATATTTTATATTCCTAGAGTTGAGCTGAGATTAATCAAAACTAGTTAATGGGGGCAGTTTTGTTGCCTTAACTTTATGCTCCAAAAAGCACTGTTTGAATATCACCTCCCATAGGTAATAATTTTGAGTGTTTTTACTGCCTAATTGCCATAAGAAACTGTTTCTCCTGGACAGACAGCATATCTGTAAATGCTACATGCTGCAGATATGTGTACTCCCTCTGTCCCAAATAAGTCATTTCAACTTTCTTGGAGAGTCAAAGCATCTCATAAGTAATGTTGGGATTACAAAGACTTATGGCATTAAATAGGTATACTATGAAATGTAATTAATGAAGAATCTAATGATACTATTTGGTATCATAAATGTCCCTATTATTTTATTATATAAACTTGGTCAAACCTGAGATCTCCAAGAAAGTTGGAATGACTTATAATTTGGGAGTAGATTCCAAATACTGGTATCTAAACTTTAGAGTCTAGTTTCCTTATTTTTGTGATTGTGTTTTCATATTTATCTCCAATGAAGTGATTGAAATACTTGCCCCCTTCGGTTCAGTTTGAACTTTGAACTTCTGATGCCCAAGTAGGGCATGCTTGCCATACCACGATGGGTTGTGCTATAAAATATCCATTCGATGTTCCAGGTGGATACAGGACAGCCGTGACCAGTTCACCAAGGAGCGCCTGGACTCCATCAACGACGAGTTCAAGCTCTACCGCTGCCACACCATCAAGAACTGCACGCATGCTTGTCCCAAGGGCCTGAACCCGGCAAAGCAGATCGACACGATCAAGAAGCTCCAGTTGGAAGCCTGAGAGCGGATCGTGTCTTCCATTCAAAATGATCATGGAACAAACCTGTGAAAATTTGTGATAAACTTGCCTCTCTTTTTTTTCGTCTTTGCGTCGTGGTTTCTACTTGACAAATAATTCCTCGATTGGGGCCTCTTCTCTGATGCTCGTATTTGTGTCAGGTGGAGGTAGTGTAGGGAGTGAATAACTGCTACCTTATTTCATTTTTAAGCTGTATCTAATTTGGTCCTCTGCAATGCATTGTATGGATTACTGTCATTCGTTGATGATTTTCATTGCATTTATCATTTGCTTTACATGCTTGGCGAGGCGCTCCGCGCTCGTTGGCGCTTTCCTCCAAACTCCCAACCGGCCCAGCCCTTTTTCTGATTCACACTGGGCTCGACCACCCCAATCCGCCATAGGCCTTGAAGAAGTATTTGGGCCTGCTGGGCCTTCCAAATGTGAAGTAATTAGTTGTACTCCGTCTACAAATAAATGCGCATCTCAAATATTTTTAAGTTTAACTAAATATATACAAGAATATATTAATATTTATCATATGTAATATATATCATTAATATACTTTCATAATATACTTATTTGTAGATACAAATATTGATATTACTCCTTCATTCTAAATTATAAGTCATTTCAAGAATCTTAGAGAGTTAAAGCATTTTCAAGTTTGACCAAAATTATAGAGAGAAATACTAAGATTTGTAACATAAAGTGAGTATACTATGAAAATATAACTAAAAAAAAATCTAATGATACTTAGTTGATATCATAATAGTTAGTATTATTTTATCATATAAATTTAGTCAAACTTGAGATATTTTGACTCTCCAAGATTCTTGAAATGACTTATGATTTGGGATGGATGAAGTATTTGATATATTTCTAGTCAAACTTAAAAAAGTTTGACTCCTCGAGAAACGAACCGTGTATTTATTTATGGACGGAGGGAGTAACTAGTATGTGAAGCAATCTCTAAATATAGAGTATAGGAAACGTTTCAATTTGTTTGAACAAAATTGCAACGTATTGTTTGCATTTTGGAAAGCTTCTAACTAACATGTGGGGTTTCCAACTTGCGTCAAACTATCTTGAACTACTACTAGCTTAGAAAAAAGATGTTGCCAAGAAGTGTTAAACACTTAGATTATGTGTCTCATGCACGGCTGATGTGATGAAAGTTCCTGAGCTTGCGAATAGATCATTTCGTTCTAAGCTGTGTGCGCTTAGAAATGGTCTATTTGCAGGCTGGAGGATACTGCTTAGATTGATACTCACAAATATTTCAAGTACTTTTTTTAAGGAGATATTTCAAGTACATTGATTACCTAGTCTCTAAAATGCTCCTCCCATTTCAAACTATAAGACATTTTGGATCTTCTAGATTTAATATGTATTTAGACATAGTGTATACCTATGTGCATAGCAAAAGCTATGTATCTAAAAAAAAATCAAAACATCTTATATTTTAAAACGAAAGTAGTAAGAAACTAGGATCAAGCTTTGGCCGTCCTACCAAGCCGCCTACAGGCCCTCTCATTTTGCCTCGGCTTCCTGTACCAAAGTCTGGGGGTTGCCGGTTCCAGTCGTCGAGTACAATCATACAAGGCGATGCAAGTGAAAAATGTTTTTTAAAAAACTAATTCACTGCCTAAGGTGTTATAAAATTTGAAACATTTGCAAAGTTTGTGACTTGGTGCTGTTTTTCACCACCCACCGGAATAGTAATGGTGTCCGGTGATTGTAATGGTGTCGCATGATAATTCACATTTCATTTATCGCGCGCAATGGAAGACAGACGCGTAGTGGATCTCAATGCGGTAGAAAATGTGAAAAGAAGAGCTGGTTTGGAATGGTTACGCCTTAGTTCATTCTATAAAACGTTTTGATATTTCTAAATTTATAGAATTTGTTACGCATAGCTATATGATATATCTAAATACATAGCGAAAGTTATGAATCTATAAATGCCAAGGGCCTGAGACGGAGAAAGTGTTCTAATGACCGTGTGGCAAAGCCATGCTTGTATTTGTAGTGAAATTCTGATACTAGAGGGATGCAAAGGGGAAGCGGGTCCAAAAAAAACTTTCGGCAGAATTAGACATTTGGCCCTATTTTGGGCACGTTGTTGTCGACCAAATCCAAATGTATATTTCGCTAACGGAAGTATATTCTCGCACGCATTCTAATTTCTAGAGCAGTCTAGGTTCATTTCGATTGTCTGAACCTTCGGTCTCCCTTTGGTGTCGATGCGGGACCCACCCCGTTGCTCCGCGACCAATGGCCATGCAGACGCAAGGATAAGGTGTCAATTCTGGAGCACACACTGGGCGTCTCCAACCTTGCAGAGATAAAGCCACCGAGACGAAAAAGCTAGCTCGCCCTCGCCATTGCACTGCACTGCACTGCGCACCCACACGCCACACCCACACCACACCTCACATCCGCCGCCACCACCAGCAGCAGCCGCCGGTGCCACCGCCATCTCTGCCCCGCCTAACTGCCATGGCGACCATAGCCACGATGGCCCTGCTGAAACCCGCCAAGATCGTGGCGCGGTCGGCGCCGTCCACCAGCGGCGCCGTCTCGCTGCGCGTCCCGACGACGACGCAGGCCAAGAAGCAGACGACCGCGGCGGTGGCCGTGTCGTCAACGTCAACCACCACGCCGGCGGCGGCCGCGGCCGCGGCGCTGGCGGGCGCCTTCTTCTCGGCGCTGGCGTCGTCGGACGCGGCGCTGGCGGACGTGGCGGCGGCGGCCGACGCCGGGAGCGACAACCGCGGCCAGCTGCTGCTCTTCGTGGTCGCGCCCGCCATCGGCTGGGTGCTCTACAACATCCTGCAGCCGGCGCTGAACCAGCTCAACCGCATGCGCAGCCAGGCCGTGGTCGCGGGGCTCGGCCTCGGTGCCGCCGCCACCGCCGCCGGGATGGCATCCCCGCCCGAGGCCTCCGCCGCCGCGTCGGTGCAGGATCTCGCCGCGCTCGCCGCCGCGGCGCCCGCTGATGACAGCCGGGGCCTCCTGCTGCTCATCGTCGTCGCTCCCGCCATCGGCTGGGTGCTCTTCAACATCCTCCAGCCCGCGCTCAACCAGCTCAACCGCATGCGGTCCGACTGATGAGCTACTAGCTGCCAACAAGCTCGTGCACCCCCACCGCACCGGCGACGGCGACGACGGCGGCGGAGTGTGCGTATCTGCGGCGTGCGTGCGTTGGTGTGTTAGTATAACGTGAAGCGTGGTTCATCTACGTGCCTGCTTGTCTTTTCATCTTGATATTCTTCAACAAATGCAGTACAGCTCTCTCTCAATCTGTTACATACATTACATACAGTATATATACTCTGTGGTTGGTTGATCAATGAAAACATTCCTCGCCGGCGAGTGTTCCTGGTTCGCCGCCGGCGGCGTGAACCGTGGCAATCAAGATGCGCGTGGTCACCACAGCAGATGCCGCTTCATGCTCGCCTTGCGCGGTCTGCTGTGTGTGTGTGTGTGTGTGTGCCGCCACCGCCGTCGGCGGCCGGCCTTGACCATGCACGGTGACCGTGGCCGAGGCCACCTCGCTGCCCGGCGCTGCCGCTGATGAACGGCATCGATCGCCTGCACACCGAGACCGAGTCGGTCAATTCGTGAATGCGATGCCATGCAAAAGGTTTTCAAGGTACGGAGTGAACTGAATGAACTAGCTGGAGTCTCTCTAGATCAAACGAAACGAGGCATGCTCATACTCACCTCTCCGATGATCGTCCGGTGCCGGTGACGATCACGTCCATTCCATGAACGCCGAGGCTCCAAGATACCTACCTCCGATCCAATCCATACCACCAAGTTACGTCTTGTTTTTCAAATTCCAACACTATTTGAGCAGTACTTTCAGCGAAGAAATAATATTTTTCTCTCGCTACAAATTAGCATCAGCCAAATTTCAGCGACGTGAACTTTAGCTTTGTGAACGTGATAGAGTGGTGCATCGTTTGCAACTTTGTAAGTGCAGCTTTTGATATGATAGAGTGGTCCGTTCTGCTTGATGCGTTGCAACATAAAGGGTTTGATAGTCAATTTTAGAGTTGGTCCATGCTTGCATCTCCACCATGTCGTATTCTGTCCATTTTAATGGAGATTCCTATGGGTTCTTTTAAGCTTGTTGACTCATCAGGCAAGGATGTCCGCTTTCTCCATATCTTTTTGTCATTGTTGTTAATGATGCTATGGATAATGCAGCACTCATTGGTACTGCCCAGTTTGCCCCCAATTCGTTCGATCCTTTTCTAGCCTCCAACAGGTGCAAACAATAAATAATACTATCAAATCTTTTTGTGCTATGTCAGGGCATATGCCGAGTTGGCAAAAAGGTAATAACGTCGCTGCCTCTATAGCCTTTGCTGAAGAACATTTTGCAGGTTTAATCAGCTTAAAGAATTTAAACATGGCTTCCAATAATTTGAAGGTTGTAGTAAATGCAGACTGGTTTCCACCCTTCAGGCTTCGGAATGCACATTTTGCATCTTGCCAGATGGGTCCTCTGTTTCCAGATTGGCTTCAGCAACAGTTTGCTCTAATTGACAAGATTCCTGATTGGTTCTGGCGAACATTTTCCCTGGCAACAAATATTGACATCTCCAACAGCAACAAGTTAAGTGGTACCTTGCCAGCACATTTCAGTGACATGGCCTTTCTAGTGCTTAATCTCAGTTCAAACCAGCTTACTGGAACAATAACACAGTTTCCAACAAATATCACAGTATTAGATTTTTCTCAAACCAAATTGGTGGCAGCATTCCAGAATCTTTTTGCACATTGAAATGTTTGCATGCTCTTGATTTATCAAGTAATGGTTTAGAGGGAAAAATTCCTCATTGTTTTGAATTGGAATCCATAGGTTTCCTGCAACTAAACAATAACAGTTGTCAGAATATTTCCCTACATTTTTGAGGAGCCGCACTAATCTTGGGTTCTTAGATCTTGGAAGGAACAAATTCTTTGGAAGCTTGACAGATTGGATTGTGGAGCTGAAAAAATTACAGTTTCTACGACTAAGCCATAATATAACTTCTGGGAACATTCCATTAGAAATTAAAAATCTCAACTATCTTCAATACTTGGATCTATCGAGTATCAAGTAACAACATATCTGGTGCTATACCTTGGCATCGGTGAAACCTAATTGGTATGACCCTGAAGGGTAACCTACCTCTAAGATTGTATCCATATCAATCTGGAAATGAACAGTGGAGTAAATCAATTCGAAGACATCATGTTAATAATTAAATATGGCAATGTATTAGAATATTTTGTGAGCATTGATTTATCAGGCAACTCCTATCTGGTGAAATCCTCCCAGCAATCACTTCCCTCGATGCCTTAATAAATTTGAGCTTGTCATCAAACTGCCTGAGTGGAAAAATACCTAACAAGATTGGAGCAATGCAGTCACTGGAATCACTAGACGTCTAGACCTCTCTAAGAACAAGATTTTTGGCAAAATTCCAGCAAGTTTATCTGATTTGACAATCCTAAGCTACTTCTACTTGAACTTGTCGATACCAACAATTTGTCTGGGCGTATAACCACAGGCCGGCAACTTGACACTAATCTACAATTGTTAAACAAAGCAATGAGAGCCAGGCCCCCAAATTCCACTGGAGAGCAATACCCACTCTGTAATATCTGGAAAAAAGAAGAAGGGGCGAACATTAAGGAAGGACGGGGTTGTGGCAATGATGAGGAGTGAGTGGTGAGGATGTTGGGAAAAGAAGACACTATCATCTAGGCCCCTAGCTTCTAAAATAGCAAGTCTAGATCCCAAACTTGCTAATCAGTTCGCACCAGATATCATCTGAAGTTGCATATTCATGTCCTTAAACTTATTTTAAATTACTCCCTCCATCTCAAAATAAAGATACATCTCGCACTTCGAGTAATTAACCAATCTCAAAATCGACTAGACTTGTAAAAAAATAGTATTAACAATTATATCTCTAATTAGGTTTACTATAAAAAATAAATAGCATGGTTAATCTAATGATGTTTTATTTGATATCATAAACATTGGTGTTTTTATATATATTTGGTCAAATTTAAGATTAGTTGACTACTCGAAGTGTGAGATGTATGTTTATTCTGAGACGGAGGGAGTACTCTGTGATATGTTGAGAATTATTATAATCAAGTGGTTATCCCTACCATTACTCGTTAGCAACTGCCAATGACACTTCATGTATCCCTCTCTCCCTCTGTTGCAAAAAAAAATTCAGATAGATTAAGGACGTTAGTAAAAGACACATGTATCCCCGTCTCATTTCCTTTCCCAGAGGATATGTCTTGGATTTAACAGTTATCATTTGCACATATCCATGGTTAGTTTCTGTAATAAAAGGCAGTGTTCCATGTTTATATATAGTATTCTTTTGACAAATTCAATTTAATTTTTGGATGTCCGAGAGTCTATACCAAACTTGTACTCCCACCATCCAAAATTGTAAGTTATTCAAAGAATCTTAAAAGATCAAAGTATTTTAAGTTTAATTAAAATTATAAAAAGAATTATAAAAATTTATGAAATCAAATAGATATACTATAAAAGTAATAAAGAATCTAATGGTACTTTTTTGATATCATAAATATTATTATTTTATTAAATAAATTTAGTCAAACCTGTGATGTTTTAACTCTCTAAAAATCTTGAAATGATTTATAATTTGAGATGGAGGAAGTATATCGATGATTTGCAATTATTTTCACCTCGCTTTTCCTCGCTGTCCACTTTTGTAACGTGATAAACCTTGTTCTCGCAGCTGCTACCGTGCACTTGCGTGTCGTCCCTTTCCGTGTCTCCTTCGCCCCTCTGCTTCTCGGAGACGCTCCACTGACGTGCTGCTGGTGGTGCTGGTTGGGGCTGCGGCGGCGCAACAGAGAGCGCCGCCGAGTGCGGGATCCCTTCCCTATACGGAGAGATGGATGCAAACACACAGTGAGAGCAGCCCGTGGATTGATTTCCCCAGTCGATCCGAGCCGCCGTCGCGTAACGGGGATGCTGAATCTGAGTCCGCCCATGTTCAAGCCGCGCCCGCGGCGGCGTCGCCAAATCCAAACCCGCAGTAGGCCGCCTCTCCTTGAGCATCTCATTCTCCCTGTAAATTTTCTGCGATTTTTTTATACATGTAGAAAAGCTCATCTAGTTAGTTACTGTACGAAGCGAGGCTTCGTTGCTCTATCATTTTTTTTTTCATATGAAAAACACTGCGTCTGCTTGCTGCTTATAGTTTGTTTTTCTTTCGTTTACTAGAATAGACTAGATAGATACAAAAACAGCGCCCTCTCCTTGAGTGGACTACACTAGCCCATTGGATTTGTATGCCGTCGTCAGATTTTGCTGTGCCCATTGGAGTAGCTGCTATTCTGAGAACAGTGGTGAGGGATGTATTTATTAGTAGATTGGGAGAACATGAGAAACCTGAATGATGAACAAACCTCAGATTAATATCGAGTTCGAATTTGTTCTTCAAATGGAATTTTGTTTCTGTCGGTTTCTGCAGGCCTGAATTAGTCAAGTCATATTTTGTTCTTATATGTAACATAATCCGTAATTGGCTCACACAGATCTGGTGGGGCTGCAAGGAGAGATTCCCCCTGACATATATAAATTTACTTTGCATGGTGTATGTGATACTAGCTGAGTTACAGTGTTCTATTAGATAAATGATTTAGTAACCTAAGTTTTACGGCCTAAATTCACATTACTAGTATTTACAGCAATAGGAAAATAAAATACAGAGTGGTACCCTAGTATTAGTACTTACACAAAAGGTCGAGGGAATAGACCATCCATTACTGATATGCCAGGATGTTGAAAGTTGATCTAAGTAGCTAATATTTACAGCAAAAGCACAGTCAGGATTTCAAATATTTCCTCAAAATATTTAGGAGTTTGTTGTTTTCCTCTGCTGATGCTTTTATGACCATTATCCATGACCTCGCATGATCTGATGCAGACGGAAGGACTGGTTCGCAGACTAAACGTAAAGGCTCAACCTCTCAGCAAGATGAGAATCCACTTGAGAGTCAAATAAATGGATATTCAGGACCAAACCTTCCAGAGGTATGGTTTAGAATTTTGTTGATATTCACTGTTGCAGGTAGAATAGCAACGTGGCTACTTGAACAGTATAAATTGGTGCCTGTAGGCCTATACTATCTGAATAGAAGTTTATGAACAACCAATCTTTTTGTGTGAAAGCCTTCTGTAGCACTACTGATTTAGTAGCTCTGTTTCTGCATTATGTCAACTGTTTTATTATATTTTAACTCACCTTCAAAGACCTCTTTCATGAATCTTAGACCCCCCTGACCTTGGTTCAGGCTCAGAGTTGACTTACTAGGAGTCATCTCCCGCTTGTGCTTCTTCTGTGATTGCTGTAGCCTAGTAGTTTCATTATCCTGCTGTTTATGCCTACAAGAATCTTCGACGACTTGTCTCTAGTCTTCTCCGCATCTGAAACATGATAGCTTGTGTCCCAAAAAAAAAGATACTCCCATTCCTTACCCAATTGCCAAAGAAGGCTACACCCCGAATGCCATATAGATGGATAAATATTCTATTCAGCTCTTGCTACTGTCCTGAGTCTGACTGTTTAATTCTACTGATAATGACTACTGATGTTGTCTCATACAACTCCTAATTTGTGCAGATTAAGATTTAGTACTCTTGAGAACACTTTGGCATATCCCATCTCAATCTTTCTCCAGATCAATGTTCCGAAAACACAAATACTAAGCAGTGTCCAAGGGATTGACTTTACTTGCTGCCACATAACTAGCAGTTAGGCTGCATAAGCATAATTACCTTGTTATACTGAATAATGACTACTAGGTGGAGGTGGAGCGAATGGTTGGGTACCATTTAGTGACTTTTAGAACCTTGTCCAAATTAAAAGCAGCCATATGTCTCTTAAAGTGATAATATTTCAAATTATCACCCAATGTGACTTGACAGGCATTATCTAAAATTTGTGAATCGTTTGTCCTTTGATCTGGGATATTTGATTTATTATATCCTCATCTGAGTGGCTGAGGTTTCTATTATGTATTTAGCAATACAGCTGCTAAAGATATTATATTCTGATTTCCCTATATTTAGATGTACTCTTTGTTACCAATCTGAAACTTACTCCCACTGTCCCAAAATAACTGAAGTTCTAGGTTTGTCCTGAGTTAAACCAATTCAACTTTGACAAAGTTTATAGAAATGAACATCAACGTTTATGGCACCAAATAGTTGTAGTATGAAAATATATTTCGTGATAAATCTGGTACACTTATTTGGTATCATAAACATTAGTAATTTTTGTATGAACTTAATCAAATTTGAAATGGTTTTGATAAGGGGCCAGAGGCTAGGTTAGCCCCTTGCGTTATAAGAACACTTAGGGACCAGGTTCTCTCTTTGATATGCCTGGTTGGTGCCTACCCTCGAAATCCTAGCGAGGGTGGCACCGCGGGGATTCGAACTTGGTTTGCCTACTTAAAGGCTGGTGCAGCTGACCACCCAAGCCTCTGCCCCTCCCCAGATTTGAAATGGTTTGACTTAGGACAGACCTAAAACATCAGTTATTTTCAGATGAAGAGAGTATGTATGTTTCTTTGCTGCACTAACTCGGTTCTAGGATATTATTGTCCAATAAATGTTATTCCATGCATGTATGTTGGCAAAAATGTTGAAAATTCTCCCATGCATGCTCATGTAGGACATCTGGTGCTACATACATTCCCTAATGTCAATGCGAGATGCTGCCAAAGTTGCCTGTGTGTCTCGGGCCTTTGTTCATTCTTGGAGACGCCATCCTGACCTCCATTTCAGCAAAGAAACATTGGGCTTAGATGAAAATGCTTGCCAGAAGGATGGAATAGCAGATTTCGACAGCAGAGTTGACAGCATTCTGAAAAAACACTCAGGCATTGGCTTGAAGGCATTCAGATTGGATGTTCATTCAGTTTACGATAAGGATCGTTGCCATCTTGATCGCCTGGACAGTTTGCTTGAGGTTGTTGTTAAACCAGGAATTGAAGAGCTGGACCTTATTCTCACAGTGTATGGAAACTACAACTTCCCATGCGCACTTTTATCTGGTGGAACTAGAGGCACACTTCGCTATCTCTCTCTTGCAAGCTGTCAATTTCATCCCACAGTCAGAATTGGCTGCTTGACAAGCTTAACAACACTAAACCTAACTTTTGTTCATATTGAGGCTGATGAGCTATGGTGCCTTCTTTCCAGTTCTCCTAACTTGGAGCGGTTCGAACTCAGGCATTGTGACAGCATAGTTTTTCTTAAGATACCATGCCTGCAGCAACTCAATTACCTGGAGGTGGTATGTAGCTCCAATCGTCTTCGAGCAATAGAGAGCAAAGCTCCAAATCTCTCCAGTGTTAAGTTTGTAGGTGACCTCCGAATTCCGCTCTCACTTGAAAACACAAATCGTATTAAGATATTAGACACACACTACTATTGCAGTCTCGCCTTTTATGCCCGTGCTGATCTTCCATCCACCATGCCCAATCTTGAAGCTCTTACCATACGCTCTGACGGTGAGGTAAGTCTTCTTGACTATATATTACTGTTACCCACATTATGGTATATTACATACGATGCAATAAAATTTGGACATGTTCTTTTGAAGGTGGATACAGTACCGATGGTGCCTAGCAAGTTCCTCTACCTCAAGTACTTGAGCATTGCCATTGGTGGACTGACCTTTGATTATCTGTCTCTAGTTTCTTTTCTTGATGCTGCTCCTTCACTGGAGACTTTCATCTTGGAGGCAAGTCACCGTACTTCCTATCCTGCAAAAATATTTCGTAATTGTCGCTAATAAGTTATATATTAGTTTACAACCAAGTTTGGAATGTTGATTAATTAAAAGTCTGTTTTTTTTCATGTTTAGGTAATCCGGGAATTCACCAAGGAGCGCATCACAGTTTTGGACAATCCTTCAGATCTGCGGGTGATTCCAGGGCACCATCATTCCAGACTTAAGCATGTGAAGATCATCAAATTCGTTGCTGCCAAGACTCTGGCCGAGCTAACATGCCAAATCCTCAAATCTGCAACTTCACTGGAGTGCCTGACGTTGGACACCACCAATGGCCACCCTGGATGCTCTGTAAGCAAAACTGGCAAATGCGTCATGATGTCCAAAGATGCACTCGTTAAAGCCCATGAAGGAGTCCTGGCTGCCCAGACTTGCATCAGGCCCAAGGTTCCCTCAACAGTAGGGTTCAGTCTTTTGGAACCTTGCAGCCGGTGCCATGCTGTTGGGATTTAGACAATCATATAATTATGAGTTCAGTGCTGGAGTTTTTTTAATCTCACTGAAGTATGTGGCGCCCTGCAGGCCTGCACCTTTTATTATCCCGTTGTCTATAGCTCTCTCACTCTGTACTGCATTTGAGGTCAGCTGTCCCAAATGCCGTTCCTTCCTGCTGCTACATCGACATCGAGTAAAGTGCACCCAGACACCCAGTACCATTGCGAGTTGGAAATTGCAACTCCCAGTTTGCGTGATCCTTTGAAACATGTGATTATTATTATTATTGTTTCTTGTGTTTTTACTATAAAAATTAAATTGAATTCTGTAACATTCTTGCATTATAAGGGACTTTAAAACTTTATTTATTTTTTAATTCATACACACATATCAGGATTTTATTTTTGAAACACTGTAATCAATACTTGATTGAAAATAAACGACGTTGCGCAACCACAATTTGACAACCATCTTTTAATGATAAGTTAGTTAACTTGAACGTTGGCTAATGCTGCGTTTAGAGCAACTTGAAAGGGATCCTATCTTTGGCACGTGGGACATGTCTGTCATTGACACAGCTTTTAACTTTTTATTGTTTTGCGCATTCACATCATATCTCATGTTCTCTCCCGAGAAATTTCTAAAATTGACATACAACTCGTGAGTCTTTCAAAATTTGACATCTTGACCCACGTGTCGATGAGTAAGGTTGACCCCACATGTCACCATGATAGGAGTGTCAAATCTTCAAAGGCCTGCAAAATTATGATGTCAATTATCAAAATCTTTCGTTCCTCACATTGTATGCTCGCTCTCGCCTTCCTCCTCTTTTCTCATCATTAGAGATGTTGGAACACGGGTAGAGAACATCGTAATGGCGAGGCAGTTGTGGATGTGGTTAGGGCAGACGGAGGGGCACAGAGTGGGCACAACCGAGAATCTCGAGCAAAAATGCGTCAAATGGTTGATCCTTGGCAAGATGACGGACAAAGAGCCCGAGCAACAATGGAGGGCCATCGAGGAGGGAGCCCTGAAGTTGGAAACAGGGATGGCAACAAGGAAATCGAGCTCAGGAAAACTAGAGTTGAGGAGGGCGCGCGTGGAACCAATTGGTGAAGCATGTTCGTTTAAGCTTATCTATCGATTTTGCTAGCCATTCAGCGATGTTTTACTCTTATAATAAATCAGCGAACATTACTTTCAATCATAACTTTTCAGCCAAACGATCAGATATATTAGAGTAGAAGAAAGCAAATCCAGACACATACTATGTACTTTTGGGTGGGCATTTTGGGGTATTTTTTTTTCACTCATGCATACATGATTTTTTTTTTCTCGAAAACCTACTTTAACCCTTTTTCTGGGAAACTTGCTTCAAGCCTCTTAGAATGCAGGTCTTTTTTGTCATGTTTTTTTTTTATGTTTTCCCGTTAAAACAAACTATGGCCCTGTTTAGTTTTCACCCAAAAAACTTTTCGCACCATCATATCAATGTTTGGACGCATGGAGCATTAAATATAGATTAGAAAATAACTAATTAGATAGTTTGCAGGTATTTTGCGAGATAGATCTTTTAAGCTTAATTAGTTCATGAGAAAATACTAATTGCTATAGTTACACATGTGCTACAGTACCCAATATGTTTCTACGTTATGGGTAAACCAGAACCAAAGCAGATTTATTTTTATTAATACTTTTAAAATTAACATTATATTTTCTAACCTCTGCTAAAAAATAATTTTGGGCCTTGTTTATTTCACGAAAAGAATTTTTTTTGGACATTGTAGCACATTTTTAACTATAGCAATTAGTGTCTAATTATGTTTAAAAGATTTGTCTCGCACGATACATATAAACTGTGCAATTAATAATTTATACTTAATGCTTTATGTATATGTCTAAATATTCAATGTGAAAAGTTTTAAGATCAAAACTAAACAAATCCTTAATTTGTTTTAGGCCTTGTTTAGTTCATCCCAAAAACCAAAAACTTTTCAAGATTCTCCGTCACATCGAATCTTGCGGTACATGCATGAAGTATTAAAAAAAACTAATTGTACAGTTTGCCTGTAAATCGCGAGAAGTATCTTTTAAGTCTAGTTACTCTATAATTGGACAATGTTTGTCAAATAAAAACGAAAGTGATATAATATCAAAAAATAAAAAAAATAGATCAAAACAATACTACCTTAGTAGCACGGTGTCACTCTATTATGCCACGTGCATTGGCGCGTCGACGTCACGGTGGTTCCTGCGTGGCCCAAAGCAGTACTCCATGTATTCCGTCCGTTGCTCTGAGCGTCTGCTCGGATCGGCCGTACCGTACGTACTACGCCCATACCGACTACTTGTAGTGGTAGGAGCTCGCAGTCGCACATGCTGCATCGCAGAAGAGGAAATGACCGTGACACGACACGAGTAGGGGGAAAACATGGGCCGGGCGGCCGAATCGGCCCAAGCCCAGGACTCCACTGTCAAAGGGCGGTTGCCTTGACTCGCGCGCTGCATGCCTGCGGGGTGCCGGCTGCCGCACCGCAGTGGTCATGGTGGTCTGCGGCCGGAATCTTCCCGTCCGAACGATCGGACAGAAACCACGGTCCGATGATTCCCGCCCAACCCACAACGCGAGCGCAAGGCAATTCCCGCCCAAGCCACGACCCACGCGGCGGGAAGCGACGAGCCAGGTAGGTAAGCTTCTCTTTTTTTTTCTTTTTTATTATATTCTTTCCATTTACTTTCTTTTCTTTTTTCTTTTTCTTTTTCTTTCCATGCTTCATTTATTTTTATTTTTATTTTCTTTTTGATTTCTGTGACTTTTTATTATTCTTTTCTTTTCTTTTTTCCTTTTCTTTTTCTTACTATTACTATTCTTTCCATGCATCAATTTTTTTACTTTTGTTTCATATGTATTCTTTCTTTTTTTCAATTTTCTTTTCACATTTGTTTTCTCTTCTCTTTCTTTTTTCTCTCTTTATTTTTTTTTTCATTGCTTCTATTTATTTTTTATTTTATTCTTTTTTGTTTTCTATGTTTTTATTTTTATTGTATTACGTTTTCTTTTTTTATTCTTTTCCTATTTATTTTTACTTTTTATTTTTCTTTTGATTTTTTGTTGTTTTTGCTTGCCTCTATTTATTCTACCTTTTCTTTTCTTTTTGAGTATTCTATGCTTTCATTCTTATTTTAATCTTTCTTTCTTTTTAATTTCCTTTTTTGGTTCTTATTTAAGTTAATCATTTATTTTATTTGTTCTATATATTCATCATTTGTTAATCATGTTTTTATCATTTTATTTTTCTTTATTTGTTTTCTTTTTAAAATATTTTTCTTTGATTCATGTTTTCTTATCTTTTAGGTTTGTTTATTTATTTTTATGTGTTTATTATTATTATTATTTTCATACTTTTTATTTTTTTTACTATTATTTTTATATATTTTTTCGATATTATATGTTATTTTCTATGTTTATGTAGTATACATAATGCGTTGTTTTTATGTTTACATGATATATATTTGATGTTCTATGATGCTTTTTTATGTTCATGTGGTATACATGTAATATTCTGTGATCTATTTTGCGATGTCTATGTAATATATATGGGATGTTCTTGCAGTATACATGTGATGTTCTACAATGTATTAGTGATGTTCACTTTAGTATACATGTGGTGTTCTATGATATATTTAGTGATGTTCGTTTAATATATATGTGATGTTCTATAATATATGTAGTGATGTTCTATGGTGTATTACTAATGTTCTATAATATATTTTTTTTCTTTTCTTCTTATTTTGTTTCTTTTTGTTTTCCTTTTCTTTTCCCCTCCTGATCGCTGTTGTTTAGTTTTCTTTTCTTTTCTTGATATTTTTTTATTTTCTTTTCTTGGTATTTTTTCTTTTCTTTTTTATTTTTCTTTTTTCATATTCTATACCTTTTATCTTTTTCTACTTCTTTCTTATTTGTTTACAATTATTTTCATTGTATATTTTTTCTTTTCTTTTCTTTTATTTCTTTTTTTTATGTTCTATGTTGGATTTTTAATATTTTATATAGTTTATATGTGCTTTTTTTTATGTTCATGTGTTATATATGTCTTTTTTCATATTCTATACCTTTTATATTTTTCTACTTCTTTCTTATTTGTTTACAATTATTTTCATTGTTATATTTTTTTTCATTTATTTCTTTTCTTTTTCTTTTTTTATGTTCTATGTTGGATTTTTAATATTTTATATAGTTTATATGTGCTTTTTTTATGTTCATGTGTTATATATGTGTTTTTTTATATTCACGTGGTATATATGTAATGTTCTATGATGTATTTTGTAATGTTCGCGTAATCTACATGTGATGTTCTCGTAGTATACATGTGATGTTTTATAGTGTTTTTTGTGATGTTCAAGTATACCCGTGATGTTTTATAGTGTATTTACTAATGTTCACATTTATAATATATTTAATAGTTTACTTACCCTAATGTTATACATATGATATTCTATAGTCTATTTTAGGATGTTTGAAAATTATCCACGTGATATTCTTTTTAATTTTCTCTATTGCGTTTTCTTACATTTTTGTTTTCATGCTTTGGTCTACATTTTATTTTTTTTATTTATGATATGCATTTATTTATTTGTTTATCTAAAATTAGAACATTGTTTTTCTAAATTGAGAACATTTTTGTTTCAAAGACGGAACATTGTTTTCTAAACCTAGAACATCGTCTCTATTTAATAAAAAAAAAATTCTATCTTCATAAGACAAATGTTCGCCAATAAAATTTTATCTAAATATATTCATGTGAGATCTTGTTTTAAAGGATTTATTATAAGAAATCTAATGGTGTAATCAAAATTTAATTTGAATGTTTGATTTAGCATCTATAACTTTTTTTAGTTGGTAAAAACGTATGACGTCAGCACTACATGCATACTGGTGATCCGTGATCTGTTCCGCGCGTGCCATCCTCTCGTGCGCCATAGTCTGGTGGGCGGGAAAGTGACTACGCGGGAAAATATATCGGCCCACGATTGCCGTCCGAGCGGCCGGACGCTAAGACGCCCCGTCTGCGGCGGTGCACGGACCACGAGACGTGAGACGACCTTCTCACCTCCGCGGCGGCTGCTGCGGGCGGGACGACGGCAGCAAGGACAAGGATGTGGCTGTAGCCGGTAACCTTGTTTACTTCTAATTTTCTTTTTGGTTTTAGTATTATAACATTTTTTTTTATTTAAAAATTATTATAGACTAATTAGACTCAAAAAGATTTATCTCGTGATAGTTAAATTGTCCAATTAGTTTTTGTTTTCGTTTATATTTCACGCTTCATGAATGTGCCACAAGATTTTCCCTAATATCGAATCTTATAACACATTAAATATAAATAAAATAAAAACTAATTACATAATTTATCTATAATTTATAAGACAGATCTTTTAAATATAATTAATTTATAATTAAATAATATTTATTAAATATATGCGAAACCAAAAACTTTTACCTACTGTTCACGCCTCCTCCCTCCTCGACTCTCCGCACTGGCATTGCCATGCTGCCACCATACCATGTGCGATGCTGTTAAACTACAGTACTGTACTAGTACTACGCGTCTGCACTGACAGTGAACACCTCATCTGTTTTCACTTGCGCATCCATCGTCCAGGGAAAAAAAAAGAGATGACCTAAGCACCGTAAAAAAAAGGACCTAAGCTAACTAGTCAAACGTGAGTAGGTTTATTATAAAACATAATATTTATATTTATATTTTTCAATAGATTTATAAAAATACCTCTTCTATCTCAAAATAAATGCACTTCTAAAATAAATGTAGATAAGCTCAAACGAACAAGCTAAATAGAGAAAGTTTTAAAGACTTACTTGAACGAGATGCAGAATATCTAGAAATGTATTTGTTTTAGGATAAATTTTAAATATATAATTATAATTTTTTTAGGATGGAGAGTGTATATTCAAAGATTAATGCAATGATGCCTAATTTTCCCATAGTATTATTGCATTTTTGTATATATTTAACCAAATTTGAAATCAATTACCTTATTACAATACGAGAATTATAATCATTTTGTGACGGGTGTGTACTATATTGTTTTAGTTTTTTTAGAGTTAGATTCCTCTAATTTTAGAAGCATCAATTTTAAAAAGTATTCCGTAATGAACAAGCATCTCAAACATCAAATTTTATATTAGACATACCTTGAAATTCATATTTTCAGTGTTACTGCTGACGTGACTAGTTTTGTTAACTTGGTAAAAAAACTAGAGAAATTTTGTCTTATAATAAAAATAATTTATACTATATTTTAAGTGCATGCAATCAAATGTCCAAATCTTGACTATAATGATGTATCAATGTATGAGTTTATTCCAAGATTAGATATTTACAAATGGTGCGTCACTACTTGTACACTTGTGTATATGATTTATCGATGTATATCATTAATTAACACGCGTCTAATACTCTAGCCGGCTGGTGGCAGGTTGAGTGGAGTGATGAGTTTGTTGAGATGGCCATTTTGAACAAGAATCTCACGGATTATTGCATTTTTCACCCGAAATGATAAATAAAGTTGTTTTCTTATTAGAGGAGGTAGAACTACCATTGTAACTCTGAATTTTGGTAAAGAAAACTACGTTTGTGATATAATTTTTCTATTTACGTGTTTGGTGAACTAGGTAACCCAACAACATGGTTGTATAGATTTGGTGTATCTAGAATTTATTCATTAATGTCACTAAGCTATAATCTCATCAAACATTTAGAACAGAATTGTAATACATTAGTGTTGTAGTGGTACACTTGCATATAGTCATTGGTTTCACCTGGTACCAATACTTATATTCATCGAAACCACAATATGTACAATTATAATACTCTTTTTCCTTGAAACTTAAATTTTATGTGTGAGCTTCCTCTCAAGTCTCAATGAAACTAACTTGACCTCCTCTCTAATCAAGTCCATGACACAACTGGCGTCATAAGGTCTTGGTGGCGACGACGTGAACGTGCACCTCCTCCCTGCGTCACAAAAACCCCGTGAAGTCCTTCCCTTTCTACCCTCCAAAGTCTTGCCCTACCCTCCGGCCCCCACCGGTGTAGGACGGAGAGGGGACACCGCAATCCGGCCCGCCAATGGTGTCCTTCCACCTCGGCCAGCCGTCGCCACGTCGGCGCGTGATCGGGGAAAAGCGCCTCGCCACCCTGCTTCTGCTGATGAGCTTCTTCTCTTCTCGCCGGGGTCGCGGGAGGGGAGGGAGATCTCTCGCTTTTCTTTCTTTCTTTCCCTGGCATTTCGCGACAAAGAACCGTCCTTGGGCCGCGTGCGTGGAGGCGCCATGGCCAGCGGCGGGCGGCGGCGGCCCAAGCCGAGGGCGAGGGCGAGGGCTAGGGGCAAGGCGAAGAGGACCAAGTACCTCAGCCTCAGCGACCTGATGGTTAAGGCGGAGGTGGCAGCGACGCCGTCGCCGCCGTCGCCGCCGGCGGACCCGTGGGAGGAGGAGGAGGCGGAGGCGGAAGTGAAGCGGGAGGAGGACGCTGGCGGCGACGACGGAGGCGCCGGGCGGCAGCAGCAGCAGGTGGAGCCGTTCGCGCTGCACAACCACAACGAGGCGTCCACGCTGTTCGAGGCCCTGCCGGCGCCGTCGCTCTCCGACATCCTCGGCCCGTCGCCGTCCGCGTCGCCCGACGGGGCCGGCTCGGGGGCTTCGGGGCTCCCGGGCGCCCAGGAGGAGGACCTCGCGCGCCGCGCGCTGCGGGGCAGGGAGCGCTGGGTGTACTGCTCCTCGCCGGCGGCTACGGCCACCCCCACCGCCACCGCCACCACGTCGTCGTCGTCGCCGTGCTCGTCCGCCGCCAGTACGGGCGCGTCGGCGGCGCGCTCGCTGCTGCTCAAGCTCGACTACGAGGAGATCCTCGCGGCGTGGGCCGACCGGGGGTCGCTCTACATCGGCGCCGCTGGCGCCAGCGGGGGCGGCGGCGGCGACTCGCCGGAGCTGCAGCTCGACGCCGTAAGCCAACATCCGCTTCTCAGTCCTCGCAGATGTTGTATGCCCGTCGTGCGGGTCTTGGTGACACGGATGTGAGTGTGACCGACCGCGGTGCCGCCGCCGCCGCCGCCGTCTGCCCGTGCAGGTGCAGGTGTTGGTGGAGATGGAGCCGGCCGACCACGCCGTGGCGGAGCTTTCAGGGAGGGCGGAGAGGGTGAGGCGGTACAAGGAGAAGCGGCGGAGGCGGCTCTTCGCCAAGCGGATCCGGTACGAGGTTCGCCGGGTTAATGCCGTCAAGCGGCCGCGGTTCAAGGTGAAGAATTGACATCACTTTTTTTCTGTTGATGATGCTATTGCTGATGTCTCTCAAGTTGGCACGATATGAGCTTCTGTGATCTCATTCATACATCTCCTTATTAATTACTGATGGGCCAAGGCATGAATTTGTTATGATCCTAGTACTACAAACACTGCTCTGAATCCATGCTCTGAACTATATAAATTGATTGGTTTGGAGTTTGGGATTTTGGGATGCATTATTATGTCTTTATGCATGCATGCATATATCTGCAGCTCTAACCTGATGCTTGAAATTTTGCTAATTGGGACTTGGTAATTTCGTTATGCAATTGAGAACTGTGGGTTTTGCACATTACCAGTTTATCAGATAAATTCATTGTGCCTAAAGCATTTGAGTTGCTAAACAGAGCATTTGTTTGTTGTTTGCAAATGAGTACTCAAATCGTGTTCCACTTTGTCTGTCAGGTCTTGTTTGGTTACTCTCTAATCCACACCAATCCACATGTGTTGAGGTGGAAATCTAGTTATTTTTTCACCTCAAAACATGTGGATTGAGATGGACTAAAGTGTAGACAAAACAACCCTGAGTTAATTGCATTAGGCTTTTTGGCAAGCTGGGAAAAAGTAGCAGATACAATATGGGTTCAGCAACTTTGAAAAGCAAATCACAATATTTTCTGACCATTGTTTACATGAATGCAGGGTCGTTTCATAAAGGAACATGAGGAAAGCGAGCTGCGGCCTACGTAGCCTCCTTTGCTTCTTCCATCGCCACAAGGATAGCCCGTGTGTGTATATATACGGTTAGTCACCTTGGTGTCTCATCCCAGTTCAGTCGCTGTACCGCGCACCTACCCTGGCCAAGTGCCAAGCTTCAGCCTTCAGGTGTAGAATCACTAGCTGCAAAGTTATGTTCCGTAGGATGAAAATAACAGAACTTAGAATGGAAAAAAAACATCGGATGATGAATTGTTCTCGTTTCAAGATCCATTGGTTCGGACTTACTAGTTTGCAAACTGTGCACAGGGGCAATGTTCAGTTAGCAACAATTTGACTCAGGCAGGGCTTGAGAATTTGTCAATTTGATATCTGAGCCATCTGATTAGCAACAAAAAAAAAGTATGCTTAGAGACATTCATTTACCAACAGTTGACAGAGAACACCTCTTTGTAACGCTGGATTATGGCATGAGGATCTTGTAAACTCGGTAGCTGATGGCACTGCTTGCTACTATCTTTTAGAGTTCACTGCTAGTGACGCACGTCATGTGAGTCTGTTCATGGGGGGTGCAGTGTATTTTCAGACGATCAGTTCTGGTTTGTCGAAAGTGACAGTGTTCTGTTAGTAATAACAACTCAACTGACCTCTTGACCAAGGGCTGAAGCATCTGAGTTTGAGCTGTCCGATTGTTAAAAACTGATGCATGTTTCTCAAATAGTCAAATCTACTACTTACTACGTATGCCACAACAGCCTTTTGATTCAGTTTTGAGGCCTTTTTTTGCCAAAAGAACTGAACAGCGTCTATGTTCGTTTTACTTAAATTTGATTGATGCTATGTTGTGAGAGGAAAACATTGTTCTTTCGTTAAAAAATAGCTAAAGTAGTGCTGTATATTGTAAAAAAGAAGTACTACCCGGGAATGGGCTGCTGCATGCTGCTGCTGTTAAAGGCTGAACGCCGGCGTGCAAGCAAGTGCATGTGAATTCCGGGTGGACCTGAGACCTGACGGAGATGGAGGACGGTCCATACTCCATACCGTGGTGCCGTTCTGCTGCTGGAGTCAGGTACTATCAGCCATGCATGTGAGCCGTTCTAGGGCAGAGAGGCCCACCTGTCAGCCAGGACGCCTGTGTATGAGTGACTCTGGGACTTGTCCTGTTCCTTGTGGCGGCCGGGAGCACACTGTCGGCGTCGGTGATCCTTTCGGTGCGTCCGGCGGCGGCGGATGGTCAATGGATGTGCGTGTGCTGATGTGCTATTTTACCGCCATTACCTTTCACTGTACAAGGTACAGGTACTCGAATCCAGGTCGTGTGGATTTTTCTCTGATATATCTATAGGAAGGAAATACTCCTATTAAGGCCTTGTTTAGTTCCGAAATTTTTTTGGTTTTTAAGGACGGTAGCACTTTCATTTTTATTTGATAAACATTATCCAATCATTGAGTAAGAAGGCTTAAAAGATTTATCTCGCGATTTACTGGTAAACTGTACAATTAGTTTTTATTTTCGTCTATATTTAGTGCTCCATGCATTTGCCACAAGATTTGATGTGACGGAGAATCTTGAAAAGTTTTTGGTTTTTGGGTGAACTAAACAAGGCCTAACTGAGGCTTTGTTTAATTTTCAAAAAGTTTTAAGATTCTTCGTTACATCGAATCTTATGGCATATGCATGCAGCATTAAATATAGATGAAAACAAAAACTAATTACACAGTTTGCCTATAAATTGCGAGATAAATCTTTTAAACTTAGTTAGTCTATAATTAAATAATATTTGTCAAATAAAAATGAAAGTGCTACAAAGGCGAAAAACTCAAAATTTTGAGAAGCCGAGCTGGTTCATCCGGCGGAATTCATAAGTTCCATGCAGGCCTGTGTTACTATTGCTGCTCCAACATTGGATACTGAGTTGCATTGCTGGTGCTGAAGGAAGGACCAGCCCACGGGCCACGGCCTACCGATTGAAGTTGCTACTGCTACACAAGATGGGCCGCCCACGACTCGCCACCCAGCTTTGGCCCAGCAGTCGCTATGCGGGACCAGAGACCAGAGTGTGTCAAGGTCAAGCCCAATAAGCAGAGTGCAGTAGCTCACTCTGTTGAGTAAGAATGTGAACTCTGTTTAGTTTAACTTAAACATTACAGAATGAATCCATACACTCCTATAACTCTCATAGTTCTGGCTAGCTGCCTTGCACACCCTAGAGATTTTACTTGGCTTATATATTAGAATGGCATATGTATGAGATATAAATTTAGGGGCATTCCTTCTCAGGGGGTGCTTGGTTCACTCCTCACTAAATCTAGTCTCATTTAGTCACTTTTTACCCGAACACTATGACTAAATGAGACTAAATGGGCTTTAGCCAACTAGTCACTCTAATGTTGCTAAATGAGACTAAACCTCACTTTTTAGTCACTTTGGAGCCAAACACCCTGGCTAAAAGGGACTAAAAGGTCTCTTTTAGTTCACCAAACCAAACAGACGTTTTAGGAGCTGGTTTAGGTGACTAAACTTTATTAGTAGGTGTGAACGAAATACGCCCTAAGTCACTTGCTATGGCTCACTACGGCGTCACCTCTCTTTTTTTTCAGTGATGTCTCACTCCGATACGCTTTGGTAGACACAGTTTTGGAAAATATTACAAAGAATAAATTATTTTGTTATTATGATTAAACTTAAATCGAAGGCAACAAAAAAAGAATGTGGGTCTAAAATTTGTTCATTTAACCTTCACAACTAGGGGTATAAAAGAATTTGTTCATTTAACCAGCAGAACTCGTCTTATTTTTTTGGTAACTCAGACTGCATTAAAGATTTTAGAAGATCTTTACACTGAGGAGCACAAAGTCACGAATCATCGGGTCCGACCAGTCACTTCTCAGTTTTGGCAGGGGTTAGGCCTTGTTTAGTTTCAAAATATTTTACAAAATCGACACTGTAGCTTTTTCGTTTGTATTTGACAAATATTGTCCAATCATGGACTAACTAGGTTCAAAAGATTCATCTCGTCAATTTCGATCAAACTGTACAATTAGTTTTTATTTTTGTCTATATTTAATACTTCATGCATGTGTCTAAAAATTCGATGTGACGGGAAATCTGAAAAATTTTGCAAATTTTTTTGGAAACTAAACAAGGCTTAACATTTGTTCAAATGGGGACCAATTTTCAAGGTGAGGGATAGCAGGACTAACAAATTCTGGCAGGATTATTGGATCCAAGATGTCCCTCTGATGACCAGTTATGAAAATCTGTACAAAATGGTAAGGGTGCCTGATTGTACTGTTTCTGATTGCTGGGAGGAAGGAGGCTGGTTTGTTGATTTCAGGAGAATTCTCTCTGTTTGGGAACTAAACAGTTGGCAGGAACTCCTTGAGGAACTTATGGGTGTACGGAGTATCTCTGCATGAAGAGACCACGGATTCTGTTTTCTGGGCTTTAGAGAAAAATAAACAGTTTAGCATAGGTCTTTATATAGGTTCTTGATAAACAGGAGTATGACAAGTAGAGTTGCAGGAATCATTTGGAATGCAAAATTCCTTTGAAGATTAAGTTCTTTCGATGACAGGTTTTCAATAATAAAAAGATTGCACAGCTCATCTTTACTCAAAAGGGGCTGGAAAGGGAGTGGCAATTGCTGCCTTTGTGGCAAACCAGACACTATAGATCATATCTTTTTTTTTTGACTGCTTAGCAAATTAAACTGATTTGTAGTATTATTCTGGAAGTATTTCGGTGGAAGAAATTACCTTATTCTCTGAGAAGGTGTTATCACGGCCGACAAGAAGCACAATCTTTACTGTACAACTACTACCTGCTTGTCTTATAATCCGTACTTTTTTTGTCAGTCAACAATGTTTTTTTCTAACAATAAATCAACCAACAGTGTTTTCAGTCATAACTTTTCAGACCAGCGAACATGCTTGATTGATCATGTTTACTTTGCAGGTTTTGGTGGGCCTTATGGACTACTAGGAACAAGATGACTATTGAGAAGAGGTTCCCAAGCGCCAACTGATGTTATCTATGGTGCCTTGGCTCTGATGAAGAATTGGAGTATTCTGTTAAAGGAAACGGATAGGGAGAAGACGGCTCATGTGAAGGAAGGCATCATGTCTTGGATGAAGAGTTTCAAGCTCAGCTGTGTGGCGCCTACTATCTTTGAGATTTGATGTCTTATTAGCTTCCTGTTTGAGTGCGTCGTTGACACCGATATCCCCAATATTGTACAGCTACCTTACTTTCTTAAAAGCAGAGAATTCATTCTCCTTAAAAAAAACAATGACAGCTCCTTTATGAATTTGTGGTTGTTGGCGACGACTAGAGGAAGACTTGGCCGGCCTTGCAAGTCATTGATTTCAGATAGTGCAACTGACATCTTGTAGCATCCTAGCAAGGCACGGGAAGTCGCCTCTATATTTCCTTGAGCTTGTCCATGGCTCGGGAGTGGGAACAGCTTAGTCAGCTCAACAGTGTTAAACTGGGGGCTTGTTTAGGCCTTATTTATTCTAAAAAAATTACAAAATTTTTCAAAATTTTTCGTCACATAAAATCTTACAGCACATGCATGTAACATTAAATATAGATAAAAAATAACTAATTATACAGTTTGTCTGTAATTTACGAGACGAATCTTTTAAGACTAGTTAGAGAGTGTTTAGGACTGCTCCACGAACTCTACTTCACAAGCTCAACTAAAAGCAGCTCTAAAAAAAACTGGAGTTTATGGAGTAACTCTTTAAGTGCTCTCACAACTCCAATATTTTTTTCTCGAACTAAGTGCGTGGAGCTGAAACTGTTTGGCTAAAAATCGTGGAGCGGAGCTGAAAAACGTGGAGCAGAGCAGTCCCAAACACCCCTTAGTCCATGATTGGATAATATTTGTCAAATACAAATGAAAATGCTACAATGTCCATTATGCAAAAAAAAAATATAACTAAACAAGGCCTTAGTTGCATTTTTTTGCAAAATGAACATAATAGCACTTTCGTTTATATTTGACAAAATATTGTCTAATCATGGACTAAAATTCGTCTCGCAAATAATAGGCAAACTGTGCAATTAATTATTTTTTATCCATATTTAATGCTCCATACATGTGTCGTAAGCTTTGATATGACGGGAAATCTTAAAAAGTTTTGCAAAATTTTTAAAAAGAACTTCTGTCCAAAAGTGTGCACTCTTAGCTACAGCGCTAAATCAAAAGGCAATGCTGCAATGATGATATCAAATAAGTATTATTAGATTTATCATTTAATATATCTTTATAGCATCAAACCATAATTTAGTCAAACTTTAAATAGTTTAACTCTGATAAAATCTGAAATACACTTTTTTGATACCGAGGGAGTATAGTAAACAGCGCAAGAAAGTCCTCAGCATGTTCGTTAGTAGTAGTACACAGCGCAAGAAAGTCCTAAACTTTAAATAGTATAGCATCACTGCCAAGTAGGAAGAATCATCCTCAGCACTTCCTTGAATTTTCCAGCTCCACTTGTTTCTGCATGTTCACACTACTGTACACAGCGCAAGAAAGTCCCCTCCATACATTTTCGCTTCTATATACATATACAGGTAGACATAGACATATACATGCCACAGTTAGTTGACTCAGTAATAAGGAACACAGCAGTGTGTCTGTTGGTGATCCCTCCTCCTTCATCCCTTCGGTTGGTGCTGCAGCAACCTGCAGGGAGGCCGACGCATGAGCTAGAGGAGAGCCAAGGTAATAAGGATTATATATATTCCATGCATATGCATCGACCTGTAACCCAATTAATTAAGCATGAAAAACATGCACTGCTCCATATTACAGATTTACAACTAGTATATATATAGTATTTATCTAGTACATACTTCGGTACTTGTGTGCATCAAATTGAAGTATAAACCCTGCTGTTGTTTTGTGTCCTGATCAGCAGGTTGGTCGAATCATATCCCTACACCTAGCAAGTAGCGACTTCATGGCAGAGATGGTGTGTTCAGCACTTGTTCAGGAGACGGTGAGCAGAGGCGTCTCCTTTGCGTTGGGCAGACGCAAGGAGAAGGCGTCCCAAGGGCACTTGACAGAGAGGCTCGAGATGGCAGTCAGCGAGCTGGAGTTTGCACTTGAGAGGGCCATGGAGCTGCCCATCAGACACCTCTCCTTGCTCCAGCGCAGGAAGATTATCAAGCGTGCCTACATCGAGGCCATGGAGCTGCTCGACAAGCACAGGCAACAAGCGGTGCCTCCTGGCGAGGAAGAGCAGCTCCCGCAAGTGGTAAACAAGCGCAAGCGATGGTTTAATAGTGCTAAGAAGAACATGTCCATCACACCTTTTGCTGTCTTGAGCACACATGATGTTGGAAGATTTGAATGGTATGCAGATTGTGCCGGAAGGTTTGTGAGGGACTTGGAGTCTGGTTGTTCACTTCATCACTACACCTTTTGCAACCCTATTGTTAGGCATCTCCTTGAAGGGAAAACTCTCACTTATCATTCGGAGCAAGGAAACCTGCTACGGCATCTCTACATCAGGCCCACGTATTCTGATGAGCGTGGCGTGGAGGCAGCGCTTGCATACCGTTATGAGGATAGCACAATGGCTGAGAAATGTTTCTTGCTGGGGTTGATCCTACGACTAACAGAAAGCACAGACTTGGTTGAGGTTGCTATAAAAGGCTTGCAATTACTACTAGCATCTCAATTCAAACTTGCTGTTGAATATGCAATGGGAGAACTCACCCTACTATCTAACTTACAAGACATTGCCCATTTGCATGGGCCTCTGTGGGTGGGCATTCAAGAATTGCATGTCATGCACACACAAATTGCTCGCCCAGACCCAGCATGCTGCCAAGGAAGCAGGCACGGACTTTGTGCTGCTAACAACAACGTCTCATCAGAGTTAGCAGATATATTCCCAGATCAAATTATTGCTTTGGGTTTCCAGTGCTATATATCAGCTCCAGTAGAGTCCAAAACACGTACTAGCTCATTTCATGAGTGCGGAAGAAGAAGAAGCAAAAACAGAGGTTGGAAGCCACCACCTCTGGTGCTGACAGCTGCCTTCATGCCTCATGCTGTGACTCAAACGCAAGATAGTTATGCACTCGAAATCATCGGAGACGCTACAGAGTATAGAAATGCTAGTAGCATACAACAAGTGGCAGAGACAGTACAATCAAGCGCGGTCAATTGTTTTTCGCATCAGCCAGAGCTGCCAAAATATGGAATGGATTGGTTCGGTAAACATGGTTTTGCATGGTTTGTGGTGGAAAAGTCAAGCTCTGAAAGAGCACTTGACTTTGCCAACTTGTTGCAGCGCTGTGACTGCTGCTGCCGCGACAAATTCCTCCATAGCTACAATGGCTGGAGAGAGAAAAATATGCCGCCCACAGCCACCACAGAAAAAGGGCAGCCGAGCAGAGCTACCCGAGCAAGTGCAAGGAGAAGTAGAATGAGGTAGTAGTTAGGTGTTTTTTTTTATTCAAGTTAAGTGTGTTAGTTTGTTGCCCTGCAGCCGAGTGTTACAAGGCTCAACTGCTCTCCTGATTTCGTACGGTGATGTAAGCTACATAGTGTGAAAACTAAGCTATCCTTAGAAAGAAAGATATATGTGCTATGGATTCTATACTCCACAAGAGATTAGTACCAGAATAAGAGGATGCATATTTCTATCGATACAGTGGCGGTGCTCGAACAGAAATTTAGGTGGGGCACATCACAGACACAACTTTTTAATGACATCGCAAGGACACACATCAATAGCTAATCTATGGCAATTTTAAACATTGATTGATGATAGTACCTCTCATTTGAAGATAGTAGTCCATTAATTCAACAGAGACCAACCGAACAAGAAAAGGTGTCCAAATTAAAGACTGAAATCCAACATTCCAAGAGCTAAGAGACCTGTGAAGAACAAATCAGTTAGTGACTTAGTGTGTAATATATGAATTATAATGTAATAAAACTTTTTTTTGGGGGAAATGCATGACCTCTAGGTTGGGTTGGACCCTTGAACAAATAAGCCTTATTAACCTCATCTCTAATGTCAGGGTGAAATTAATCAATTGCTATTCGGCATCCAATATCAGCAATAACATGAAGATTTGCATCAAATTCCCTAATGAGATCAGTACCTGCACTTTCTTATTCTTCTTCTTCATCGTGAGTTTGTGCTTGATCTGTTTGGGCTTGTGCTTGTTCAGTTGATTCAACTTGAGAAACTACAACTACTTGTTGATGTATTTCTTCAGATTCCACAGCCACACCAATTTGATTTTCATGGGTACTTGGGGCAGGATCCAGAACCAACACTCATACTTGAAAAGAAAATGACTTCAAATCTACACATATACAACCAGCAAAATCTCAATTATCACATCTCGAATAAAATAAATTGCTAAATGCCTAAATCTCAAATTCACAATTACAGTATACCTCTTGTTACAATTTTTTTTCTTCCCAATTGCTTGCAGAAGAGGAATGACTGTTGGTGTTTTGGGGCGCCTGTACCTCAGCCTCGGCCTGCTACTCCCTCTCGCTCTCCTTCAGCTTCTCCCCTGCCACGCCCACTCCCGTGGCCCGCGCCCACCAAATCCTCCTCCTCCTCCTCCTCCATCAGAGCAGCCTGCCTGCGTGGCTGCGCCGCTGTCGCGAGCGGGAGCGGCGAGCCACGAGCGGGTGCCGCGCAGCTCGGGGCCGGTCGGGCGGGGCGGCTGCAGCGAGCAGCGCGACGCGGCGTGGGCTGGCCGGCTGGGGCTGGGGCGCCCCGCGCGGAGCTCCGACCTCCAACTCTGGCGCTGTGCCGGCGGACGCCAACGGGACCAGGAGGAGCGCGATTGGGCCTGGTTTGGGTACACTTTCACTTGGGCCGAATGCTGGGCTTATTGGGCCTGTTTTCCTTCTCTCTCCGTTTTTCCAGTCCCTGGCTGCCGCTCTCGTCGGAATTCCGCCGCTCCATGGGCCATGGCTGGGCGCCTGGCCGGAAAGGAGAAAGACATGGGTACCATTAGTTATTTTTTATCTATATTTAATATTGGTTAAATTTGATGTGATAAGAATTTTTGAAAAAATTTAGATTTTAGGTATAACTAAACAAGACTTATTAATGCTGTACCACAGTATTCACTATTGAGGGATAAAACCATATATTATGGAGTTTTTTTTTCTCTTCCTCCCATCAACTGGAAATGTTTCCTTCCTGATGAGATGCTTTTTATTTCTTTCTCCCTGAAAGTCTGCTACTGGCAACATAGCGGCACGTTTTGCCGTTTCAATAACGCTTGTTTAGATACATCCAAGAATCCAAAACTTTACAAAATTTTCCATCACATCGAATCTTGCGGCACATGAATGGAACATTAAATATAAATAAAAAGGATAACTAATTGCACAGTTTACCTGTAAATCACGAGACGAATCTTTTAAGCCTAGTTGCTCCATAATTAGATAATGTTTGTCAAATAAAAATGAATGTGCTACGGTATCAAAATCCAAAAAAATTTTGGATATAAACAAGGCCTAACTGTGTTATCACGAAAGTAACCGTACAGTTGCACTAACCGAGGTTAAATGAGGCATGCATTCACATCTTGCCAGTCTTTGCTTGGCGTTGTTCTGCTCGTGAAGCTTTCTCGCTTCCCGAGTTCACAGCTGCTTCTTTCCAGCAGCCCCCTGGTATGATTTCTTCTGTCATGTAGACTACTCCAATCCAGAGGAATCGACAAGGCCACATTTTTACGTCAATCCTATGGCACTCCAAGGATCCCGATGCTATGTAGATGTCTTCAGAGTGACAGACGATCAATCCACAGCTCCGGCCAATGCTGGCATAGGTATTTTTATTCTCAATTTTCAGGCACACCCAGCCCAATCTATCTACATCAAGACCAGGATGCAAAACTGTTACTCTGTTCTTATGGGAGAGGCTGCGGCTCTAACTCTTGGTGCCAAGCTGATTCAAGCCCTCCAAATCTCTCAATGTTTCTTCCTCTCTGATTCCGAACAGCTGGTTCGGTTTCTTCACAAAGACAGAAAGGACAACCTTCCCCACTGGAGAATGAAACCATATACCCAAGCCTTTGATAATGTCGCAGAATTACTTCAAGCTACTCTTTTCAAGATTCCCAGATCATCAAACTCTACAGCGGATACCCTAGCTAAACAAGCGAGAGTTTCCACTCTTGTAGAGCTTGATCACACTTGTACCCGTTTGGCTTGTGGTTCTTTATGTTCTCTTCAGGAACCTTTGTAGCTTCATGCTGCGATTAATATATTTCGGTCTGTTCTTTGTCAAAAAAAAAAAAAGAGTTCACCGAGAGAGATTGGACTGAGTGAATAGGCTCTACTCCATTATGTAATATAGTATATTTTAGAAATTTTATTTTAGAACAAATTAAGAGAGATTATAAAAGGCATATGTGTCTTCACTTTATTTTCTAATAAAATGCTATCGTTAGTGGTGATTAGTTGATAAATGGAAAGTATTAAATATAAAACTCTATATTACAGGATGAAGAAAATATACATCTAATATGTATGCCATCTCAAATCTGTGTTCTTTTTTTAAAAAAAAATTACCTACACAATGGGGCAGGGACGTTGGCACACACAGGATCATGCATATGCATGTGCGCAAAAGTCAAATAGTACACACATTTGCCGAGGCTTTGTTTAGTTTTACTGGAAATCTAAAAACTTTTTAAAATTTCTTATCACATCAAATTTTATGGTACATATATAGAGCATTAAATATAAAAAAATAACTAATTGTACAGTTTTTCTATAATTTGCGAGAGAAATCTTTTAAATCATAATTGAAAAATAATTCCTAAATACAATCGAAAGTGTTATGGTACCAAAAAAAAAAAAAACAAGGCCCGAGTTCTTGACGGGCTGGCCCCTGCTACATTTTTGCAAGCTACCACTACCATCCACAGGGAGTCAGCAACAAGCAACAGCAGCGGCCTCATCAGTACACACGCATACTCCGTAGGGGCATGCACCGCCGGATTGTATGAAAGAATCTCTCTCTAAAAAGAAGTCCAGAAAGCCAAGAAACAAGCAACAAAAGCAAGTCGACGTTCAAGGAAAGAAGGGAAAGCGCATGCATTCTATAATAATGGTTCTTCCCTTCCTCAAATTGATTTTTCTTGGCACACAATTTCAAACAACGATTGATTTCAATTCAATTGAATTCAACTGTTATTGCTACCAATTCGCTGCCTAGGTATACAAGAGCAAGAATACAAGATGGATGGGATGCGTACTGTTGTGGTGGGTCACCAAAAAATCACCTCCTACCTTAGTACCTAGAATTACAAGGCCACAATCAGTACTAGTAAAAAACAAAAACAAAAATCGATGCCTAAAATTACCCTTTTTTTCTTTGGCGTAATTTGCAAGCCAAAGCCAAGATTGGATCGTGTGGTCGGCCGGTGACTGTTCTTGAGGACCCAAGTACCACACCCAACAGAAGAACGGATGGATGTCCGCACGGCTAGAGCCGCCGCCGACGACGACGACGACGAGACGACGGCCTCTTCTTGCGGAGGATGACCTCGGTGTCGAGCCCGAACGCATCAACCTTCGACACCCTCACAACGTCGCACCTTGGGAACAACCCAACGAGGCCGCGCACATCAAGCAAGTCATTGGCAGAGTACTTATCCCCACGGCGGTGCACGGCGACGTGGAGCACCGCGACACCCCCGGGGCGCAGGGTACGCTCGACCTCGGCGGCGAACCGGTCCGGGTACAGCGCGTGGTCGAAGACGTTGGAGAACTCGAAGTCGAAGGTGTCGTTGTCGAACGGCTGGTTGTGGAAGTCCCCGCGCGCGACGAGCGGCGGCGCGGGCGCGAGGTCGATGCCGAGCGCGTCGCGGACGCCCACCTGCCGCAGCGCGGCGACCTCCTGGCCTAGCCGCGCGCCGACGCAGAGCGCGCGGGAGGTGGTGGAGAGGAGGCCCTCGTCGCGCAGACCCGTGAAGAGCCGCGCGAAGGCGTCCACCTTCCGTTGCCAGTCACGGGTCGCCCAGACCCGGCGGAGGCGCGGGTCCAGCGTCTTGTTGAGCTGGTGACGGAGGTAGTCGTCGTAGGAGGCGTACCGGGAACGCCGCATCCGGATGTGTGGGGTCGGCGGGGATGGGGTCAGCGGCACGACGGTGGTGGTGGTGGTGGAGGCAGCGACGGCTGTTGCGGAGAGGACAGGGCGGGAGGAGGTGGAGTAGACGTACAGCAAGAGGAGGAGGGAGAGGAAGGGGAGCGCGAGGAGGAGCGGGCGGGCGGGGAGCACGGCGGCGCGCGCGGGCTTAGAGGAGTCAGCGGCGGCGGCCATGGCGGCAGGCGGCGGCGGCGTGGTTAGCAAGGGGGCGGCCGCATGGCGTGCGGTGGCGGTGGGCGGTGGGTGCGTGATTTGCTTTTGGGATTCTTTCCCTTTTTTTTTGCTTGTCTGGGCGAGAGAGAGATGTCGTGAGCTGTGCTGTTGGGGACGGATAGCAATGTGGTGGGCCCGGTCGCCGCCCCAAATTAGGCCGCCCAACCGGCACATGGAACGGAAGTGGGCCTGGCCGGCCGCCTGAGTAGCGACCCATGTTCACCTGCGCTCAGCTCACGTGGCCACTTGCCTGTACTCTGAGATAAGGCCTGGTTTAGTTCCCCAAAAATTTTGCCAAATTTTTCAGATTTCCCGTCACATCGAATCTTTAGACACATACATGAAGTACTAAATATAGACAAAAATAAAAACTAATTGTACAGTTTGGTCGGAATTGACGAGACAAATCTTTTGAGCCTAGTTAGTCCATGATTGGACAATATTTGTCAAATACAAACGAAAAAGCTACAGTGTCCATTTTGCAAAATATTTTAGAACTAAACAAGGCCTAAGTATAGGAAAGCCATGTTTATATAAGGCCTTGTTTAGTTCACCCTAAAAATCAAAAAGTTTTTAAGATTCCTTATCACATCGAAATTTGTGCCACATGCATGAAACATTAAATATAGACGAAAATAAAAACTAATTACACAGTTTAACTGTAAATCACGAGACGAATCTTTTGATCCTAGTTAGTCCATAATTGAATAATATTTGTCACAAACAAACGAAAGTGCTACAGTACCGAAAACTTTTCACTTTTCGGAACTAAACAATGCCGAAAATCAAATTATGAAAGTAATTACACTAATCATATCATGTGCATATCTATACCTCTGAATCTATTTCTATATCTCCACATCTGCATTTATATCTACATCTAATCTAGTCTAAATCTGCATCTAATCATCTATATGTACATCTACTTACTACATCTAGACCGTTGAAATGGGTCAATCAGAGGGGACCGACTGGCCTGCCTACCATGTTGGTTCCTTTCATGGCCACTTATTATTTACCTTAAAATTGCTGCCATGAGTGTACTAGTAAATCATAAATTAGCATCAATTTACAAGAGAACTATTTCAATTAATCATGCCATGTCCATGTCTAAAGGCTCAAAGCATCCTGGCTAGGGATAAAAATAATATGGATATTTTTCGACCGTATTCGAGACCGAATTCGTTTAGAGAGATTTAGATTTGTCTGTATCTGAGTTCGAATATTTAACATCCGATATCTGTATCCGAATACTTAAATCGTATATTTATGATGTCGACATCCAATTATGATGCCGTATTCGAATCCATTATACTTAAATTCGGATATTATCCATATTCAGATTGATATTATCCGTATTCGAATCCGAATTCGACCAAAAACATGAAAACAAATGTGGTATCGATGATATCCGTCCGTATCTGATCTATTTTCATCCCTAATCCTGGCTACTCATAAATACTCTCTCCATTCTTTCGTACAGTATATTAAAAAAAAGTAAGACAAATTAAGAGAGAATACAAAAGACACATAAGTTCTCACTTTGTTTTCTAATCGAATGTTACCATTAGCGTGACAAATGGAGATTGGTCAACAAGAACAAGTATTGATATAATACAAACCAAATTTGTTGTAATACTATACATACCAAATTATTGTAGCTATTAAATACAAAATAGCTCTTGTCCCCTAAAATACTTTATATTTAGATATAATCTTTGAATAATAGAATACATTATATATGTTACAAGACAGAGTGGTTTCTATCTTCTAGTTCATAGTTTACAGCACAAGGTCTAAAAACGTGTATGTTTTTTTTTCCTATTTACATGCACGTGTTGTTCAAACCGGCCTAGTAACAATAAAGACAATTTGATGCCCTATACAAAACTTGCCATATTTCTTTGAGGGCAGAGGATAGTACAAGACAATTCTCAGTTATGGACCCAACCAATACACGGGTCCGTGCACCGTAGAGCGAGTGCTCTTTTTTTTTTTTTTTTTATAAGGAACAAACCGAAATATATTAAACGCAGCATGATGCTGCAGAGATTTGTACATCATACAGGTCTACTGAAAGTAGAGCCTGAAGAGAGGAACATAACAGACCACAAGCCAAACGGCTACAGGAGTGATCAAGCTCTACAATAGAGGAAACTCACGCTTGTTTAGCTAAGGTATCCGCGGTAGAGTTTGATGTTCTGGTGATCTTGAATAGAGTAGCCTGAAGATTTCCTGCAACATTATCAAAAGCTTGGGTATATGGTTTCATTCTCCAGTGGGGAGGGTGGTCCCTATTGTCTCTGTGAAGAAACTGAACCAGGTGATGGGAATCAGAGAGAAAAAAACATTGAGACATTTGGAGGGCTGCTCGCTCACTCCTCACTCCCAGCGGTATACAATTTATGCGGTCCATGCGCGTTGTTGCATTCAAAGTGATCGTACTCTATATATCCCACAACCGCTGGCCGCTGCAACAAAACCAGGAAAGCCGTATGGTGTAGTGTAGCAACTAATCTGCTAAGCTGGGCACCTTGTACTGATGCGACCAGTGAATCGTCTAAATGAAACACAATAGGAGTAGCATGGAGAGAACAAAACTATCCTAGTCCTCACACAAGGGCTTCAGATAAGGATAGTCTCCTAGTAGCTTCTCTTCCGAAAGAACGTCGTTCTCATCTTGGGGAGTCCATAAAACTTGAATCCCCTGAAAAAAGCATGTTGAATCAAGAACTGAAGAACTTCAAAAAAAAATCAAGAACTGAATATACAACGGTATCAGAAGGACAAATCACTTGAGATATATAGTAAATAGGTTTTCGCAGTAATTCTCTGTCATTTTTATTCCAATGCATGTCACAGACTCGCAGTTATGCATCTGAAAAAGCAAAGCGCTTGTGAAACTGAAAGGGGGGGGGGGGGGGGGGGAAAGAATTATCTGCAACACTATACCTGAATTTGTCTTGCAGGTATAGAGTTGAGTTTTTCCACAATTGCTTCCAGATCTCCATAGTTTCTGACTTCGGGGAATTTTAGTGCTCCATCGGCAGCAACCAGTATGGTTAACTGAAGATTTGGAGATTATATTAAAAAGATGTCATTTTGTAGTATGAAGCTTCACATGCCTGATGTTTCTACAGAAAAAACATCAGCTCATAGAAAGTCTAAACAAGTTCATAGTGAAGTGCATAGTGAAGGAAAAACATGGATAACAATTGTTCTTTTGGTACAATTTTGCCGTGTAAGAAGTACACGTACCACAATGTATTCATTCCTGAAGCCATCAGGTTTTCTGGAGTAAGTTTTCTTTCTCTTGATTCCTTCCAAGTTGTAGAGAGTTTCTTCATCAAATTTACTCCGTTCCTCGATAGAAATTTTGTCAAAATGCTGCTCCCAAGAGTCAACACTATCTTTCACATCAACCTAAAAATAAATGCCATGGAAAAACACGAGATTCAGCGATTTGCACTACAGAGGCATGAAAATCATCTGTCACCAAAGAATTTTCATGTCATATCTCTCTCTCTCTCTTACTGATAAACATGAAGATATACAGCAATTGTTGTGCCGGCGCAGGGAACATATGGTCTCTGCATAAATGGTGGTTCACCAGAGATCAGAGTATGGTAAACAAGCTACTATCAAGTTTGGATATATTCATGTGCAAGCTCAGCAGGTATTAATGGAAAGGTATGGATAACATTTGAGTGGATAATCATCTTGTATACATATACTATATTGCAACTGTATCAGAGATACTGCTACAATTACATCAGTTATTATATTGATAAATGTTAGAAATAATTGCTATTTAGTGTTATCACCTAGTTACCTGTGTAATCTAGTCATTAATTGGCCTAGCTTCCTGTGTTGGCCCCTTGGGTCACGCTTGACTCCTGGGGACTCAGCTGGCCTCTTGGGCCATCCTCCTCCCCTATATATATGTAATCTCTGTAATCTAATCTACTAAGCAATCTAAGCTGTTGGCTACTGTCTATCATGGTATCAAAGCATCAGACTTAACACGAAGAGGAAAAGTCCAAAGGAAATGGGGGCAACCATCAATAACATCACCCGCACCCTCCTCTTCCAGGCTTCTATGCCTCCTGTTTACTGGGCTGATGCTCTTGCCACTGCCACCTATATTCTCAACCGTCTCCCCACCAAAACTCTAAACATGAGCACCCCTTTCTTCGCCCTCCATGGCACCCTCCCCTCTTATCATGATCTTCGAGCGTTTGGGTGCACCTGCTATCCTAACCTGTCTGCCACTGCTCCCCACAAGCTTGCCCCTCGCTCCACTCTTTGTGCCTTTCTTGGCTACCCACCCGATCACAAGGGTTACAGGTGCCTTGACCTCACCACTAACCGTGTCATCATTTCCCGCCATGTTGTGTTTGACGAGACAACATTTCCCTTTTCCCACAGCCGGCCCAATCCACCCCCGCAGGAACTTGATTTTCTAACTGACGACGACGCTCTCCCAGTGTCTCCTCTTCCTGCAGGTACATTTGGAGCTGCTGGCCCCCGGCCATCGCCTCCCCCAGCGCGTGCTCCCTCTCAGCCGCCCCTGGGGGGGTCCCCTGTTCAGGCGCCTGTGTCTCCAGGGGTCCATGACCAAGTGTCCTCCTCGCCAACACAGCCGGCTGTGATCGGTGGGGCTTCTGTTCAGACGCCCCCCGCACCACTCGCCCCGGCTCCGCCTGTCACCCACGTCTACAGCAGGCGCGCTCCACCCCCGGTGATCGCAACACAGAAGCCGCCCGTCACTTATGTGTACAGCAGGCGTGCTCCTGTCCCTGCCCCGGCTCTCGAGCGCCCGGTAGGGGCTCCTCCTCGACGTTCCAGCATGATTCCGTCACCACCACGGTATGTGAAGTGCGACCCTCCGGTCCCTGCTGGTGCTGTTCCCATTCCACCGATCGCCAACTCCCATAGCATGGCGACCCGTGGAAAAACAGGGTACCGGCAGCCTCGTCTCGCACTACATACCGAGGCCCTGTCTCCACTCCCGCGGTCCTGCCGTGATGCTCTTGCTAATCCTCATTGGCGCCAGGCCATAGAAGACGAATATGCAGCACTTCAAGCCAACCACACATGGGACCTTGTCCCCCGCCCTGCCAAGGCCAACGTGGATACTGGGAAATGGATCTTCAAACACAAGTTCAATGCTGATGGTTCTTTGGAGCGCTACAAGGCTCGTTGGGTACTTCGGGGGTTTACTCAACGCCCTGGAGTTGATTATGACGAAACTTTCAGTCCGGTTGTCAAGCCAGCCACTGTTCGAACAGTCATCACGCTCGCACACTCCAAGGACTGGCCCATTCACCAACTTGATGTGAAGAACGCTTTCCTCCACGGCACACTTTCAGAGACCGTCTACTGCTCCCAGCCTACCGGGTTTGCTGATTCTGCTATGCCAGAGCATGTCTGCCGACTCAACAAGTCCCTCTACGGCTTGAAGCAAGCCCCGCGGGCCTAGTACAGCCGGTTTGCTTCTTTTTTGATCTCTCTGGGGTTCACTGAAGCCAAGTCCGACACTTCTCTCTTCATATACAGCCGCGGTACAGAGACTGTCTACCTGCTCTTATATGTGGATGACATTGTCCTCACAGCTTCATCACAGCAGCTCCTTCACCGTGTCATTGTTGCATTGAAAAAGGAGTTCGCCATGAAAGACCTTGGCCCTCTCCATCACTTCCTTGGCATTTCAGTTCAGCGCCACAAGGACTCAGTTGTTCTCTCGCAGCGCCAATACACACTGGACATCCTCGCTCGCCATGGCATGAGTGATTGCAAACCCTGTGCCACACCAGTTGACACCTGTGCAAAGATATCTGCTGATGCTGGCCCCCCTGTGGCTGATCCCACCAGCTACCGCAGCCTTGTGGGGGCCCTCCAATATCTCACTTTTACTAGGCCGGACATCGCCTATGCCGTTCAACAGGTCTGCCTTCATATGCATGCTCCACGAGAAGTTCATCTTGTTGCTGCCAAAAGGATTCTTCGCTACCTATAGGGTACCCTCGGTCATGGTCTGGTCATTCCCCGCACAGCTCCAACACAAGTTTGTGTGTACACTGATGCTGATTGGGCCGGCTGCCCGGACACCCGCCGCTCCACCTCCGGATATGCCGTCTTCCTCGGGGACAGCCTGATCTCCTGGTCCTCCAAGCGGCAGCCCACCGTCTCCCGGTCTAGTGCCGAGGCTGAATACCGGGCAGTTGCCAACGGCGTCGCTGAGGTCACCTGGCTGCGGCAGTTGCTCAAGGAAATTCACCATCCCCTGGATTCCGCCTGCCTTGTCTACTGTGACAATGTTAGCGCCATCTACCTCTCCTCCAACCCCGTACAGCATCAGCGCACCAAGCACGTGGAAATCGACCTTCACTTCGTCCGGGAAAAGGTTGCCATAGGTGCTGTCCGTGTTCTTCATGTACCCACCACGTCGCAGTTCGCCGATGTCTTCACCAAGGGACTTCCCTCCTCCGTCTTCATGGATTTTCGCTCCAGTCTGAACGTCCGTTCCACCGACGCTCCGACTGTGGGGGGGTGTTAGAAATAATTGCTATTTAGTGTTATCACCTAGTTACCTATGTAATCTAGTCATTAATTGGCCTAGCTTCCTGTGCTGGCCCCTTGGGTCACGCTTGACTCCTGGGGACTCAGCTGGCCTCTTGGGCCATCCTCCTCCCCTATATATATGTAATCTCTGTAATCTAATCTACTAAGCAATCTAAGCCTGTTGGCTATTGTCTATCAATAAACAAGACAGTTTTTACAAGTGCCAGTATTCCTGAAATGACTTGTATTCACCCATTTATGCAGTACAATATTATGGTTATAGATATTTGTCAACTTCAGTCTTCACTGCAACTGAAATAAAAGTAGAACTATCTACTACCTGTTCCCAATTATCCATGTATTCTTGCAAAAACTACAACAAACTCAGTTCTAGAGTTCCCTTTGTATTCTAAAGAAACCTAACATCTTGTCGAAGCTTAAAATTTCATCTACTGCTGGGCACTGGGCAGGATTGGTTCCGCATTCAGTATTTATGAAAGCATGTACAAACTTCTGAATGAAAGTCCTTGTCAAGTTTCAGAAGGTACAAAACGGCGGTAAAAAATGAAACTAATATTGTACAAGGAGGTGCAGAGTGTTAGTATGAGCAGCATTGCAGCAGCAAGAATTTAGAATCTGCATTACCTGTCAGTATGAACTTATACCATCGTTGATTAGAAGCCTCCACCTTCTCAGCAATCTCGTTCAGATCTTTTTGGAATGACTTTGCCAAACCCAGCAATGCGACCTGAATTATGACAAATTCCCAATTACTCCATTGATTTGCATAGTGAGCAGTCAGATTGATGTGCTAACTAGTGATCACAGACAGGGGGAAAAAATGGATACGGCAAAAATCAGAAGGACCTGGAGTTTGATGACGGTCGTCTTCGGCCGGGTGTAGTGCCGCACGGCGAGAAGCAGGGCAACGGCGCTGACGGAAGCAGAAGCTAGACGGGTCCAGAACAGTGTCGCCGCGTCGCGCTCGGCGGCCGTAACCACAGGAGGCGGCTGCGCCGTGCCGACGGATACGTGAGTCGCCTCCGTCTGCTGCTCCGGCGAGGAGGAAATCGAGGAGGAAGGCCACGACGTCGACGATGACGAGGTGGAGGACGATGAGGAGGGCCACTCCGACGTCGACGATGAGGAGGGACTCGACCATGACGAGGAGGAAGAAGAGGATGAGGATGCCGGGGAGGAGGAGGAGGGGCGCGAGGACGACGAGTAGGAGCGCCCTCCCATGGCGCCGCCAGACGCGGCGAGCGCGGCATGCGGGCTGGCGGCCGCTGCCGCTGCGGCGATAGAAGCAAGTAGCAGGGCTACATCGAGCGGGCTCTTGCGAGGCTCGTCGTCGTCGAGGGGAACCGGCGGCATGGCCAAGTTCGCGCGGCAGGGCCGGATACGGCAGGGCTCGCCGGTAAGGAGTGAACAGGGGTCGTGCGGCGGCGCGCCGCGGCGCGTTCTCGCGAGGGGGAGGGTCGAGTGGCCCAAGCCGACGGTGATCGCCATTGGAAGCGCGGCGCAAGCGCGACAGGGATGAGCGGGACTCCGGGTGAGGTTTAGAGGCGTCTTTCGTCTGCTTAATTAAGCAGGCTACTTGGAACGCAAGGATTTGGCAACAATTTTGCATGAATTTCATACAGATCAAATTCACAATTCTCGGCGAATCAGAAAATTGCTAATGTTTGTGATGATGCAGCAGCACAGTGTTTATTAAGTACGGAATATTTGTTAAATATGAACTGCATGCCCAAATGTGTTACAACTATGCCATGATCAACTTCAGTTTATACAAAAACTGAACTTTGTGCGCAATCCTTTCAGGATGAATGAACCTGGAACAACAGTTTGGTATCCAAGATGATTGCGTGATAATTTGCATTGTTGGTCAAACTCTACCGAGCAAAATGATTTACAGACGAAATCTTGTCACAGGATTGAAGGAGAAATATGCTAGCAACAGCACAGATGCAGATTAAAGCCGCGGATCAATTCCCACTGACTGAATAGCAGTATCTGCCTTCTCCACAGACCCATTCTTTAAACCAGAATTTACAGCATTTCAATTTTCAAAAGCCATTGATCGATCAAACTAATGATAACTTTAGGGATGGCTGCTACATTGATGATCGTACTTCAGAATCACATAAGGCTCAGATCAACTCAAAAAAACTTGTGCGGAACAGAGTCATAGTCATCGTAGTCGAATCTTCCATCGAATCTTCCACGATCCCTTCCCGTCTGCACCAAATCCCAAACTTAGCAAACCACAAGGCAGGGACGAGAGAAACAAAATATCTATGAAACTAACTGACCTTCATCAAATATGCAGGATCACATGACATGTTCTCATCAATTGAAGCCAACTTCTTGGACAATGCCGTCAATCTGGGGATAGATTATAGAATGGTGGATCAGTCCAAATTTACATGTGTCTAACAATAGATCAATGGCATCAACATCAACTATATGAGTCAACTTCTCTGAGGCTATAGCAATGTGCATGGTTGCCAAGAATGGAACCACAATTCTATAACTAGGATGGTTTCATAAACTTTGAGGTTATAAAATAATTATAGGTGTCAAGAGTGTGAGTAATTCACACACCTCTGGATAGACGAGTCAATATGCTCCACCATCTCGACACTTTTATATTGTTCAGGATCTTCATGAAAGCTGACCATTCCATCCTTCTGGTTTATGGTTGCATGGATCTCTCCATCTTCGATCTGTAGAAATATGCCATTTTTCAGTGTCAACTACTTGAATTGGCCACATAATGCAAACAGGCTGTAGAAAGAACACCTACCATGCGAAGTACATGCATTTCAGCATCCCTTGGTGTTTCAAGTTGAACAGACCTAGCAATATCTTCAAGTGAAAGAGTTAAATAAGTCTGGGTCAGCCTTTGGATGTTCCGTTTGTACATCGAGGAGAGCACTTGCTTCACCAGCCCTAGGTTGTTGTCCTGCCAAAAAAGAGAGCAGCTCATAATCAGGGATGTTAACAAATGCATCATATTGCCAATTAAATTTTTGAATCATATAAAATCTGACACAAAGACAACAAGTAGCTTCCATCAAGGCAGTAGCTACTGTTGCAGGTAAACAGAAGATAAAACTAGAGAATGGCAACCGAAGTGGACAGAAAAATACTCACAGATTGAAATGTTGCCGAATTTGCTTGGACAAATATCTCTAAATCAGTGTAGCGACCGTTGCTATAGCTTGTAGATAGCTCAACATAAATCTGAAAAAGGATAACAAAGAGAGATTATATAAGATCATGACAGTTACAGATAGACCACATAAAAAAAAGGACGTGCAGGTAATCAAAAGGTTGAGATTCAATCACCAATAAGAGCAAAATCTACAATAGTAAAATTTATCATAATATGTTAAGCATGGCAATAGTGCAAGTGGTTGAACCTAAGAGAAATGCTCAAATGCCAACAATGTTATATCTACAGCTTTCGAAATAGAAGTTCATTATAAAAAAGTGTGTTGCTAAAAACATAAAGGTAACCATCTTCCTATGATTTGTAAGGTAAAGAAACAGTCACTAACATTTATCAAAACAAAACTAATTTACGAAAAAATACAATAAAAACAAAACAACTAGGCAGAGCAGCTGCCATCAACACGGCATTCAAGTGTTCAAACAACTCAGCACTATCATAGCATAAGCCATAGTTTATAATTTGGTGCTTTTCAAATTGAAACTCAGTAGAATAAGACCTGGGCGTGAATTTTCATACTCCTTTGACCTGATACGGATGTATACTTAGGAAATGATGGGACCTGTTACACAAATTAAATCAAAATGTTAGCCAATTCAACTTGAAGCAACAACTTCCCAGGGATGTTCAGAAATAAATTATAGTGAGCTTAAATTAGATATCTATCAGCACATTGAAATTCAGAATATCAAGTTCACCCGATCCGGAATCTCTATATGTGGTAAAACCCAACCAAGCAAAACAAAGACATAAATTGAGTGGACAGAAACAATTATAGAAGATAAAAAAAGGTGTAATACGTTGAATCTATCAAAATAGAAATTTATTAATCACCCATACCCTTATCAATTTGCCTGTTTTTTTGTACCAATTTTAGTTTTCCTGAACAATAGGTCTAACTTAATCTACCAAGTGGTAACAGACACAATATTAAGTTCAACGAATTCATGGAGAACTGGGTTTTAGATTGCTCAAGTTGTCCAATAAATGAAATCCACCAAGAACTTAGTGTTTCAATTAATCATATTTGTATTTGTCCTATATAAACCTATAATAAATGATGTAGAGTGCTAATTGAATACTATGCTAGTGGGGAATGAAGCTTCCAAAACTAAACATGCGGTAAAGTTTCCTGAAAAAATCATCCCTGTAGATCTGCATTAGACAGCAGTAGATAGTGCAGAGTGGAAGTGTACCTGTCCATTCACAATGAGTGAAACTAGGACATACTTCTTGTAAGCTTCTATAGCAATCGCGTTCAGCATTGACATTGGAGCAGTAACAGCCTGAAAACAATACCTCAGTAAACATCAGATTGCAATCCAAATATCTAAAACAGAGACACGACATAAGTCAAGGCTTCACATTGTGAAGAAGCTCCAAAGCTTTAGGAAACTTCTTGAGCCCAATGTAAATCATCCCTCTGCAGCAGAAGGTAAACTAGTAAGGAAGAGCCACATGGACTCCAAAACCACAAATAAAATGTGAACCACAGGGCACATCCGATCCAGACCCGTAGTAGCAATAGAGGAACAGGTCCTTTGGCTGATCGACTTCGAATATGTCATCTTCCAGGACGCTGAGTCCAGCCTTGTACTGCTTCGCCAGCAGGCACAGGAGAAGGTAGTCCGCGTGGAGTGGAGTCAGCTGCTCGGGCGAAGACTGGATCTTACGGACCGCCGCCCGCAGCGGGGCGATCCCTCTGATAGGCATGTTGAGCTGCATCACCTGATCCTTGAGCACCCTACACACATTCAGGACTACACAACACCACCAACACCCGACGATGTCAAAAATTTGTCAGATTATGACCGCTGCAGAGCCAATCGTAACAGGGCACAACGCATTGGAATTGGAATCGATCTGGGGATCAAAAACAGCACGCACATTTGTCGGGCGCCAGGCGTATCTGGTCCGCCGAGCACGCGGTGAGGAAGCCGGCGATGGTGACCAGGAAGTCCCCGCCGCCGAAGTCGCTCAGATTGGAACCGGAGGTCGCGCACGCCTCCCTGCAGCAAACAACAAGGGGGAAGTAAGTTAGGATGAGATTGGAGTTGGGGACAGAGAGAGGGAGCGGCGATGGGTTCGAAGGTGCGGGGTTAGGGTTACGAGGTAGGTCGGGGGAAGTGCGGCACGTACAGGAGGTAGAGGTAGCCGAGGGAGTGGGTCTCGGGGCTGAGGTGCGCGAGGAAGGGAAGCAGCGCGGCGGCGTGGGCGCGCAGGGAGTCGCCGTCCGCCTGCTTGAGGAGGCTGTGGAGGTGCGCCACCTCCTCGGGGCTGCCGGATAGGCCCTGGATGTGCGCCACGAGCGCCTCCAGGGACTCCATCAGCGCCGTCGCCCTCGCTGAAGCTGCCGCCTCCGCCGTCGTGGCCGCCTTTCTTCTTTTCCGCGGCGGCCGCCGAGAGGTGTTGGGGTTCCGCGTCCGCGTGGGCTCGGCTCGCTGGGGTTTGAGGATGCGTTTGCGCTTGCGGGCCGCGGCGATTCGCCTGGGTTTGTTTGGGTTGGGGAGGTTGGGGGGAAGGGAGGCTTTCGCCGTGCTCGTGCAGGGCTGAGATCTAGGACGTCGATTAACTTGGGGGTGCCTAATCTGCACCCTTGATAATTCATCAGTAATGATAATACGTTATCTCAATTTATCTATTTGTGTTTCCATATATGCGCAGGATTTTTAAAATATATATTAATAAGGACATGTACGATCAACAGACAGAGATTGTCTATAATTTTTTTTATATAGAATCTAACATACAAATACAATAGTATGTACCTCCTTGATCTACTATGTCGACCGTGACGGCGATTTACAGTTGATGATTCGCCATCGATGTTGGCCTTCAACTCCTCTCCCAGCTCCCTTCTAAATTCTTCTAAGATTTCTTCAAAGATAGCATCTAAGATTGTGTCTTCTTCCATGAAGTCTTCCATGGTGTAGACCTCCATAGGATCAAAGTCATCGACATCGTCTTCCGGTTGCTGCGACATGAGGGCTAGATAGAGGAAATGGCAAATTGTGGCACTAGATCAGGTGGCACAGCCGCTACCCTTCTTTATAGTGTGCACGTAATTCCTTATTATTCACACTATCGGCACCATGTTCACACTATCAGCATACAGTTCAGTATTAGAATGCAGTTCGCACTACTACTCTACTAGTACTAGTTCGCAATCATCTGTTATAATTAGTAACTTGTAGTGTTAGGCATTCTACGAAGAGAGAAAAAATACTAAACTTTTTTGGCATAATTAACAACTCTCTATGAGTCATGAAATTAAATGCATATAAAACTTTAGAATGAAACTTTGCATTGAGGGGGGTGTTTTATCCAAGTTTCATGCTATTTTATATGACACATAGTAATCGTGGAAACAACGATATGAAAATATCCACTGAGACTGCCCTAATATCCAGATCATGAATTAGCGTACTTCATCATCACCGATGTTTAGGGGGGGTGGCAATAGTACAAAATAATTTAATACCCTTATAAATGTTTATTTTACTACATAACAGTGCATCAAATTAGCTACGTTTATGATAATCTTGTGACTTTTCTTTATAAATATATGTAAAAATATAAATATAAAAAATTGCTAAGAAATACGTTTAGGTATATATTTATCGCATTTAGACATGTCATCATATTTGCCAGTCCCCCGTAATCGAAATGGTTGGCTCCGCCTGTGGTTTAGTGTGACTCAAAATTGATAGTTACCATGGAACTGTTGGTTATGTTTCTCTGACCTTCCAAATCTGCAACACCTTAGCCTGGAAAACTCCAAGTTCTGTGAAAGGTTACCACCAATTTGGCATCTTCAGAAGTTGAAGTTTCTAAGAATAGCCAATCTCTCCAAGCTACAATCAATTGACATGCAACCAACAGCAGAAATCCCATCATCTCCTAATGTAGAGGAGTTGGAAACTGAGGACATGGAAGATTTGAATACTGGTCAGATTTTCAAGCTGGCGACCTGCTACACCTTCGAAAGCTGGCACTCAGAAGGTGCCGAAAGCTGAAGCGTCTTCCGGGTGGCTTGGAGCACTGCAAAACTATGTCAAAGATGGAGCTGATAGATGCAGGATTAGTACAGGTCCTTGAGAAAATCCCTGTGCAGGAGTTGCTTGTGGAAGCAATGCCAAGTCTTAGGGAAGTGTCAAATCTTCTATTAATGAAGGTATTACAGCGATCAGCTGCCCAAACCTGGGAAATCTTTCAGGGGTGAACTTGCTGCAGCACATTCACATGGAAGATGCAGAGCTTGAACAGCTTCCGAAATGGCTGGGACAGCATTTTTCAAGGACAGAGACACTCGATATAGAAGGCAAAGAAGAGCTTCTTGCGAGCTGTGAAGGCAGTAAGGAAGACTGGTATATCAATCGAGAGATTCCACGCGTTTATGCTTATTTGCCTAAGAGATTGCCATATTTCTCGTATGCCCGCCCGGAGCAATGATTTATTTTGCAAATACAAGACACAGAAAACAGAGGCACCTAAGGATCATCTTCCTCCACCGGAAGCTGTTGTACAGAGAACAGGTTTTTCAGTCTCGTCCAGCTCCGGAGGAACCGATGATTCACCATTGGGACCAGCTCGAGTTGATGGGACCGACAGGAAATTCTTGCCACCGGGACCAGCTCCATCGGATCAGACCTACAAGACAATCTTTGACATGGACTTAGCCTGTTCGTTTGAGCTTATCCGCCGAACCTGCCAGCGGTACTTTCCGATCATTGTTCCATTGCTTCCGGTGAATCTCATTCTCTCTGATCGCAATCCACAAGAAGAAATATATTTCCTTTTTTTCTCGGGTGTGTTTGTAGGTCTTCTTATTTTTATTGTAAAAAAACCACGTCAGTGACCTGAATGTGCCACTGTGTAAGCCGTCTGGTATTGTATATATTTCATCATATATTCATATACTTGGGCACAATAGCTTGATCTGTTTCTGATGGTTAGAGCTTGTGCAGTGATCATTTTGTGGAGTAGTATTTCCTTGAATTTTCTGGCTTTAGCCCTGAACTCTTTTGTATGCTCTGGTTTTTGCTAGTGGAAGATGATTTTATTTACAATGCCTGATTCAATCAAAAGTTCCAACACCTTCACTGCGGTCAGTTCTGCTGCAAAAGCAGTTTGTTACGGAAAACCCTGTACCCTCGGTTCCAAAGAGTTTTCACTTGCATTAGAAATCGCATTCAGCACTGTTGGTTTCTCACCTGAACGTGAAAACCATTTTGTAGTTTGTACCATTGGCTTGTAGTGGCAAACGATGATGATGATCATATATGTACCGTCAGCCTCGAGTATCAACCGTAACTATAAACGCTATTTGCATGGTCGGTTTTAAGCATCAATCAGTGGTCCAAATTCTATTCTGTTCAGTCAGTTGGATCCGCTATCCGAGAGTAGTGAGAAGGCCCAAGCACATCCTGTTTTAACTGATTTTTACATAAATTTGGTTCACTTTTGAATCAGAACTGATTCAATTCACAAGCATCAGAGAAAGCACAATCAACACAAATTTCAACCGATTCACACATAAACACGTCAATATAAGTTCAATCTGAAAGATCCAAAGTACATGTCAACCATATTACATCAATTATAGAAGTTCAACGCATGCAGCGTAAATGATGTGGCCTCCTAGATCATCTTACCAAGCTTAGTTAAAATGCAAGAACTTCATAAAAAATTAGACAAATAAAATACTATAAGAAAATCATAGGAGTAAGAAGTCATGTAAAAAAATTGCCTGTATAAAATGCAAGATTTCACAGATATAGTGTAAAAATTTTACATCAATCAGAAGATATTCAATACATGCTCCATATGGGTGACTAGAGCTCACGAAAACCAGTCTAGCTCCAACACATGCTTCTGAAATTTACCATCACATATCCTGTCTTCAGGATTCCAAAAAGGACATGAATACCAGCGTCATGCCCAAAACAAAACATCTGGTGAAATGATGTGGACAACGCCACACCGGATACCACAACGGAGCAAGCTAAGGGAGCATATAAGCGAGTACACTTGCAGCAAAGGCAAGTCCAAAACTCTCGGTTACAACCATATAATAAGCGCGTCTGCAAAATCGCTTATCTTTATCTATAACAATAACAAAAAAAAAGACATAGCCGACTGACTCTCTCAAGCCAGAACCCACAAACATAGGGATATTAGATATGCTGCAGGCAGGATCTGAATTCAGATCCTTTTAGACTCTTCTCAGACATAACATAATTAATAATATTTACGCGGTGAGTTTGTGCGGTGTTGGGGGTGAGTCCAGATGCTGGAGGTGCAAGGCGGCTACGAGCCCCTGCCATGTTTCCCCAGGGCGAGCAGATGTCTTCAGTTCCACAATTTTCCTCTGCTTCTTGTAGTAATCTTCCAGCTGCTTGGTCTGCATTTTTGAAATTCCATATTAGTTATCATCGTGACTTTCCACATTCAGAGCTTTGAACAACAATAATGCAATAGCCTCAATCCGTCGAATCATGAGTTGAAGAATGGTTTTTTTTTCTCTTTTTTTGTACAGAAACAAGTTTAGTAAGGTCTGACAATAGAATCACTAGCCTGGTCAGTAAGGGACTAAGGGCATAATGTTCTAGGCATCCTTTGGCATAAAGCAAGGCCAAGACAAAATGTTAAGCATTACCTGCTTAGCATAAGTGCGCATCCTCTCCATCCTTGAGGCTTCCAGGCCTACAACACCAGCAGGTTCTACCTGAGAATGCCATGTATAACTCCCAAGGCTGGGGCTGCAGTTCATAGATGCTGAATTGCTGACATCAAAGAGCTGTCCACAGTGGGAGCAGATATCGCCCCTTGATCGCTTCTTCATGAAACAGTCATCAGCACACTTAAAATTCAGAACCAAATCAACATCCACAATCTCATCAAGAATCTCCTGAAACATGTGCAGTTATGAACAAATCAGATTCGAGTCCAGTCACACCATTCTGTAAGTAATTTGGTGTCCCATCCCATCCTCTGTGATAGTTACATGGTACCAGGATGTAACAAAATCATATTGTCTGAGCATACAAGGTACTCACAGCTTGCATACGGGTGCGTGGAATCCCATCAAGAATGAACCCAGTTTCACCCTTGTTGTATCCGTCCTCAAGCCGCTTCGTCAGCAACCCAAATATGATGTCCTCCGGAACAAGCCTCCCCTCATTTACCGAGTTTGCAATCTGTGTATAGGCAGAGAGAGAGAGAGATAGCTTAGGGCTTGTTTAGATCAAAAAAAACTTTTTAGATTTTGACACTGTAGCAATTTTGTTTTTATTTGACAAACATTGTCCAATCGTAGAGTAACTAGGCTTAAAAGATTCGTCTCGTGATTTACAGGTAAACTGTGCAATTAGTTATCTTTTTTATCTATATTTAATGTTCGCTGCAAAATTCGATGTGATGGAGAATCTTGTAAAGTTTTGGGTTTTTGGGTGCATCTAAACAAGGCCTTAGCCCACTTCAACGAACCCATAAAGATAAACTTTGACGTTTTCAGTGTATTCAAGAAATATTAGGTAAATATATGCTCATGTCTGTTCCCTGAAGCTTGTGCAAACAGTTCAACGAAATGTGCACAGTAGGAAACAGACATGAGTGCCAACTGGGAAAGCTGCATATGCTGTCTGCAGCCGCCACAGGACGGCAGGATGGAATTTTCCAAACTTCCAGTGTGAAACCCTAAACATGCTAAATCCCAAAATTGCCCCAACATTGTGTGGACACAAGACAAATTACGGGGCTGCCCCCGCAGCCGTCCACAAAGACATGGCTAGCACGCTCTTCTCCTGGCACCATTGCGGCCCACAACTAAGAAAATGCTTGATTTTGCAAAATACTTCGTGGGGAATAATAAGGGAAATATATTCAGTACAATTAACTGGGCCGAAGAATATCTTGTGGCTTTGCAGGAGCTGAGACAAATATCTCAGACGATCAAAATAGTGCACAGGTGTGTCACGAGAAATTTCCAGAAGGGCCCAAAAAAAGGCGGCGAGAAGACTAGAATCCCAGACTCCTGGGAATTGATGCGCGAAATTGCTTCCATAAGAAACACAAGCAGCTCTGCGAGAAATCAAGCAAATACCCCAAAGAAAAGGATCCTCCTGCTAAAAAACGCGGCTTGGGACAAAAAAAAACGGCTTGATCGAAACTACGACGACCAGGACCCTCGGGATCGCACAATCACTCGAGGAATCAACAGACCAACTCAGCTCCGCAGCGATTGGGGCGCAGGCAAAGAGGGGGCGGGGGGAATCGCCGGGCGTGTAAATCTCCGAGCGGAGAGCCGGAGAAGACGGAGGTCGGACCGAACGTTACCCACCTTCCTGTAGAGGTGCGAGGCGGGGCTGAGCTCCTGCCTGACGAGCGTGCCCATGGAGATGTAAGGCACGGCGAGCACCTCGGCGAGGCGCGCGGCGTGGGCGTGCTTCTGCGGGCCCGGGCGGCCCATGACGACCCACTGCACGCCCCCTGGCCCGCCACCGGCGGGGTCGAGCCCCGGCGCCGGCGCCGAGGCGCGCGCGCGGCGGGCCGCCTCCTCCTCGTCCTCGTCCTCCCAGTCCGACCAGCACTCCTCCATCGCTGCCGCCGCTAGCCTCCGGTGTGGGCCGCGGCCGGGGGCGAGCCGCGACGCGGATCGGGCCGCGGCGAGCCGCAGGAGGCCGGCCATTTCTGGCAACGGCGGCGGCGGCGGCGGCTAGGGTTTGCGGGGCGTAGGGTTTTGGAGGCGGGCGGGCGGGCGGGCGCGTGGTGGTGGTGGGGGCGGAGGCGGAGGAGGGCCGTGCGGTGCCGGGTGGAAAAATTTATTTGGAGCTGCGGGAAAGGTGGAAGCGAGGCGAGGTCGCGGTCGCGGTCGCGCTGCTCTCTCTCTCTGTGGTGTGGGCCATGGGCGGGCGTGTGGCTGCCGCGTTTCCGTTTGGTGGCGGAGACGAGAGGACGAGAGGAACAGGGAAAAGGCCTCTCGAGATCCGCGTTCTCGAGGCGGGCTGGGCCGGGCCGAATCGATACGGGTGCTTTGAGATCCACGCTGCCACGGCTGCAAAATTGGTGGGACTTCGCGCGAGATTTGGACGGGTTTCGCGCGAGATTTGAACCTGTGTCATTTCATGCGTCTCAAATGTTTCCAAGTTCGCTTTTTGCGATGAAGTGGATTTAGGTTGTATCTTTTTCTCTGCTTTTTTTGTGAGGGGAAAAAGGAGATTCTAATTCTACACCGCTTTTAATAAAGAGCAAGTAGAGGTTCAAATAGCGATGCCGTGCCGTTGGGGAAGTCACGGGTCACCTATCCCTATCCCTATCCCTCACCGGTCAAGTTCTTGGCTGTTTAGCCGCTAGCATGAACAGAAATTCAAGAGATGCTCACTGATTTTTTTTTTGTTCACTCACTAAATTGTATTTTAAGGAATTTTTAGAGATACTCTAAATCATGCAGGTTTATTAGAGATGATGTTGTAAGATCTGTCACCTTGCAGAGGAATAATTTAGCGGCCAACCGAACATTCAAACTAGTTTTTTTAGAATTACATAGTACAACACAGACGTCGATAACACGCACGTATATTCACCCATATGAATATGTGTACGCTAACCCTGCTATCAGTAAGCATCCCAGCCGACAGATCTCGAGATTTATATAGTTATCACAGACATTGTCTATTACTAAAAAAGGGATGACACCAATAAATCATAGAATAAATCTGGGTGAGCAGCTTACAACAACAAGCAACACAACTGTGAGGATGAACGGTGTCCCAGAAACTTGGGCCAAGTGTAGGTCGACTCGACTGTGAGGATGAATGGGCTGGCCCGGTTGGAGGTGCCTGAGCAAGGGACGAATGTGTCCCTGGCGAGCGGGCTGGCGCATCATCGCTGCATGATGATGGGCCGGGCCGGGAAGGAAAGCGTCGCCGTCTGCGTGGGCCGTCAAACAATAAAGCGCATCTGCTCGTCTATTTCATTCACGGATTATTCACAATCGCAGCCTACTAGCCTTCGCCAATAATTCGCCATCGCCAGTGCAAGCTTTGTCCAAGTTGCTTTAAAACACTTTTCGTCCCAAATGCAAATTGCAAGGTCGTCGTCCTCGTCCGGATCGAAAGACATCATATGGAGAGGTACGGCGGCGGCGGCGCGATAATCATATCGAACCAATGCAACCATGGATGCATGATTGTAGAAGTAGAGCTCATCTATAAATTTTGTTGAACTTTAAAAAATAACATGAGACAACTCTAGTAATTGATTTATTTAGAGATGGATGGACTATATATATATATATATATATATATATATATATATATATATACTCGACTAACTATCCTAGAAAAATCCCAGTAAAAAGGAGTAACAATATTTAGCTACTCACTCAGGTGACGGAGGTATATATTTTTTGTGACTAGAAGAAGATGAAAGTTGGAGCACACCATGGATCTCCGACGGGAACACACATACTCCGTATATACGTATACTAGCTACCTGTCCCCTGCTTTGATGAAACCGGCAAAATATCTGGAAAAGTGAACCGGTACGGTGGTTGACGTGAGTCGGCGTCAAGCAAGACTGGCATACATGCCACACTAGAGAAATTAATAAGGCCTCTTCTTTGATATAGGAGTTTTCTTTTAAAAAAAGCTTTTGGTGAAGCTCTGTGAAATATGAGTTCACGAAATGGTTGTAAAGAGAATAGGCGTTTTTATTGTCCTACTGTAAAAAGGTTAAGCTACACCAATGTTTTTTTAGTAACCCATAAGGATTAAAGTATTTCTTATAGCCTACCTGAAATATTTCATGAGTATAGTCCATGGTGAAACAATAACAAAAGTCACCCACCACATATAACACTATGGCCTGTAAACTATTTTTTCTCTTGTTTGTTTAGCTGATAATCCATGACAGATAGTACTGTTAGCTGATTTATTATGAGCACTGCTAAGTGGCTGACAGATTCGGCTAATAAATTCAAGCTGACTATTGATGGGCACAGTTTATTTCTTGCTGTAGACCGAACATTGTGAGATTTGTTGTAACTATTGTCCACTGTTGTAGGGTCTAGCTATATGGATTAGATGATCTAAATACATTGTTGTATTCTCTGGCTTTCTGTTATTCTTGGTGAGTGAAAAAGCATGAGGAAAAAACTATAAGAGCGAGTATTATAGTAGGCTGTAAGCTGGCTAAATGCTAAGGTGGAAGAAAAGCAGGCAGTAAGCTTACAACCAGCTTAGTCACACGAACCAAGAAATTTTGTGTGAGAGATAAGTGAACTATGTATTAATAGTGAATAGCTAACTATTATATGGTGGGCTGGAAAAAACCTGCAAAAAAAACTTACAGATAGGAAGTGGACTGTATTATTAACTTTCTCTAAAACCGCATACGCTCAGGCTTGACTGTTCTTGTAGGCAGTCAACTTGCTGCCGCAACTGTACACCGCCGGCATCCACTGGACGTCTGGACCAGATTATATATTTTCCGGACCACAACAGGGTCGCCGTCGCCCCCAGGCCAGCCAGACCAGGTGATACGATCGTCGGCCAGGCTCGATCGTGTGCGTGCGAGGCGAAGAATGCTGCCGGGGGCACAGGGACGACACGGCCGCATGGGCAACCGCACCTGGCGACGACGTGTTCTGCATCCGCATGCATATGCAGAGGCGCCAAGCAACACCTGCATGCATTGTTGGGCATGCATATATGCAATGCAACTTGGACAGGCATGCATGTGGTTCAATCATTCGGTCGCGTATACCTACCTACCGCGCCAACAATGGTGGATCGAGTCAGATATGCAGCGTAGATCGACCGCCTCCGGAGCAGGGTCCGGAAAAATTCAACCCCGGCCGACCTACCCTGATCTAAGAGCAAGGCCTTGTTTAGTTCAAACCTAAAACCAAAAAAATTTCAAGATTTTCCGTCACATCGAATCTTGCGGCACATACGTGAAGCATTAAATATAGACGAAAATAAAAACTAATTAAACAGTTTGCATATAAATCGTGAGATGAATCTTTTAATCCTAATTAGTTTATGATTAGATAATATTTGTTACAAACAAACGAAAGTGCTATAGTACCAAAATCTAAAAACTTTTCACAACTAAACAAGATCCAAGCTCAGCCTCAATAGAACCTGAAGAGAATATGGTCGTGTCATCGTGTGGTGAGACCGGCAGAGCGGGGGACACCTGATGAAGCTAATCGACACACCACGCACCCACAGCCACAGCCACAGCATGGGCGATCGATCGGCGACGCGAACAACAGCTCATCAGGCGGCTGCATGTCTGCTAGCTGCTGCCTCGTCCGGGGGGCTAGAGTCCAAAATTGCTAAGAACATTTTTTTTTCATCGCTAGTCTAAAATAGTTTAAAATCTAGATGTTTAGTCTTATTCGACACTGATCTATCGTAGTATTTTTAGCATTCTTTTACTATTTTTCCTTTCCTTTTTGCATCGCTTCTGGATGCGCGCCACTGCACACATCAGCTCCTCCACCTCGTCGTCTCTTCCCGGCCGCCGCCATGCAAGATCACGCCGGGGTGCCGGCCGCGCGCCAAGATGGATCGAGTACTAGCTACACATAATATATATATATACATGCACACCTGGCCTTATTTACTTCCAAAAAATTTGTAAAATAGGAATAGTAGCACTTTCGTTCGTATTTGACAAATATTATCTAATTATATACTAACTAAGTTCAAAAGATTCGTCTCGTCAATTCCAACCAAACTGTACAATTAATTTTTATTTTTATCTATATTTAATACTCCATGCATACGTAAAGATTCATCGATGATCGGTGTTGCTAGTAGATCGGTACAGCAAGGGCGCGTGGTCCTGCAGCCAACCAAGTCGTCGCGTGTGCTGTGTCGTCTCCGGCAGCACCACGCGGCCGGCCGGCCGGCGGCGAGATGGACCATGGAACGGAGCACGCGTGAGTGTGTGATCTAGTACTCCCAGTTGCGCCGCACCTGTACGGCTGTACGTGTTCGGGAATGCTGGGTACTCAAACCTGTCTGCCCTGCTTACAATTCGACAAAAAAAAATGAAATAGATGTAGCACAGGAAAAAAAATGCGTTTGCCGGGAGTCGAACCCGGGTCTATTGCTTGGAAGGCAATTATCCTAACCGTTGGACTACAAACGCTTGCACGTACGGAGTGTACAAAGTTTAGTATAATTTAGATAACCTGTGTCTGATTCGTTACCGAGATCTCTGTACTTGGCGCCCGTGGCAAAAACCAGTCAGCAGCGAGCGGTGTGGGTGTGACCAACACATTGCATCCACTCGTGACCATTTTATGTGTTAGCAAAACCAAACCAATAATCAGGATTTAGCCCAGAACTTATGCAACTAACGTTTTTGCTATTGCATGCCCGTGGAGAAAACACAAAACCGATGTCTACCATGCACAAATGTGTAAGTTCTAGACTCAGTACTTTCATTGGTTATTAAAATGAGGGGACAAACTATGCTAAAAAGGGCGAGTTATGGATTAGATGAAAAGAGTGTCTAGGCGTCACATGCATATTCGGGATAGTAGTGCCACTAGAGCAAAGTTGTTTTTTTTTGAGAGGCGGTTTGTAAGGGCTCCCAATTTTAGATTCTTGTGAAAATCGCTCTCATAGACAACAAAACGGATAAAACACACACAACTAGATTATCGTGGAGATTCGACAAGAATTGCTTCTCTATTTGTAATATAATTTTAGAGCCAAAATGTGCTCTTTTAAATAATTTAGTTACTCCCTCAATCCCAATTTATAAGTCATTCCAATAATCTTGAAAAATCAAAGCATCTCAAGTTTGACCAATGAAAAATAGAAAAAATTTATGACATCAAATAGACATTACTATAAAAATATAACTAACGAAAAACCTAATAATACTTAGATGGTATCATAAATGTTATTATGCTATCATATAAATTTGGTCAAACTTGAAATGCTTCGACCCATGCTTAGGGTCCATTTGGTTCCCCTTGCTGAATTTTAACTAGCTAAACTTTAGTCAATTTAGTAGCTAAAGTCTCAAAGGCACTAATTAAAAAAATTAAAATAGTTTAATCTCACTAATTACTCAAAAATAATTAAAATAATTTTATCTAACTAAAGTTTAATAACAAGAGGAACCAAACAGTCTTACTCTGTCGTTGGTTCATGGCCCAATTCGAGGCTGAAGGAAATCCCACGAAAGCCCATAAAGGCCTTTTCGGGCCACCCATTTGCAAGCCGACTCTAGTAGAGACAGGACGCAGCTCACCGCACAGCCGGGCGCACCCAAATCCCCAAACCCTAGCGGACGCGCGCACGCACGCGGCACCATGGCGGCGGCGGCGGCGCAGCAGAAGATCCGGTGGGGGGAGCTAGAGGAGGACGACGGAGGGGACCTCGACTTCCTCCTCCCGCCGCGGGTCGTGGTCGGGCCCGACGAGAACGGGCTCAAGAAGGTGATCGAGTACCGCTTCGACGACGACGGCAACAAGGTCAGGGTCACCACCACCACCCGCGTCCGCAAGCTCGCGCGGGCGCGCCTCTCCCGCAGCGCCATCGAGCGCCGCCAGTGGCCCAAGTTCGGCGACGCCCTCAAGGAGGACGCCGGCTCCAGGCTCACCATGGTCTCCACCGAGGAGATCCTCCTCGAGCGACCCCGCGCACCAGGTCTCGATCTGCTTTGCTACCTGCTTCCGTTTCGAATTTCCTCGTCGTCTGTTCGTTCGATTGCTAGCTGCTAGGCACGATCTGTCTGCGTCGAATGTTTCGTTAACTGCAGGCAGATGCGGTCTTTGTGAAATTTGGGGATGTTTGGATCGCTTTGTTAATAATATGCCCATCTAGTTCTAGTCTAGGTACGTGATGGCTGTGTAGGAGCAATAAATTGGAACACTATTCTATTCATCTCACTCCAGCTGCCACTCGACGATGCAAGAATCGTTTCATAGAACACTGGTTAAGATTAACATTTCATTCTCACCTATCATCGTCGTTATATTGGCCATACTTGCTTCTCTTGGTATTTTAAGAGAACTAGAATCAATACCCATTTTATGAAATCGTGGCAGTCTGTTTTTTCATCTCAAAGGCTCAAATTCTGTTTGTGATTCACATATGATGCTGTTGGAGCACTAATTCAGTATGTAGAAGGATTATTATGTTAAAACTTACACTGTGTGTGTGTGTGTGTGATATTATCAGGCCTTAAAAACCAGTATGTTTTAAATTTTGGTTCGTGTTTATGTATGATGTTATGATGAGGCCTTAAAAACCAGTCTGTTTTAAACTATGGTTCTTGTTTGCTAACATCCCCGTTAATTGTAGGGAGCAAAGCTGAGGAACCAGCTGCATCCGGTGACCCACTGGCTATGGCGAGCAAGGGAGGTGCTGTTCTCATGGTTTGCAGAACCTGTGGGAAGAAGGGCGATCACTGGACCTCAAAGTGTCCCTACAAGGACCTTGCACCACCGACTGAAACTTTCACGGACAGGCCTCCTACGTCCGATGGCCCTCCTGCACCAGGCGGTCCTGTGAAGGGAGCATATGTGCCCCCAACCATGAGAGGTGGTGCTGATAGGACCGGAGACGTGATGCGCCGCAGGAACGACGAGAATTCCGTCCGTGTCACCAATCTCTCGGAGGACACCCGTGAGCCTGACCTCCTTGAGCTCTTCCGTGCGTTTGGCCCTGTCAGCCGTGTCTACGTCGCGGTGGATCAGAAGACTGGGTCGAGCAGGGGGTTTGGGTTTGTCAACTTTGTTCACAGAGAGGACGCGGAGAAGGCGATCAGCAAGCTCAATGGGTATGGTTATGATAACCTTATCCTCCGAGTCGAGTGGGCGACGCCAAGGCCCAACTAGTTTTGCCGCTACTTGCTAGAATTGCATATTTCTGTCTTGAATTATATCAGTATGGTTGTTTGAAACACTAGTACCTGTGCCATGGGGGCGTATCCTGTCGTAAAAACCTGCTGTTGTCTGTGTTTTGGTTGGACGAGAATAATTATATACTCGCTGTTGTTTTTAATTTGAGTTCACATGTCGTTTGTTGTCAGTATGTATGTGCCTCTAAGTTCTGACTTCTCACGATTGTATTTAGGGGATACCAAAGCAACATGGTTGCAAGACTGGCACCTTGTATAGCCATTAGTTCAGCTAAGGCTAAAACAAGCATGATCCTTTTGAGTCAGCAATGGTGGATCAGATATTCTAAAGGCTCACTGTTAACTACCATCTCATTCTATCAAAAGATAAACAACAACAAACTAACTACTGAAACCGTGTCACGAGATGTGGCTGGTGCTGCTAAGCATAGAATTAGTATTTTGGTTTCAGTTGAACAAAAATGCTATGTGCTTCCAAATCCTGAAGTTGGCATCTAGGACCAACATTATTGGACGTCCTGGTGCATTCATTTGCTCTGCTGAGGCAACGCGTACCAAGATGTACTGTAAATTAATAATGATCAAGGTTCAGGGATTTGCTCGCGTGGAATGTGGCATTTTAGACAGATTCCATCAAGGTTAAGAGATTTGCTCGGGCCCTGTTTAGTTCCCTACCAAAATTTTTTCATCCATCCCATCGAATCTTTGAACACATGCATGAATGGAACATTAAATGTAGATAAAAAAATAAACTAATTACACAGTTTAGTTAAGAATCGCGAGACGAATCTTTTAAGCCTAGTTACTCCATGATTAGCCTTAAGTGCTACAGTAACCCACATATGCTAATGACAGATTAATTATGCTTAATAAATTTGTCTTGCAGTTTCCTGACGAGATATGTAATTTGTTTTTTTATTAGTTTCTAAAAACCCCTCCCGACATCCTTCCGACACATCCGATGTGACATCCAAAAAATTTTCGTTCCCAATCTAAACAGGCCCAAGTGTGAAGAGTCTATGCATCAACTCTGCCGCATAGCGAATTGATGGTTGTGCCATGGACAAGACTAGGCGACTGGGAAGTTGTTCACAGCAACGCGGTAAAACACCAATTTGCTAGTCTGAAGTTCTACTCCTGTATTTTCCGTGCTTAGCAAGACCTTTGTGAACCTGGCCAAGAACCCTAGACATTATCAGGGTAATTTCACGATCATGCACCCGACCAGAGCTTAAAAAAATAAAATGAAATTGAGCATCATGTGATAAAAGTGACAAAAAGAAAGGCAGAAAAAAAATGCGTTTGCCGGGAGTCGAACCCGGGTCTATTGCTTGGAAGGCAATTATCCTAACCGTTGGACTACAAACGCTTGGATGCTAAATTCCTTATTAAACTTTACATGTTTGTGCGTGTTTTGTGCTACTGTTTTGCAGGCTGCGTTTCTAGTTCCAGCTCATTTATGCCCTGCCTTTTTAGTGCATTTTTTGTTGCATTTGTGTTTGCGAACATATGTTAGCAGTTAGCACCCATCTCTGGCATCAGTGTGCATTATACACGAGACAGTCCATGCACCTGGTTCCAGTGTGTTCTTTAATCTCTTTTTTTTTTAATCAGACAGGAAATGCTAACCTCTGCGGAATACTTGATAACTAGTATGACGTTTTCCTTGTACAAAGTTTTGACTGCTTAAATATTTACCTACCTACCTAAGTATAAGGTGAAAACAGTGTATCATTAGATTTGCTATTAAAATCATGTTAAAAATGTTATGTACTCCGTATTCCTGGATATATACTCGTGTATGTACTCCGTATTCCTCGATATATATTCGTGTAAATTTTCATATAGTAAAAGACAAAAGAAGAAGAAGACGACGACGACGACGACAAACTGGCAGGCACAAAGCTGTCAATCATTCTGAAATGGGATCAGGACATCACTAGAAAGCCGTTATAGCGCATTGTCAGTTTGTTGTTCGTTTTATTTCCTCTTTCAAGAACCATTCAAGTTTCGATTATCACTAGAAGCTCTGATAGGGAACATCATAAATTAATCATCATCTTTACACAGGGTCCAAGCATGCAAACCCAAATTAAGCTTGTACGTCACTCCAATCGTACTTAGCTTCATCATCCCAATTTGGACAAGAATCTTCAACACACACCCTCAAAAAAAAAAAAAAAAGGGGTCCTGCAGGAAGCCGACGAACGATCAAAGTCGTCGTCGTGAGTGGTGGTGCTCGTCCACAGCGGCGGCGACGATGTCGGCGAAGTCGCCTTCCGACGCGCAGGGGATGGTGAGGCCGCCGCAGCGGTGGTCGAAGCCGAACTCGTCCTCCACCCGCTTCAGCAGCGTCACGAACGCCGGGTGGCTGAGGCACGCCGTCGGGATCACCAGCCGCTTCCGCCCCTCGCCGACGTACACCGCCAGGTGGCCCCGCGGCACGTCCGGCACCGACGACGACGACGGTGATCGGCTTCTCCTCGCGAGGTGCAGCCTCATCATCAGCTGCCCCAGCTTCCCCGCCATTGATCGATCTCAGTAGTCTCTGTTTTCTGAGTCTCTGCCTGCTGTTGCCTTTCGACTGTACTTGACGGGAGCTAGCTAGCTAGCTAGTGTGAACTGGAGAGTGATGACATAGCCAAGTGCCCAAGTGTGTTGTGCATGTACTTATAGCTGAGACCTTTAGGGATCCAGTGCCTCACCAAAATAAAAAAGGAAACAAAACTTTAGGCATATCTATCTGCAGCAGCTAGGAGGTTCTTGTTGGACATGTCACATGGGATACTGCACTGCGTTTATCATTCATTCAGAACAGACAGATCATGCAGTCATAGTAGAATCTAGTCCAAACCAGAGAGAGAGAGAGAGAGAGAGAGAGAGATGGGGCCAGCTTGTCGCGTGGCAACAGCACGATTTGGTCGAGTGCATTGTACTTGGGCACACGGTGACTGGCCAGGCCAGACGAGGCCGACCACGGCAAGAACAAGATCTATCAGGTGCCGGCCGGCTCCTCTGAAGAACACAAGGCAGAGCAGAGCAGAGCGGCTCATCACAGTGATGTTCTACTGATGTGAGCATGTTGAATTGTCCAGCCATCCAAGGGATTTTCTCTCTTCTCCTTTCCTTTGAAGAGCGCCGCCAGCCTGATCGAACTGGAGATGGAAGGCCATCATGTGTGCAAGAACAGTGGCAAACTGGCGAGTGCAGCATGGCTGTATGGATGGCCATTCAAGGAGCAGAGGAAAAGCAGAGCACATGGAGGCTGCATGGCATGGCATGGAATGGAAACTCAAAGTTCTTGAGCAACACTGCCAGTGTGTGCATCCACTGCCTGGCTGACGCCGGAAAACCGGCGGCGGCGAGGTCAGGGCTAGGGCTAGGGCTAGGGCAGTAGGGCCACGGCCGCCGTTCTGGAGCCATGTGACGTGCGCGGTGCGCCTCCCGAGTAGTGTCCCTGAAAATTGCAAATTCTGCCGCCACAATGATTCTTTAGCTAGCCTAGCCCACAGAAATTCGTGTTCTCATTTTTTTTACCCGCCAAAAAATAACGTAATCGGTTCGACCGTGAGCAGCGCTTTTAGTTTTAGCCCACGCACAATGATTGCAAATATTTCTGTCACAAAAAAATGATTGCAAATGTTTCGGGGGTTTGTGCAAATAGCATGTTAGAGCAACTTCAGCCGAAGTCCCTAAATTAAGCTCTTAAACTTTTATTTACAGGCTATAATAATAAAAAAATAGAGACTCAGACCAAATCCATATCTTATATAGGACCCACCTGTCATTGACAAATCCTACGTCAACTCCACCATTTGTAATTTTTGTCTTATTTATGGGTGGGAAGAGGAAAGTGGGTGGGACCCACTCGATAGTGGGTTGTGGATGTGAGGGGCTGAAACTATAATTTGGGAGGACATGAAAAATGAGATACCAAATAGGAGATGGGTTGGAGTTGATTTTTTTAGATCAAGTCCCTAGATTTAGAATAGGGACTTGTTTAGGAGGTGGGCTCGAGTTGTTAGAGAGGTCACAATTAGCTGTAATGTTGCTGTAATTTAAGTTGCCTTTAGCCTTGGCATTTGCATAGCCTCCTCCTTTAACTGTTTTTTCCACCTTTCTACTATAATGAAAAAGGCTGAGTACTTGCAAACTGCACTCATAACTAGACTAGACCCCAGTGTAGCCGTGTAGGTAAAGGCGGTTTAGAGGTGTTTGATCCTGGTATGTTAAACATGAGTCTTTTAGGAAAGTAAAGTATTTGTTTTAGCTTGAAAATGAGGAAGGGCCCTTGCATTCTCCTCCTTGCTATAAACTAAACGTAAGCCCATGGACTTGAATGCTGGTCCCTTTGGAAAACAGAAACATGTTGGCCCATAAAGTTAAGGGGCAACAAACCAACAAGTGGGCTGTACTACTTATACAACGCAATTAACAACATCTCTTCTCGGCCGTTGTTTCTCTCTTGTCCACTTAGAAAGAACTTATATTTTTCTCAGAATGTTTTGAAGGGTTGTTATATTCTTCTCGGCTGTTCTATGTTAACTAGTTGCTGTTGGTTATTTCTGTTCGGGCTCTGGTAATCTTGTTATTACCATTTCCCATGTTTGTCTTAAACTATTCATGCTTAATGAAAAACGCTCCATTGGCGTGGTCTCAAAAAAAAAAAGGTTGGAGGTGGCGGCAACCTTGTACATGTTACACACTCAAGCGGATTGGCAATCAGAACAGGACAGCATGATAAGCTGATTATTCAGAAGCCGCATGCCCTGTACCTAATGCACAGGAGAAACATTGGGGAGCACTACAGTATGGCTGTTTATAGAAGGCGTTTAAAAATGCCTTTAAAAGTCATCAAAATGCCTTCAAAAACCTTTTTAGGCATACTTAAAAATGCCTACTATAAACTGGACTTAAAAGGTCTTTTGAGGCATTTTTTCAAAATGCCTTCCAATATCAACATATAAAGGCATTTCGTAGCTGCCTATAATAGTTTTTAAAGGCATTCTGTATAAGCCTCCAAACACTGATAGAGGCTTTATTAAAAATGCCTCCAAAGCCAACTCATACATGCTGAAATTTGCTAGTAATTAATATCAAAATAGCACAAATCCATCAAGAAATTAACCGATGAAAGCAGATATTAACAGCACAATCCAATCATTTAAATCTTTCTGGCATACATAGTTATATTTGTAACAAAAAATAATCAATAAGGTAGAAAAATAGTCAAATATCTATCTTCAAACGATATTCCCAAGTCCTTTTGTGTAGGTCCCTAATCCTAAGTGATGCAAATGGAAGTAGTGCCACAAAAGATGTAGATAAAGAAGTAGAGGGAGAAAGCTTCCATGATTCAGATAACCCAGAGCTGATATATCTCTGAATCAAGTTGATTAAACGAGCACTAGCATCATCAGTTTTATGACTGACAAATAATCAAGCTGTCTGCAATGAAAACAAAAAGGTTAGTACTAACTTTTGAAGCCGAAAATACAACTTAGTAACTCAGTATTTAACTCATCATGATTCTAAAGAAATTAATTAAGTATGTGTGTGCTGAGCCTAGTAGAAAGCACAGCGCGATTTGCTTACACACAAGCAGTGAAGTGTGCCTGCGAGGTTGTGACTGAGCTATGCGTGAACCATGTGTGCGTGTGACTGAGCTATGAAAGCCATAGTGAGGAAGCAATTACCTAGGGACCTACAATTACCCCACAAGATCGAGGCTCAGGCCATCAAAATACCAAGGTGCTTTCTAAGGGACAATACAATATAAGAATTATAAAAAGCTATCTGTTCGATCCAAACTAGTCCAAAGAAAGAAGCTATCTCTTACCTCAAAGCAATGTTAAATCATGGGAATAAAAAAAAATAGCTAGTCAACGCATGAGACAAGGATTGAACTTCCAAAGGCTATAAGTTGAGGTAAGAAAACAATGAAATTTGAAGGCCTAAAAGAGGTAAAATGGTAGGGCCAGCATCTAAAAATGGTAGGGCCAGCATCTAAAAAGCCGAAGGGTCTTCTTGAAGTCTTCTTCAGATTTCATCCTTCAAAAAAGTTATGACCAAATAAATTTTTTAACCATAAGTAAACTAATAAATCAGTAGGAGGAAGAAAGCAACATACATTTTTTTCAAAGCTTTAGTCATGAATTGGCTGCCCATTTTTTCTATATGTGTTGCTATAGAGCTCGGCACGGCTTATCTGTCTTCCTTCCTTTAGTTCCTGTATTAAGAACAATAGGTGGTAACACATAAAGACAATCAATAATTAAATTTCAATAAGATAATGGCATACCAGCAGGTCTAAAACAACTACATTACTTCTTGATCCAGTGAATAAGTGCATGTTGTGCCTATGTACCTTTACAGTTGTCCACAACTTGTCTTTATGGGATTTATCTACCTTACTCTAATTTCTGTGTCCTAAAGAGATTTCCTTCCCTCTAACAAGGTATCCAATGAAACTTGTTAAGTTAAAGAAATTTAGCATGTGAATCCTATATACAACCTTAAACCTCGGCATTGAAGTCAACACATTGATAGCAGCAACACAGTTCACTTAACTACAGTATAACAAAATGAGCTTGAGGTGAACAAACTGGACAGCAGCTAGTATATTGAATGGAATTAAAATATGGAACGATTTTTGTTTCGGAACAAAACCATTCCTCAAGATCAATATTAGGATGTAAAATGTCCCCAGAGAAAACAACTGTAAATTGAACTCAATACAACAGCAGTAATAACAGTATTTAGAGAACACATTTCTTCATAATTTCATTAAGCCAATGACTGGCCACTATAAGAGAATTATGCACTCAGCTATTTGTCCACCCACTGTCACTGCTAATATGAGGCCAAGCTATTTCTCAAAAGCATAAAACATATCCAATTTAAATAACCACAGGATCTGGTTATCACAAGTTAATCCATGAGCTTGTGGATCTGATAAGCTCAGGCACATATTAGATAGACTTGTCAAAACCTATACATTCTATATGGCACAGAATCGATCATATATATGAATATCCTGAGCCAGTACTGGGGATAACTCATCCTTTTCACAACCTTCATGACAACTCATTTAAGCAATTTCTGTTTGCAACATTAAATATCAGTAAAACCATCACTTCTAGAAAAATCAAGCATGAATCCTCATCTCCTATTTGCAATTACATTTTTTTATTTTAGCTTTCTTCAAGGCTCCCCCTGATTCCAATTGACTCAACAACAAGCTTGTACCAATAAAACAGGTCAAAACTCCAAACAAATCATGCTCTTCTAAATTTATGCGGTTAAGAAAAGTTTGGTTTGGACAATTGAAAACAAAACTAATCTATACAAGCTAGAAGAAAAATCATTTGAATAAGCACAGGTGATATAAACATGTCACCATTCAGTGGCTCAAATAGGGGAGTGATATAACCCTTTAATCTTTATTCAACAAAAAAAATACAAAATGGAAGTGTTTCAAAACACAGCCCTGGCTATGCATTCTTATGGGGCGACAAACAATTTTTCCTTTTTCCTTAATGTTCTGCTACAAGAGTCCACGAACTCAAAACAAAGAAAATACTATTACATGGTGGTATGTTTTGTAATTTGCTTTGTAAGCCTATTAATTGAAACAAAAATTGTTATATCGAATCTATCAAAGGTGTGGAACTTCATTTTAGTTTTCAAGCATAAGATGAATCATTATTTGAATATATAACAACTCACATAATAAGTAATAAAGACTGAAGAAAAATAGCCAACCTGGCAATGTCTTCAGAATCACATCAGAGGAGTGCAATATAACTACCACTGAAGGTGGTTCTGCCGAACCTGTGAAAAACACGCAGAACATACTCAAATAGATACGCTAACTTCAATAGAATACCAACCCCCATGGAACTTCAGGTTCTGCCTTAAACAGAGGCATATCCATAAGCTTGTGGATCTCATAAGCTCAGGCACATGTTAAACACACTTGTCAAAAAGCTATACATTCTATACAAGTTACTGTAGAATTTCTAGATAACTCTTTACACCAATGCAAAAAAATGTTTATTTATCTCGGAGATTACAATGTAGATATCATCCCATCTTCTGATAATGCATAATCTCAGACTCTCAGTGCAAGCTATTGCATTAGCAATATGATTGTGCCTATCCTTCATGCGAAGAAGCTTCCCTATAAATACTTCGTCTCACCACTACATGTGAAGAAGTCATTCAGAAAATGTCCTATTATTGTTTCAGCTATTCATAACAATGTCTGCTATTTCTTTATGATATTGATATCCACTATGATAATCTAGGCAAGGAGCCGTGCTGTTGCATCAAAAGAATAGTAGTAATTTGTGTGGACGAAACTGTGAAAAATTAACATGCAAATTATGTGCCCACCAATGTATGGTTGAGCTTTACAATGTCAGTCATACAGATACATCAAAATGACTATCTACTGCAGGAACAAATATATTCTAGCAGAATAAACAAGAATACAAAATGACTATCTACTGCAGGATCAAATATATTCTTTGTGCAGCTACACCAAATGGGTATCATAAAAACAATTGACTATCAAAAAGCATGAACTGCAGGAACAAACATATTTTAGCAAGGCCAATAAAAATATTGTAATGTATCTATTAGCAAAAGGACTTGAGTTTAAGTTCAGTAGCCCAAGCTCCATCTGATTTTTTTATCACTTTTTTATAACAACCACAGTTCATTTAACTTACACAGAGCTACTTGTGTGCTGATCAAGTCCACCAGCAGCTGCTGTTCGCCACTGCAAAATTTACAAAGCATCATTGCCATTATTCTGATTTGGGAACTGCATCACCACCTGACCAATGGTTAGTAGTGGAGCACTCAAAATACGTACTGGTACCAATTTTGTTGGATAAGGATAGATACAATCATCAGTGCATTCCATAGGCAAGGAAGGGGAGGCAACAAAAGGGAAGGAAAGACTGCATACCAACACGAACGGGATTAATGCTCATCTCGCCACCCTTCATCTAGTGTCCACTCAGCAGTGGCCACTCACCACCTCTCGCCATCCAGGAGCCGGATCCAGGCTGACCGCGCTAGATCCGCCATACGCGCTGCAGCTTCTGACCATCCCTGGCCTGACCGCGACCGTGAACAGGCAGCGGCGGCCGGAGAGGGCCTGATGCCACCATAGTCGAGAGGAGCTAGGCCATCGTCGGTCGAGGTCGAGGGGAGCAGGGCAGCGCCGCCGTCGGTTGAGAGGAGCGATGCCGCCGCCGCCGCCGCCGCGACCCCGCGGCCTTGGTGCCCGCGTCCGCTAGGGTTTAGGGGCAGCGAAGGGCGACGATGGATTTGGGTGGGGATTTCTGTGGGAGCAAGGTACGGTTGGGGGAAAGGAGCAGGACGACCACGATGTTACTTGTGTGCTTTTGTTTCCACGGAAAATAAAGGGAAAAACAACAGGGGAGGGAGGTGGGAATAGAACTGGAGCGCGTGTGTCGTGACTTGTGACGGGTTAGAGTACATACCGGATACAAGGCGTTTCGGAAAACGCCTCGAAAGGTAAGGTAATTAAAGGCATTTTAAAAAATGCCTCCAATGCTATAGTTAATTAAAGGCGTTTTTTTATTTTTGCCTCTATAAAAGTGGTTTTAAAGGCCTTTTCATAAGAATGCCTTTAAGTAAAAGAAATTTAAGGCAGATTCATAAAAACGCCTTTAACAAAATGCCTTTAATTAATAGACGTGTTGTAGTGGAGACCGCATCTGCGACCAAGCAATAGAGTCATGGTATGGCACGGTCTCTATCTGTCTATATCATTAAGCCACGGTGTAACTACTGGATCAGTTCAGAATCAGATGATAACACGCGGCTTGCTTGGAAGCCTGGAGCTGGACTGCTAGAGGTGAGCAAAGTCCAACTTGCTGCTCACTCATCCACCAGCATCTTGCAGCTTAAATAATCCGTATCATGTTCTGGACCTTATGCAGCGTGATTCTGATCTTGGCGTTCTTCACCCGTGCTGGTGAGTTTGCTGCTAAAAATGCAGACATGACAGCCTTGTAAGCAAGCTCAACTAACTAGGATGCTTCTTGGGTTGTGTGTCTTGTGTTGCAGATCACCACTTGGTTACAGATGAGAATGATTCTTGATGTCTGCTGGTTCATGTTCAACTACTTCACTAGCTCTTGTTATATAAAGAGGCAACAGAAGGCTAGAAAGAAACCATTGCAGCTACAGCAGCAGCAGCAGCAGCTTGCCTTCTCCTCTATTCCCACTGAAGAGAAGCTTCAAAGCTTCCATTGCAACCATGGCCTACCATCTGAGATCTGCAAGTGTGCCTTCGAGCCCTCGCTCCAGTGAAACCAGTGTCGAGGAACAATTGCAGAGCCTGAAGGTGACTGTCTCTTCGCCTTCCACGATTGTCCAAACCATGAGAGATAGTCTGAGAAAACTGGGGAGCATCTACAGCTGCATCGACGAGCTCACATGCTTCCCTAGCAGCCAGAGGAAGGTGGTGGAGGAGGAGCTTGAGCGCTCTCTTGTTCTGCTTGACCTCTGCAGTGCCATGCAAGATAGCTTTGCCGAGCTCAAGACCATTGTCTTGGAGATGCAATTGGCTCTCAAAAGAGGGATGATGCAGCTGTTCAGGCTAGGGTTCACTCTTACGCTCGTTCAGCCAAGAAGGCGCAGAAACAGTGCAAAAACATCAACAAGGCTGCTTCTGACATCGATGGAGGCAGGGTGGTCAAGCTGTTGTCGGAAGCAAGAGAGATAGCTGTCACAATCCTCGAATCAGCACTGCAACTCTTGTCGAAGCAAGTTGCGATGCCAAGCCCTGGGAAATGGTCTCTTGTATCCAAGGCTTTCCAGAAGAAGAGAGTTGTGTGTGAAGAGGAGCAATTGCAGATGTTGGAGTTGGACATTGTGGACCTTGAGAGCGGAGTTGAGACTTTGTTCAGGAGGTTGATCCAGAGCAGAGTTTCACTTCTAAATGCTCTTAGTTTGTAGATAGATATAGGTCCTGCACCAGCTCCACCCTGCGATTAGCATCCGCCTTTTAGAGGATCTCCTGATCATCCAAACAAATTTGTTGTATATATGTGATAGAAAGTGTACAGAAATTCATCTGACTGAGAAGCAAAGTTTGTTGCTCCATCCATTTCCTGTTGTCTATTCCAGCATTCTTCTTTCCTGTGGAGAAATTTCTTTGTTTAGGTCAAGTTGCCTACGCGCTTTCGTTTAGAATTGTACAAAGGGGAGTTAAACAACAGTCTAGAGGGCTTTCCTCACCATGATTGGACTGTTAAAGAAGTGCAAATCAACTTGAGGCACATCTCATGTGAAGCAGAATATCATGATCAACTCATTTTCTCACACACTGACACACTGCCATGATGAAATCCTGTTACCGATAGCTGGTAAATGACAGATTTACAAAGTTATAATCTTCATTACAGGTACAGAATGATCCTCTTGAGATTTCTGCTTCAATTTATTATTATTACAGGACTCAGTGTACTCTGAATTCTGAACAGCGTCACTTTTTAGCAGAAGCAGCAGAAGCCCAGTAAGCCTGAATCTTCTTGGCGTACGCCACAGCCTGGTCCGGCTCCGGCAGCACCTCCTTGGCCACGGCGGTTTCCGCAAACCGCTCGGCCCACGCCGCCAGCAGCGGAGCCTGAGCAACGTCGATGACCTCGACGCCGAACATGGCGCGCAGCGCCCCGAACCACGGCAGGGAGCACCCGAGCGCGAGGTCCAGGTACCCAACGGAGTCGCCGCCGAAGAAGCCCGCCGCCGCACCGTCGTCGTTGCCGCCGCCGTTGCTGGAGGTGATCTCGGCGAAGGCCTTCTCCAGGTTGAGCACCGCGGCGTGCGTCTCCTTCACCTTCTCCGCTCTCTCCTCCTCCGTCGCCGCCTTCATGACGTCTACCCACGCCGGGAACAGCTTGCCGTCGATGTAGGCGGCCCAGAAGCGAGCGACGGCGCGGCCGTAGGGGTCAGCGGGGAGGATGGCTGCGCCGGTGCCGGTGCCGGGCGGCCCGGGCCAGACCTCTTCGAGGTACTCCAGGACGACGAGAGACTCGCAGATGGGCTTGCCGTTGTGGATGAGCACGGGGACCTTCTTGTGCACGGGGTTGGAGGTGAGGAGGAGGTCGCTCTTGTGGAACAGGTCCTGCTCGACGTACTCGTAGCTCAGGCCCTTCAGGTCCAGCGCCATGCGCACGCGAAGCGCGAAAGGGCTCACGTGCAGGCCCAGCAGCGTCAGACGACCCTCGGCCTCCTTGTTGACAGCATCCGCCATTGATGGATGCTTATTAGCTTATGCTTTCTCCTCTCCCTATCTCTTCTGCTGTTTGCAAAACTAGCTAGTTAGCTACTTGGGTGGGTAAGGTTTCTATATAGCCTGGTTTGGTTGACTTAACTCCCGTCACATCGAATGTTTGAACACATCTATGGAGTACTAAATATAAACTATTTATGAAACTAACAATATAATTAAAGAATAAAACGGATCTTTAAATCTAATTAGTCTATAATTAGATACTAATTAACAAATAAAACGAAAATACTATAGTACTTATTAAATTTTAACATCTCCGACCACAGGTGCCCATAGAACTACGACATCGTCATCTATGGCGCTGCAACCTAGTCAAACTGCAATGGTTATTTTATTTTTTGTCAACCTGCAAGGGATAACATTTTGGTTCACGTGGATGCTATCTCTTTGCGGAGATCCCGGACCACCGGATGTTTTGTCGTCTTTGGGAACGTTTATTTTTTTTACAACAACCATCATCTTTGGGAACGTGATTTCCTGTCACTAGAAAACGTGTGGCCACTTGGCATCACATATGATACACATTTCATGCTGCGTCGGTAGAGGTTTCTGTATATATTACTCACTGTGTTTCGAATCATAAGAGGTTTTGTTTTTCTAATCTATTATTTTTCTATAAGAGGTTTCTAATCTATATATCTAAGTGTACGTAGGAAAGTCAAAATATCTTAGGCCTTGTTTAGTTCGCAAAAATGTTGGGTTTTGGCTACTGTAGCACTTTCGTTTTTATTTGACAAATATTGTCCAATCATGGAGTAGCTAGGTTCAAAAGATTCATCTCACAAATTACAAGTAAATTATGCAATTATTTTTTTATTTTTGTCTATATTTAATGCTCCATGCATGCGACCAAAAATTCAATGTGACGGGAAATCTTGAAAATTTTTGCGAACTAAACAAGGCCTTATATAATTTTTAAGTTGGAAGGTAAATTACTTTAGGAGGGAGGTAGGCACTTGTAAAGTATAGCCTAAGCGATCGATGTGCCATTGTACATGCATCTTGTCTTTTATTAGTTGTTGCCAGAGTAAGGAAAAATCAAGGTGCAAAAAAAGATCATCTAGTAATTAACTAGACCCAGGTGTACCCCATGTAGATAAAGGTGGTTTAGTACCCTGATTTCTTAGATTTGAATCTCTTAGGAAAATATTTGTTGAAGATTGATAATGAGGAAGGTCTCTTGCGAAGTTGCAATCGCTCTTTGCTAAACATTACTTGAAGGCTGGTCCCTTATGAAAACAGAAACATGTTAGCCTATAATATAATTCTATAAAGTTGAGGAGCAACAAGTATTCTGTTTTGATGCAACACAATTAACAACTTATCTTCTTTTCTTAATTAACAGGTTATCTTCTCTGTCTGTTTCTCTCTTGTTTCCCTTAAAAAGAACTTACATTTTTTTTTCTCATAATGTTTGGAAGGGATGGACATCGCAGAAACATAGTACATATTACACACTCGAGCAGATTCTTTGCTGATGGCAATTGGGACATTACAGCACCATAAGCTGATATATTATGCAGGAGCCGCATGCCTTCACGTAGTGCACTAGAAAATTGGAGAACACTGGGGTCGGGGAGACCAAGACATGACACGAGTGCTATCATTAAGCCACAGTGTATTTCTGTGATCAGATCAGAATCAGATGTTAACACGCGGCTTGCTTGTTCCATAAAAAAAAAAACACGCGCCTTGTTTGGAAGGCTGGAGCTGGATTGCTGGAGTGAGCAAAGTCAACATGCTGCTTACTCATCCACCGGCAACTTGCATCTTAATTAATCCATGTCATGATCTGGATCTGATGCAGTGATTTCTGATCTTGGCGTTCTTCACCCGTGTAGGTGAGTTTGCTGCCAAAAATGCAGACATGACAGCTTTATAATCAAGCTCAACTAACTAGGATGCTTCTTGGGTTATGTCTTCTGTTGCAGGTCACCACATGGCTACATATGAGAATGATTCATGATGTCTGCTGGTTAATGCTCCACTGCTTCACCAGCTCTCGTTATATAAAGAGGAAACACAAGGCCAGAAAGAAACCATTGCATTGCAGCAACATAAGCAGCAGCTTGCCTTCTCTTCTATTCCCAGCGAAGAGAAGCTTCAAAGCTTCCATCACAACCATGGCCTTCCATCTGAGATCTGCAAGTGTGCCTTCGAGCCCTCGCTGTGGTGAAACCAATGTCGAGGAACAACTGCAGAGCCTGAAGGTGACCGTCTCTGCGCCTTCCATGACTGTCCAAACCATGAGCGATGATCTGACAAAGCTGGGGAGCATCTACAGCTGCATCGACGAGCTCACATGCTTTCCTAGCAGCCAGAGGAAGGTGGTGGAGGAGGAGCTCGAGCGCTCTCTCGTTCTGCTTGACCTCTGCAGTGCCATGCAAGAGAGCTTTGCAGAGCTCAAGTCCATCGTCCTGGAGATGCAATTGGCTCTCAAAAGAGGAGATGAAGCGGCTGTTCAGGCCAGGGTTCAGTCTTATGCCCGCTCTGCCAAGAAGGCCCAGAAGCAGTGCAAAAAAATCAACAACAAAGCTGCTTCTAGCATTGAAGGAGGCAGGGTGATCAAGATGCTGTCTGAAGCAAGGGAGGTCGCCGTCACAATTCTTGAATCAACACTGCCACTCTTGTCGAAGCAAGTTGCGATGCCAAGTCCTGGCAAATGGTCTCTTGTATCCAAGGCTTTTCAGAAGAAGAGAGTTGTGTGTGAGGAGCAATTGCAGTCGTTGGAGTTGGACATTGTGGATCTTGAGAGCGGAGTTGAGACTTTGTTCAGGAGGTTGATCCAGAGCAGAGTTTCACTTCTAAATGCTCTTAGCTTGTAGATACATCCTACACCAACTCTAACCCTGCGATTAGCGTCCGCCTTTTAGAGGATTTGCTGATCATCCAAACAAATTTTGTTGTATATATGAGAGAAGTGTACAGAAAACTAGTTGACTGGAAAGAAAAAGTTTTTGGTCCGTTTCACTGTGAAGAAATATGTTTGTTTATGGTTGCCCATCTTGCGTATGCGTTTTCATTTCACATGAGCATCATTGAACTGTTATAGAAGTACACATCATTCATCCTCATCACTAGTATGAGATAATGAGTTGTTCTTGTTCACATGACATGTGCCTCAACAGCAAGCACAAGATCCATATGCAGATCTTGCTATCAACAGCCAAAGTGTGCATCTTCCAAGAAGCTGGTACCTTAACAATTACAACAAGCACAAGAAGAACGTTGGTTTCCTCCGTCCTAGAAGCGGGCCGGCTAACGTTGGTTTCCTCCGTCCTATCATCCATGCCAACCTATCACCTCACAGTTTTCCCGCTGGCCGCATGGGCCAAGAAGAAAATTGATAAAATCAGGAGATCTTTTCTTTGAAAAGGGGAGGAAAATGCAAATGGCGGGCACTGCCTAGTCAATTGGCCAACAGTGGCTAGGCCAAAAGACCTAGGTGGCCTAGGAATCCTTGACCTTCAGAAATTTGGAAGGGCTCTCCATCTGCGGTGGCTTTGGCAGGATTGGACCAATGAATCCAAACCATGGGTTGGCTCAGAAATCCCCTGTAACGAAGAAGACCGCCTCCTCTTTAAAGCCTCAACCTCGATAACAATTGGGGACGGGGCCAAGGCCCGCTTCTGGCATGATAACTGGCTTGATGGTGAGGCACCCAAAAACCTCGCCCCACACTTGTTTCAGCTAGCTGCAAGAAAAAACAGATCAGTGCAGCAAGAGCTGGACAATGACAGATGGATACACTTCCTAAGTAACCGTATCAACACCACGGAGCACTTGGAAGAATTTGTTTCACTTTGGATAAGAATCCAAGCCATACAACTGCAGCCGGGCGTAAAGGACTCCATCATTTGGCGATGGACCGCAGATGGATGCTACTCCACCCGCTCTGCGTACAGGATTCAATTCAGAGGGTCTTATGCCACTTTCAAAAGTGACCTCATTTGGAAAGCCCGAGCAGAAAATAAGTGCAAAGTATACACTTGGATTCTAGTGCAAGGCAAGATACTAACGGCGGATCACCTTCAGAGAAGAGGTTGGCCTCATCAAGATCGCTGCGTTCTGTGCAACGGCCCTTTAGAAACATGCTTACACCTTTCCCTTCTATGCCCGTACGCCAAGGCAGTGTGGAATCATATCCTAAACTGGGAGCACTTCGACACCCAGTTAACCCAATTCCACCAAGACCCTTCTAGCATCAAGTCATGGTGGGAGGACGCTGTAACGAAAATCCCAAGGGAACAAAGAAGGCGCTTCAACGGCTTGGTCATCTATACTTGCTGGAATCTTTGGAAGGAGAGAAATCGTAGAATTTTCAACAATGCATATGAGGCGGCGCTGCAGGTTGCTTCAAAGATTAAAGAGGACATAGCGCAAAGAGAAAGGGCTATTCAGAGAGCAGGCTAGCTTTTTTCTGGTTTTTGTTTCTTCTTCTCCGAGTGCTCTGCTTTTAAGCAGCTGTTTACTCAAGCTGTACATAAAACTTTCTCTTTTCTAACTTAATAGAGAGGCAGAGCTCCTGCCATTCCTTTCAAAAAAAAAAAAAAACAGCAAGCACAAGAAGCCGGTACCTTAACAAATACAAATACAAACTCAGCAATATTCTGTTAGGGTTGTATATTTCTCAGAAACCAATCTCCATTAAACAAGTGTTAGGCTTAGAGCATGCACGTATACACTTTGGGAGTTGGAAAATGAGTTGGTCATGATGATTCCTGTTGCCGATAGGTGGAACATGACAACGTGATAATCTTCATTAGGAGTACAAAATGCAGCACTGAGGCCATAAAATTTTATAGCATGTGGAACCTCTTGAGATTGCCAAAGATTCCACATGATATGGTTCAGCAGGCATCAACAGTGAAGTCAACTGCTGCCTCCACCGGCAAGTAGCAACCAGCGTCGGCACAGCTCTGCATCTCCCATTGCATAGCTTGCTCACTGATGCCGCAATCCGGATCCAACACTAAACTAAGCACTCGTGCACATCATTTTGCCGCGTACCTGAACAACAACAAAAGGGAAAGGCATCAGCTTGTCGTGCAGACAGGTGGTTTTTTTGCAGCAGCACAACAGCTCCCATTGATGAGATTGTTTGCTGTTTCTTCATCTTCTTTGGTTATATAAAGAGACGAGCTACACCATGCAAGAGAACTTCGGAGAGCTCAAGATGAGCATCATGGACATGCAGATGGCTCTCAAGAGAGGAGACAATGCAGCTGTCCAAGTCATGATCCAGTCCTACATCCGATTGGTAAAGAAAGCACAGAAACAGCTCAAGAAGATCAGCAAGAAGGCCATTGCAGTTGATCAGGAGAACTGCAGGCTCATCAAGCTATTGTCTGAAGCAAGCCAGAGAGATTGCGATCACCATGGTAGAAACTGCAGATTATTTTCCCTGGCTACATCATGCATATTCATTTACAATCACATATTCAGAGCATAACTAAGCATTTATAGTCCGGTTTATCTAATACAAAGATAATGTGCAACTTCTAAAACACTAAACATGTGTCTCAAAAAATATCTCGAGATTTAGAGTGTCGAGGTTCATCTCAAAATTGTCATTCTATAAAGATTTTGTTGCTGATTCTCACTACTGTTATCACCATATATCATATAGATTCTGCACACCACATCCACAATTGTCACCATATATTCCCATCAAGCTTATGGTTGCTATGGATCAACTTTGCCCCACAATTCAGCCATCATATTAATGCGCCACTGAAACACTCTGCGCCTAAAAAGTCCATGTTAAATGAATCCTGCATTTTATGGCAGCCTAATTAGGCTGAATGCTTAGAAGCTATAATGATAGGGAAATGGAGTAACCAGTAACCAAACATGTCCAGCAGATCAAATCATGATTAAATGTACGTGTGCATCCTATATAAATTTGATCAGCTGGACAAGAAATTAAAAACAGGAAGCAAACACAACACCGGCATTGAAAAATACCAAGATAAATGAACCAAGTTTTGCTGTTCAAGACATCCACGGACAGAAGCCACCCAGTCCAATGTGACGCACACCGGCTTGACAGACCAACAACAACGCACAAATGCCTACCAGAATCCTAAGACTAACGCTACATATATATAGGTATCCTTTCATTCATCTGTGGCAAATGAACTTGGCACAGCCACAAAAGAAACCTCCCATAACCAACAAACCAAAACCATCCCACATTAAGAAACCACCGCCAGGTTTATCATCCCCTGGGCCCATTGTGCAGTATCCCGAACTTCATCATCCAACTCTTGGGCTTGGCACTCCCTCAAGAACTCAATATGGAATAGTTGGGTCTTGAACAGATCCTTTGAGCTCTCGCCAAGCGTGTCTGCGAGATCCCCAAGGACAGCAACTGCAGCCTTTGTCACACTATCATCCCTGATGGCACAAACAACAACAGAACAGGGATATATTATAGCTGTAAGAAACAGGTAGCAAAAAAAAAAAAAAAATTGAACAGAAATTACAATGTAAATGAAAGGCACCTGCTCCTATCTTTGAAGACAGCTTCAGTGAACTGTAGTAGATGGGTTGCATATGGAATCATCTGCTGAGCTTTTGGGCCCTTGATGCCCTGGAGTATACCAGAGTATGCCTCAAAAATGCCGCGTCTGAGCTGGTTGCCATAATCAACCATATCATCATCACTCTGATTAAGAGTACCAAGGAGTCCTGCAGCTCCTTGAAGCATCGGAATGGCATATGGTAGGTATTTCTCAAAATTCTCACCAATAGCAAGAGCAATGTCTCCAAAGCATGAGAAGATCGGAGGCTTCACAGACCGATTGAGCATAGAGCTTGATAGGTTTTTAAGAAGAACAGTCATAATGCTATCACAGAATGGCAAAATTTTATCTTCCAAGGCACGACAAATATCACCAACCACCCCAACAGAGATGGAACACACTTGGTACTCTTCATAATTCTGCAAGCCAGCCTCCAGATATGTGAAGAAGTTAGGCATGTATTTAACAAAATCTGGACCAGTAGCATATGCAAGAGCACCAATTGCAAGCATAGCTTCTTCATGAACAGTAGAATTGTGGCAGGCAAAGACGCGCAGAAACAGCATCATCAACTGATCAGCAGTCTGAGAAATTATGGACTTTGCATCTGTGCTGCTCAGTTTCTGGATGATGACCTGCAGAACACCACATAGCAAAGCCTGAAGATCGCTTTGCTTCTCCTTGTCACCAGAAGAAAGTATATGGAGATCAAATGTAAGGTTTAATCTTCTCATGATCTCCTGCAACAATTGGCCTATGATGCCTGAAGTTTCAGGTATATTGCTGACTCTCACAATCTCATTCAGTGCTTCATAAGCAGAAGCACGAAGCCTGAAATGGGTGGTATCAGCACGGTCCGCGGCAGAAAGAAGAGCAGCAATGATATTAGGTAGATAAGGTGTGAGCATAGAAGACATTGACTCTGCATCTTCATAACCTTGGGCAAGAAAATAAATAGCTCCACAGACTTTCTCAGCCACATTTGGAGCATCTTTACTACTCTGAAGCAACACAGACATGATACGAGGAAGGTTTGAATTATTTATGATTGGGTTTGCACCATCTGGAGAATGTAAGAGCTCAAATACCCTCCCAAGAGTCCAAGCAGTAGTATCTTTTACCTGGCTATTTGTATCATTCATTGTGTTAAGCAAGAAATCAAGACCAGCCTGGACCAGTGGAGCAAGTTTTTCAACAGAGGGGCCTTCAAGGATAGAACCAAATGCAAAAGTAGCTGCCTCGCGACAATGCCAATCAGGCTTTGTGATGTTGGCCTCGACAAATGGCATCACAAGAGGGACAACTGCATCACCAACAGTTTTAGAAATGAGTCCGAGGCACGTCCCACCACTCATAGAAATGTTCCAAACATTATCATCTTGATCTTGATCTTCCTCTTGCTTCAACAAAGCTTCTAGCAGCATCGGTACAAGTGAAGGGAGGGCCTTTTCAATAAAGCAAAAGTGTGCAGTAGAGTTGCCATCCTCAGATCCCTCATATTCATCTTGGAGCATAATCTCTTCATCACAAATAGCGCTCCAGAACTCAACAGCTTGAAGCGCAACTGGTTCCTCATCACCTTTCACTGCATTAGCTGTCAGGTTGAATATCGTTTGCATGTAAGGATCTAAGTGTGGATAATATGTGGATGCTATTGCAACAAGGCATTCAAATGCAGCCTGTCTGATCTCCACTTCTTTAGACACAGCAGTCTCACAAACCACCTTCATTATATAATTCCTCTCCATTTCATTTGCAAAGTTACTCACGGCAATGTCAAGAGCATTGTATAGGGCCTTAACTGCAGCAAGACGAACTTCAGGGCTGAGCTCTGTCTGGTTCATTCCCTGGACAACAGCAGTCAGAACAGCATTCACTTGGTCCTGCTCCATGTCCAGTGGAGAAATCTCCTCACAGACATACCCCAATGCCTCTAGTGTTGCTTGTTTCAAAGGAGCAGATGCACCTGGAGAAGTCATGTTGCCCAGTAATTTGGCAACAAGGTCTTGCCATTCTCGACGTGGTATCTCAATTGATGCAACCTTGGCAATGACTTGTGAAGAGGTATGCCTCGCATCATGCACCGAAGATCCTAGTGTCACCAGCAACGACTCCTTGATCTTCAACTTGACAGATGGATCCACGCTTACCCATTGCTGAGTCAGTAGCTCCTTTTTCGCAGAATCCTTCTCGTCCAAAGAATTCTTAAGGATAATACCAGCAAGCCTTCTAGACTCCGGAGGTTTTTCATCGTTCGAGAGCTCTATTGATAAGGAGAGGAGGAAGTTAGGAAGATTCTGCTCCTGGAACTGCGTGAGGTTGCCTTCTGCTACTGTTCGAAGGTTAGCATCTGGAGATTGAGCAGCTAAAAATAACAGATTTTCAGTCAGCAAGGAATCACAGAAAATCAACAAGCAACATAACACATCAACAATGCAGATTACTAAAGGTCAGTCAGACAGAGACAGTTGAGCGTAGCTTAAAGCTTTTGCATTCAAAACAACATTGCTCACAGCACAATATTAGCCAAACAACTCATTCGAACAAATTTTTTATCAACATATGCATAATATTTGCTTAGCCTCATCAGCAATCCAACCAAGGTTTGAAAAAACGTAGTTAAACGCTAACCTTCGAACAGTAGCAGGTGGAGAGGTAGAGCGACGGACAGGGGCGCGCAGGTGGAGCAGCGGCGGTGCTCAGTCGGAGGTAAGCAGAGGAGCGGCTGCGCGCAGGTGGAGGAGAGCAGAGGAGCGGCGGCGCTCAGGCAGCCAGGCAGAGGTGCGGCGGCGCGGTCTCGTGAGAGCGAGGATTTCCTAACGGTGATGGCACTATGGCAGCCTGGTAGGGCATCCGTTGGGTGTTCGTGTTCTAGCCTTCTAGGTTTAGATGGGCTGTCGCCTAAAAATTTTTTTTTTAGATTGGCTAGTGGGCCTCCTCCCTTACTGGGCCGAGTGGGCTGTTATGGTATTGCTCTTCTTTTTCTATTGGAATCCTTATTCGTTCACATTTACTGGACCGGAGTCCTATTTGCAAAAATGTATAGTCGCGACGCTTCCCCTCCGGTCGCCGCCGCCGCCGGCGGCGGCGGCGGAGTCGCGGACGCGTCGGGTTCCGCTGCCCATGTTCCAGATGGAGAGCCATTTGAGCGCCAACATCTCCACCGCCGGTGGACTGCCACCATGGTCGCCCAGGCGCAAGGGCACCGGCGGGACGACCCCTAAGGCCGCCGTCGCCACCGTCTCGGGTTGGCCACTGAACTCGTGGGTGGAAGCCGCAGTGCTCCGGTCTCCGGCAACGCTCTGGTCAACCCCAATGCCTCTTCCATTACCTTCTTCTCTCTGTTCTCCTCTATTTTTATCCATGGCAAGGGACCGAGCGTGTGCATCATCTTGCACGCTCGAGCGAATCCGTTGTCACCGCTAGCTGCGACATGACAGCGCGATAGCAAGCTAGGTCCATGCGAGTGCGCAATGCAGAACCCACCGGATCGGATTGCTTGGGAGCCTGGAAGCTGGAGGCGAGCCAAGTCAACTAGTGTTCGTCCCTCCACCGGCAGGACAACAACTAACCAGTGGCGCGGAGCCAGGATTTAAATCTTGGGTATTCCCTTGCCGGTGTCTGGTGGGCCACCACTCAGCTGTTGCTTCTAACCTTATGACCGACGTGTCTTCAACGGTCGTCATATAGGCATAGCATAGATACAGGGCCACGCCCGCGCTGCACGCCCCGCTCCGCTAGGAGCTAAGGACACTGGAAACCAGCAGTGCCGCCACTACATCATGCCTGGTCAGCTAGGGTTAGAGATTTAGGAATGAGGATTATGGAATTGTCTCCCACTCAAGCCTCGTTCACTCACACGAAAAGAATACTTTGTTATACATGTTGCCATGTGCATATTCCGATTTGTCTTGGAAAAGAGTTTGGAAATAAGATACGATTTGTATTAATATTTGGTGGCATGAGTCAATATGTATGTAGTCTAGAGATAAATAATTACGTTTTCATTTGTAGAAACAACATATAGAATAATTTTGGCAATCGAGCTAACATAGAACCTATATAGAAAAAGGAATACAAGAATAAACTAACAAGAATGAGAGAAAAAATTTATTTGCTAAATATAGAAATGCTAATATATTAGATATACATATATATAAATATACCTATATATATTTAGTGTATAAAAAAGTTGGGTATTCCTGGGAATACCAGGAATACCCACTGTATCCACCCATGCAACTAACAGGCTTATTAATCCATCTCAGGATCTGGATCAGATGCTAACCTCGAACGCCCTTTCGCCCGTGCAGGCGAGCTTGCTAGCCATAATGCAGACATGACAGCCTCGTGATTGTAATCGTAATCAAGCTCAATGAGCGATGGGATTCTTGGCCTCGGTCCTGCAGCGCATGAGCACCGAGTTGGTCACACATGAGACTGATTCTTCCTGTCTGCTGGTCAGCTGTGCAGTTGCTTCAACCTCTCTGACTATATAAAACAAGGAAACTGAAGCCTGGAAGGGACACCATTGCAGCAGCTTGCATTTGCTCTTTCCTTCTCTTCTACCTCCAGTAGCTTCATTCCAAGGATGGCGTGCCATCTGAGATCTGCGAGTGTGCCTTCGAGCCCTCGCTCCAACGAGATCAATGTTGAGGAACAGCTGCAGAGCTTGAAGGCAACTGTCTCATCGCCTTCAGCGACCATCGGAACCATGGTTAATGGTCTGAGCAAGCTTGGGAGCATCTACATTCACATAGATGCGCTCACATGCCTGCCCAGCAGCCAGAGGAAGGCAGTGGAGGAGGAGCTCGAGCGCTCCCTCGTCCTGCTTGACCTCTGCAGCGCCGTACAAGAGAGCTTTGTGGAGCTCAAGGCCACTGTCCAGGAGATGCAGTTGGCTCTCAAAAGAGGAGACGGTGCGGCTCTCCAGACCAGGGTTCAGTGCTACTTGCGCTTGGTCAAGAAGGCACAGAAGATGTTCAAGAAGGTCAACAAGAAAACTGCTTCTGACATCGAAGGATGCAAGGTGATCAACCTGGTTGCTGAAGCGAGGGAGATTGCCATATCAATCCTCGAATCAACATTCCATCTCCTGTCGAAGCAAATCGTGATGCCAAGTTCTAGCAAGTGGTCGCTTGTCCCCAAGTCTTTCCATAAGAAGAGAGTCCTGTGCAAGGCGGATCAATTGCAAGGGTTGGAGCTGGACATTTTTGATCTTGAGAGCAGAGTTGGGACATTGTTTAGGACATTGATCCAGAGCAGAGTGTCTCTTCTGAATGCTCTTAGCTTGTAGACAGATCATAAAACAACTCTGACCCCCTGCGATTAGCATCCGCCTTTTAGAGGATTTGCTGATGATCCAAACAATTTTGTATGTACAGATATATATGTCAGAAAGTGTACAAAATTACTCAATTGAGAGATTTTTTGGTCCATTTCCTGTTGTCAGCTGGTGTCTCCCTTGTGATTAATTTTATGGTGTGCATTCTTTCCCGTGATGCCTTTATGTTTTACATCATGTAATGGCCAGCAAAACAAGAACTAAGGTCAATATGATTTGAACTGTTATGCAAATACACGTTCTCCTGTGTTCAACATCATTATGAGAAAAATGAGCTGGCATGAGATGTGCCTCAACAGCAAGCCCAAGTGGCCAAGATCAGTGGATCTTGCTCTCCCTAGCTAAAACATGCCAACTCCAAACCATGAGAATTTATCTCCTCCTACCATGATTTGTTTCTAAGAAACCAATAACATAGCATTTATTGTTGTATGGAATCCTGTGCAGTGCAGTTGATACTAATATGGCCCCTTACAGCTTTATCTCCTTGATTAATATTATTATAACGATTAGGGGTTTTACCCCTCCAGTTTTCTCCCCCAAAAAACATGGATCTGTTATAGTTGTATTTCACAGGACTTTGTGCCATCTGCTTCTACTCTATGTATTAGGATAATAGGCTATATACTCATAATTTTACCCACCAAAATGAATTTGTTACATCTTTTTGTACTTGTTTTTCTTGTTAATATGTTCCTTCTAGCCTCTTATATTTTTTTTTTCAGAGCATGGATCTTCAGAGTGAACCCTCAGAGCATGAACCTTCAGAGTGAACCCAAAGGTAAGAAAGTTTCATTAATTTCATCAAGATTTCACTTGAATGATACATAGCAAATTCATTAAAATAAGTGTTTAGCAAGACTTGCATAACACAAACACTGCTCCGGGTTATAGGATGCACGAATGTGCTAGACTGAATTGTCATGATTTGTTGCAGACAACAGGAGTACAACATGCTGTAGCAAAGCCACAAAATTATAAAACACATCTGTAGATTTTCTTGAGATTGCCAAAGGTGCTGCACACCTTATAATTAAATAAAAAAGAATGAACATGCCAGCGATGCTCACTTCAATTAAACATATATGAACCCACTAGATTAGAATGCATGGGAACCTGGAGCTGGGAGGCAAAGTCAACTGGATGTTTGCCCCTCCACCGGCAACTTGCATGCTAATTAATCCATCTCAAGATCTAGATCAAATGCTAATCTCGACGCCCTTTCATCCGTGCAGGCGAGCTTGCCAGCCATAGCGCAGACATGACAGCTTCTAATCAAGCTCAAAGGCCAATGCAGTTCTTATTAGTTGGCTTTGGTTGCAGCGCTTGAGCATGCAGTTGGTCACACATGAGAATGATTCTCCCTGTCTGCTGGTTCATCTCTGCAGTTGCATCTGATTCTCCCTGTCTGCTGGTTCAGCTCTGCAGTTGTGCATCCACCTCCTTCGCTATATAAACAGCAGAAGCCCTGAAGACGCCATTTCAGCAGCTTGCCTTTTATCTTTCTTCTCTCTCACTCCAAGAAGTTTCAGTGTGTCACAGCTTTCATCAACTCCAAGGATGGCTTGCCATCTGAGATCTGCTAGCATGCCTTCGAGCCCTCGCTCCAGGGAGGCCGATGTTGATGAACAAATTCTGAGCCTGAAAGCAGCCATCTCTCTGCCTTCAGCAACCATTGAAACCATGATCGATGGTCTGAGCAAGCTTGGGAGCATCTACAACCATATCGACGCGCTCACATTCTTGCCCAGCAGCCAGAGAAAGGAAGTGGAGGAGGAGCTCGAGCTCTCCCTTGTCCTGCTCGACCTCTGCAGCGCTGTGCAAGAGAGCTTTGTTGAGCTCAAGGCCAGTGTCCAGGAGATACAATTGGCTCTGAAATGAGGAGATGGCACGGCTGCCCATACCAAGATTCAGTGCTACGTGCGCTCGGCCAAGAAGGCACAGAAGCTGTTCAAGAAGGTCAACAAGAATATTGCCTCTGACATCGAAGGATGCAGGGTGATCAATCTGCTCGCTGAAGTGAGGGAAATTGCCGTGTTGATCCTTGAATCGACATTGCATCTCCTGTCGAAGCAAATTGCGATTCCAAGTTCTAGCAAGTGGTCTCTTGTCTCCAAGTCGTTCCAAAAGAAGAGTGTTGTATGTGAGCCGGAGCAATTGCAAGGGTTGGAGCTGGACATTGTTGATCTTGAGAGCAGAGTTGGGACATTGTTCAGGACGTTGATTCAGAGCAGAGTGTCTCTTCTTAATGCTCTTAGCTTGTAGACAGATCATACAACAACTCTGACCCCCCTGCGATTAGCTTCCGCCTTTTAGAGGATTTGCTGATCATCCAAACAATTTTGTGTGTACATATATAGGAGAGAAAATGTACAGAAAAATACTCAACTGAGAGACAGTTTTGGGTCCATTTCCTGTTGTCAGCTGGTGTCTCTCTTGTGATTAATTTTATGCTGTGCATTTTTGCCTGTGATGCATTTATGTTTTACATCATGCAAAGTCCAGCAAACAAGAATTAAGGTGAATATCATTTGCAAATACACGTACTCCTGTGTTCAACATCATTATGAGAAAAATGAGCTGGCCAGAATATTCTTGTTCACATGATATGTGCCTCAACAGCAAGCCCAAGATCCTTATACAGCAGATCTTGCTGTCCCTACCTAAAACATGCCAACTCCTGTTAGCATGATGTAATTAGGCCTTGTATTAGGGAATGTAATTGAGCCCATACGGTAGGCCTGCGAGCCACCCTAGCTGCCCCTATATGTAATCCTTGTACACATCAATGGAACACAATCAATCATTCCTAAACTTACATGGTATCAGCGCGGTTACGATCCGCTTCCGCAAACCCTAACCTCTACGCGCCGCCGCCGAACCGATCGCCGTCGCTGCCCGCTCCACGTCCACCGACGTCGCTGATCCCTTCGCTGCGCACACTGATCGCCCAGCAGCCACCCACCTTCCTGGCCCTGGTCGCTGATCCCCCAAACCCTATCGCCAGCCGCCGCCACCGGTCTTGGTCGCCGATCCAATCGCCCAACACCGCACGCCGGCCCCTGGTCGCTGATCCCCGCGTCTCCCGTCGTTTTCCCCGTCCTCATGGCGGACGATGACGAGGCTGCCGCCGCCGCAGCCGCTGCTGCCAAGGAGGCCGACGACCGACGCATCGCCCAGGAGCGCGCTGACGCCGTGCGCGCCGCCGAGGCCGCTCGCCTCCGCGTCGAGGCCCTGGACAAGTACGAGGCTGCGCACGAGGCCATCTGGGCTACAGCCACTGCCGTCGTCAACATCAAAGGCATGATCCCCATCGTCCTCGACAAGGCCACCGGCACGTACACCAAGTGGCGCGGCATGTTCCTCACGGTGTTGGGCAAGTACGCCCTAACCCCGCACGTCCTCGACGACGTCGCGCTGCCCGAGCGCCCCGTTTGGGTCCAAGTGGACTGCGTCGTGCTCTCCTGGATCTTCTCCACCGTCTCCGGCAACCTCCAACAGTCCCTCATGATCAAGCAACGCCGGGCACGTGAGGCGTGAACGTACCTCGAAGATGAGTTCCTTGGCCAGAAGGAGTCGCGCGCCCTTCTCCTGGAGACGCAATTCCGCAATCTCCGCCAGGACGCCATGAGCGTCACCGACTATTGTCGCAAGTTGGAGACCATGGCTGCGTCCCTCGTGGAGTTTGGCGACCCCATCAGCGATCGCCAGATGGTCCTCACTCTTCTTCGCGGCCTCAACGGCAAGTTCCGCCATATGGTCGCCATCTTGAAGATGCATCGCCCGTTCCCGAACTTCGCCGACGCCCGCACCCACCTGCTGCTCGAGGAGGTGGACCTGGACGCTCGCCCTCCGTCTCCACCAGCGGCTCTCGTCGCGGGCGTTCCATCTGCTCCAGCTGCTCCACGCCAAGGCGGCCAAGGCGCTGCTGCACCACCTGCCCCTGGCCGACCCGGTCAGCCCGCACCTGGTGGCGCGCCAGGCAACCAGCAACGCAACAGTCGTCGCCGTGGCAAGGGCGGCCGCGCTCAGGGCCAAGGCGCCAGTGGCCAAGGCCACCAAGCTGCACCTCACGGTGCACCGCACGCAGGAGGACAGGGCCAGCAGCACGGACACGGCCAGGGCACCATGCCATCGTTCCAGCAGCCCTGGGCCGGCCAGCTGCAGATGTGGCCCTACGGCCGCCCACCGCCACCACCAGCGTTCGCCGCCGCTCCTCAGTACCACTACACCACGGCTCCAGGAGCCGGCTACGGCCACCACGGTGGCACTGCGCCGCACGGCTCTTTCTACGGCGCGGGCATACCCTACGGCTATGGCTACAGCAGCGGCGCACCCTCGGCACCCCAGGGCATGTCGTACCAATCGACGCCTTGGAACCCCGTTCACGGCGGTGCTTGGAACCAGGAGTCCCTGGTGCAGAACTTCAACACGATGACACTCCAGCCCTCGCAGTCGGAGTGGTACGCCGACTCGGGCGCTGGCTCCCACATGTCTTCGGACACTGGTATACTTTCTACTACCTCTATGCCCACTTCATCTACTCCTTCATCTATCATTGTGGGCAATGGCGCTTTACTTCCTGTCACAGCCATCGGATCTCGTACTTTTTCTTTTCCACATGGTAATCTTGTTCTTAAAAATGTTTTGGTCTCTCCACATATTATAAAGAACTTGATTTCCATTCGTCGTTTTACCACCGACAATAATTGTTCTATTGAATTTGATCCGTTTGGTCTTTCTGTGAAGGATTTACAAACCAGGAACGTGATCGCCAGGTGCAATAGCTCTGGCGACCTCTACCCGTTCTTCCCATCCACCACCAGCGCCACCGCACTCCTCGCTGCTCCCACATCCCTTTGGCACCGTCGCCTCGGTCATCTTGGGCGTGAAGCTTTGTCCAAACTTATTAGCTCCAGTGTTATTTCATGTACTAAGGATGATTTCCATCATCTCTGTCATGCTTGTCAGCTCGGTCGTCATACTAGACTTCCTTTTAGTACTTCCACATCTCGAGCTACCAATAATTTTGATTTAATACACTGTGATCTTTGGACATCCCCTATTGTTAGTGTGTCGGGCTACAAATATCATTTGATCATTTTAGATGATTGCTCTCACTACATTTGGGTTTTCCCACTTCGCCTCAAATCTGACACTTTTTCCACCCTTGTCAACTTTTTTGCTTACGCACGTACACAGTTTGGCACCACCATCAAGAGCGTCCAGTGCGACAACGGTCGTGAAGTCGACAATTCCATGGCCCGCACGTTCTTCCTCTCTCACGGTGTCACGCTTCGCATGTCATGCCCCTACACGTCGCAGCAAAATGGCAAGGCCGAACGCTCGATTCGCACCATTAATAACATCTTGCGTTCTCTGTTGTTTCAGGCGAGTCTTCCTCCGGCGTACTGGGTAGAGGCCCTCCACACTGCCGCCTACCTAGTAAACCGGCTCCCCACCAAAACGCTCGCCTCCTCCACCCCGTACTTTCGGCTTCACTCCACCCACCCCACATATGATCATCTCAAAGTTTTCGGTTGCGCGTGTTATCCAAATATGTCCTCCACCGCACCCCATAAACTTGCCCCCAGGTCATCCCTCTGCGTCTTCCTTGGCTATTCCTCGGAACACAAAGGCTATCGGTGTCTCGAGTTAGAGTCGAATCGCATTATCACTTCCCGACATGTCGTTTTTGATGAATCCTTTTTCCCTTCCACCGACATGTCTACCTCACCCATGGCATCCTTAGCCTTGGATTTTTTACTTGCTGATGATGAGATAACCGCTCCAATCCTTGGAGCACAGCGTGTGTATGCAGGTTCCACGGCGCGGCTCGCCAACAGCGGGCGTGGTGCTGAGTCGCCGGCGCCCAGCTCGCCCGTGCCCGGGCCGCAGGCGCGCGTCTCGCCCACCACTGGCTTGGGGACACCGCCTGGCTCCCCCGCAGGCCCGCCCGGCTTCTCCAGCGCTGGGGCTCCCGGCTCACCAGCACCGGGAGCGCCCAGTCCACATGCGCCGCCAAGTCCTGGGTCACCAGTGCCCGGGTCTTCTTCACCGAGCCCGTCCCAGGCTGGTGCTGCTGCCCCTGTGCGCCACGCACAGGTTGCTGCCAGCGGCGCCCCGGCCACGGGACGTACACTAGCCACGAGGCCGGTCTCCGTCGCTCCCATCGAGAATGCGCATTCCATGCGCACCCGAGGCAAAGCTGGCCTCGCTCAGCCCGTGGATCGCCTCAACCTCCACGTCGCGCCTGTGTCGCCGCTCCCTCGCTCAGTTCGTGATGCCCTCACTGATCCTATTGGCGCGCAGCTATGCAGGCTGAATTTGATGCTTTGATTGGCAATGACACCTGGAGCTTAGTGTCCCGCCCTCCTGGAGTCAATATGGTCACTGGCAAATGGATTTTTCGCCACAAGCTGCACGATGATGGGACTCTTGATCGCTACAAGGCTCGCTGGGTTCTTCGGGGTTTCACACAGCGCCCTGGTCTGGATTATGATGAGACTTTCAGCCCTGTTATCAAACCAGCGACTGTTCGTGTTATTCTCTCTGTGGCACTCTCCCAGGATTGGCCTGTTCATCAGCTGGATGTCAAGAACGCCTTCCTGCATGGCACCCTCGAGGAGACAGTCTACTGTGTACAGCCCACTGGCTTCGTGGATCCCTCTCATCCTGGTATGGTGTGTCGTCTCAACAAATCCCTGTATGGTCTGAAGCAGGCACCTCGTGCATGGCATCAAAGGTTTGCTTCCTATTTGTCTTCCATTGGCTTTGTTGAAACCAAATCCGACAGCTCACTGTTCATCTACCGCTGGGGGTCTGACACCGCCTACTTGCTACTGTATGTGGATGACATTGTTCTCACTGCCTCCTCCTCCCAGTTCCTCCGTCAGGTGATTGAGGCCCTTCAGCGTGAGTTTGCTATGACAGATATGGGTCAGCTTCATCATTTTTTGGGCATCTCTGTGACTCGGTCTGCTAAGGGTATGTTTCTCTCCCAACGCCAGTACACTTTGGACATTTTGGAGCGCGCCGGGATGAGTACGTGCAAGCCGTGCAGCACACCTGTGGATCTTCACTCCAAACTATCCGCATATGGGACTCCTGTTGGCGATGCCACCCAGTACCGCAGCTTAGCAGGTGCTCTTCAGTACTTGACCTTCACGAGGCCAGATATTGCTTTTGCTGTCCAGCAGATTTGCCTTTACATGCATGATCCTCGAGAGCCTCACCTCGCTGACCTGAAGCGCATCTTACGCTATTTACAGGGTACTACGACACTTGGACTGACCTTGCGCCGCTCGCCTCTTGCTGAGCTCGTTGTCTACACAGATGCAGATTGGGCCGGATGTCCTGACACGTGACGATCGACCTCCGGCTATGCAGTCTTCCTTGGAGACAATTTGGTGTCTTGGTCCTCCAAGCGGCAGCACACCGTCTCTCGGTCTAGTGCCGAGGCCGAGTATCGTGCTGTAGCAAACGGTGTCGCTGAAGCCACTTGGTTACGACAGTTACTTGTTGAGCTCCAGCGTCCTCCTCACCGTGCTACTTTGGTCTACTGTGACAACGTTAGTGCTGTCTATCTCTCCAGCAATCCTGTGCAGCATCAGCGGACGAAGCATGTTGAGATCGATCTCCATTTTGTTCGAGAGAAGGTTGCCCTTGGTCACGTTCGAGTTCTCCATGTCCCTACGACATCGCAGTACGCCGACGTCTTCACCAAAGGTCTTCCTACTTCCTTGTTCCAGGAGTTTCGGTCCAGCCTGACCGTTAGCGATGCTCCCGATTAGACTGAGGGGGAGTGTTAGCATGATGTAATTAGGCCTTGTATTAGGGAATGTAATTGGGCCCATGCGGTAGGCCTGCGAGCCACCCTAGCTGCCCCTATATGTAATCCTTGTACACATCAATGGAACACAATCAATCATTCCTAAACTTACAACTCCAAACCATGAGAATTTATCTCCTACCATGATTTGTTTCCAAGAAACCAATAATTTACCATTTACTATTGACTGGAATACTGGATTCCTGTACAACTGCACAGTTGATATTAATATGGGCCTTCTCTTTGAATACACCTTTATCTTTTTTATTAACATATATAATCAGTAGTGGTTTTACCCCTCCAGTTTCCTCCAAAAAACCATGAATCTCTTATAGTTGTATGGTATTTCACTGGACTTTGTGCCATCCACGTCTGCTCTATGTATGAGTATAATTAGGCTATACACTGATAGTTTGACCACCAAAATGAATTTATTATATCTTATTTGTCTCTTTTTCTTATTAACATGGCTCTTTCTAGCCTCTTATAATTGTTTTTTTCAGAGCATGGATCTTCAGAGTGAACCCACAGAGCATGAATCTTCAAAGTGAACCCAAAGGTAAGAAAGTTAATTTAATTGCATCAAGATTTCTCTTTGAATGAAACATAGCAAATTCTTTAAAATAAGTGTTTAGCAACCAGATGACTCACGTGACACCAACACTGTTCTGTGCCTCTATCCGTTAGAGAAGGGTTAGAGAATGCACATATGCGCTAGACTGAATTGTTATGATTTATTGCAGACATCAGGAGCACAACATGCTATAGCAAAGCCACAAAAATACAAAACATGGTTTTAGATTATCTTGAGATTGCCAAAGCTGCTACACGCTTCAATTAAACCAAAAAAAGAAAAATAAGAGAACATGCCAGCGATGCTTGCTTCAATTAAACATATCAGAACCCATTAGATCAGAATACATGGGAACCTGGAGCTGGGAGGCGAAGTCAACTAGATGTCCACCCCTCTACCGGCAACTTGCAGGCTATTTAATCCATCTCACGATCTGGATCATATGCTAATCTCGACGCCCTTACGTCCTTGTAGGTGAGCTTGCCAGCCATAGCGCAGACATGACAGCCTCGTAATCAAGCTCAATGGACAATGCAGTTCTTATTAGTTGGCTTTCAGTTCCAGCGTCTGAGCACGCAGTTGATTACACATGAGAATGATTCTCCTTGTCTGCTGTTTCAGCTGTAGTTGCATCCACCTCCGCCGCTATATAAACAACGAAGCTGAAGCCCGGAAGACAACATTGCAGCAGCTTGCCTTTGATCTTTCTTCTCTCCCACTCTCAGAAGTTTCAGTGTTTCAAAGCTTTCACCAATTCCAAGGATGGCGTGCCACCTCAGATCTGCTAGCATGCCTTCGAGCCCTCGCTCCAGCGAGACCTCTGTTGAGGAACAGATTCTGAGCCTGAAAGCAGCCATCTCTCTGCCTTCAGTGACCATCGAAACCATGGTCGATGGTCTGAGCAAGCTCAGGAGCATCTACAACTGCATCGATGTGCTCGCATGCTTGCCCAGCAGCCAGAGAAAGGCAGTGGAGGAGGAGCTCGAGTGCTCTCTCGTCCTGCTTGACCTCTGCAGCGCCATTCAAGAGAGCTTTGTGGAACTCAAAGCCAGTGTCCAGGAGATGCAGTTGGCTCTCAAAAGAGGAGACAACGCGGCTCTTCAGACCAAGATTCAGTGCTACGCGCGCTCAGCTAAGAAGGCGCAGAAGCTGTTCAAGAAGGTCAACAAGAAGACTGCCTCTAACATCGAAGGATGCAGGGTGATCAACCTGGTCGCTGAAGCGAGGGAAATTGCCTTGTCGATCCTCGAATCGATATTGCATCTCCTGTCGAAGCAAACTGCGGTTCCAAGTTCTAGCAAGTGGTCACTTGTCTCCAAGTCATACCAAAAGAAGAGAATCATGTGCGAGGCAGAGCAGTTGCAAGGGTTGGAGCTGGACATCGTTGGTCTTGAGAGCGGAGTTGGGACTTTGTTCAGGACGTTGATCCAGAGCAGAGTCTCTCTTCTGAATACTCTTAGCTTGTAGACAGACCATACAACAACTCTGACCCCCTGCGATTAGCATCCGCCTTTTACAGGATCTGCTGATCATACAAACAATTTTGTATGTAGATATGTATATATGTCCAGAAAGTGTACAGAAAATTCCTCAAATGAAAGACACAGTTTTTGGTACATTTCCTGTTGAGAGTTGGTCTATCTCTTGTGATTAATTTTATTGTGTGCATGCTTGCCTGTCATGCAAAGGCAAGCCAATCAAGTACTAAGGTCATATCATTTGAACTGTTATGCAAATACAAGTTCTCCTATGTTCAATATCAGTATAAGAAAAATGAGTTGGCCAGAATATTCTTGTTCACATGAGATGCGCCTCAACAGCAAGCACACTTTCCTTACATAGTGGATCTTGCTCTGCCTAGATAAAACATACCAACTCCAAACCACTAGAGTTTATCTAGTAATACCACGACTTATTTCCAAGAAACAAACAACTTAGGAATTCTGATTGAATGTTGAATCCTGTGAAACCATTAGATATTAACAAGGAACTTCTCTGTGTATGGACCTTTATATTTTTTATTAATATATATAATCAGCAGGGATTTTACAGATCCAATTTTCTTCTAAAATATATGGATATCTTATAGTTTGTATTTGTTAGGAAATTTTGCTACCTGTTTCTACACTATGTACGAGTATATTGACTATGCACTTATAATTTGACGCACCAAAGTGAATTGTTAGAATTTTTTCTCTCTTATTAATATTGTCGTTTCTAGTCTCTTGTAAGTTTTTTCAGAGCTTAAATATTCAAAGTGACACGGAATGTAAGAAAAACTGAGTAATTGTATCCAAATTTTACTTGAATGAAAGCAGAGGAAAGAGAAAAACACATGAATAGAATAAAAGAGTATTCACAAAACAAGAATGGAAAACATATGAAATAAATTTACGTGAGATAAGATGGGAGGGGAAAAAGGCATGTAGCCAAGTGTCGACGAAAGCTAGCCGGCAGTCTACCTTGGGGTATACCCACGGTAGTAGTTTATCGGTAGACGGTGCGCAAACTACGAACTCGATGGTGACGCAAGACACGGACAAGCTTTTTATCCAGGTTCGGCCGCCGAGTTGGCGTAATACCTACGTCCTGCGTCTGGTTGTATTGATTTGTGTTGAGAGAATATGATGTCCTAGGGGGTCTCTTGCCTCTCCTTATATAGTCCGGAGGGCAGGGTTACAGATCTGGAAACTAATCCTAGTCGCTTACAATTGCCATAGATAGTTCGATATCAATTCCTATTCTAACCGACTAGAATCCTGCTTGATCTCCACGTCTTGTTTCCTTGCGCGAAACTCCAAGCTGTCGGATCAAACCTTGAGCTTGTCTCGTAATGGGCCAAGCCTCCTGGCCCAAGTCTAGCCGTAAGGATATAGGGGTCTATACCCCCACAGCTAGTCCCCGAGCACCATGTATTGTGATGTAACACGTCGTCTTGAGCTTCTTCGATCAGTGAGGCTTGACGTCTTCAGTAAACAAAAGAGTCGCCCAAACAGTTGCAACGGTACTTTGACCAACTCAAAAGACAGTTGATCAACATTGACATCAAAGAAGCAGGTTGTTCGAAGAATGCATGGCGCTCCAAATTAAAAAAGATTTCTTTCCTGGTGAAGTGTGCCCACTTTACTTTTCTGAAAAGTATAGACCTCAAAAAAGCAAGCATATTCACCGCAAGGTGAAGTGTGCCCACTTAGTCCCCGAGCCTGGTAGTAGGTGACGTAGGCACGTGGTGCCAGGGTCAAAAGAAAAGTCCTCAAAGAAATTCTGAAACTGAGATGCATCGCCAGATGCATCGTACCGATGTAGTCTCCGAGCTTGCTGGAAGGCGAAGTATGAGCCTTGTAGCAAGGTCTAAAAAATTGAATTTACCAGTCCGTCTGCAATTGAATAGACTAATCGACCAGTCCCCGAGCATATAACGTTCGGTGGTCGGTACAGTCCCCGAATTCTCAAATTGGTGGGCTGGTCGACCAGTCCCCGAGCGTATAGTGCTCGGTGGTCGGTACAGTCCCAAAATTCTCAAATTGGTGGGCTGGTCGACCAGTCCCCGAGCGTATAGTGCTCGGTGGTCGGTACAGTCCCAAAACTCTCAAATTGGTAAGCTGGTCGAACAGTTTCCGAGCGTATAGTGCTCGGTGGTCGGCACAGTCCCCGAGCACGGCGTAGGGACCGGTGGACAAGTCCCCGAGCGTGGTTGGGAACGTAAACGTGCTCGGTGGTCGGCACAGTCTTCGAGCACAGCATAGAGAGTAGTCGACAAGTCCCCGAGCGTGGTTGGGAACGTAAACGTGCTCGGTGGTCGGCACAGTCTTCGAGCACAGCATAGAGAGTAGTCGACAAGTCCCCGAGCGTGGTTGGGAACGTAAACGTGCTCGGTGGTCGGAGCAGTCCCCGGGCACAGCGTAGGGAATAGTCGACGAGTCTCCAAGCGTAGCTTGTCGACTGGGCCAAACTCGTGAAAAATAAATATAAAGAATTGGTAGTACATGATGTATAAATAACCTTTAGATAAAAAATCAGTACTAAGATAAGTTTTAGATTTGTTATAAAATTAGCACGAGTAGTTAATTCGTCAGAGGTTGTACCAGCTCTGGTCTAGCCAACAATCAGCATGAGGTGCGGAACCTAGGCACGCGTAGGATTGTCAGCCACGTCAGAGAGCTACTGCCGACCACCCGGAACGCAGAGGGCGGATCTCGTGCACGTGTAGGGAGGAGTCGGAGACAGTACCGGCTCTGGAAAGCTCGTGTAGGAGAAAAAACTAGTCGGCTAAAAAAGTTATTTTGAAGAATAATAATATTAAAGATATTATGCCAAAAATAAATAAAATATTAGAATTGTACTTATCTTTGGACGAAAGTCTGGTCGGGAGAGTTGCTTGACTTGTCGTGATGGTGGTCGCGGCTGTCGTAGCGCCGTTCTTCGCGGCGATTATTATTGCGACTGGTGGTCAGAGCAAGTAGGCTAAACAATTTGGTCGATGGCCCGAGCAGGTCGGTGTTGTCGATCTGCCTCCCTTTGTAGCAGGGAAACGGGTGACGCATTGTCGGCGTGGTCGGAGACGTTGCTGGAGTAGTCAGAGTCGTAGCCAGCGTGGTTGAAGCCGCCGCCGACGTCGATGAAGAAGTGGTTGGCGCAGATCGGATCTACACCTCCTCCGTGGTCATGGCGGTGAAGTTGTTGAAGCTGACGGTGAACGTGAAGTCGCCCGCCATGGCCGCGAAGTCGGGGATGATGGCCATCTTGTTCGTCGGAGAAGTCGTACGCACACCCCCTACCTGGCGCGCCACTGTCGACGAAAGCTGGTCGGCAGTCTACCTTGGGGTATACCCACGGTAGTAGTTTATCGGTAGACGGTGCGCAAACTACGAACTCGATGGTGACGCAAGACACGGACAAGCTTTTTATCCAGGTTCGGCCGCCGAGTTGGCGTAATACCTACGTCCTGCGTCTGATTGTATTGATTTGTGTTGAGAGAATATGATGTCCTAGGGGGTCCCTTGCCTCTCCTTATATAGTCCGGAGGGCAGGGTTACAGATCTGGAAACTAATCCTAGTCGGTTACAATTGCCATAGATAGTTCGATATCAATTCCTATTCTAACCGACTAGAATCCTGCTTGATCTCCACGTCTTGTTTCCTTGCGCGAAACTCTAAGCTATCGGATCAAACCTTGAGCTTGTCTCGTAATGGGCCAAGCCTCCTAGCCTAAGTCTAGCCGTAAGGGTATAGAGGTCTATACCCCCACACCAAGCATCTCAAAACATGTACTACTTCTGTCCTATAATATAATACGTTCTAGGAATTTTAAGATAAATTAAAAGAGAATATAAAAGACACATGTATCCTTATTTTATTTCATAATTAGATGTTGTCATCAACGTGATTAATGATAATTGATTGATAAATGAAAAGTATTTACTGTAAAATTATTTTTTATTCTCTAGAATGCATTATATCTGAACAAAAATTTTGAATGCTAGAATACATTAAAAATCATGACTGAAATAACTGTTCGCTGATTTGTTGTGATAAAAAAAATACCACTTAATGGATAATAGGCTCATATTGGACGTAGGGAGTAGTACTGTACTAGTCAGCTTTGTGACCTACTCTACTGAACAGTGACAGTGGTGCTGATCACCCTCTTGTTCATGCGCTTTGCCTTCGGGCTTCAGCTTAAGAAGAGAAAACCATAAATCAAAGTGGATTTTTTTCATTAATGTGAAATCGCTGGATAGCTGTAGGATTCCAGAGGAAAGGGAGAGACGATTCTACAATCTCTTTCCCCTGTTTTTCAAATGAGTGACACGTTAGTAAATCATTTTGAGTTTGTCAAATATTTCAGTCGCTATTAATAAAATTATCCAAATGAGGGGGCATTTTGCAAACTGTGTGACCATGGCCCGCCCAAATTGTGGGCCACATTTCACAGTCGCGATGCTTCCCTCGCCTGCGGTCGCCGCCGGCGGCTTCCACTGCCCCTGTGGCCCTGTTCCGGATGGAGAGCCAATTCAGCGCCCCTCATCTCTTCCGCCGGCGGGTCACCCTCATGGTCGCCAATGCGGAGGGCACCGGCAGTACGACCCCCACGAACCGCCGCCGCCGCCGTCTCGAGTTCGCCGCCGAACTCGTGGGGTGGGACTCTCGGTTGACGCCCGCCACCCAGGACTACGACCCGGACTCCGGCAACGATCTGGTCAGCCCCACCCCCACCTGATGCTTTCTCTCCCACCATTATTTTAATCCATGGCAAGCGTGTGCATCATCTTAGTTACACGCTCGAGCGGATTGGCGTTTGGATTGTGGGATATGGAGGTTGGGATAGAGATATGAGATAGGGTGGAAATCGTATCCTCTGTTTGCGACATGACAGCGCGATTGCAAGCTGAATCATCAAGAATTGCAGCAACACGTGGATGGTTGAGGATACTTCGATGCAAGCGAGAGCACGCAACCCTGAACCCATCAGATCGGAATGCTTTGGAGCCTGGAGCGGCTGAGGCGAGCAAGTCAACTAGCTGTTCGTCCATCCACAGACAACTTGCAGACCAGCTAGTGCATCTTACGATCTGGATCAGATTGCTAATCTCGATGCCCTTTCGCCCGTGCAATCGAGCTTGCTAGCCATAGTGCAGACATGCCAGCGTTGTAATCAAGCTCAATGCTTGATGAGATTCTTGGCTTCGGTTGCTGCGCATGAGCACGCAGTTGGTCACACCACACATGAGAATGATTCCCTTTGTCTGCTGGTTGAGCTCTGCAGTTGCTTCAGCCTCTCTCGCTATATAAACAAGGAAGCTGAAGCCCACAAGAGACACCATTGTATAGCAGCTTGCCTTTGATCTTGTCCTCTCTTCCATTTCTAGCAGCTTCACAGCTTTCATCAATTCCAAGGATGGCATACCACCTGAGATCTGCGAGCGTGCCTTCGAGCCCTCGCTCCAGCAAGACCGATGTTGAGGAACAGCTGCAAAGCCTGAAGGCAGCCGTCTCATTGCCTTCAGCGACCATCGATACCATGGTCGATGGTCTGAGCAAGCTTGGAAGCATCTACAACTGCATTGACGTGCTGCCCAGTAGCCAGAGGAAGGCAGTGGAGGAGGAGCTCGAGAGCTCCCTCGTCCAGCTCGACCTCTGCAGCGCCGTCCAAGAGAGCTTCGTGGAGCTCAAGGCCACTGTCCAGGAGATGCAGTTGGCTCTCAAAAGAGGAGACGATGCAGCTCTCCAGACCAGGGTTCACCGCTATGTGCGCTTGGTCAAGAAGGCACAGAAGTTGTTCAAGAAGGTCAACAATAAGACTTCTTCTGACATCAAAGGATGCAGGGTGATCAACCTGGTTGCTGAAGCGAGGCAGATTGCTGTGTCAATCCTTGAATCGACATTGCATCTCCTGTCAAAGCAAATTGCAGTGCCAAGTTCTAGCAAGTGGTCGCTTGTCTCCAAGTCGCTCCAAAAGAAGAAAGTCCTGTGCGAGGCGGATCAATTGCAAGGGTTGGAACTGGACATTGTTGATCTTGAGAGCAGAGTTGGGACATTGTTCAGGACGTTGATCCAGAGCAGAGTGTCTCTTCTGAATGCTCTTAGCTTGTAGACAGATCATACAACAACTCCGACCCCCTGCGATTAGCATCCGCCTTTTAGAGGATTTGCTGATCTTCCAAACAATTTTGTATGTACAGATATATATGTCAGAAAGTGTACAGAAAATTACTCAAGTGAAAGGCAAAGTTTTTGGTCCATTTTCTGTTGGTAGTTGGTCTTTCCCTGGTGGTTAATTTTATGGTCTGCATCCTTGCCAGTGATTCCGTTATTTTTTACATCATGCAACGGCCAACAAAACTATAACTAAGGTCAACATCATTAGATTAGAGCTGTTATGGAAATACACGTTTTTGGTATTCTGCATCGGTATGAGAAAATGAGTTGGCCATAATATTCTTGTTCACATGAGATGTGCCTCAACAGCAAGCCCAAGATCCTTATTGTTCCGCAACAGCAAGCAAAAGATCCTTATACACTGAACTTGCTCTCGTTACCTAAAACATGCCAACTCCAAACCATGAGAATTTATCTCCTACCACAGTTTGTTTCCAAGAAACCAATAACTTAGAATTTATTATTGAGAGGAGTCCTTAATATGGTCCTAAAGTTTGTATACACCTTTATCTTCTTTTTTTATTAATATATAGGTTTTTACACCTCCAGTTTCCGTAAAAAAAACATGGATCTCTTATAGTTGTACTGTATTTCACAGGACTTTGTGCCAACTACTTCTGCTCTATGTATGAGTATAATTAGGCTATGCATTCATAATTTTACCCTCCAAAATGAATTTGTTAGATCTTTTTGTCCTTCCTTTTGTTATTAATATGGTTCCATCTAGCCTCTTATATTTTTTTTCAGAACATGCATCTTCAGAGTGAACCCTAAACCGTCAGAGCATGAACCCTCGGAGTGAACCCAAAGGTATGAAAATTTCAGTAATTTCATCAAGATTTCACTTGAATGATACATACCCAATTCATTAAAATAAGTGTTTAGCAACCAGATGATTTGCATGACACCAACACTGCTCCATCCATTAGAGAAGGTTTAGAGGATGCACGAATGCATTAGACCTGCAGACAACCGGAGCACAACATGCTCTAGCAAAGTGACAAAATATAAAACACGTCTGTAGATCGTCTTGATATTGCCAAAGGTGCTGCGCGCCTCAATAATAGAAAAGAATGAGCTTGCCAGGATGCTCACTTCAATTTGAACATATCAGAACCCACCAGATGGGCATGCATGGGAACCTGGAGCTGGGAGGTGAAGTCAACTCGATGTTCGCCCCTCCACCGGCAGCTTGCATGCTAATAATCCATCTCACGATCTAGATCTGATGCTAATCTCCACTCCATTTCATTCGTGCAGGCGAGCTTGCTAGCCATAGTGCAGACATGACAGCCTCGTAATCAAGATCAATGGGCAATGCAGTTCTTATTAGTTAGCTTTGGTTGCAGTGCATGAGCACCCAGTTGGTCACACATGGAATGATTCTCCATGTCTGCTGGTTCAGCTCTGCAGTTGCATCCGATTCTCCATGTCGGCTGGTTAAGCTGTGCAGTTGCATCCACCTCCTTTGCTATATAAACAAGGAAGCTCAAGCCCGGAAGACACCATTGCAGCCGCCTGTCTTTTATCTTTCTTCTCTCCCGCTCCAAGAAGTTTCAGTGTTTCACAGCTTTCACCAATTCCAAGGATGGCTTGCCACCTGAGATCTGCTAGCATGCCTTCGAGCCCTCGCTCCAGCGAGACTTCTGTTGACGAACAGATTCTGAGCCTGAAAGCAGCCATCTCCCTGCCTTCAGCAACCATCGAAACCATGGTCGATGGTCTGAGCAAGCTTGGGAGCATCTATCACCGCATAGATGCAGTCGCATGCCTGCCTAGCAGCCAGAGGAAGGCAGTGGAGGAGGAGCTTGAGCGCTCTCTCGTCTTGCTCGACCTCTGCAGCGCCGTGCAAGAGAGCTTTGTGGAGCTCAAGGCCACTGTCCAGGAGATGCAGTTGGCTCTCAAAAGAGGAGATGATGCGGCTCTCCAGACCAAGATTCAGTGCTATGCGCGCTTGGTCAAGAAGGCACAGAAGATGTTCAAGAAGTTCAACAAGAAGACTGCTTCTGACATCAAAGGATGCAGGGTGATCAACCTGGTTGCTGAAGCGAGGGAGATTGCCTTGTCAATCCTCAAATCAACATTGCATCTCCTGTCGAAGCAAATCGCGATGCCAAGTTCTAGCAAGTGGTCGCTTGTCTCCAAGTCATTCCAAAAGAAGACAATCATGTGCGAAGCGGAGCAGTTGCAAGGGTTGGAGCTGGACATTGTTGATCTTGACAGCAGAGTTGGGACACTGTTCAGGACATTGATCCAGAGCAGAGTGTCCCTTCTGAATACTCTTAGCTTGTAGACAGATCATGCAACAACTCTGACCCCCTGCGATTAGCATCCGCCTTTTAGAGGATTTGCTGATATACAAACAATTTTGTGTGTACATATATATGAGAGAATATTTACAGAAAATTACTCAAATGAGAGGCAAAGTTTTTGGTGAATTTCCTGTTCGCAGTTGGTGTCTCTCTCTCTTGTGGGTAGTTTTTTGGTGTGCATCCTTGCTGGTCATTCCTTTTTTTTAACATCATGCAAAGGTCAGTGAAACTAGGGCTAAGCTGAACATCATTTGAGCTGTTATGGAAAATTGGAAATACACGTTATTTGGTAGTCAACATCAGTATGAGAAAATGAGTTGGCCATATTCCTGTACACATGAGATGTGCCTTAACAGCAAACCCAAGATCCTTGTACAGTGGATCTCGCTCTCCCTACCTAAGACATGCCAACTCCAAACTATGAGAATTTATCTCCTACCACAATTTGTTTCCAAGAAACCAATAATTTAGCATTTACTGTTGAGTGGAATCATGTACAACTGAACTGTTGATATTAATATCCCTCCGTAAAGGATTTAGAAGTCGTTTTGGACAATGTTTGGGTCAAATATTGGGAATAAAAATCATCAATAACTTTTAAATTGTTGAGTTTGCAAATGTGAAAATTATATGAATAGATTTGTCTTGAAAAATTCTTTCATAAAAGTATACATATATCATTCTTTCCTAAATATTTTTATAAATAAGATGTCAAAGTTGTGTTTTGAAGACCGTGTCGTTATCCTAAACGACTTCTAAATCCTATACGGGAGTAGGCCTATTATATATACCTTTATCTTTTTTATTAACATATATAATCAGTTGGGGTTTTATACCCCTCCAGTTTACTCCAGAAAAAAACATATATCTTATATAGTTGTATTTGTATTTCACAGGACCTTGTGTGATCTACTTCTGCTCCATATATGAGTACAATTACGGTATACTCTCATAATTTTTCCCACCAAAATGAATTTGTTAGAAATTTTTGTCCTTGTTTTTCTTATTAATATGGTTCCATCTAGCCTCTTATAATTGTTTTTTTTCCCAGAGCATGGATCTTCAAAGTAAATCCTCAGAGCATGAATCTTCAGAGTGAACCCAAATGTAAGAAAGTTTCAGGCCTTGTTTAATTTTTAAGATTCTCCGTTACATCGAATCTTTAGATAGATGCATGAAACATTAAATATGGATAAAAAATGACTAATTACACAGTTTATCTGTAATTTGTGAAATGGATCTTTTAAGTCTAGTTAGTCCATGATTAGACAACAATTGTTAAACATAAACGAAAATACTACAGTAGCCAAATCCAAAAGAAATTCGCGAACTAAACAAGGCCTCAATAATTTCATCAAGATTTAATTGAATGACATAACAAATTCATAAAAATAAATATTTAGCAACCAGATGATCACTCTTGCTCTAGATCTCAGCTACCCACTGATCATATCGTACTGTTTTTCCGTGAAAGGCAACTTTGGCTTGTGTCAGACTCTTATACACGTTTCACTCTCAAATCGTGAAAGTGCCCGATGAAGACGCCAGTGACTGTTCACAACACGAACTGGGCCTTGTTTAGATGCGAAAATATTTTGGATTTCGCTACCGTAGCATTTTCGTTTATTTATGGCAAATATTGTCTAATCATGGACTAACTAGGATCAAAAGATTTGTCTCGCGATTTATAGTTAAACTGTGCAATTAGTTTTTATTTTTGTATATATTTAATGCTTTATACATATACCGAAAGATTCGATGTGATTGGAAATCTTGAAAATTTTTTGGTTTTTGAGGTGAACTAAACAAGGCCTTGGAAAAAAGTGCCTTAATCTTTTTGTTAGTTAGAGTACCTGCTGTAAGCTAATACGGACACTTGTGGAAGCAAAACCAGTGGGCGGTGTGATCTACAGCCTTCACGCAGACATGGAGGCTGACGCTAACAACCAGCACAACATGCATAGGCAAAGCCACAAAATTATAGAACACGATCATCTTGAGTTTGACAATTATTCCAGTCACATTTAATAATAATCATCTAAATTTTTTAGTTGCAAACTGGCCGTAGCCCAATTGACAACCGATTCGCTTGTGTATCAGTCGAATCCGCCAGTTTTTTCTCTCGCAGCAAAAACAAATCAGGCAAGAGTAATTCTGCCATGACTTATCATTTCACTGTCGCGAGGCTTCCCCTCCTGTCACCGCCGGCCGCTTCCGCTGCCCCTGTTCCGGATGGAGAGCCAATTTAGCGCCAGCATCTCCACCGCCGGCGCCCCGTGAGTCACCCCCATGGTCTCCAAGAAGCGAGGGCAACGGCAGGACGACCCCCAAGGACCAAGGCCGCCGCCGCCGCCGCCTCTGGTTCGCCGCTAAACTCTTGGGGGGTGGGCCTTTCCGCAACGATCTGGTCAGCCCCACCTGCCTCTTCTTCCCCTTACACTTTTCTCTCCTGTTTTTGTAATCCATGGCAAGCGTGTGCATCATCTTAATTACACGCTCAAGCGGATTCGTTGCTGCTGCCACTAATTGCGACATGACAGCACGATAGCAAGCTGAATCATCTAACGATGACTGAGGATACTTCGGTGCAAGCGGGCACACAAAGCAGAACCCACCGGATTGGAATGCTTTGGGAGCCGGGAGCTAAAGGCCACCCTCCATCGGCAACCTGCAGACCAATTAAAGATCTCACGATCTGGATCGGATGCTAATCTTGACGCCCCTTTCGCCCGTGCTGGCAAGCTTGTCAGCCATAATGCAGACATGACAGCCCTGTGATCAAGCTCAATGCGTGATGAGATTCTTCGCTTCGGTTGCAGCGTCTGAGCACGCAGTTGCCCACACATGAAAACGATTCTCCTTGTCTGCTGGTTCAGCTGTACAGTTGCTTCAGGGTCTCTCGCTATATAAACAAGGAAGCCAAAGCCAAGAAGAGACACCATTGTAGCAGCTTGTCTTTGTCCTCTCTTCTATTCTAGTAGCCTCATAGCTTTCATCAGTGCTAAGGATGGCATACCACATGAGATCTGCTAGCGTTCCTTCGAGCCCTCGCTCCAGCAAGACCAGTGTTGAGGAACAGCTACAGAGCCTGAAGGCAGCTGTCTCATCGCCTTCAGCAACCATCGAAACCATGGTCGATGGTCTCAGCAAGCTCGGGAGCATCTACATCCACATAGATGCCCTCACAGGCCTGCCCAGCAGCCAGAGGAGAGCAGTGGAAGAGGAGCTCGAGCGCTCCCTCGTCCTGCTCGACCTCTGCAGCGCCATGAAAGAGAGCTTTGTGGAGCTCAAGGCCACTGTCCAGGAGATGCAGATGGCTCTCAGAAGAGGAGACGGCGTGGCTCTCCAAACCAAGATACAGTGCTATGTGCGCTCGGTCAAGAAGGCACAAAAGCTGTTCAAGAAGGTCAACAAGAAGGCTGCTACTGACATCAAAGGATGCAGGTTGATCAACCTGGTCTCTGAAGCGAGGGAGATTGCTGTGTCAATCCTTGAATCGACATTGCATCTCCTGTCGAAACAAATCGCGATGCCAAGTTCTAGCAAGTGGTCGCTTGTCTCCAAGTCGTTCCAAAAGAAGACAATCATGTGCAATGCGGAGCAGTTGCAAGGGTTGGAATTGGACATTGTTGATCTTGAGAGCGGAGTTGGGACATTGTTCAGGACGTTGATCCAGAGCAGAGTGGCTCTTCTTAATACTCTTAGCTTGTAGACAGATCATACAACAACTCTGACCCCCTGCGATTAGCATCCGCCTTTTAGAGGATTCGCTGATCATACAAACAATTTTGTTGTGTGTACATATATATGAGAGAATGTACAGAAAATTACTCAAATGATAGGCAAAGTTTTTGGTCAATTTCTTGTTGGCAATTGGTCTCTCTCTTGTGGCTCATTTTATGGTGTGCATCCTTGCCGGTCTTTCCTTTTTTGTTTTACATCATGCAATGGTCAGCAAAACTAGAGCTAAGGTGAACATTATGTTTTTGGCAATTGGTCTCTCTCCTGTTATTGAAATACACGTTTTGGTATTCAACATTAGTATGAGAAAAATGAGTTGGCCATAATATTCCTGTTCACATGAGATGTGCCTTAACAGCAAAACCAAGATCCTTGTACAGTGGATCTTGCTCTCCCTAGCTAAGACATGCCAACTCCAAACTATGAGAATTTATCTCCTACCACGATTTGTTCCCAAGAAACCAATAATTTAGCATTGTTTATTGAGTGGAATCCAGTACAACTGCACAGTTGATATTAATATAGGCCTTCTCTTTGTTTACACCTTTATATTTTTGATTAACAAATATAATCAGTAGGGGTTTTACCCCTCCAGTTTTCTCCAGAAAAAAACATGGTTCTCTTATAGTTGTATTGTATTTCAAGGATCGTGTGCCATCTACTTCTGCTCTATGTATGCTTATAATTATGGTGTTCATTTATAATTTTACCCACCAAAATGAATTTGTTAGATCTTTTTGTCCTTCTTTTTCTTATTATAATATGGTTCCATCTAGCCTCTTTTAATTATTTTTCTTTTCCAGAGCATGGATCTTCAGAGTGAACCTTGAGAGCATGAATCTTCAGAGTGAACCCAAAGGTAAGAAAGTTTCAGTAATTTCATCAAGATTTAACTTGAATGATACATAGCAAATTCATAAAAATAGGTGTTTAGCAACCAGATGACTTGCATGACACCAACACTACTCTTCCAATAGAGAAGGGTCAAAGGATGCACGAATGCACTATTGTCATGATTTGTTGCAGATAAGAGCACGGCATGCTCTAGGAAAACCACAAAATTACAAAACACCTTTGTAGATCATCTTGTAGATTGCCAAAGGTGTTACATGCTTCAATTAAACAAAAATAATGAATATGCCAGCTGTGCTCACTTCAATTAAACATAGCAGAACCCACCAGTTCGGAATGCATGGGAACCTGGAGCTGGGAGGCGAAGTCAACTAGATGTTCGCCCCTCCACTGGCAACTTGCAGGCTAATTAATCCATCTCACGATCTAGATCAGATGCTAATCTCGATGCCCTTTCGTCCATGCAGCGAGCTTGCCGGCCATAGCACAGACATGGCAGCCTTGTAATCAAGCCCAATGGGCAATGCAATTCTTATTAGTTTTCTTCGGTGGCAGCGCTTGAGCATGTAGTTGTTCACACATGAGAATGATTCTCCCTGTCTGCTGGTTCAGCTCTGCAGTTGCATTCACCTCCTTTGCTATATAAACAAGGAAGCCGAAGCCTGGAAGACACCATTGCAACAGCTTGCCTTTGATCTTTCTTCTTTCCCACTCCCAGAGGCTGCAGTGTTTCACAGCTTTCACTGAATCCAAAGATGGCATACCACATGAGATCTGCGAGCCTGCCTTCGAGCCCTAGCAAGACAGATGTTGAGGAACAGATTCTGAGCCTCAAAGCTGCCATCTCTCTGCCTTCAGCGACCATCGAAACCATGGTCGATGGTCTGAGCATGCTCGGGAGCATCTACATCCACATAGATGCACTCACATGCCTGCCCAGCAGCCAGAGGAAAGCAGTGGAAGAGGAGCTTGAGCGCTCCCTCGTCCTACTCGACCTCTGCAGTGCCGAGCAAGAGAGCTTCGTGGAGCTCAAGTTCATTGTCCAGGAGATGCAGTTGGCTGTCAAAAGAGGAGACGACGCGGCTCTCCAGACCAGGGTTCAGTGCTATGCGCGCTTGGTCAAGAAGGCACAGAAGCTGTTCAAGAAGGTCAACAAGAAGACTGCTTCTGCCATCGAAGGATGCAGGGTGATCAACCTGGTTGCTGAAGCAAGGGAGATTGCCGTGTCAATCCTCGAATCAACATTTCATCTCCTGTTGAAGCAAATTGCGATGCCAAGTTCTAGCAAGTGGTCACTTGTCTCCAAGACGTTCCAAAAGAAGAGAATCATATGTGAGGCGGAGCAGTTGCAAGGGTTGGAGCTGGACATTGTTGGTATTGAAAGTGGAGTTGGGACTTTGTTCAGGACGTTGATCCAGAGCAGAGTTTCTCTTCTGAATACTCTTAGCTTGTAGACAGATCATACAACAAGTCAGCAACTCTGACACCCTGCGATTAGCATCCGCCTTTTAGAGGATTTGCTGATCATACAAACAATTTTGTATGTACAAATATATATATGTAAGGAAGTGTACAGAAAATTACTCAAATGAGAGGCAAAGTTTTTGTTCCATTTCCTGTTGGCAGACTGTCTCTCTCTCTCGTGGCTAATTTTATGGTGTGCATCCTTGCCTATGAATCTTTTTTTTACATCATGCAAAGGCCAGCCAAACAGTGACTAAGGTCTGCATCATTTTGAGCTGTTATGGAGATACACGTTTTTCTGGTATTCAACATCAGTATGAGAAAATGAGTTGGCCATAATATTCTTTTTCACATGATATGTGCCCTAACAGCAAGCCCAAGATCCTTATACAGTGGATCTCCTGCTCCCTACCTAAAATATGCCAACTCCAAACCTTGAGAATTTCTCTCGTACAACGATTTGTTTCCAAGAAACTAATAACTTAGCATTTATTATTGAGTGGAATCCTGTGCAGGATATTAATATGGTCCTTCTCTTTGCATATACCTTTATCTTTTTTATTAATATATATAATCAGTAGGGGTTTTACCCCTCCTGTTTCCTAAAAAAAACATGAATCTCTTATAGTTGTATTTTATTTCACAGGACTATGTTCCATCTACTTCTGCTCTATATATGATTATAATTAAGCTATACACTCATAGTTTTATACAACCAAAATGAATATGTTAGATCTTTTTGCTCTTTTTCTTATAATATGGTTCCTTCTAGCTTCTCATAATTGTTTTTTTTACAGAGAATGGATCTTCAGAGTGAACCCTCTGAGCAAGACTCTTCAGAGTGAAACCAAAGGTAAGAAAGTTTCAGTAATTTCATAATATTTCACTATAATGATATATAGAAAATTCATTGAATTAAGTGTTTAGCAACCAGATGACTTGCATGACACCAACACTGCCCTATCCATTCAAGAAGGGTTAGATGATGCACAGATGCACTAGACTGAATTGTCATGATTTGTTGCAGACAACAGGAGCACGGCATACTCTAGCTAAGCCTCAAAAATTACAAAACACGTATGTAGATCATCTTGAGATTGCCAAAGGTGCTACACGCTTCAATTAAACAAAAAACTTTGAACATGCCAGAGATGCTTGTTTCAATTAAAAATAACAGAACCCATTAGATCGGAATGCAAGGGAAGGACCGAACCTTGAGCTGGGAGTCGAAGTCAACTAGATGTTCACCCCTCTACCGGCAACTTGCAGGCTAATTAATTCATCTGATGATCTGGATCAGATGCTAATCTTGATGCCCTTCCATCCGTGCAGGCGAGCTTGCCAGCCATAGCGCAGACATGACAGCCTCGTACAGTGAGCAATGAGGCGCCCTTCCATTAGTTGGCTACCTGGCTTTTGGTTGCAGTGCATGAGAACACGGTCACACATGAGAATGATTCTCCCTGTCTGCTAGTTCAGCTCTGCAGTGGCATCCACCTCCTTCGCTATATAAACAAGGAAGCCGAAGCCCAGAAGACACCATTCAGCAGCTTGCCTTTTATTTTTCTTCATTCCCACTCCAAGAAGTTTCAGTGTGTCACAACTTTCACCAATTCCAAGGATGGCGTGCCACCTGAGATCTGTGAGCATGCCTTCAAGCCCTTGCTCCAAAGAGACCGATGTTGAGGAACAGCTACAGAGCCTGAAGGCAGCCATCTCATCGCCTTCAGCCACCATCGAAACCATGGTGGGTGATCTGAGCAAGCTCGGGAGCATCTATGACCGCATAGACGCCCTCACATGCATGCCCATCAGCCAGAGGAAGGCAGTGGAGGAGGAGCTCGAGCACTCCCTCATCCTGCTCGACCTCTGCAGCACCGTGCAAGAGAGCTTTGTAGAGCTCAAGGCCAGCGTCCAGGAGATGCAATTGGCTCTCAAAAGAAGAGACGACGCGGCTCTCCAGACCAAGATTCAGTGCTATGTGCGCTCAGCCAAGAAGGCGCAGAAGCTGTTCAAGAAGGTCAACAAGAAGACGGCCTCTGATATCGAAGGATGCAGGGTGATCAAGCTGGTTGCTGAAGCGAGAGAGATTGCCATGTCGGTCCTTGAATCGACGTTGCATCTCTTGTCGAAGCAAATTGTGATGCCGAGTTCTAGCAAGTGGTCACTCGTCTCCAGGTCATTCCAAAAGAAGAGAATTGTGTACGAAGCGGAGCAATTGCAAGGGTTGGAGCTGGACATTGTTGATCTTGAGAGCAGAGTCGGGACTTTGTTCAGGACATTGATCCAGAGCAGAGTTTCTCTTCTCAATACTCTTAGCTTGTAGACCGATCATACAACACTCTGACCCCCTGTGATTGGCGTCCACCTTTTAGAGGATTTGCTGATCATACAAACAATTTTGTATGTACAGATATATGATAGAAAGTGTACAGAAATATACATTAATTGAGAGGCAATTTTTTTGGTCTATTTCGTTTTGTCTCCTCTCGTCTCTCTTGTGACTATTTTTTGGTGTGTACTCTTTCCTGTGATTTCTTTTTGTTGTACATCATGCAAATCAGCAAAACAAAAAATGTGGAACTAGGTCTGCATCTTTTGAACTGTTATGGACACATGTTCCCAGTATTCGACATCATTATGAGAAAAATGAGTTGGACATAATATTTTTGTTCAAATGAGATGTGCCTCAACAAGCAATAGATCCTCATACAGTGGATCTTGCTCTCCCTAGCTAAAACATGCCGGTTCCAAACCAGTAACTTGCAACTGCACAATTTTTTTCTTGAACATGAGGCGAGGAGAGCTATATATCATTGTATTATAAGAAGAAAATTGGACTGCACAGTTAGATATTAGTAACTTGGACCTTCTCTAGTTCTCTTTGTATGCACCTTTATCTTTTACCCCTTCTTTTTCCTTAAAAAAATCATGGAACTCTTATAGTAATTGCATTATATTTCCTAGGAACTTGTGCCATCTATTTCTACCCTATGTGTATGAGTACTATTTGGCTATACATTCATAATTTGACCCACCAAAATGAAATGCTAGATCTTTCTGTCCTCTCTCTTATTAGTTATTAATATGTTTCTTTCTGTTCTCTTTTTTTCAGAGCGTTGATCTTCAAATTGACTGAAAAAGGTAAGATAATTGAGTAATTTCATCAAGATTTCACTTGAATGATACATAAAAAAATCATTTACAAGTGTTTATCAACCAGATTGACACCCACACTGCTTTGTAACAATATACATGATTTGAGGATGCACGAATGCGCTAGACTGAACTGTCATGATTTGTTGTGGATAACAGGAGGACAATATGCACAAAGCCACCAAATTATAAAGACGTCAGTAGATCATCTTGAGATTGCTGAAGATGTGCTGCACGCTACAATTAAACCAAAAAAAAATGAACATGCCAGTGATGTTGCATGAGGATTCACCAGAACCAGTCAACAGTTTAGCAGGCATGAACAATGAGGTCAACTGCTGCCTCCACCACTCTACCAGCATCGTAACAGCTCTAAATCTCGCGTTGCATAGCTTGCTCACTGATGTCATGATCTGGATCTAACATTAAACTACACACTCGTGTACACCATTTTGCCTCTTATCTAAGCAAGCAAACAACCAAAAAGAATCAGCTTGTCATGCAAATAGGTGGTTTTGTTGCAGCAGCACAACACCTCCCATCAATGAGATTCCTGTCGATACTGTCGTTGAGTTCATTTCTTCATTTTGTTTGGTTATATAAAGAGGCAAACTACAGCCAGTTGACACCATTGACGCTTTGTTTGGATGTTGTCGGATTCACCTCGATCCACATGTGTTGGAGTGGATTGGGGTGGAATTTAGTTCAAGTTCTACTCCAATCCAATCCAACACATGTGGATTGATGCGAAACCGACTACATCCAAACAAGGCCTGAAGCAGTTCAGCACCAGCTCTCTTCTCTTATTACTTTCTAGAGAACAAAATAGCACTACAATTTCTACTACTACCGTGGCTTACCATCTCAGATCTGCTAGCGTGCCTTCTAGCCCCTGCTCCAACGAAGTCGATGCTGATGAGCAGCTCCAGAGCGTGAAGACAACACTTTCTTCATCATCTGTGACCATTGGAACCATGTGCCATGGTTTGAGAAAGCTTGGAGAAGTCTACAACTGCATCAGCGAACTGGCATGCTTACTCAGCAGCCAAGTTACACAGCAGAGGAAAGCAGTGGAAGAAGAGCTGGAGCGCTCACTTGTCTTGCTTGATCTTTGCAACACCATGCAAGAGAGCTTTGGAGAACTCAAGATGAGCATCATGGACATGCAGGTGGCTCTCAAGAGAGGAGACGATGCAGCTGTGCTAGTCATGATCCAGTCCTACATCCGATTGGTGAAGATATGCCACAGAAACAGTTCAAGAAGATCAGCAAGAAGGCCATTGCAGCTGATCAGGAACACCGCAGGGTCATCAAGCTATTGTCTGAAGCCAGAGAGGTTGCGGTCTCCATGCTAGAAACGTCGTCACATCTCTTGACAAATCAAATTGCGGTGCCGAGTCGTAGCAAGTGGTCTCTTGTCTCCAAGACATTCCAGAAAATTGCAGGAGTTAGAGTTGGACATTGTTGATCTTGAGAGCGGAGTTGAGGCTTTGTTCAGGACATTGATCCAGAGCAGAGTTTCTCTTCTGAATACTCTTAATTTGTAGATAGATCATACAAAGTCTGGCAGCCTGTGATTAGCATCCACCTTTTAGAGGATCTGCTGATCATCATTTTTTATGTAAATATGAGAGAAAGTATATAGAAAGAAATTTAATCTATACAAATCAAAGCTTTGGTCCATCTGGTGCTGTCAATTTTTGTGGTATCTTTCTTAATTTTCATATAACTTGACATGGATAACAGGTAAACAGTTAATCAGTCACAAGAAAGTGGGAGTTTCATTTGAAGCTTGATCATGTCAAAGTAATTTATCTAAAGATTAGTAGTTCATGTTTGTATTTGAAAATTACAATGAGATGCCCACTGTTAGTATTCACATGGGATGTGGCTCAACAGCAGGCACAAGATCCTTGTAAACTTGATCTTGCTCTCAAGAACTAATAGCTTGCCAGTTCCCAAAGAAAAAAAAAACCCGGTTTCAGGAAGATGGAATAACACACATGGAATATGACAGCAACCAGCACTGGAGTGAGCTGCCGTGCTGATTCTTGTTGCCAATACTTGGAACATGATGATGCGATTCAGAATTCAGATTCTGAATGTTGTAAGTAGAGCAGGCAGGCCAAGGAGGCCAGCAATGCTTTCACATGAATTGTGAAGTCAACTGTTCCTCCCGTCTATTTTACTCTGGATGCAAGATTACTCACCGATCTCACAATCTCAATAAGACATTAAAGTACACACTCGTGCAGATGAGTTTGCCGCTTCTGACCTAGACATCACATGTGGATCATAAGCTCCACTGCAGTTAGAGATGCCTCTCAAGCTGATCAAGCCAACCAAAAAAAAGGGTATCATCTAGTTTCGTTGCAGGAGCACGACACAGCATTATCGATTTGATTCTTGTTGTCTACAAGGTCAGCAACGTCACTTTCTTCACCAGCTTGTATCGTTATATATAGAGGCAAAACCATAGCCAAGAACACATCTTGGAGCAGCTTCTCTTCATATGTCCTTCTCTGTCATTTCTAGGGAAAACAAAGCAGTACAGTTTCCACTACAACCATAGCTTGGTTGCCACCTCAGATCTGCTAGTGTGCCTTCGAGCCCTTGCTCCAGTGACATGGATGGATGTCGAGGAACAGCTGCAGTCTGCAGAGCTTGAAAGACAGCAATCTCTTTGCCTTCTTAGATCATTTGGACGACGTGCAATAGTTTGAGAAAGCTTGAGGGAAGTGTACAGCACGATCAGTGTCAGTGAGCTTGTGTGCTTAACCTGCAGCCATGTTACGCAGCAGAGGAAAACAGTGGAGCAAGAGCTTGAGCAATCACACTTGCCGTTCTTGATTTCTGCAATGATATGCAAGAGATCTTCTCTGAGCTCAAGGAAACCATCCTCGACATGCAGTTGGCACTCAGTAAAGGAGAGCATATCTTCAAAGGGGAACTAACCATGCCATAGATTCGACTTGTAATCGGATTGTTTCTGCTATCTTAATACATTGACGCACAGTTTCCTGCGTGTTCGAGAAAAAAGAGAGATGAACATATAGCTGTACAAGCCAAGATCAGGTCCTACATCCGATTTGCCAAGAAGGCACATAAACAGTTCAAGAAATTCCGGGCCTGGGGCTGGTTCTGGCGTTCTGCAATGAGCATCCACCTTTTAGACGATCTGCTGAAATAGTCAATTGAAAGAAAGCAGAGTTTTTATTCATTTCAAGCTGTCGATTTTGTGCATTCTTCCCTAACTTCCCTTCATTTGAAGTTTGATCAAGGCAAAGCGGAATTCCGCTTTCCCACACAAGACAGAACGCAAGTAAGCTTGTTCTTTTTTTTTTCCTTTTGTTTGCCAAGCAGTGGCAACTATGTTCTGTACGTACGAATATATCCACACAAGACAGGATGCAAGTACGCCAGTAAGCGTTGTTCTTCGTTGTTCTGACTGCATGGTTTATGGTTAGAGCTGTAACTACTTCGAGCTCAATGTTTTGTCACAACCCGCAGCCGCTGGTGAGATCAAGCCGACTACGTGAGTAGAAACAGAGGATCACAGAATGATCTCAGATACCAGCTTTCTACCCGAGTACTATTTTCTGATTAATTTGTTCGATGCTCCTTTTTGTAGCTCTTCTCTTTCCCAAAGGTTGCCCCACATGACAGTCTAATACAAAGGAATGCATGTGATAGGTTGGCTCACATGGCAGTATGATCCTTGCTCCTTGGGCAACATTGCATCAGTGCATGTCTGATGTCTATGACATGTTTGTCTGTTGATTTCCCGGACAGGACAGTACTTGGGTAGCTCCCACGAGTGTGCTGAGGCCCTGTTTATTCCCCATCCAAAAACTTTTCATAAATTCTATCAAATCTTTAGACACATGCATAAAACATTAAATATAGACAAAAAACCTAATTACACAATTTGGTTGTAAATCGCGAGACGAATCTTTTAAGCTTAATTAGTCTATGATTAACTATAATTGCTACAATAACCCACATATGCTAATGATGAATTAATTAGATTTAATAAATTCGTCTTGCAGTTTTCAGGCAAGCTATGTAATTTATTTTTTATTAGTATCTAAAAACCTCTCTCGACGTCCTTTCGACACATTCGATATGACACCTAAAAATTTTCATTTTACGAACTAAACAATACGTGAGTGTGTGTCAAGACTCACGAAAGAAAACTGCTGTACTTCTATGTATAATTTCTGGAAGATACATAAGTTTGAACTTCTACCAAGTCCAAGCATATGTGTTTCCACCCACAAAACATATTAAATAAAGTAAGTTTTTTATATATTGCTATTGAATATATAAAGAAAAGGTTTGACCATGCATTAAGCAAAGAAAGCTGACCTTCAGTGAAAAACAGAAAACATGTCCATTCAGCAAAGAATGCAGACCTATACTGAAAACTGAAAAAAAAAACATGTCAAGAATGGGATTCGAACCCATGCCAAGTAAGCTTTTTATATAAAGAAAAGGTTTGACCATGCATTAAGCAAAGAAAGCTGGCCTTCACTGAATTTGGAAAAAAAAAAACATGTCCATTCAGCAAAGAATGCAGATTAAAAATGTCAAGAATGGGATTCGAACCCATGCCCTTTCGGACCAGTACCTGAAACTGGCGCCTTAGACCAACTCGGCCATCTTGACATTTGTGTTTGGACTATAATGTTTCCTTATTAATCTATTACCTGCCTCTGTGCTGCAACAAGATCTACAACTCTGCCTCATATGTTCAAATATTTTAGAGTCTAACTCAATTATGTTCAAATCAAGCATGGGATAACAAACCAGTTAGAATTCTAATATCTAATTCCTCATATGAGTGTGAGTCATAAGGACAGTCTCATTGGCCCATTTCAATGCACTGTTTCCAAAACAAATCTGCTGACAGAGCATCAATGAAACGAACAATGAAACAACCTCCACAATGCATGAGTTTCACCTTGATGTTTCCTAGACTGGGCAAAACATTTAATTACTGTAAAATGATTGGATCACATGCAAGATGGTGAAACGATTTAGTCTTCAGTGGGGATTTCATCCTGTTTCACCGCGTGGGAAACAACGCCAGCGGAGTTTCACCATGGTGAAACTACTTCCTTCTCTCTCCTCTTCGTTTCATGCAAAAAGTGCAGTTTTGCTGACATAGCGCTCTAATAAATGTGCATGACATCCTGGTGAAACCTCCACTGAGACTAGCCTAAGTTCAAATCAAGGATGGGATAACAAACCAGTTAGAACTCTAATTTCTAATTCCTCATGTTCCACCATTCTTAGTAAAACCGAATGAGTGGAGGGACACATGGACGGGAAGGGAAGAAGAGTGAGATGATCAAAATTTAGAGAAATAAAATTCCACCTTTCAGTATTAGGTGTAGTAGCAAATATGCACATGCTATTACGGCCTGTTTAAGTGAGGTTCCGTCCTTACCAACTTGAGAGTTTATTGAATGTTTTTTTTTTGCCAAAAGAGTTTCTTGAATGTTTATGTCAATTAATGGTAAAATCATTAGTTTATTGAATATATATAATAGTAATTCATATAGAATACTACTTGGCAAAAGAAAAGAAAAGAAAAGCAAGCCTAACTAGATGCGTTAGGAGGCTTCGACAAGTCCTACCGGCGGGCCTAACTAGTATTTTTTGGAGGATTAGTGAGCCTAATTAAGTAGAGAAGGCCCATTACATATGGCCGCCATGGAGCTTGCAGCCGGCTCATCTGTTTAGTACCAGCTCACCTAACCAAGAAGCATGGAGGCGTAGACTCACTATATAAGGCGACCTAGGTCATCCAGCAAAATCATACCTTTCTCGGCCTTTTGGCTAAGATCAAGTGTAGTATCTGTTCTTATCAGTTTAATATCTGATATGTGAGACATTGTCTTACAATGATATTAAATTTATTTTTTGTGGGGGAGAATCCATTATAGTAGCTTGCTACTAGGATTCTCAAGTGTCGCTTAGTCGTTGCACTATTGGCAAGGCCTGGCACACCCCAACCAATACTATTTAAGTTTTAGAGTGCTTCACTTGCTATAATTGGCAATGCCTCCCAAACCAATTCTAACGTTTGCATTGTAGACAAGGCCTTTGATTCCTAACTAATTATAACTTTAAGTTTAAAGTTGCTTAGCTTTGGCTATAATTTAAATTTTCATAGTTAAGCTAGGTGATTGTAGTTCTTGAACTGTGTCGCTCTAGATTGACAAGAATTCAATCCAATGAAAATTCAGAATGCAGTTCATAGTTGTTGTAGAAGTAGTGCCATCTAGAGAGTATTTGCGCTTATGTCAGATGGAGTCTGAAGTGCCTTTTGCATGAGCAGATCGATAACACTTGCTCGATACGGTAAAACCTGAAGTTCAATTCTCTACTATGAATAAATTGATTAACTTCTCCATGATAGAAGCAATGTAATGTAAATTGATATGTCAAACATAATATGTAATTACCTAGAAGGAAAACAGTAGTGGAAAACATTAAAATGAAAAAAGAAAGCAAATGAAAAACAATAAAATGGCTCATGCAGGTAGGTAGGTAAAATAATATATAATTACCTTGTATAGTAGAGAAAACAACAATACAAATTAGAAAGTAAACAAAAGAAAATGGAAAAAAAACCTTATGTAACATTCAGGTGGACCATTCTCTAGACCCTTTTGAGAGCGTACAGAGTTTTAGAACTCAGTTGCAGGTTCCGTTCTTCATGAAAATTATTATCGTTATTATGTGTTGGACGATTTAGAAAGCAAGGAATGACTTAATCTTCCGTCAGGTGGCCCCGTCCCTTCTAATGGCAAAGTAAAACTTTATAGATGAATCTGAATTGCTACTTCTACGGGCAAAGAACAGTTACACCCCCGAGTTTAAATGTATGGATAGCAAATCTCTGTTAGCTCTCCTTTGTGTAGTCCTATTACTGCTCTTCTTTATTTCCTTTTGAGTCTCTTAATTGACCCCTTTTTGTTCTACTTTTGCTCTCTTTAGCTTTGTTAGCTTCTCTTTTTGTAAGACTACTTTTTTAATTATAATTATTCTCTGTAGGGGTGTAAACCCCTCCAATTTTCTAACCGTGTGTTTGGTTGGAGAGCGGAGCGAGCTGGGTCGGAGCGAACCCATTCTCGTGGCTGTTTGGTTGGAGGATGGGAGGGTTGGGTTGGCTCCAGGGTGGAATATTCCTCTCAGATGCGGGTTGGACCCGTCCCTCAAAATCTGGCGGACGGAGCCGCTCCAACCGGGTTAGCTCCCACCAAACACTGAATTCCTTCATCCAAACACTGGATGGAGCCGCTCTGTCCCCAATCCTTCAACCAAACACTAAAATGGGTTGGCTCCATCCCCAAAAGCAGAAGTGCAACCAAACACTGGATGGGTTGACTCCGTCCCCAAAAACTGGGTTGGATCCAACCCAACTCACTCAACCCCCAACCAAACACACGGTAAAAAAAAACATGAACACATTGACTTCTCCATGACATCAACACTGTAAATCAGTATCTCAAATACCGCTCCATCCTGTGATATAGAAGATCAAAAGTTCAAAATATGTACATAAATACAAGATATTCTATGTCCTCAATCCCTAAACTTTTAGTATCACCTAACACAACCAACATTAATTAAGAAAATAACAACTGAGCTATTCCCTTCATCCTAATTAGTGAGGGACAAAGTAGTTTTTTGTTAGTCTTCTTATTTTAAAGTCGCTTGAATCCCTTTTATTATAGGGCAGAGAGAGGATAAATCTATAATTATCTAGCAGTAAAATAAAGTAGAAGAAAACTAAAATAAAAAAAGAAACAGAAAAAAATAAAATGGCCCATCTAAGAGGTAGGCCGAATAATATATAATTATCCAATATAGTAGAGGTAACAGTAGTGCAAAGCAAAAGGTAAACAAAGAAAAAAATGATTACATAGTAGCAGAGAAAATAGGCATAAAACACTTTTCAGAGCCTGTTTCGCTTGAGCCTATCAGTCAAATCTGTTAGTCATCCTATAGTGTTTTTCTCTCACAATAAATCAGCCAACAGTACTTTCTGCCATGGATTATCAGTTAAACGAGCAAGGCAGCCACTTAGTGCTCACCGTTTTAAGGTGATCTTCGTTAATCTTTTTTAGGTTTTTTAATATGGCATGAGCAAATAGCATTTTCTATTCACTCCGCGATAACGAAATGAATAATGTAAAGGAAATGGAAAACAGAAAGTAAACAATGAGAATATTGTACAAAATAGAAAGTACACATAGGAAATAGAAAAAAAGAGTACACAGAAGAAACAAGAAAAAAACCGAAAGTAAACAAAGGGGGGTGTGGTTAAAAAAATAAAAGTAAAATGGAGGAAAAAACAGTAGTACAAAATAGAGGGTAAATAAAGTAGTCAACATGGTTAAAAAAGAGAAAGCAGTCAACGTGGTATAAAATAGAGTAAATAGAGGGCGAAGAAACAAGAAAAAAACCGAAAGTAAACAAAGGGGGGTGTGGTTAAAAAAATAAAAGTAAAATAGAGGAAAAACAGTAGTACAAAATAGAGGGTAAATAAAGTAGTCAACATGGTTAAAAAAGAGAAAGTAAATAGAGGGGGAAAACAAAGGGGCTGTCAACGTGGTATAAAATAGAGTAAATAGAGGGCAAAAGAAAAAGGTTTTTCTGGCCCATGCAGGTCTCGAACCTGCGACCTTCGCGTTATTAGCACGACGCTCTAACCAACTGAGCTAATAGGCCACTTGGATTTTAGAAGCAGAAAATGTTACTTTAGTGATCATCATATGAACTGATGTATTCCAACCGAAACTAGATGGGTTTTAATTCATTAACTAGAGTGTCAACTAAGTAAAATGATGCCGTCACACTTCAATTAAAGAAGAGACGAGAATTTTTTTTAATAAGAAACCATGTCTACAAAAAAAATCAAGACATAAAGAGATGTATTAGGTAGATGGTGAAGAGAGAAGATGCATAATTAGATAAAAAATTATTCTATGAAAACTGTCTATTGGAAACATAATTTCTACATTATTAGTGTCTACATAAATTAATAGCAATAGAAACTAAATGTGATTTTAGCTTTACGACTGCCCTAAATGAATTAGATTTCCACCCACATGCTACCAAGAAAATCCAATCAAGCCATAACTAGGTAAGAAATTAGTTGGACATGTATTGAACATAGATTAAGCTAAGTTTGTTTGGTTTGGAAGTGGTTTGTGGATATCGTAGGTGAAGATGTATGCTTGGCCACATTGCCTGGTTCCAAGGCTCCAACCAAAAGACCCATCTCCAGCGGTAGGAGAAAACTCCAACCCCTAAAATAGTGGATTGGGGTTTAAAAAGTCTTCTCCCTAACCGAACATCCCCAATGAGAAAAATAGTGGATTAGGAGAGGATAGGTCTCCCCTTTATTTGAGGGTGAGAGGCTATGATTCGAGGGAGTGAGAATTTCTTTTTTCTTATTGTGGGGTTGGGTTTAGGAAACTACTAGAGCTACAAGATCTCCAAAATAATAGTTTTTTTTTTCTCATTGGAGGTGAGGAAAGGGGGACGGTTGGAGATGCTCTTTAAGTGAATACAAACACAAAAAAGTACAACTAAAAGACAAAAAAATCCAGCCATAAGACCATACCTATACATCAGCATCAGTTGAACGGCCTTTTCACCTCTACAAGCACCGTTGGAAACAAAGAAAAATGAGAAGAGGTACTCCACGATAGTCAAAACAAACGGAGCTATTTACAAGAAATATTGTCAAGTAATAAATAAATAAATAAATAAATAAATAAAATAAAATAAAATAAAAACCTGAGTATCCGTGCTATTTGCGCGAGCAACCTTTTGCGTGAGCAACCTTAATTTATATACAACAGCAAGATTTGCCATTAACAGTACCCTAATTTGTTTAAAAAAAAGTACCCTAATTTGTCCTGTGACAGGAAACCACAACTTTTCCTCGCAAAAAAAAAAGAAAAAAGAAACCACAACTTCAGCAGTAATGACTTCGAAAAAAGAGTTCTAGGATAGCTCCAATAGTGTTAAAATTTCTAGCTTATAGAACATTTTATTGAGTAAGAAGAAGAGCTAATAAAGTTAGTTCTCCATGAAGAACTAAGCTCACACGCCTTTGTACTTTTCGATACTAATGTTGTATAGAACATTTTCCTATAAGCTTGCAAGTTCACATTATTACTGAGGTACCTTACACAAACGAGATGATTCACATATATTGCGTCGTGATAATGTGAGCATATATTACTGAGGTACCAAGGAATAATATGGGTGTCCCAGGTCGTTGTCACGCACCGCGCGAGGTCAAGGCAGGCATCCTCGCTCCCTGCCGTTGCCGAGAAGTCAGACGGGTGACCGATGCTAAGCTTTCAGATACCTGAACACCACGTCTTGTCGATGCTTCCATTTCAACACTTTTATCAGTGAGTAAAGTCCACCACCGATCCCTAAATTTGTGCTGTCGTGTCATCCCGGTTCCGAAACTCACAAATCGATTGTTTAGGTCCTCAAACTTGTTCATCTGTGTCATCTCGGTCCCTAAACTTGTTCAATTGTGTCATCCCGGTCCCTAAACTTAGAAATCATCCGTTTAGATCCTCAAAGTTGTTCAGTTGTGTCATCTCGGTCTCTAAGCTTGGTTTTGAATCTCATCTGGATCAAAACAAAGCGATCTAACAACTCTATATCAAAAAATAATTCATAACTTTTTCATATGAACTCAAATGAAGACAAATTTTATACCAAAGTTATAGTCCTCAGCACAATCTACAACTTTGTAGTTGAAAAGTTTTTTATTTGAAGTCGTTTAGTGTTATAAAATTTAATTTTAAATTTTAAAATCTATAAACTTATAAAAAATATTTTGGGAACCTAAACGATTTTAATTTAAAAACTTTTCAACTGCAAAGTTGTAGATCATGTTGCTGCCTACAATTTTGATATAAAGTTTATCTTCATTTGAGTTCATATGAAAAAGTTATGAATTATTTTTCAATATAGAGTTTTTAGATTCGTCCTGTTTTGACCCAGATAAGACTTAAAAACAAGTTTAGGGACCGGGATGACACAACTGAACAAGTTTGATGACCTATATGGGAGATTTTTAAGTTTAGGGACCAGGATGACACAACCGAACAAGTTTAGGTACCTAAACGGTCATTTTGCGAGTTTAAGGACCGGGATGACACATCCGAACAAGTTTTAGGGACAGCTGATGGACTTTACTCTTTATCAGTTCTAGAAACGCATGTGTGTGTGCGTGTTAAAAAAGACCAGTACGTAGGGCCAGCCGGGCATGCTGATGAAGATGAACCGATCGAGGTCTCACAATGACGCTTGCATGCTTGGAATCAGAGTTAGGCAACCAGTCTAGGCAAGCAAGGGATCCTATCCTCTAGTGATAAAGAACAATGCATGCATGCATGCTCAGCCATCACTCTGAGTATCTGACAGCTGTTGGACTCTAGTGAAACCATGCATGCTAGCTGCATGCATATAATTAAGCTAGCTAGCTTAGCTTACGTGCATCAATCAGTGCATGCATGACAACGTCGAATTCGAAATGACTGTTCCGTGTTATTACCCGTGTTCCCCAGTTTCCCATCAATCCAATCCTCCAGCAGGCGGCGCCATGGACACTAACACAAGAACGATACTCGTCATCGACGACAACCTTCCCGCCATTGCCGAGAGGATGGCCACGACGACGGCGAGGCTGGAGGCCGATTTCTCCGAGGTGGAGACCAAGATCCACCGGTTCCCCGGCAGCCTGCGAGGAATCGGCGGCGACAACGGTCGCTACGTCGTCCCGAGCGTGGTGGCCATCGGCCCGTACCACCACGGCGCGCCGCACCTGCAAAAGATGGAGGAGGTGAAGCTCGCGGCGGCGTACTACCTCTGCCGGGCCTCGGGCCGCTCCACCGATCAGGTGTACGAGAAGGTGCGCTCCGTCGCGGGCGCCGCCCGGGGCTGCTACGACGCCGACGACCCAGCGGTGGTGGGCCTCGGCGACGCCCAGTTCGCGGCCATGATGTTCCTCGACGGCTGCTTCCTGCTGCAGTACATGGTCGCCGGCGGTGACGCCGACGACGACGACGCGACGCCACCCGTGCTTCAGAACCGGATGACGCTGTCCACGGGGCCCAGTATTCAGAAGGACATCTTCCTGCTCGAGAACCAGATCCCATGGCTGGTGCTCGACGCGCTCGCCGAGTTCATGTTCGTCGACGTGCGCGGGTTCGTCGTCGGGATGGGCGACAAGTTCCTCCCCTGGAAGGGAAGGATGAAGAAGAAGCCCAAGGATGATGGCCGCCGCTGCTGCCGCCGGGGGATGCACTGTGGATCATGCATCCCGACGACGACGGCGCTGGCCAAAACCGATGAAGAAAGCCGCGGCGTCGGCAGCAGCAGCACCGAACAGCACAAGCCGCCGCCGCCGCCGCATCTCCTCGGTCTCCTCAGGTTCACTCAGATGAGCTGCATGCCTGCTCAGGCGAAGAACTACAGGGGCGTGTCGTCGTCGTGGTCGAGCAGCGCCGTGGAGCTCGCGGAGATGGGCGTCGTCCTGACGCCGAGCACGGAGGCCTGGTTCGGGGACATGAGCCTCCAGCGGTGCTGCCTGTACGGCAAGCTGTCGCTGTCGCCGGTGTTCCTGAGCGACGTCACCGCGTGCTGGCTCGTGAACATGGCGGCGCTGGAGGCGAGCACCGCCGGCGCGGCGAGGGACGACACGGACGGCTTCGTGGTGAGCTCGTACCTGTCGGTGCTGGCGATGCTCATGGACAGGAAGGAGGACGTGCACGAGCTCCGGCGGCGGGGCCTGGTGCACGGCGCCCTGAGCAACAAGCAGGCGCTGGGGTTCTTCAAGGGGCTCGGCCAGCACCTGCGCTTCGGCCGCCGCTACTTCGCCGCCCTGGAGGAGATCGACTCGTACAAGCGCTACAGGTCGGTGAGGATCAAAGTCTACAAGTTCGTCTACAATAACTACAAGTTCATCGCCGCCTTCCTGTCTGTCACCGGCGTCCTCATCGGCATCTTTAAGACCCTTCTCTCACTCCAGCGCCATTGCTAATGCTGCCTATGATATATTCATATAATGTTGTTGTATGGTACTATAAGCTTCAGCCTATAGAACCATGCATTGTTCATGATTGCCACTCGTGCATGCATATTTTTCTTCTTTTTTTTTTGTTTACAATATACACATCGAACACGCAATGCATGCATGTGTTTACAATACACATGTAGCAAAAGTTCGATTCTAATCGTGTGGTTCGAAAATAAGAATAACCGTGTTTTTATTGTCTACTGATGCAAGGACCACTCCTGCACCTTAATTTGTGAGCATGTTATAAGAAAAGATTTAAGAGTTTTATAGGAGTTCCACGTGCCAGATTAAAGATGTTGTACAAATCAGGTAAAAATATATTTATAATCCACACCAGAATTTTTTACACCAATTCTAGCTAAAATTTACACTAAAGTGACCGTATGCAAGGAAAGGACCCTCCAATTAACTAGACTAAGTTATATCGAACTGCCATCCTTGCCTCACACTTAACTTAATCTAGCTAACCTGGTTGTTCCTGGTAGCACCATCCATGCTAATCCACTAGCTGGGTAGACTTCATCGAGGATCATGTCTTTTTTCTCGAATACGCAAGAGAGTTGTGTATTTTTGTATTGAGAAGTGAGAAAGTTCAGTACACTCTAGCCTAGCCGGGCACCCTAGAAATTACATGTCATCTAGGATCATGTCACATAGAGACACACATAATTCACACAAGTTTAACATCTTATAGAAGAAGCACATGCATTCAAAGTCCTACAACATAAGTTCAGCAACACCTAGATTCACATCATACTACAATGGGAGTTTATTAAACATAGTTCATACACCACTCGTGAGCCATGTCATAGTTGGGGACTACCACTAAAATACCGGTCATGGGCAATGCTAAGATACACCTTTTACCTATAAGAAGGTAATATCAGAATCAATATGAGCCATTGATTTTTATAATTTAAAGAACTACTAAATAAATTAATAAATCTAGAAAAACTAAAATAAAACCCCAATATCCCCTTAATAATGGGAAGGGAAATCTCACGTCCCAATTTCCCAAATCACATATCCACCTTCCTCGTGCGGCGCCTAGCCATCATTAGCCATCATAGTCGCTCCCTTCCATCCTCGTGCGGCACCCGAATGAAATGTTATATATAAATCAAAAGGTTGATCGAACCAGGTTCACACACACACACATGCATGCTAACGTACGCGCGCACACACACACGCTCCCACGCTCCACATATACACACACGCTAATATAATGTAAGTACCAATCAGTCTAGCTGGCCACATACTCTCTCTCTCTCTCTCTCTTTCTCATACACACGCACGCACGCTAGCTAGCTAAACGTACCAACTAGACTAGCCGGCCACACACACGCTACATGCATCACATGGTAATCACGTAAACATGTGAATGCTACCACATGCAAAATCAAGTTTATAAAGTGATACAAAAAATATGGTAATAAAAATATATGAAACACAAAGTTATAAATCAAAAAGATTTACCATATCAGTTTAAGATCATGTATGCATCAAAAGAAGATTTTTTATATTTAAAAGTTTACTTATTTGCCCTATTTTATAAAATAAAAATTAAATAAATATACATTTCATATATATTACCTCCTATGAGGTAATAGATGATCGTGACCGTCTGATCGAAATAAATGAACGGTCCACAGTCAATCAGTCATTTGGGAGTACCGTAACAAAGGCCATAGCATAGAGCAACTCCAACACTACCCTATATGCACTTGGCAAATCCTAATTTTTGGCAAAACATGGAAAAAGCTCCTCCAACACTACCCTATATGCACTTGGCAAAATAGGATGCTTGGCAAAAAGAGGGCCAACTAGCTCAAACTTAGGAGCGTTGGGAGCGCTTGGCATCCTGCCTACGCGGTGGGACCCACACATTCAGCATGCACGCATGCCTTAAATAGATTGCAACTTTTGCATAAAAGTCTCTCTGATTTTTTCAGAAATCACAAGATAGTCCAAATTTGCCAAAAAAAATAGCTAACTGTTGGAGAAGCCTCTTTTTTTTCACTTGGCATTTGAGCTTTACGCTTGGCAAAATCCAAGATTTGCCAAGTGAAGTTTAGGGTAGTGTTGGAGTTGCTCTAAGATAACTTGATTGGTATGATTTCTAGTGACTAAGCTACAACCAAATTCCTGAGTCTAGACGGGGATAATAATAACTAAAGGCATAGTACGACACTGAAGAAGAGAAGAATACTTTAAGATGAACAACATAACAAGTGGGAGGAGAACAAGTGAATACATGTAGCTCTACCAGAAAATGGGAATAAAGCCTAAAACATGCAGCTCTACTGGGAATGAGGCGGCCGGGTTATTGTAGGGACCAATGCGTCTGTTATCGTTAGGGCCTTGCTTTGAATGATGTGTGATTGCATATCTGTTGAGTAAGTTCAAAATTTCGATGTATTTAGAGTTCTCTGAATTTCTCGTGTGTCCACTGTCCATAGGTTAGGTTGTAATTTGTAGCAGAGAGAAAAGGATACCGCCAGAGGAATGTAAACGCTTCCTGAATTTTGATTCTACACCTACACTTGGGTGAGAGAAGAGTTCATTCCAATTTCCAATCAAAATCTTTACAGGCTCAAGTAAGCCCAACACTAGCTACACTTAGGAACAGAACAGAACAGAACAGAACAGAACATTGGTGCTACGACACTCCAAGAACAATTTTGTCCAGGAAGTGGAATCTAACGATCAGCTCGATCGACACGATCATCATCAGTGACGGTGGTGGTGGTGGTCGTCCACGGCGCTGACGATGTCGGCGAAGTCGCCTTCGGACGCGCAGGGGATGGTGAGGCCGCCGCAGCGGTGGTCGAAGCCGAACTCATCCTCCACCCGCTTCAGCAGCGTCACGAACGCCGGGTGGCTCAGGCACGCCGTCGGGATCACCAGCCGCTTCCGCCCCTCGCCGACGTACACCGCCAGGTGGCCCCGCGGCACGTCCGCCGCTGCCGACGCCGGCGATCGGCTCCGAGCCAGGTGCAGCCTCGTCATCAGCTGTCCCAGCTTTCCCGCCGCCATTGTTGATGATTGGTTGATTGCAGAAGTTTATGCTATCTTGTTTGCGCGAAGCACAGGACTCTAAACGAACAAGATTTCAGTAGCTACTGAAGATGACCGAGCGGCGCTGAGCTGCTATAGAGTGCTAGTAGATGCTTGCTGGCTCTGTGTTAGCTTGCTCAATGAGTGTGAGCTGAAAGCTGTGGCGACCTGTGAGATTTTGGCCAAAGGTTGCCTTCTTATAGCTCAGACCAGCAGCTCAGTATCAGCATGGAGCCAACCTTGGCATGGCAGGCAACAATGCCTACCAAATAAACAAGAACTTTAGGCAATCAAGAATGATGGAAGCAGTAGTGGCGCTAGCTACTTGCAGTATGTATATACTGTAGTACTGGCCAGTAGCAGTTCTCTTGTTGGTGATGATCACCAAGCACAAGCAGGGCATGTCACATGGTCCACTGCGGCAAAGAATTTTTAAATTCGGCGACTTTTGTTTGGATTTGGTAATTATTATTCAACTATGAACTAATTAAACTCAAAAGATTCGCCTTGTAAATTACAAGTAAATTGTGTACAATTAATTATTTTTTATATATATTTAATATTCTATATATGTGTCTAAAAATTTAATGTGACGAAGAATTTTAAAATTTTTGAAAACTAATATCTCTGAAAAAATATCTGCAATTCGCATCTACCATGCATCGACATCATCTTGATCTTGCAACAGTAGCTAGCTAGTCGAGTAGACATATGGGCCAGTGTGCTGCGGAGCCACATACGGTACGGATGCATTGCACTTTGCACGGTAAGGATCGGAGGGGCCGACCACGACGACGGTGGCCACGGCGACCACGACACAAATTATAAATAAATTATATGATTAGTTATTTTTTATTTATATTTAATAAAAAAATTTGATATGATAAAAAAATTTTGAAAAGTTTTTAAATTTCGAGCGTAACCTCAAGGCTGCTCGCGGCCGGCCCGTCTATTCTTGGGCAATCACACACAGGTGCGTTCATGCAGAGAATCGATCGGCTGCAGTACGGACCCAGAGAACCGTTGTTCATGTGCTCGCCGTCATGTGTGGAGTGATATCATCTGCAATCTGCATGCACAGAGATTGAAGGCCGCGCCGTGTGCAGCTGTCTGGAGTTTTTTTTTTTTAGTTTATAGCTAATAAAGCATGCACGAATGCATGGTTGCAACGACTTGCAAGAGGCCGTCAGGTCGAGCACATGGGGTGTGGTATTGATTCTATGCGTCTTCGAGCTCCAAATAAAATTGTTGTCCAACACTAGACACTGTGTGCCGCCACCATACCAGGCTGACGGTGATGGAAACCAGCGGCCGCGAAATGAAACTTCACATGCATCACCATCACAAGTCCATAAAGGTAGGTGGAGGAAGAATTTTTTTTCAAACAGGGAGTGTATATATTTCAGCGTGTTTTCCGCCCAAAAAAGGTAGATGTATGTATACTTGAACTTGATGAAGTATTGAAGTGACTAAAAACAAAAAATTGCATACCATCAATGTTTCTTGGCCATTGTAGATTACTCGTCTTTCATCACCGACCGCCGGCCGGCTCAGCTCGCCGCCGCCGTTCGTCGTTTTTAGTTTTTTCCTCCTATTTGCTTGTTCGCCGCCACCATCTTTAATTTGTTGCATTATAGTCTTTTATTTATCAAAAAATAATCCTGCATGTTTCTCAGTATCTACTTAACACTTGTGTACCGACTAATCTCCAATGTTTTTTTACGAAAAAATCTCCAATTTCTTTAAGATAAAGAAAGCTAATTTGTTGACTTTGGACTATTACATCGAGGTAACATTATATTATTACCTCTAAAACCTCCTGACCTTTTGCATAACTATAATGCATTATTGTTCAAGAAAATAACTATATAACATCAAAGAGATACCATATGTGTCATAGCGAGCTATTAATGGATAACATAAACTTTTGTTCCATCTATCATTAGAGCATACCTGAAACATGAGGGAAAGTCATCACAACACACACAAGTGTTCGTTGTTGCTATGATGCCTGACCATAGCTTGGTTTTCAACAGCGTCGGATGCCTAACCATTTTTGTCTCTCCTTGCATTGTGCTCGCCTCTCCTCCAGGTCACACATTTTCTAAAGGAAGTGGTCGAGTTAATTGCAGCTTGATGCATTGCCACTACCGCTTGTTTTTTTCCATTGCCTCGTCATCTTCTGCTTTGAACCGTCTCGGCTGCTTTCCCCTCGCCTTGTCCCCTCCTACTCCGGAGTCAAGGCGAGCAGCATCTCTGCCACCACCTGTTGGTGATTGGTGAAAGCCATCGGTTCCACCAATGTGTCATGGTTACTGAAGTAGTTGTTCGCCCCTTCCATCACTGTCGCCTCAAAGCAAACCTGACAAGCACTTTATGAGTTCCACATGGTGCTAAAAGCTTAAGGACACTCACAATGCAAGACTTTATCACAGAGTTCAAGATAATTAATTACATATTATCTATGGTATTTTGCTAATGTGCCAACATATTTATTGAAGAAAGAGGTAGAAAAAATAAGACTCCAAGTCTTATTTAGACTCTAAGTCCACATTATTCGAGATAATAAATAATTTTAAACTCTGTGATAGAGTCTGCATCGTGAGTGCCCTAAATGAAACCTTGTCAATACTTCCTTCCATAGACTTCTATATTGACCCTGGACAAAAGGGGCACATGTCCCCATGCCCCACGCCCATTGATGTATCATTACAACCAATTCTGTGGCACTCATAAGTTTTGTAGTCCATTACATGAGTGTAGATTTAATTTGTGGGTGAATAGATATACATATAATAAGAATATAAAATGTGTTTAGTTTTGATATCATAGTTGTGATCCTCGGTTACAAATTAAAAGCATCAACATGCATCACAAAAAATCTTGTAGATGGTTCCTTGACATAGCGAGCAATTAATCAAATTACAATAAAGGGCTTCATTATTAGAAAATGTCTTTGGATATTTGTTTACTTTGTTATTACTCAATTGCTTATACTTCTTATGCTCAAATAGAAGTTATAGAACCAATAGGGGCGGGGGAGGGGGTTGTTCTTCTTGAGAAGCAGAGGATACCGCCAGAGGCATGTAAATGCTTCCTGAATTTTGATGGCTTCGAATACCAGTTCCATTATATTGCCACGGGTTTCTGATACTACACTCTGGGTGAGAGAAGAGCTCATTCCAATTTCTAATCATAATCTTTACAGGGTCAAGCAATCCCAGCACGAGCTAGCTACACTTAGTAACAGAACATTGGCGCGCTACACTGCTACGACACTCCAAGAACAATTTTGTTCAAGGTAGCTGGAACTGGAAGTGGAACCTAATGATCTGCAGCAAGATCGACCGGACTCGGCCGATCATCACTCATCGGTGGTGGTGGTGGTGCTCGTCCACAGCGGCGGCGATGATGTCGGCGAAGTCGCCTTCCGACGCGCAGGGGATGGTGAGGCCGCCGCAGCGGTGGTCGAAGCCGAACTCGTCCTCCACCCGCTTCAGCAGCGTCACGAACGCCGGGTGGCTCAGGCACGCCGTCGGGATCACCAGCCGCTTCCGCCCCTCGCCGACGTACACCGCCAGGTGGCCCCGTGGCACGTCCGCCGCTGCCGACGCCGGCGATCGGCTCCGCGCCAGGTGCAGCCTCGTCATCAGCTGCCCCAGCTTTCCCGCCATGATCTCTAGATATATGTTGATGATTGCACAAGTATCTACTCTGAATAAGCAAGATTTTGCTAGCTAATGAAGGCCGAGGATTGAGCTTCTGCTAGAGTGTGCTAGTAGATGTTTGCTGTTTAGCTTGCTCAGTGACAGACTGACAGTGAGTGTGAGCTGGAGAGCTGTGGCGACCTGTTAGAAGCCAAGGTTGCCTTTTTATAGCTCAGTCAGACCAGCTCAGTATCAGCATGGAGCCAACCTTGGCATGGCAGCCAACAACGCCTACCAAATAAAGAAAAACTTTATGCAATCAAGATCAAGAGATGGAAGCATGCAGTAGTAGTGGCACTAGCTAGCTACTTGCAGTATGTACTGTAGACCTGTAGTGCTCCAGTTTCTTGTTGGTGATATGATGATCATCAAGCTGGGCATACATGTCGATCATCAAGCTGGGCATACAGTTTCGTGTTTAGTTCACGAAGATAAAAATTTCGCGACACTGTAGCACTTTCGTTTATTTGTGGTAATTATTGTTCAACCATGGACTAACTAGGCTCAAAAGATTCGTCTCGTACATTTCGACCAAACTGTGCAATTAGTTTTTATTTTCGTCTACATTTAATACTCCATGCATGCGTTTAAAGATTCGATGTGACGGGGAATCTTGAAAAAATTTGAATTTTTTGGTGAAAGTAAACAAGGCCTAATGAGTAATGTCTCAGAAAAGTATATATATGGTATACAATATCTTCAATAATTCGCTCTACCATCGACATGATGATCTTGATCTTGCAACAGTAGCTAGTAGCTAGCATGCCCTAGCTAGTCGAGTAGACATATGGGGCCGCGTGCTACGGGGCAACATACGGTGGGGATGCATTGCACTTTGCAGGGTGAGGATCGGAGGGGCCGACCACGATTTCACGACGACCATGTCAAGATATGAGGCAGCTCTGCCCAGGCGGACGGCGGCCGGTCGGTCCATTCTTGGGCAATCAGGCACCACCAGTGCGTCTCACTGAACTCATACACTGAGCCCATGCGTGCGTGCAGAGAATCGATCGGCTGCAGGCGTGTGGTTGCAATACGGAATCGTGTGTTCATGTGCTCGGTGTACGTACGTACGTATCCGTCATGTATGGAGTGCTATCATCTGCATCCACACTATGACACTACAGAAAGATTGGTTGACGACAGTGTGCAGTGCAGCTGTCCGAGTTGAGTTTTTTTATAGCTCGCCTGCACGAATGCATGGTTGCAAATTGCAATGCAAGAGGCCGAGAAGCAGGGTCGAGCACATGGGGTGTGGCCGTGTGGGTGTGTGCATCATCTTCGAGCTGCAAAGTTGTCCAACACACTGTACAGTGTGCTCTCCATACCAGGCTGATCTGGAGATGAAAACCAGCGGCGGCGAGATGAGACTTCACATGCCGCCACCACAAGCCCATACCACAAGGTAGGTGGTGGAAGAAATTTAGAACTTCTGCAGTAATCTCTTAAGTTCTTTTTTTTCCACTTTTTTGTTATTTTTCTTCCCTGCACTGCCTGTTCCTCTTGCATGAGGTACAATCTCTTAAGCTTTTAGTATCTACTTAACACTTGTACTGACTAATAGGGGCAGAGTTAGAGAAAAAACGAGGAGGATATGTTTTGCCTTATGGGTGCAAGGATCTATGTCAAAGAGGGCCGGGGGACAGTTTTTTTAAGATAAAGAAAGCTAATTTGCTGACCCTCAGAATATTACATCGAGGTAATATTATCTCTAAAAACTTTTAACCTTTTTGCATAAGTAAAATCTTCATAGCCTATTATTGTTCAAGAAAATGACTATATATAGCATCATATATTATGTCGTAGTGAGCTATATATAACGGATAATAACATAATCTTATGTTTCGTACACTATAAGAGCACACTTGGAACACGAGGGAAAAGTTATGACACACACGTGTGTTGTTGTTACCATGATGTCTGGCCATAGGTCTTCAACAGTGGTAGATCCATATGCCTGACCATGTTGTCTCTCCTCGTATTATGATTGCCTCTCCTCCAGGTGGTGCATGCCCTGCAGGAAGCGGATGAGAGATTGCTTAATGTTACCGTGCCCCACCACCGCTGATCACGATCCACCGCCGCTACCACCGCTCTTTCCCATTGTCTCCTCGACTTACGCTTCATACCATCTTGGCCTCTTTGCCCACTCCTCATCCCCTCCTGCTCTAGAGTGCCTCCACCACCATCAACTGGTGATTGGTGAAAGTTGTCGACACCATTCTTTCACCCTCGTCGTCCTCAAGGGTGCTATGACGTCCATTAGGTCGACATAGTCACAGTAATTGCCGCCACTCCAGTAATGCCATTGTCGCCTCAAAGCAAGCCCGACAAATGCTTGGTGAGATTGACATGGTGCCGAAGTGCAAGCACAGTCTTATCGATAATTTCTTTCACACGGTCTCATTAGGGAACGCCAAAGCCACCACGTAGATGATCGTATCATTGGGCAACACCCAAAGCCTCCTCGATAGATACCTCCTTCTAGAGTGTCTCATTAGGCAACACCGTACCCAATACCCTGATAGCTAGCAACTCCTCATATATTGGACCCTAGATAAAAAAAGGGGCACATGTTCCATGGCCAATGCCCATCAACCCATCAGCACAACCAATTAATTAGGCCCATAGTTATTAGGAGTGTATTGGGGTTCGAATCCCTCCCACGATACTCCCGCACAGCTTCTGTCTGATTTGCTCACACCTGCGCTCTCTACTCCCCTTTATCGTACGCATTGTCTTGACTCCTCGGTTCGTTTATTATTTAATATTCTAGTTTTCAGCCGGTTTAAACAAAAAACCATCGATTCACCGATTTCTTACCGGTTCACTCGCATACTTGTCTTTTATCTAGATCGAACCGATGAGGGTCCTGGTTCTGGTTTTTCCTGGTCGAGTCACTTATCTAGTCTGATCCTAATAATTGTGATTAGGGCAAGTACATTTGTGGTGTCTCAACGTCACATAATTTTAAGACAACTTAATAGATAATATGTACAATGGTTATTTTTAAGTTGTTCAAAATTCCTTAATTCATACAATGGTACAAGATTTGTAGTCCATTACATGAGTGTAGATTTTTTGGTGAGTACACATACTCTCTCTTGCAAAGGTGCACGTTTGTATGATGGTACTGAATAAACTTAAGAGTTTGTGTGTATTTATCGGCATATTGCATATAAGTGAAGAACGGTGTTCCTAAGAAAAATTTACTAAAATAAAATAATAGTAATAGAAAAGTCAAAGGAGAGAGAGTATGTCATCTTAAATGATCCATGAACTAGCCATGCATAGTAAAATGAAAAATAGGGATCGAATAAAAGGGGGCATAAAAATAAAAAAAAAAGAAAGAAGGCATAAAGGAACAACGAACAAATTTTATTCAGTGGAGCAGATTTGTCAACTCATATAAGATGAAGAATATTAGACACATAAGATGAATAGAAGGCCGGATGGATAATAAAAAAGAAGACATAGCATCACCCCTTGAGATGAATAACAAAAGAAGTTGTAGAATATAGAAGGGTGCGGATGGATGATAAGATGAAAAATATTAACAGTGTCACCCCTTAAGATTAGTATTAGATAAAAGGAAGGTCGGATGGATGATAAGATGAAAAATATAAACACTGTTAGTTTTGAGATAATTAATAGATAAAAGGAAGGTGTAGTATGCAGTTGATTCAAAATGACGATGGAAGGAACATCACGCTCATGCCTGCAACTAGTAAATGTTAGGGGAGCTGGCCCTAAGAAAAGGGGGCACATGTCCCATATCCACCGACCTACAAACCAATGCACCGACAGTAGGTTGTAATTAGGAAAACCCATCATTCTAATTGTTCCATCGTTTACACTTTAAACTAGTTTAATTTAGTTATGTTTTAAATGAAACTACTATAACATTAACCGATTTTTAGGGGAAAAGGCATCAACACCTCTAGAACCAAATAAGTTCTTTCTATTAAATTCTTTATAAATATGTCTTCACGGTACATTTATTTGATCCCACATGTATCAATACGTTTTTCTTAAAATCTGGTCAATTTTTGAAAATTTTGATTCATGGTAAATTTAAAGTGAATTGTAATTCTTTGAAAAAAAAAAGTAAATTGTAATTTGTGATGGGTGGAATATATATAGATTGGTGGAACACAACTTAATCAACTCTCAGAAAAGGCCTTGGATGCACGCATGTTTGTTGGACGGATGAAATTTGGCTCAACATCTGAGTTTCTTCTGCTTCAAATTCTCTGTGGAAGTCGATTCTCTAAAAAAAATTCTTTATAATTCTCTAAACTAAGTTGATTCTCTAGAAAAATTATTTATAATTCTCTAAACTAAACTTTATACGTACAATGAGTCTATGTATGGAATGAATTTCTCTCCAAAAATAATTCTCTTTGATCCTCTAAGAGAATATCTAACCATATCTCCTAAACTTGCTTTCTAAATCATTATTTGGAGAGTCATTTAAATAAAAATTGTTTTATATACATTTTTCATCCTTCAACAGTTTCTCTATATTTTGTGTGTGCTTTAATTAGAGAACCAGTCCAAATAGAAGATGACTATACTCCAGCTCTGCAAAGGTTAATTATCGAGAAAATATAAACAAGCAAATGCACGGCCGGATCATACGGTGGGTATCTCGTGTGATTACAGAGACTACTTCCTTTGTAATAAGATTTCAAATATTCTGCATTCTCGTAACTCGTCTTCGCACGAGATTGCCAAATTAGCTTTAAGTTGAGACTTGGATCAATCCTATATGTAAAACGATCTCCTTCTAGTGTTTGTAAACAGTTTGGTAACTCGCAATTTTGTCGAGTTTAATACAAGGCCCTGAGTGCCTAGTTGAAGTAAAAAAGTATTGATTTCCTGCGTTTGATTGAGATCTTGTTTATTTCGTAAAATTTTTGGGTTCGACTACTATAGCACTTTCATTTATATTTAATAAATCATTGTCCAACTGTAGATTAATTAGGTACAAATATGTGTCTCTTAAATTACAAGAAAACTATATAATTAATTATTTTTTATTTATATTTAGTACTTTATATATGTGTCTAAAGATTCGACGTGGTTGAGAATTAAAAAAAAAACTCAACAATGGCTGAGACTGAACTTTTGTTTAGTGGGCGATCGAGACTGAACTGGACTCAACGGTCGATGGTGTGGTGGCCCATGGACGTGGTGAGTTATGTACTGCAAGATCCGTCGGATGTCCTAGGCCCATGTAGCGGGTGGTGCCCTGCATAACGTACCCCGATGGACCCCGACGGCGCCATGCATGCAGGCCCGAATACTGAACGCAGAGATCGGACGACCGCGAAACGGGCCCAGCTGGTATGAGCACAAACGCGTCTTGACGTTCCGTTTTTTTTTTTTTTGAAATGAAACTGTCTCAACTTTGGTCAGGTTTTAGTATAGAAGATGACTGTTAGTAACATTTATGACTGTCATCAAACAGTCGTTATATTAGTTCCGTGATGAATTGGATAATACATACAATAGTTGAATTATACCATAAACACTAGTACTTGTCAGTATAAATTTAATTAAACATTTGAACTTTACTATCATCCATAATTAACATTAGTACTTACTTGTTACCCGGCTTAATTAAATTTGCCTTTATGCAAATGCATAATGAACATGACCTTCAGCGTATCTTGTTTATCTATCACTATGAAATTTGCCTTTATGCAAATGCACAGTTTCATGACACAGTTACCAAGACTATAAACTAGGTAACCGAGCCATATGAGTTTTATAAGGATGAAACTCCTCTCTCTTCTGATGAAACTCTTTCATTTAATGACCCTGCCAAGTAACAATTTTACTTATGTGCATGACACCCTCATGAAACATGACCTTCCATATAGATAGAGTTTACTACAATCCACGAAGTTGGCTTTTGCACCGCACGCCGCACCCAACACACACACACACAGTGCACAGTTGCGGACACAACACAAGAGAGCACACGGCGACAGGCAAAGGCAAAGGTGCCGTGCCTCCGACTCCGAGAGTCCTTGTGACGCATTCACAAAACTGGGCCGGCAACAAAGCAAGCGCTCCCGTAACACCTTTCCTTTCCCCCTGTCGCTGCTGCCGCCGTCTGCCGCGCCAAGTCCAGACGTTGCCCCCCGCCGTGGGCCGGGACCGGGAGAGAGAGCCTGCACAGCGGCCCACTACTGCTCCATGCATCTGCTGTTGTCGGTGACGTCTTGCCGTGTGCCATCCGGCAGACACAAAGGTGGCGCGGCGCCGTACGTTGGGCGAGCACGGTCGGTCGCCTCGAGTCCCGTCCCGACCCGACCTGACGCATGCTGCCGTGCCGTGCCGTGCCGTGTGCCCAGCAGACCAGGCGAGGCGAATCATTCCAGGGAGTAGAGGAATCCCATCGAAGACCGCGACGCGAACCCCGGAAGCGTGTCCGTCCCTGTGCGGCCCGGCTGTAATGCTGCTGATCCCAACACACGCCGTCGGCGTGCGGGTGCTGCTTGCTGTTTGCTCGCGTGTCGCATCGGTTCCCGTGCCTCGATCCGGGGCTGCCTGCCCCCTCCGAAACCCCGAAATGGTGCCGACCGCCTCTGTGTGCTTTTGGCCCCTTGGCCCCGGCGACCGGCCGACCAGCCGGCGGGAAAAGCAAAAGCCAGGGGATTAGGGGTAGGGGAGACGCAACGCAATCGGCGAGTCGAGCAGACACCAACGAACCAGGGATTGGTGGCCGGCCCCGGAGGGAGGGGATGATGAGGCCATCGATGGCGACCTGATTGACACGCCAACGCCGGGGCACCGCAGCCCGCCGGCCGTCAATGGAGTGGGCCATGCCTACCCGACCAAGCAACTCTGCCTCTGCCCAAAGCAAGCAGGCAACGCCGCCGCCGCCGTTGGAATTTTGGCGCCAAACGTCGCCGATTCTCATCTCATACAGTACTGTACAGCCGGACACGGACACCGGACCGCCCGGCCAGCAATTCAAATCCAAACCCTGGTGGTGGACTGGTGGTGGGGCCCCGGGCATTTCCCGCCGTTTCCTGCCGGCCGCCTGCTTCGCGCATCTTTGGCGCCAAGAGCCGCGCGCGTCCGCGCGTTTTTGGCGCCAAGGAACAGCGCCCGCGCGCTAACGGTTCGGCCCGTGCTGCATGCGGCATGCCGCCGGGGCATGGGGCCATCGCGCGCGCGGGGCCGGTTCGAGATCCTGCTTGGTCGAGACGAGACCCCACACCGCAGCGGTTTTGCCGCGCACTGGTTCTGCTGCCGTCGTGGTCGAGCGCGACGGCCACACCGTGCTCGGACAGACACCGGCGTGTGTCGCGTAGCACTCACTAGCAGCAGCCACCGGCAGTCCGGTGTGCGTTCGCGACGTGCCGCTGCGCTGCAATGCATGGGTGTGTCTGCGTCGGTCGCCCCGTCGAGCAGGAAAACATGTCTCCGGCCGGTCCAGCCCTCCGGAACCATGCATGGCGTGCGATCCACCGGTAGCATACGCGCACGTCGTCGATCGATCGGCTGACGACGCTGCCCTTTCGCCGCCGGCAAACCACAAGTCCCGTCCCAGCTAGCCGGCCTCTCACCGCCGGAGGAGCCGCACCTGCACTACGTGGACGTGGCGGTGTCTGGATATTCTTCAGCCCGAGTTTATTATACTGATCCGCTCCAGGTCCATCCAGCCAGGCAGCTGCATGCGTGGGCCAAAGACGTGCTGTAGCCAATGCCGTCTCTTCTTCTTCAACGAAAAAAAGAAACGAACATATATCGTGAATTGGTTTGTCAACGTTTAATTTACTGTGATAATTGCTCTGGAACGTTGAAACTAGCGGCAAGTCAGATAATAATATAAGAAAAAAAAACGTTATGGGTCGTCGTCTGATTAAACGTCAAACAAAATTCTTTGAAATCAATCTCTAAACCCTAAACCCTAAACCCTAACGGAAAAAAAGAAACGAACATATATCGTGAATTGGTCCGCGAAGTAACCGATGTGGACATCTGTCATGGATTCGTGTACTTGTACTTGTATGAATCTCACATATGTGATAGTTGTGTTTTTCTCTTCTTCTTTTCAAACTATTTCTTTGAAATTTAAACAACAAGCACATGCACTACTACATATATTTTTTAGGCGGGCAAAAAAGGATTATCTGAGATGATTTTTGCAACCGTCTCGGAGGTAAGGTGACGATTAATGTGAACATAACCGAGGCGGTTCCATGCCCGCCACGGTTAATCCAAAAATAACAAAAAAAACTCAGATCCAGCCCTTATCGGGCCTCGATCTAGGCCTCGCTCTACGACGGACCCGGCCACTACCGCCTCCATGATGCCACCACTGTTGCGGTCATGCTCACCGCCAAGAGGGTCGACACTGAGCTCCTCCTGCTCGAATCCGGCCCTGGCTTGCTTGTCGCTGCAGGAACCGCCGCCATCGACGGAGAGCTCCTTCCGTCTGGATCCATCACCGAGGGGCGCCACCGCCCTGGATCCTACGCCACGAGCTCGCGAGGTGGTAAAGGACGCCAGAGATGGTGGAGGTCGCTACTGGCCCACCACTAGAGGAGTAGGAGGGACGCGTCGCCGCACTTAGATTTGGTCGAGGAAGGCCTAGATTCGTGGTGGTGGGGCCCAGATCCACCACGCCGAAGTGCCCCCGACAAGGCAGCTGTTGCGTCGTGCACGCCCTTGGCCTGCAGCTGTACATCGCATGGATCCGCACCGCCCATGTGCGCGGCCCTGGATCCGCGCGGCCCACGCACGCTCTGCCCTGGGCGGGCAGCCACCCGCGCCCGTGCTAACCTCACACTGCACAGCGCTCATCGAGATAGAGGGTGGGAGGGAGAAGGGGCTTGCCGAGGGAGAAGGTGGGAGGAAGCCAGACGAGGAAGATGGAGGGAGCGTCGGGTGGAGGCACCGTTGGAGAGAGAAGTGGGAGAGAGAAGGGGGTGAGAGAAGTGTGTGTAAAGAAAACCCGAAGTTCTGCATATATAGTAGCCCGATAAGGTAGAATGGGCCGCAAATTTCTTGGGCTTGGCTAGTCCGGAGCATATTAACGGAGGCGGACCTTATGAACGGTCCGCCTAAAAAATAGATTGATTTCTAGAAGCAGGCTCTATTATTATAACCACCTCTGTAAATGGATTTTACAAGGCGGTTACAAAAAAACCGCCTCTGTTAATCAAAAGTGACCGCCACGGCTAATCGAGGCATTAACTAAGGCTGTTTTTGATGCTCCCTGCCTCTGAAAATAATTTCAAAACACCTCGAAAAAAGTTTTTTGATTGTAGTGATGTGTTGGACCCGCTCCCCTCCACCTCGACCCTCCCCAACAGCATTGCTTTGGCATTTTGGCCGACCGAGTGTCGAGGCGGTGGGCGTTTTCACCTGGGCCCACAAGCATGAAGGAGGGGCCGACAAAGACGGCTCCCTCTCCTTCATACCTCATCCGCTAGTGTGATTATTCAAGGAGCTATAAGCGGGAAGCTATTTTCCCATGATGTGTTTGCTCGGCGAGTCATCGAACCTGCTATCGAAACGACTCGAGGAATTATACTAAACAAACTCTAAAACTAAAGACTTATTTAGATACATCGTTGTCTACAGAAGATACATTCTGAAAAAAAAACTAGATCGTAAAAAGATGGATCATAGAATATAGCTAGGTTGAATGGTTGGTTGGATCCGTAAAGTGTGAAAGCTTAGAATAGTTGCATTCTAGTGTATGATTACTATAGCACTGTTAGTCATTGGTTTTTTATGCCACTACTATTGTAGAAGTGGAGGGCATAATTGTGTTTGGAAGTCTAGAAGAGTTGTTCAAGAAAAAAAATTATAAAGTCACAAGAGGATGGGATTTTCCAGCGTAAGACCTGTTTGATCTCACCAGATTGTACAATCTAGGTTGTCTCTAAATATCCACCAACTTTACAGGTTAGAGCGTCCGCAGTGCGGAGCACCAGGGTTCAGTTCGATGGAGGGCTCCACCAATGATATGATGGGTCCTGCTTCTCAGCCCGCAATGCTTAGAATCGATACACTCATCCGCTCATGGCGGTTTGAGCCGTTGGAGTCATGCTTGTGTTAGAGTAATATATATTTTTATTACATATAGGTTTGGTTTTATGTATGGACATGCTCCTTCATCGATACAAGGTCAAAAGTGTATGGTACCAGTTACTATAGCTGCATTAAATACATAGAACCACCTTCGACACATACAGTGCGGGTGCTCTTAGCTTCCACAATTTCAAAAGCTAAATGAACCTAGTTTCTACGAACATGTGGAAATCATCCAAACACACAGTAACTTACCAAATTCTATAATCTGAGCTTCTACATATTCAATAAGTTGTGTATGCCAGGGCCTAGGGTGCTATGCGGATTATGAAAAGCCAACATCCAAAATCTAGTTGTGTATGCCAGGGCCTAGGGCCTAGGCTAGAGCTTATAATGTTTGATCAGTAATTTCATCAACAATTTTAAATTGTGTAATACAAACTGGATAATGTTAGATTTGAAACCAAATATACTATTCATAATCATAAATTGTTATTACAATATAATAAACAATACTTTATAAATTGAACCGGATTGAGTAGTTATTAATCTAAACTGAGAGTGCCCTTGATTTGGCAACGATCGGTCATGAATTGTCGGCAGAAAACAAGTGATGCCTGCCTGGGGCCTGTGGGCACGATCACACCACTCATACACTACACACAGCCCGAGGAATTGCGGGAGAATACTGGCACGTTCCTCCACGGTTTGACGCCAGACGCCGGAACAGAACAGGAACAGCATAGTACTCTAAACCCTCTACAGTAGCTACGACAGCTACGCGCAGCGTAGGTTTGACCTCCACGCCTCTCCTTGCAGCGGGCGGGCGCGACCCTCGAAGCGGCAAAAGGGCCCGGCATGCATGTGGGTGTGGAAAAAGGCCGCTGGGAGACGACGGCACGACGCGTGCACGCACTGACGCACGCACGTCGTCGCCCGTCGCCGGTCACGAGCGCCGGTGTGCGGCGCACGTCGTCGCGTCCTTTCGGGGGTAGGGTAGGTCGTCGTCGGCCCCCGGCCGGATTCGTGCCGTTCTCCCGCCCGGCCTCCTTGCCCGCCCCCTGCGCCGCGCCAAGGGCACCAATCGGATCGCTGTAGGGCAAATCTTTGTTGCGGGGAAATTGGTTAACAAACACCACGTCGCCGCCGCTAAGCTAACAGCATCATCATTATTCAAACACTAGCTGCAACGTTGACGTCGGCCTTGTTTAGTCCCGAAAAAAATTCGGATTTCGCTACTGTAGCAATTTTGTTTTTATTTGACAAATATTGTCTAATTATGAACTAACTAGGATTAAAAGATTTGTCTCGTGATTTACAGATAAACTGTGTAATTAGTTTTTGTTTTCGTCTATATTTAATGCTTCAGGTATGTGCCGCAAGATTCAATGTGACGAAAAATTTTAAAAATTTTTTGGATTTCGGGCGAACTCAACAGGCCGTAGCCGGCGGCCTGGCTGGCTGGGCAGTGAGTGGCAGGCAGCATGTACGGGGCGGGCATTGGTTGCCATGCCCGCGCACGAATGCAAGGACTGAACTAAACATGACCTCGCTCGCGTCCGATCCATCCATCCATCTGGATCCGGATCCATCTCGTCCGGCCGCCACTAATTAATGGCCGTCACGTATGGCGCATGCATGCATGCATGGCTGCTGGATGCGCGCGCGCATGCATGGCCTGGCCCATGCATCTTTGGGCGTTCGTTCCATTGAATGCGCGGTACGGCCTACGGCGTCGCATGATCCTGGCTGGGGCGTGCAATGCAGCCATAAATCCACCTCTGGATCCGTCGAAATCCACCACGGCACCACGCGCTCCACCACCACACCATTCAACTCGCCGCTCGCCCCACAACCAGGAGGAGCACGTATCGTATTGTACAGTACTACTCGTACGTACGTACGTGCCACCGCTCTCAAGAGCGGTCGTCCTGTACCATTCGTCCAACCAAACCCCCCCGACAACATGTAGTAGTGAACGAAGTTTTAATTTTCAAATTCTCCTACCCACGACATTCGTCTCAAATTATCCGAACATGCTGCACTTAAACACTTTTGGGATATTCTTGGCAGGCCTTTTGATTCTTTTTGTTTTTTTTCTTCAAAAAAATACGTAGTGGCAGTTTTCAATTGCAGCCGTGGCTGGCCACATTGCTGTCTTTTTTTGGTGGTTTCGTTTCGTATGGATGGATATCGGATGAATACACACGCGCCACCGGTACAAAACACACACGGTCGGTATATTCGAGCGGAATTCTGCCCGTTTGTCTCTTCCAACGAGCTTAGCCCCCCAAAAAAAAACGCCGGTTTGGAGGCAGGGCAATACTCCAAATCCGGCAAAAAGCCAATAAGCCAGACAGCATGCACCTGCTTGCTTTGTCTCAACCACCGTCATTTCCATGACTTCCAAATCTGGCAATAATCCCAAGCTGGTAACGCGTGGAAATATCCGCTGCAACTTCCACGTAAGATTAGCACTAAGGCCTTGTTCAGTTTGGAAAAATTTTTTGGTTTTGGCTACTGTAGCACTTTCGTTTGTTTGTGACAAATATTGTCCAATCATGGACTAACTAAACTCAACAGATTCATCTCGCGAATTACAGGTAAACTGTGTAATTAGTATTTATTTTTATCTACATTTAATATTTCATACATGTGTCATAAGATTCGATGTGACGGGGAATCTTGAAATTTTTTGAGAACTAAACAAGGCCTAAGGCCTTCCCTACCCAAAATTTTTTCATCCATCCCATCGAATCTTTGGACACATGCATAGAACATTAAATGTAGATAAAAAAATAAACTAATTACACAGTTTAGTTAAGAATCGCGAGACGAATCTTTTAAGCCTAGTTACTCTATGATTAGCCTTAAGTGCTACAGTAACCCACATATGCTAATGACAGATTAATTATGCTTAATAAATTTGTCTTGCAGTTTCCTGACGAGCTATGTAATTTGTTTTTTTATTAGTTTCTAAAAACCCCTCCCGACATCCTTCCGACACATCCGATATGACACCCAAAAAATTTTCGTTCCCAATCTAAACATGCCCTAATACTAAAAAAACCGCAGGCCAGGAAGTATCTGGTGGACCCAAAAAAAAAAAGCGAGCACTGGAAGCTCCAAAAGGAAAAAAAAACTTGCCGGGCTTCTTGGCGCTGGCTTGCGGGCGGGCACGCCGGCCGTGGCAACGCTGGGCAGTGACGAAACTACCCTCGTCGCTCCCCTTGAAGGGCGGCGTGGTGGGTGCGGCAAGGGGTGGTTTCGACTTTTCGACAGGTCAGCACCAGCCGCACGTAAACGACGGCAGAAACGGCGCGCGTCGGCCGGCAACAGCTAGCGCTTTCGCTGTGGTGCGCAGAAACAAGCAAACAACTGCGCGAGCCGCCTCCCGACCGGGTCCCGCCGGACCCACCCCGCCAGCTGCCGCTCTGACTGGAGTACGTGGCCTGCTGTAGCCGAAAAAACAAACAAAAATTCCTCACAGTTCGGGCGTTCCGTTACTCCCCGTTACACAGGGCTCAGCCGTACTAGTATTACGTCCAATAAACAAAGGCCTTGTTTAGTTCACTCTGAAAACCAAAAGGTTTTCAAGATTCTTCGTCACATCAAATCTTGTGGCACATGCATGAAACATTAAATATAGACGAAAACAAAAACTAATTACACAGTTTAGCTGTAAATCACAAAACGAATCTTTTGATCCTAGTTAGTCCATAATTGGATAATATTTGTCACAAACAAACGAAAGTGCTACAGTACCGAAAACTTTTCACTTTTCGGTTCGGAACTAAACAAGGCCAAAGATTTCCTTGCAGGACTGGCACCAGAGATTTGAATGGCACTTTTTTTTTAACGATGGAATGCCACTTGTTGTTACTTTACTGCCATTAGTAGCTTAGGTCTTGTTTAGTTCCTTTCCGAAATTTTTTCACGACACTGTAGTACTTTCGTTTTTTGGTAATTATTGTCCAATCGTGGACTAACTAGGCTCAAAATATTTATCTCGTAAATTTCGACTAAACTGTGCAATTAGTTTTTATTTTTATTTGTATTTACAACTCTATGTATGCGTCTAAAGATTCGATGTGATAGAGAATCTTGAAAAAGTTTTTGGATTTTGGGTGGAAGTACCAAAACACCAGAAACTTTTCAAAATTTCTCGTCACATCGAATATTGCAGCACATGTACGAAGTATTAAATACAGACAAAAACAAAAAACTAATTACACAGTTTGCTTATAAATCACAAGACGAAACTTTTGATTTTTCTAGTTGGTCCATAATTAAATAATAATTGTCAAATAAAAATAAAAATGCTACAATATACAAAACCAGTATTTTTATTTCTTTTAAAACTGAGGCCTTGTTTAGTTCATACCAAAAACCAAAAACTTTTCAAGATTCCCCGTCACATCGAATTTTGCGGCACATGCAAATAGCACTAAATATAAATGAAAATAAAAACTAATTACACAGTTACATGTAAATCGCGTGATGAATCTTTTAAGCATAGTTACTCTATAATTGGACAATGTTTAAAACAAAAATGCTACAGTCCCGAAAACGAAAATTTTTTTGGAATTGAACAAGGCCTTAGTCTATTGTTTTTTCGTGTTGATACCCTAGAGATCTGGCATTTCAGTACAGTAATTAAATCCATAGGCCTCCACGAAATTTAGCCGGATAAATTTTTTATAAGGGCCTGTTTGATCGTTACTCTCTCCATCCACGAAAGAATTAATTCTTAGAGTAAATTTGTCATTCATCAAACAATTACGACTTGTTTAGCTAACAATTACCCCCATGCATAAGGAGAGGTTTGGGAGAAGGATTTTCTCAAAGTTGCCGATTATGAAATTCCACCGATCCAAACAGTCGGTTCTTAAGATTTACAAGTACTTCCTCTATTTAAATTATAATACGTTTTAACATTTTTAGATACATAGACTTTGCTATGTATCTATATGTATATACTTATGTCTAAATACATAATAAAATCAATGAATTTAGAAATGCAGAAACATCATATAGTTTATAATGGAGGGAGTATTTAGAGATTTGGCTAAAAAACTAGCTCACATATTAGGCTTCTGTTTGAATAGATTATGTCTAATTTTAGTTGGATAACAATTAGTCACTGCTATCCCAAACAGTCCCTTAACTAGTTTCTCTTATCTAAGACAGTTAATAGTTACCCGAGTGTTTTTTTTAAATAGTACAGATACAAGATTTTGTTAGACTCATTATCTCGCCACTACAAGATTTTGATAGACTTAGGTCTTGTTTAGTTCACCCTAAAAACAAAAAACTTTTCAAAATTTTCTTTCATATTAAATCTTACGGCACATGCATTGAGCATTAAATATAGATAAAAATTTAAACTAATTGTATAGTTTGTCTGTAAATCGTCAAACGGATCTTTTAAGTCTAGTTACTCCATAATTGAACAATATTCATCAAATAAAAACGAAAATTTTACAGTGTCAAAATCTTAAAACTTTTTAGATGTAAACAAGGCCTCATTCTCGTCCGATACAAGATTTTGATAGACTCGTTATCCCGTCACTACAATATTTTGATAGACTCATTCTCATCTGATACAAGATTTTGATCGACTGATTATCCCGTGACTACAAGTGCGTTGTTGAAAACCAAAAAAAAAGACGCTGCCCGGTCAGTTTCCTTATTTGTACATTTCCGTTTAATTATAAGTAAAAAAAATTTATTAAGGCCCTGTTTAGTTCCCCACCCAAAATTTTTTCATCCATCCCATCGAATCTTTAGACACATGCATAGAACATTAAATGTAGATAAAAAAATAAACTAATAACACAGTTTAGTTGAGAATCGCGAGACGAATCTTTTAAGCCTAGTTACTCCATGATTAGCCTTAAGTGCTACAGTAACCCACATGTGCTAATGATAGATTAATTATGCTTAATAAATTTGTCTTTCAGTTTCCTGACGAGCTATTTAATTTGTTTTTTTATTAGTCTGTAAAAACCCCTCCCGATATCCTTCCGACATATCCGATGTGACATCCAAAAAATTTTCATTTCCAATCTAAACATGCCCTAAAGCCGGACGCGGCTGGTAGTGTGAGCAGAGTGCAAGTGCAAGGCAATGAACAGGCACAGCACACGGAGGCCCTCCACGTGGCGACCCACCTGGCTCCCACGAGCCCTCGGCACTCGGCAGTCGCCTCGGCATGTGCCGCGCGGGACCCACCACCGTCCGGCCCCCGTCCCAACTCTTAAATCCGCGCGCCCGTCCCCGTCCCCGTCCTCGTCCCGTCCACCACTCCCACCCGCCCACGCATTCCAATTCCAAATTCCAAATTCCAGCTCTCTGCTAGAGGAGGGAGGGGGGGGAGCCAACAAGGCCGGCGACCAGAGCCACGCCAAAGCGCGGGGAAGCATCCAAGCGCAGGCGATCCCGTCGAAGCGTCGGCGTCCTCCGCCACCTCCTTGTTCCCTTCGTCCCTGCTGTCACAGCCGCCGCCGCGCGCTCGCCTTTATATACAGAGAACCCGCGTGCCGGGGCTCGCTGCCTGCCTGCCTGCAAGAAAAGCGCCGAGGCGGAGGTCGCCAGAGAAGACCGGCCGCCGGCGATGGAGTGGCTGGATGAGTACGAGAAGCTGGTGATCCGGATGAACATGCCCCGGGTCGTCATCGACAATGCCATCTGTCCCACGGCCACGCTGGTGCAGGTGAGCGAGCTGCGTCCGCCGTCGCCCACCGTTCTCCGTCTCGTCGTCCTCCGGTTCTTGGTGGCTGACTTTGGTTGGGGGACTCTTGTCCGTCGTGTGCTGTGCTGTGCTGTGCTGCAGGTGGACAGCGCCAGGAAGAGAGGGTTGCTGCTGGAGGCCGTGCAGGTGCTCGCTGACCTCGACCTCTCCATCAACAAGGCCTACATCTCCTCCGACGGCCGCTGGTTCATGGATGTCTTCCACGTCACCGACCGCCTCGGCCGCAAGCTCACCGACGACAGCGTCATCACCTACATCCAGCAGGTAGCTAGAGCGGCCTTTCCCCGTCCCATCCTCTCGCCATGCCCTCGCCCTCCGGAGATAAATGAGCTGCCTTTCACTGACGACGCGGGGCTTCCCTTCGATCTGCAGTCTCTGGGGACGTGGAACGAGCCTGCCCGGCCGGCGGCGCTCGAGGGTCTGACGGCGCTGGAACTCACGGGACCCGACCGCACGGGGCTGCTCTCCGAGGTCTTCGCCGTGCTGGCCGACATGCAGTGCAGCGTGGTGGACGCCCGTGCGTGGACGCACCGCGGCCGCCTCGCGTGCGTCGTCTTCCTCCGCGGGGAGGAGTTGGCCTCGGGCGCGAGCGCGGACGACGACGACAGGGTGGCGCGCATCCTCGCTCGCCTCGGCCACCTCCTCCGCGGCGACGGCGAGGCCCCGGGCGCCGTGGCTGCCGTGCCCGCCGCGGGCGTCGCGCACGCCGACCGCTGCCTCCACCAGCTCATGGCCGCGGACCTCGACCGCGCGCCGTCGTTCCCGGCCCCAGCACTGTCCCCAGCCGTGTCCGTACAGAGCTGGGCCGAGCGCGGGTACTCCGTCGTCACCGTACTGTGCCGCGACCGGCCCAAGCTGCTGTTCGACGTGGTCTGCACGCTCCACGACATGGACTACGTCGTCTTCCACGGCACCGTCGATACCGCTGGTGACCGAGCGCGCCAGGAGTTCTACATCCGCCGCGCCGACGGGAGCCCCATCCGGTCCGAGGCCGAGAGGGAGCGGCTCAACCAATGCCTCCAAGCCGCCATTGAACGGAGATCGCTGGAGGTAAATTGAATTCAATTACGGCGTTTCGATTACACGATGATGATGATTCGATGCTAATGTTGGCATCAAAATCGCATTCTTTTAACTAACGGATTATCTTCGAATCTCCAGGGCGTGAGACTGGAGCTGTGCACGCCGGACCGGCCGGGATTGCTGTCGGAGGTGACGCGGACCTTCCGCGAGAACGGGCTGCTCGTCGTCCAGGCGGAGGTGTCGACGAAGGGCGATCTGGCCTCGAACGTGTTCTACGTAACCGACGCTGCCGGCAAGGCGGCGGACCAGAGCGCCATCGACGCCGTCAGGGAGAGGGTCGGCATGGACCGCCTCGTCGTGAGCGAGGAGCCCCGGCCGCCGCAAGTGTTCTCGAAGGACGGGCCAGGCGACCGTGACGACAGCGTCGGCGGCGGCCTTGGTCTGGTCTACCTTGGCAACCTGGTGAAGAGGAACCTGTACAACCTCGGCCTCATCAAGTCCTGCTCGTGAGGAAGGATGCTTCGATCCAAGAAGGTTCGACCCCGGTGCGCATGGAGGGGAGACAGGCCATTGCTGTACTGTACATGTACAAGGTTCAGAAACTGGCACCGACGACGCCATGAATGAACAGTGAAAGCTCAAGCATGGTGAAGTTTGGGTCAGGCAGGCATGATGTTGGGAGTGAGGAAGGTCGTCGTCGGTCATCAGATCAGATCCAGGAACCGGCACCCGGCACCGACGCCATGGATGGACGGACACTGGACGGTGGAGCAGGATGATTAGGAGTAGGAATTTGTGTAGCCATGTACATAGACAAAATTCGTTGCTGTCAGTACTAGTGAGTGCATTCATCGTGCCTGCCTTTGGGTTTGGGCGGCTTGCAGTGTGTAGGGCTAGTAGTAGGAAGGGGAGGACGATTCGTGATCTGTAATTCCGTACCGGCGCCGCTGTTCTGTCTCTCTGTCAAAACAGCATTCTTTGGGTTCGTTCGTTCGTTTCGTTCGTTAACCATGCTCTTTCAGTCTTTCTTGTCTGTCCTTGTGTTCTGTTCTGTTGAGTGACTCTGATGCTTTCCTGCTCAAATCTGTTGGATGCAGACCATCATGCCCTATTGTGGCTAGCTAATCTTTTTAGTAACCTTTTTCATTTTTAGGATCTGAGGAAAATGTGTGAGGGATGCTTTGTGCTGGTGGTACTATGGGTTTTGCTGTACCCTAGGACATAGTCCAGATGGGGGTAATCTTGCTTTATCCCAGATGTGGCTAATCTTGCCTTTATCATTTTAGGATCTGGAAAGAGAGGGAGGGGGGAGGGTGGTGGGTTTGGTTGATTTAGGTGTAGTAGCTTGCAAGGGAAACAAGGTGATTGGGTTTGGACCAGGGGGGAGAGTGAGTGATTTGCAATCTGAGCAAAGGCCTGTGTGTGTAGGGTGTAGAGAGGGGGCAACGGCTAGGCCTCCTTTGTCTTGTTTCCTCTTGTGGAATGTCTGAGGCTGTTGTAATGCAAGTGATTGCAATAATGCTCTGGTCCTGCTACTTATTAATAGCAAAAAATGGGTGCACTCTACTCACAATTCACAAAGACAGAGAGTGTCAGCTCTCCTCTCAAGTTGGCATGAAACAGCTGCTGGGTGATGAGAGCCTGAGACTGAAGTCGTTGTAATAGCACTACGTTCAATTTTTATAGGAATCATGTGGTGTAATTTACAGGAAAAACTCAGGATTCAGGAAAAACTCAGGATTCAGGGTTTTCCTGCGTTCCAAATAAAAAGGTCCTAGAATACCGGAGGAAAACCAGTAGTGGGAAACAAAAAGGTCCTTAATTTCACAAAGAGATGAACCAGTTTCGGCTATAGAAACTGCTGCTAAGAAGACCATTTGTCCAAGCAAGATTGCAACGCCTGTAAGTAGGCTGCAGCAGCTTATCCCCCCCTTTCTTCAAACTCCCAAGATCACCACCGGCTGGCCTTTTGGCCTGCTGAAGAGCGGGAGCACGCGTAACTGAATTTGGTTGCTGCTGTCGTGTAGGAGTACCTTTCATCAGGTCCGATAATAACAGCAACCAGAGTCGAGAGCGAGAGAGAATTATTGGTAAAGCAAGCAGCCAAGGGAAGCAGGACGCTTTAGCTCTGCCCTCACGCTCAAGATTCCCCCGTCGGTCAAACGCTGATGCGGCAAAAAGCAGGGATTTGGCCTTTTTTCCCCCCCAGAGAGCAGATGAGGTACTCTGCCGTACTAGCAGCATGGCTCATGTAATCATCATGGCGATGAGCTTAGCCTTGCTCTAAACCAATTAAGGAACGAGTAGTCGAGTATACAAAAATACCCAGCAGCCGGTTTTGATTCGTCCGGAACCAGGCACATCGCCTGCTCCAACAGCAAAGAAACAAGCGGAGAGGTGTTGCATTGCTGTGAGTGCATGCGTGCGTGCTTGTCCTGTCTGTCCGATTCGGGATGGATCAAGGCGATCACGACAAACGGATGCCGGTCTGGGATGAACTCTAAACAAACACCCACCAGTCAGTCACCACTCACCAGTTGGGGGGGGTTGGTTGGTTGGTTGTAGCTGCTGCGTGTGGCCGCCTGTGAATTGTGACGATGGAGGTGGGAGTAGGTGGCGACAAGCGGCACCGGACAGGCATCCCCAGCCAGCGCAACGTCCAGGCCGCCCCGCGCATCTCCATCTCCGTCCGTCTATGCAGCATGCGTGTTGACCGGACCAATGCAATGCTGGACCAACGTTCTTGTTCGTTTGAGTTTATCAGCTGAATTCTCACAGCAAATCAGCGAAGCGTAGCCAATCTAAACGACCAGGTTCGTGCGAAGATGGATCGTCGACTGGAACCCGGAACCAGAACGCTGATCGCAGAGGACGGACGGATCGCCGGCGCCGGTGATCCCGGCCGATCGCACGAGCACGACGGCCGTCGTCGGAAGCCTCGTCCCTGCTGAACCCTTGCTGGATAGATGTGTACGTATGTTTGGAACTTGAAACCCAGATGTGGCCCTGGAATCCGTTTGCGGTTCCATTTTTTTTGAATTGAAACTCGAAACTGTGGCTGCACGCCTGGATCAGTTGGCATGTCCGCATGCATGACATAGGGGGAGTCCCAATGTCCAACTCCCCGAGGCAAGGCAGGAATGTGATCGTGCTTGGCCATGCACGCTGCTACTGTACTACCTCTTGTCAAGCCTCGAAGAATGAACAGAAGCTGACACGGCCTCTCCGGCTTTATGTGGTAGTACGAGTAATTTTAACTACAAACAAACTAAACCGAGGATTAGAGGACAGTGGATGTACTACGCTACGAGAGACGAAACGATACGCACAACAGAACATGAGGTATCCATCAACCAAAATAGTACTTTATGTGTGTATTTAAAAATTTAAACGTTGATATCAATAATTAGTCAAATCATATCAAAACTTCATCCAAATTAAGCATGATAAGATAGAGCATGATTATAGGAAAACATTTCAATTGTTTCCGAGCTAAAACAATGTCAAATGAGTTGTCTAGCAATAAATCATTTCTTGTCGAAATATTTGGATAATTTTTAACAACTGCATTTCTTTCTTTATCTTTTTGAGGAAGCTAGTCTACGACTATTAACGTACCTCCACTTTCCTAGAATAAAATAGATTTGAATTTCTTCCAAGTCAAACTATAATAAATTTGAACATATTTTAAAAAAATATTAATATAAATGACCTCAAATATGTATAGTATCAAAGTTCATTTTCATAAGATATCTAATGACACTAATTTGAAAAATAGGTCTGTTGTTGTAGTAGCAACAACAAATAATTATGGTATACTGTACTCCCTCTGTTCCACTTTTAGTTGACCTCCTGGCAACTCATTTTTGTTTAGAATTACATAGTACAACACAGACACTCACAACACACACACTCACCTCTTCAAATACATATACACAAACCCTACTCTCATGAGCACCTTCGATGAACTGAGTCGGCAGTTCACAAGATTCACGAAGTGAGTCCAGATTCATTCAAAGCTCCAGGCATGCGTGGATAGATTCACGAATTGAGCTTGATTACGTCATCTTATTTGTTTGGCTGATAAGTCATGACTCAAAATATATTATACTTTAGAAGTCTCGCAATAAAATATTATACTTTAGAATTAAAATAGTAGTTCGTTTTTTTGTGATTAATTAACATAACGTCACGTTAGCTAAAACCGCAACAAGCGCAGTAATCCAATTTCACAGGTTGAAGAAGTCCACGGAACCCTTTTTGATATTAGGGCCTTGTTTAGTTTCTTACCTAAAGATTTTTCATTTATCCCATTGAATCTTTAAACATATACATTAAATATTAAATATAGAAAAAACATAACTAATTACATAATTAGCTGTAAATTATGAGATAATTTTTTTAAATCTAATTAATTTATCATTGATATTAATTACTAAATAAAATAAAAATTCTACCGTAACTAATAAATCCAAAAAAAAACAGAATAAAAAAAGCCTAAGGCCAGTCTCAATGCATAGTTTCATGGCACAGTTACCAAGACTATAAACTAGGTAACCGAACCACAGAAGTTTCATGGGGATGAAACTCCTCTCTCGTCTGATGAAACTCCTTCATTTAATAACCCTGTCAAGTCAGCAATTACGTTTATGTGGCACTCTATTTAATGTGTATGACACTCTTATAAAACATGCATTGAGACTGGTCTAACAGGAAGCGAATCAGACTTGGTGTTTTTTAATTATATAAAAAAATAGTGGAACGAATCGAATCGAACTTGGGTCGGTGAATGGACCTTTTTCTTTCCCCCTTTATTTCGCGAAGCCTACGTCGACGTATGGAATGGGCCGCCACGGCCCACGTGCCATGGGCTGGGCGCGCAAAGAGTGTAACGGCCGGAGCCGGAGGAAGCGGCGGCGACGGCGAAGCACCGGCGACCATGCAGAGGCTGGAACGCCACGGCTGTCGGCGGCGTAAGCGAGCACTCACCCCGCCGCCCGTCTCCCTGAGAATGGATGACCTCTCCGCTTCCGCTTCGTCGTCAACGCACCGTACAGTAGCAGATACCATTCCGGAAGGGGACCCAGACGCAGCCTTCACCGCAGGGCGGCGCCACCATCTGAGCCCGGCCTCGGCCGGCGGCGCTACCCCGTCGCCCCCATAGGCACACATATTGCCTTCCCCCGTGGCATCCACCCACCCACCCACGCGGTCACCCATCAGGAATTCCGAACCCGATTCCCTTTCCGATTCCTTCCACTCCACCTCCACCTGCTTGTGTAGTTGCGTGTGTGTGGATGATGCGCGGGGAGAGCGAGAGTCCCCTCCTCCTCCACCGCAGCGCCGACGCCATGGAAAGGGGCGGCGAGCACCACCACCACCCGCTTAGCGTATTCCTCCGGGACGCGAGGTGAGCCGCCCATCCATGGCTATAGCTTGCTGTTCAATTTCCACCTGTTTTATTTCATCCCCGCGCGCGCTCTCCCGTCTTCAGGCTCGCCTTCAGATGGGACGAGCTCGGGCAGGAGATCATGAAGATCGCGGTGCCCGGCGCGCTCGCGCTCATGGCTGACCCAGTCGCCTCCCTCGTCGACACCGCCTTCATTGGCCACATAGGTTTGCTCTTGCTCTTGCCTTTCTTCGTTCCTTCCAAGCCTCGGGCTCCCGTCCTAAACCTGCCTCCATCCTAACTCCCCAAAACAAATATAGTATAGTAGTAGAAATAGGAGTATGTTAAGGTTGGGCACTTTGGATTTCCGAACAATAGTATAATATAGTGGTAAAAAATAGGAGCATGCTAAGAATGGAGACTTTGCGACAAGTATCATGCTCTGCACCTGCTTGTTCAATGCGATTTTATTCAGTGAAGGGGCTTGCTGTCTGCACCTGAGCCATGATAGCCACCGACTGACATGCCCTCCTTGGCTCCTTCCATTTCACGTTGTCACAAGAAGGCTTCAATAGAGATTCCTGGCGTC